>NC_040885.2:12178907-12778907 GCF_900634795.4 Betta splendens | reverse complement strand
GCTTTATCAGCCGCGCACTTCCCTCAGGAGGCGCAAGCGGAGCCAGAGCGAACGCGTCCCCAGCTCCAAAATCTCCCGGACGCGCTAATAGGTGGCGGCTGTCTCGCATTAACGCCGCGTCGCCGAAAGGAAATGTCAAACGACGCCGCCATTTCACGGGACGCTCGCACCTGTTACTGCGCGCGCGCGGCGCCGCTGCTGTCCGACTTCGGCGCCGTCTGTGCTCGCGCTTCTCTCTGTGTGACAGTTGTTGTAATCTTAAATGTGTTTTCTGATTGTCCACATCTGCCTCGTCGCCCGCAGTTTAGGGTTGGTTCTGCCCACATATAGCGAGAACCACATCAAGGCCAATCTGAGCGACCAGATCCTCCAGGTGCAGTGTAAGTACCCGGGATTACCCAGCATCCTTCACTCTCTGTCTTCTCCTCTCTCCTCTTCTTCTCTTTCCGCTCTACTCTCCCCTCTTTCCCAAATATGACCTTGCGCTCTTATTCAGTCCTTTGTCCTGGGTCTCCAACATCATCATAGGGAGTGTCCGAGCGGAGACGCCTGCCCCCTCCCGCCCTCCTCCCTTTTCCCGCCTTCTCTGCGCTCTCTGATAGGCAGGATCATACCCGAGTCCCCTCGACTCCTCTACTGCCCCCGTTCCCTCCTGTCTTCATGCTGTGCTGTAAAATGGTGATGTTTTTTCTTCACACTGGCTGAAGAAAAAAAAAACTCGACTGACAGAAAGGTGAAAGCTGTGGTTTTACTGTGTTACTCAGGTGAAAATAATGGTGACCTTTGTGCTATTATTTTTTTTGCCAAATGCTCTCGCCTCTTCTCCACCAAGTAATGATTCTGAAGCATCTGTGTTCAAAGTATTTCATGTTCTGGGAAACTGTGAAAACATGCATGCTTTTCACTCCTTATGATGTTCTTTGTTATGATTTGGGGTCTCCTTCTGTTGTTTGTGTGTTTCGGTTCCTTTCCTTTCCGTGCGATGTTCCTCAGCTTTGGAATCATTCAGTAGATAAACTCCCACACGGCCTGAGCTCAGGGCTCGTCTAATGTGGGAGTTTGGGTTTTTGTGGGTCTGAATGGAGACACACGTTGTCTCTCTCATCCTTACTTTGTCCAGACCCTGTTTACTCCTCTTTTTTCCTGGTTCATTTAACTTCTCTTGAGTTTTTTTTTTTTTTCATGTTTATCTCTCACAATTACCACTTTTGTCTTTACTGTTTTCCTTTCTCTGATTCCTCAGTTCCTTCCTTTTTTCCATCTGGTTTTTCCGTTCCCTCGTTTGCTCTTGCAAATAAGATGTTTGCTCTTCATTTCTTTTGTTCTATCTTGTCTTGTTTGACTTAAATTGGTTTCTTTCTTTTAAGAAAACAATATTTTTATTCAAACAGTAATTGAATAAAATATTGTCTGTGATCCCCTCCTTCCCACCCGATCCCCTGTTTCTTTTCTTGCTCACTCCTTCTCTGATGGATCCACACAGTGTCAAACACCAAGGGCAAGTATACTCAATATTGGTCCACGTTCCCTACCTTTACCTCCTACTCCCTACCGCTGCCTCCTCCTTCCTCCCCCCTCTCCTCCTGCTGACCTCCCCCCTACCCTCACCCGTCCCAGCCTGCTTGCCTCTGTTCCTGCCCGTCTTGCCTTCAGGACCCTCCTCTTCTTCCTCTCTCTCCTCCTTTTTTTCTTCCTCCTCCTCCTCCTCCTCTTCCTCCTCCCCCCTCCTTCCTCCCCCTTCTTCTTCACCTCTTCTCGCTGCAGCTCAGATCCCACATCTCTCACGGTTGCTCTTCTAGCCACCCCAACTTCACCCTTCACCCCCCCCCCCCCCATATCTGCTGCTCCAGAAGCCAAAACAAATAAAAGCACCCGAGGAAGACAGATATTCATGTTCTCTGTTAAAACCTCTGTGTTGTTCGCCCCTCCCAACCCTCCTCCTCGTGTGGGTAGCTCCAGATGGGTTGTGTTTCCTCCTCTCTCTCTATCTTCTCATTTTCCTCCTCCACCATCCTTCTCTCTGTCTCTCTCTTCATCTCTGGTTCTCCTTCGCTTTAGCCTGTCTTCTTCTTTCTGTCTTTTTCTTACAGTGTCTTTAGGTCGTAAATGAAATTGTCACACTAGGAACAGGTTTTTCCTATTAGTGTAATAGAGTAAAATAATAACCCTGTATAGTAAACTATAGTTTTTTTCTTACATTTTTAAAATAAATAAACTAATCCAAGGTATGAGCTTTCTAGCTGCTATAATAATACATCAGGAAACATCATGTATCTAAAATTACAGCTTTGCTTTTTATGCATACAGTCGTAATTCAATCAGGATTTCTTGTGGTTATCATATTTCCATGTAAGCGTAGATTTTTGGATCTCTACATAAAATAACACTGTTGCCAGAGTTACCGGAGTGTCTCCCTATAGCTGGAGACTGATGCTCACAGGGCTGAGCCGTGTCCCGCCCACCCAGGTCCCGTCACGTCGTAAGGTGTCAGGGCGCAGCACCGGACTCTTGTGTCGTCCCTCTGTGCTCCTTGTCTCCATCAGCTTGTCCCCCCCCCCCCCCCCCCCTCACCCCTCAGACCGCCAGGGGCACGGCCCAAGCGCTTCCTCAGTAAACCGGACCCCGGATGTGCGCGGCATTGTGGGCGGAAAACTACCTGGGCACTCTATTTTAGCGGATGAGACAAAGAGACGTGGGCTTCGTTGCAGAGGCAGCTGCTCGCTTCAAAGATGGTTCATATGTTGGGGGGGGGGGGTCTGCGACAGATGACGTGAAGTTGCCCTTCCACATGCCCTTCACAATGCAATGCATTTCCTCGAATTGTGAGTCTCTCCGGGCCCTCTCCCCTGCCAGTCTGAGGGGCGACCACTTCCATCAGGACCCTCACCCACCTCCCCCGCAGTAGTTGGCCATGTTGATGCCTGCCTGACACAGAAGCACTCGTTGTCCCCGATGTGTCTGAGAACTCGCTTCCCCACGCGCCACGTCCGGTCAAGTCAGTTCTCAGACGTCCAAACCCCGTTAGACCGAAACCAGATCCATCTGGAAATGTTGCCAAAGTCATCAAAAAAAAACAAAAAACAGAAGCAGTCGTCCACCGAGTGTCAGGTTGCATTATGGGCACCATATTGGCTAACGCTAGTGTTCCCATGATACCTCCGTGTTGCTATGGTAACCTCCCTTCTGCGTCCCCGCACCTGAAGAACAGCTGCTGTTTACCCACAACTCCCCACTGCTCTGCCCACTGCTCTTCCCGGATAATCTTCCCCTTTCTGTTGCAGATTTTGAGTCACTGCTGCCAAACAGTTTTGAGTCAGAAGGACATGTATTCATTGCTCCCAGGTAGCCCTCTGTGTGAACGCTTGCTGTCGTTAATGGTCACCACTTTTTTGGTCTTGTCCTCACATCTTCTGATCGACATTGTAGTTTTCAAAAGTGTGTTTTGTTCAGTCAGGACTTCATACAGTATGTGTCATGCTTCCTGAATGACGTTTTTATTTCTGATGTCGTGGTGTTGTTTACTTCTTTGAACAAGAAATCGCTTTTAAAAGAGAAAAACATGTACAATCAGTCTTGTGTTTTTTTTTATTTACCCATTTACTTGAAGTTCAAAAAAATGCATCAGATTTGTTTTGCGTTCTGATTCTTATGGTGCTGCATGTGTGTCTTCCACAAATAAACAGGATAAAAGAAATTGTTACACTGTAAAATATGGAATGAGAACAGACAACCGATATCTGCTTTGCATGTGCTTTTTTTCTAAAATCAAACCTCATATCAGCATCAAACCGAGATCTTAAACACACCGACCAAGCTACAGTTTGCTTGTGATACCCGGGCTCGGGCCGGTCCACATGCAGTGTGGAGGGACGGGCCTTTCGGGCTTTATTTTACACATGCATGCTGCACCTGATGGCATCCAGTAGCGCATGAGTTCATGCTTCCTCACTGTGTGCTGTGTTTTCCCCATGTGAAGGATAACTGAGCCACACGTAGAGTCGCACGGTGTTGGTTCTGTTAACCTGGGCTTTAATGCCTTGTCCGATCCCTAGGGAGTACTGCAATGAGCTGGAACTGTCCAACAACAACACAGAGTTCCTGCTCAACTTCATTGCTCTCATGGAGAAGGTGACGCCGGACTCTAAACAATGTGAGTCCCACTTGGTATCATCAGTCATTATATATAATAGTAATGATGCATTACAAGAAATTGTGACTGGATTTGAAGGCCATGATAACTTGTGGACCGGCACCAACCCGTTTAGTGACTGACTGGCTTCTCGCTTGGCTTCCACTCATAATCAGGCGACAATCTGCTCCTTCACAACCTGATCCTGGACACTGGCATCATCAGGCAGTTGGTGGAGAAAGTGTGGAAGAACAAAGACCTGAATACGTGAGCGCAGCTTCTCCTCAGGGAGCCTTTTTTTTTTCGATTTGTGGTCTGTGGAGACGGGTCCCAAAGCTGTTTTTCTCTCTCCTCTCCTTTCTGACACCCAGATACGGCTTCCTGGCCGTGTTTGCTGCAACAGACGGAGGCGTGACTCGAGTGTTTCCAAACAAGTGAGTGCCGTTCTCATCAGAGTCTCCGTTTAGTTGAACGCAGGAAGCTGCTTCATAAACATAAGATATCGGGGAAGCGGTGCATCGCAGATCCTGAGCTCTGGTCACTGTGGTGTTTAATCTCAGGGCTGCAGAAACCTGGGAGGAAGATCCCGAGCCATTTAATGCCAGCTATTACCGCCGCAGCCTCGACAACAAGGGCTACATCTTCAGAGCGCCTTATCGAACAGGCGAGTGGCGCTCGCGTTGTTTATCTCCCAGTGCTCCTTGTGTCTCACCCGCCTCCTGAGCTGTTGCGTTTTTGTCCTTTAGCCAAGGACGAGCTGCTGAACCCGGAAAATGACACCATAGGCATCCTGGTCAGCACGGCTGTGGAGATCACAGTGGGGGGGAAGACCATCAAACCTGCAGGTGGGCTCAGAGGAGATAAAGCACATAATGATAGACGTCGAGAATGATTCAGAGCAAGACGGAGATAATTGCATGCCTGCGTTTGTAGTTCTATATTTTATTATAGACGTGTTGATGCTCTGCATCCTTTTATTATGCATTTATATGAATTTATCTGTCATTTTGTGCATTTTCCTTTTTTTTACTCTTTTCATCACTTCCACTTTCAGTGGTTGGGGTCAAACTGGACCTGGAAGCCTGGACAGATAAGTTCAAGATACTCGCCAGCAACCACACAGACAATCGTCAAGGCTCTAATATGGTAAGATGTGAAAACACAAAGAGAGGCTCGTGCTGTTTGCGCTAACACGCTGACGTCTTGTGTCTCCGCGGCGCCAGTGTGGACCAAACAGGCCCTGTGAGATGGACTGCGAAGCCAACAGCGACGTGAGTGTTCCCGCACACGCTCCCCAAGCTTCCTCCCGTCAGCCGGACCGCAGTTAAGCGCCCCTGTTACCTTCTGTGTGCAGGATCTCCTGTGTTACTTAATCGACGACGGGGGATTCCTCATCATGTCCAATCAGAAGGAAGACTGGAACAAGGTGACCTCTCGCCACCTCTGGTTCACGCTGTCCCGCTTTGCGCTGCGGTCCTGAGCATGAACCTGTCCGTCCACAGGTGGGGATGTTCTTCAGCGACGTGGACCCCTTCCTGATGTACGCGCTCTACAACAACTCCTTCTACAACCGCAAGCAGTCGTTCGACTACCAGTCGGTGTGTGAGCGGATTCAGAACAGCGAGGCCGGAGCAGCGCCCAGAGGAGTGTTTGTGGTAGGAGCAGGACATGTTACTGAGGAGCCGGCATCCTTCACTGTCACGCCTTCATGTTTGCTCTGTTCCTGCAGCCCACCATCGCAGACTTTGTGAACCTGGCCTGGTGGACATCAGCAGCTGCATGGTAGGAGTTGGTGCTGCGGAGTCCGTTGTCTCTATTTTCATGCATTCAGCAATGTGCACCCCTCCTTCTCCGCAGGTCCTTGTTCCAGCAGTTCGTCTATGGCCTTGCTTATCGCAGCTGGTTTGTCACAGGTGGGTGCAAACAGGACTAGTTTCTGATCCGGTGTCACTTCCACTCAAACGTCGCTCACGTCAGACAAAACTCTGGACGTAATAGCGTTAAGCGCTTCTCAGCCACCGCTTCAATAAGCACATGACAGAATAATTAGATTTATGACAGCTTTACTGATTGTAACCTTGCAAAAGCAGAATTTGTGGCATTTTGTATTGGATTGATTTACACTGTACAGACCTAATGAAGAGGCCAGCGAGTGATTCTACTGTGGTTTGTGTTTTAGGATGTTTATCAATCTCAGTGTGGTTTTGCTGATAAAATAAAGCGTAATTAAACCGACCTCTTGCCACAGTGACTGATAAATCAGTCGAAGTGACTCGTGTGTGTGTGTGTGTGTGTGTGTGTGTGTGTGTGTGTGTGTGTGTGTGTGTGTGTGTGTGTGTGTGTGTGTGTGTGTGTGTGTGTGTGTGTGTGTGTGTGTGTGTGTGTGTGTGTGTGTGTGTGTGTGTGTGTGTGTGTGTGTGTGTGTGTGCGCTGATGCTGCAGATGAGGTGGACGCAGAAGGAATGGACTCCAAAGAGAGGAGCTGTGTAATGATCCAGACCCAGTACTACTTCAGTAATCGCACCAGCTCCTACAACATACTGCAAGACTGTGGCAACTGCTCCAGGTCTGCACACACACACACACACACACACACTTAAATATGCCGTGACAGGGACACAGTTACCGAGACAGATTCATCTTTCTGTTGGAGCTAATAAACTATGCTGATGATTAGGCCGTATCAGCTTTAATGAAATGGTCATATCATTGGCTAAATGAGCCTCATAAGACTGTCTCATGAATCTCGCTGATCCATTAGCAAATGAGCCTGTGCCGTAAGCGAACAGAGGGGAGCTGTTGACAGCGTCGTCTCTCTCCGCAGGCTGATTCATGCCAAGAGGATAAATAACACCAACTTGCTGTTCGTGGTGGCAGAGAAGGTGCCGTGCAGCACCTGCGACATAGAGAAGCTGTCGCAGGAGGAGGAGGAGTGTATCCTTTGTTTACTGCCTGATCACTGGACGACCTGCAGGGACCCACAGAGGTGGGATGTGGACGCCTCACATTCACGTCCAGGGTGTTTTAATCTGCACACTGTGGATTTATGCGCAGGCGTTTTCCCCAGTAGGAGCGCAGTGTGCAGGTGGGTAAAACGTAAAAAGCACCCGTTCAAAAGATGTTGATTTTCCTTAATTGAGTGGTTGCACAGTCAGAGAGGACAATCCGTGTGAAGAACTGGCCGTGGCGCGTTATCGAAAAGGGCCGTCCACCTGCTTCGACAACAACGTCGCTGTGAGCTCCTCTTTGACTTTTTCCCCTTTCACATCCTTTACATTTGAGACTCTTCTACAAAATAAGCTAAATTAATTATAAATATGAAACAGCTGTTTCCAGTGCAAGCTTTGGCCAGTTTACAGTTTAATCACAGTGGAATAAAGACGTTGGATGTGTTGTTGGTTAAAATGGGCAAATTGGGCAGTTGATGGCAGCAACCAAGCGTGGCAGGAGTGAAATGCAGCTTTCCACCAGCGTGTTTAATCCACTGGATGTGTAAATCCCATTGTTTTGTGTGTGCTCCTGCAGGAGAACACGTCGGACTGCGGCCGAGGCCACTCTTTCCGCCCGTGTCTCTACACTTTACTGCTCCTTCAGCTGCTTCTGCTTCATCCAGTCGTCAGCCCGCACATCCGCTCTCTACTGCATTAATCCTATTTTCCACCACTTTTAGTCGTCCCGAGCTTCTTTCCCGTCCAAAAAATCCATCCATCCAACCACCCCCCACCCCCACCCCCACCCCGCCTCTGACCCCCCTCTGTCTGATGTAGTCATAGGTAAAAATGGGACTTCCCGTCGCTAAGGCGGAAGCGCCACCCAGCTCGCTTCAGTTTGTGTCGCTTCGTGACGGCTGCCGGCGTGCCCTCGGGCCAGTCCACCTTCCTCGGCAGCAGGAGGCTCAAGAGCAAAAAAAAAAAACGGATCCCCCCCGCGACCCCTCCAACGAGCAGGCGAGGTGGAGGGGGCGAGCGAGGACGCGGCCGCGCCGCACACCTCCTGCCGCACAGACTGGAGAGACGAGTTCCCGCGTCCGTCGGTCAGACAGACGGTGGGACGTGGGCTTCTCTCCTCCATCTCCAGAGTCTCTGGCCTCCTGTCAGAGGCTGCGGACCATGCAGTCACTAACAGCCACCATAAAAGAAAAACAAGCGAAAAAAGAACTGTCAAGTATACAAAATGTCAAGTGTAATGCTACAGTGATGAGAATTCCAAGCATACAGTATATTTAGGTTTCAATATGAAAAGGAAGTCGTTAGGTGTTAACTTAAAATTAATTTATGCACTATATCTACTTGCCAAAATGAGATAGGCTTTCATGTGGTCTTATTTTTTATAGCCAAAGCACGGCGAGGAGGAGACTTTTGATGTAGAAACTGAACGCTCATTCATTTTGTGCAGCTCCTAACAACAGATTAGTGCTTTTAAAAGACCTCCACAGAGGATTATTGTAATTGCATCACGGTGATTGCATTTCCTGAAGTACTTTCCCTCTACGCCGCCGATCCGAGGCCGGCGCCCTCCGGCTCCGGCGCCGCTGGCTGCTGTAGAACATGAATCCGCGTCGGTCGCTCGTTGCGAGCGCTTCGTCGCCGCCGTGCAGTATTTTTCCTTTTACGATGCATCGACCGTCCCGACCTCTGGTTTAGACTGAAACACGGCCCCCGCGCGGACGCTCGCCTCTGCCAATCCTCCAGTAACCTCCACCAACGCTCCCAGCCGCACTCTGTTCTCTCACCCGGATCCCGTCCTCGTCTCCGCCTCTTCGTAGTTCCAGGTGTTTTTTTTTTTGGTGTGGTTCCCTTAGACTTTTGCTGTTTCAGCTACTCAAACCGTTCGCTGCTGGGGGATAGGGGCTTATCAACATTTCCAATAAAAGCGCAGAAGAGGCCACTAAATATGGGGATCGCGTTCTGAAGTAGTCTGGCTGGAATCCATCAGTCTGTCATCGGATCATTGCGATGTGTGACAAGTCATTTAGACTCCCGTGTTTAGGAGCCGCTCTGTTTCATAGTGCCTTGATGCACTTTTATTTTGAAAAGCATCAGCTGTACATGAGTAGAGCTACTGTATAGTACCTTTGTGAAGCCGCCGTCTTCGAGGCGTCGGACGACACGCGTCCATCACACGCTGCTCAGCTCCAGCTAAATGTGCCCGCCCTCCCCCGAGGCTGCTGAGCCGCCTGACTGCCATCGTATGGAGTTACTATACTGTTCCTTTACACAGCCATGTACAGGGCTGTACACTATCGGTAAACAGCGGCTCAACTGGCAGCGCAGCGTCTTTAGGGCCTCCTGACTGCTACAGTTCTGCCTGAAGCGTGTGTTTGCGTGCAGATGTGTGCGTTTACGTTAAAGCCCCTCAAAGGGAATGTGTTTTTGGGTGTGTGTGTTTTTTTTTTTTTTTTTTTTTTATGGAGTGAATGAGGGTTCACAGTTGTGGTACGGTTACACACCGTGGCTGTTTTCTCGTGTCGAAACAGACAAAATGTGGTGTTGTTGTGGAGAAAAAAAAGGGATTTCACTGAAACAAAACGAATCTATTTCCAGTCATCAGAGGTGTCTGAAAGAATGTGTCGTTCATTTGTCCTTTGTGTTCCACATGCAGCATAGTCAACAAAGCCTCTCTAAATGCCTTAGTATTGCAGAGCTCTGATGTTTCCCGTGGTCATGCACACTAACACAAGTAGATCCTCCACAGCGCCCACTCCACTGTTTCTCTGTGTCCTGCAGTACGTCCTATGGTGAGCTCTAATTTTGTATTTTTACATCCTGGAATGACTCGTTATCGATTGATGCCTGCTTGATCAACTGCTTGAAAGTGTGCGGAGGGTTGAAAATCCCCCCCCAAAAAAAAGAAAAACCCACAACTTTGACCTTGGATCTTCTCCACGGAGCCAAACCTCGGGCGGGAGGAGTCCCCGTGATCTAAAAACTCAACACATGTACAGTTCTTGGTACTGTCTGATGCGACAAACAGATGCCGGCACAGTGAGCGCAGCGCGGAGACGTGGCTCCAGGACGCAGCTTTACCTTTCTGGCATTTGTTTGTCTCTGTCCTGTGCCATCAATTCTGTCTGTATCTCCTGATTTCCACTGTCTGTAAATGAACGCTACACGTGCCTGTGGAAATGTACCCCCTGCAACTTCCTCTCTTTTCCTGACTTCGTATGCACACGGTCTCACACATATTCGTGACTATCTAGGCCTACACTTTGTGTATCTGCACCACACACACACACACACACACACAAGCAAGCGTTTAATGGCACTTATAAATGCCCATTTGGGAGATGTCAAGCACCAGGCAGAAGTGTAAGCCAAGGACGCCGCTTCCCGGGTGTGTTTTTTTTCTTTGTGAGCAGGTGGGATGTAGAGGCAAGCTCAGGGAGTGGGTCTCCACAGAGCAGCGCAGGCCCGTCAGAACCGAAGGTCAGGGAGGAATCATGTAGTGACATCTGCGTGTGAATCCCAACGGGCACACGTGATTTCTGTGATTTGACGGATTTCCTTTTGCCAAAAGATAGAAAAAAACAAAAAAGAGAAAAAAAAAAAAACAGAAAACCTGGACCAGCTTGGGGATGAGAGGGAGGGGCCCGCTTTCGGATCGAACCCAAAATAAGTAGAGGAGGGTTTCACGAAGCCCCGTCCTGACCCTCGCTGCATCTGTGTTGGTGCGTCTCTGTGGGAAAGACACGTGTGTATGTGATTCTGTAGTCTGTAGTCTGGTGCTATGTGACCATGTTTGACCAAGTGTGTGAAAAAATACCATTTAGAGGGAAAAAAAACAGTAAAACCAGTCCAATTTAAGTGAAGTTTAAAAAATATATAGGAATACAGCACTGTTGATAAGTTTGAGAAATGAAGTCAAAATGTTTGAGTTTTTTCTCCTCGTACGTCTGTGGGTGTGAATGTTCGTGTGTGCGGAAGATGTTGCTCCTTCTTTTCTGGGCGCTGGCCCACGTCACTCCATTCTTTTGTACAGATGAAGCTAAAAGAAAAGAAGAGGGCAAAATTTGTAAAATATTGTGTCTGTGATTTCTTGTAAAATATTTTCAAATTGTTTATTACAGAGAATCAGTTATTAAATAATGTTCATATTTTTCACTTCAAATCAGCTTGTGGCCTGTTTTTCAGTAGAACAGTTTATTCAGGTGCTTCAAATGGTAACTTGTGGTACAGTTTTATAGGAGAAGATCACAATCGTTAGACAATCATGTAAAATTATCAGTTTATTATTAAGAATGGAATGTGGAATATTGGTAGTGGCCACTTTATTAGGTACACCGGTACAGTTTGCATTAATCCAGTAGAGCAACTCTAACATCATTGTGCTTTTATGAGGTTATCGTTGTCATGAGGTTTCGGGGCAAAGTGGGTGCAGTCAGTTTTCATGTAGTGTAAAACCCAAACTGTGAAAATACTACTTTAATTTCAGCCTATTCAGGTCAAGGGGGTACTTCAAAAGTGCTAGTCATTAACAGAACCGGTCCATCTTTTCACGGTTTCCTCTCTTAACAGGAAAAGGTCAGTGTATTTCCAAAAAAAAATCTTCATTCATTTACTACAGATTTGCAGGAGAACACGTGGGGTCTGGTTCATTATTGGCGTGATTAAGCGGCGATGCGGACGGTTTGCAGTCTTCTGAGTGACCGGGCACCTTCTGATGCACAGGCGCTCACAGCGTCTGGAGGAAGTCCAGGACGGCCGCGTGCCAGGCGTCCGGGTCGTCCAGGTAGCACGGGTGCCCGGCGCCTCTCATCACCACCACGCGGTGCCGGGGCAGGTTGCTCAGGTTGCGGAGCGACACCTCCCCCAGCTGCGTGTCCTGGTCCCCGTAAACGATCAGCGCCGGGACCTGGAGGAGACGCCCGTCATTCCGGTTCTGCCTCCACATCAACACGACCCCCGCGTTAATAAAACGGGCCGTACCTTGACACTCGCGTACTGCTCCGGGGTGAACCTGTCGGTGCAGATGGGAGCGACGGGGACGTAGCCGCGCACCAGGGCTTGGTGCTGCATGAGGAAGGGGAGGGAGTACATCCCACTGAGCGACGGGCTCACCACCACCACGGGGCTCAGGCCCAGCTCCTCGCACACCTCCTTCAGGAAACCAGCGGGGGCCGGTTCCCCCACCGGCGCCGGGGCCTCTGCCGCCTTGGACCGACCGAGCCCTGTGTGAGACGGCGCGTTAGACGGACAGCGAGGGGTTTCTGGGTCAGCGTGGCCTCCACTCACACCCACCCGGCAGGTCGATGGCCACTGCTCGGCAGCCGGCTCTGGCCAGAGCCTCCAGGGTGCCGATGCTGAGCCAGTTCTCTGAGGAGAAGCGGATGCCGTGGAGCAGCAGGACCGACGCCCTCGCCTCCCCGGCGGCAGGTCGACTCTGCCGGTAGAAGAGCGGCGCGTTGCAGCTGCGCACCTGCACGCTCCCCTCCGTCGTCTCCACGGCCGACATCCTGCCGGAAGAGGCCGAACAGCTGTCAGTCACGTTTAACCAGCGTCGCCCAAAGAGGAGCTGGAAGTGGAATTATCTAGAGGTCATGAGGTGATCATCACATGCAAACCAGCAGAACCAGAACCAGAACCACGTGTGCAGCTCGCCCTCTGCACGTCGCAGGGAACCCTTGTACCTGAACACACCTTCTTCTGGCGCAGACTCGGGTTAATCATTGCCCGGTTTCCACCGAACACCCACCGACCATTCTGCGAAGTTTCCCCGTTTATTCCCCACGTTTGGTTGAAATAACACACTTTAAACGTGTCGTGCGGCGCCGTGGACTCGCTTCACGCGCGTTGTTACGCGCTGCGCTGTCGAAACTAAAAGTTCGCTCGTTGCGGACGAACTCCACGTCACGTGCTTTAATTCGTAGCATCGACTTCTTCAGGCTGTTCGGTCCGTCGTCGCGGTAGGAAACCACCCGCCTCGTCTCACCTGATGATGAAGCTTCGATACGAGCAGACGACGAACGAGCTGCGGTTTCACTTCACTCCCGGAAAAACGGCAGGAAACTGTAAAAAAAAAAAAAAAAAAAAAACCCGGAGTTTCTTCTAGTGACGTCTAGCGTCTGCGCGGAGAACTGGTTCCGCCGTCCGGAGTCGTGCGTGTGTGCTGGTTAATGGTTGACGAGCATCGAGCGGAGGCGTCGGGGACCCGGGGCCTCTGTTTGACTTAGGACTCGGTGTTCGCCTCGGCCTGGGTCGGGTTCAGGGTTTGCGTTATCCTTCAGAACCAGCTGATATTTGCTTTTATTTCAGGAGGACCTGACGACAAGCCTTTAATTCCGTTAGTCCTATAATAAAAAGACAAAACAAATAAGCTCGTCAAAGGATCTCATTCTGTGGATATATTCATTATCCAGAATAATTCGAGTTTCATCTGGAGCAGACAAACAATGAACCAGCTTTTGTCCTGTTTTCTCCTCACAGTCGGACTGGTCACTGGTAAGAAGACTTCATCATCTTCATCCTTGCTTTTAAAAAACGCTAAAACCTTCTGCCTTGTTTGTTTTAGAAGCATGTTTAGGTCACATGTTGTAAGAGTTACTGTCTATAGAAGTAAAGTCGGCGAATGAGCGTTAATGTGGCATTTTAAACGTCGTTTTGTGATTTTTGTTATTACCTAACATTTGTTCTGTAAATATACTGTAAGTTACTAGTTTGTTTGTGCTTTGCTCCCTTCACAAACCAGCAGCTGTGTCTTGGTCCAAAGGTTATTAGTGAACAGGCTCAGGCCCAAATGTCGCATCTGGTACCAGTGAGCACCTGTGTTCCAGTTCAAACTGCATCTGGGCCGATGCAGAAACAGAACCAGAACCCGCTTCAGCCGTGCTTTGCATCAACAGGGTACCGCAGCCCCCTGAATGACTTCCAGCGCTCCGAGGGCCGAGAGCTGGTTCCTACGTCCTGGAACTCGGCGCGAATGTCGTCGCTGCCGGGCCTGAACCTGGAGGACTGTGCCACGCGCTGCTCACAGTCTCTGGACTGCAGGTATCCACCTTAAGCCCCACGAAAACCACGGCCTGAGAGGGTTCTGATGGCTTTAACAGAGCTGAGATTCGTAACGACATGCGGAACGCACGGAGGCCATCAGGGTCGGAGCTGTTTTGCAGCGACACCAGAGGGTCCTTAACGACTCTGAATGCAAATGGACACTGTAAGACAATCCCTCAGATCTGGGCTCGTGATAAGATCTGTATTGAAGTCCAATGGGTCAGGAGATGTGAGCAGTCAGATGACCAGGCGTGATGTAAACGAATCAAGTTTAACAGGATTAACTAAACCACTTTATGGTAATGGGGCACACAAATACTGTTATTAGTCGCTCACAGAAGGTGAGAGGCAGCTGCGAATTATTCTGTCTCACACTCTCCTCTGCTTTCAAAGTTTGTGTTTTTTTCTTAAGAAAAGTGTCTGTTAAAATATAAAAAGCTACAAAAACATCCGCCTGCTTTTTGGAAAATCTGTTAGTCTTAAACCTGGAGCATAATAAATAAATAATTTATAAACAGCAGTGAAAAGGCTTAAACTGAAGCTGAGGCTGGAGGCCAAAACATTAATATAAGGATTATTTACTGCAGAAGTTGCTGTAATGGATTGAATTAGACTTCATAATAAAGTGGACATAAATATTCAATCTTAACCAGAATTAGTTTCAAACCTAGTTTGTGCCGCTTTGTGTCGTCGTCAGAGCGTTCAACTACGAGACCCGTCCCGCCGTCACCTGTAAACATCTTCCCTGGGTTGCCGACGGCGACAACGCAGAGGTGAAGAGGAACGTCAACTGTGACCTTTACGAGAAGAAGGGTAGGACACGCGTCACGAGCAACACTCTCTGTGTGTAACTGTAACAAACAGCCCGATGCTGGAGTCGGTTTGTGCTTCTGTTGCAGTGTACGTCAGGAAATGCATTGTGGGTAAAGGCGAGGACTACAGGGGGAAGGTTTTGACCACAAAGAGTGGCCTCACCTGCCAACAGTGGTGGTCCAAGTTTCCTCACGATCACAGGTGAGAAACATCCACATGCTGTGCACAGATCAACAGTTCTGGATCCTCTGGGATGTATTTTTAAAGCTGAATTTGGTCGCAGGTGGATCCCCTCGCCCGCCAACGGCCTGGAGCTGAACTACTGCCGGAACCCGGACGGGGACCGGATCGGGCCCTGGTGCTACACCATCGACCCCGAGCGTCGCTACGAGAGCTGCAACATCCCCCAGTGCAAAGACGGTTCGTAGCCGCGCCCAGATGCATGCTGGTCCGTGTGCGCCCGTGTGACGCGAGCCCACGTTCACCTTGCAGAGGTGTGTATGACGTGCAACGGGGAGGACTACAGGGGGCAGGTGGACCACACCGTGAGCGGCAGAGAGTGCCAGCGCTGGGACCAGCAGTACCCTCATCAGCACATCTACCAGCCTGAGAAGTACGGGTCCGCCACGGCCGCCATTTAGTCGATTCGCACCCTCATTCCGAGCCTCAGGTCAAAGTGAGGCGGATTCTGCGTCTCGTGTGTGTGTGTGTGTGTGTGACTGTTGGATACTCACGTTTCAGGTACCCTGATAAGAGCTTGGACGACAACTACTGCCGCAACCCGGATGCGTCGCCGGTGCCCTGGTGCTACACCACCGACCCGGAGGTGGAGCGGGAGAACTGCGAGATCAGCAAGTGCAGTAAGACGCTAGCGCTGCTGTTAGAAGCCAGTTGTGTGAGCGCACAGACCGCAGGAATGACTGAGAGAAGAACTAGAAGGTTAATTAAGGATTGAAATAATCATTATTGGAGATATTTTGATTGGATGCTGTTTTTTTATTGTTGTTGTTGTTGTTGTTGTTGCTTCGCTGTGGCGACATGTGAGCTGAATGTAGTCGATCCCCGTGGCAACAGGAGTCACACCGGAATTAAAGAGTCCCATTAAGTAGCTGTAATTAAATTTAGAGAAATCACCTTTTTGTTGTTTCTGCAAATGGCTCGCCACATTCAGGATTGCCCCCACAACTCTCCTTAATATGGCTGAAGTGAGCAGATGCTTGTCAGGAAGTCAAGCACCACATTGTTTCATAGGATTCCAGGTTAATTAAAGGTTAATTAAAACACCTTTTATTTATTTAATTTCTGTTTTTTGTGTGGCTTGTATCAGCTTCTAGTTTGGTGAACATTAGGAGAAAAGGGGTTTAAAAATGTTTTTAAAATCTAAATTTATAGAAGGTAGTTAACCACCTGTTAATCACAGTTAACCTGTATTTAGTTTGAAGGTATTAATCTTTATATACATAAAAAAATCAAAATCACTATGTTTAAACTTATTTGCTTATTAGGACTGCAACTATTTTTAAATTGTGTTTGCTGTGTTGGACTAATATTTAACAAATGTCGACTCAAACTCTGAACTTCAGGTACCAGGACATATATAAACAAAAAACCCAAACCAGGCATTTCAGCTTTCTCTAAAATGTCAACATCGGTTGCGCAACACTGGGATTTTCACAGAGCAGAGATCATCGTGTACTGAACGCCTGTCGAACAGCGCCGCCTTGTGGCGTAGTTAGAAAAATAAACTTGGTTAAAGATAATTAATGTTCCTACACAATATACAATATTTATTATTATTATACACACACATTTTTTATGGTGCTTGTAGCTAAAGATAACACATTACTACTTTATACTAAGACAAATAAATACTTTTTACATTACATATGTTTGTATGTGTAGTGCAGTATTGAATGTGAATTTGTTTCAAATCCCCAATAATTTCAATCAAAGGATTAATTCATGAACCATTATTCTTATAAAAGAATATCCTCATTAAATACTGCAAACTGGGAACCTAACACTAACCATGAATCCCTGTTCATCTTGAGACACTAATTTGCCCCTTCTGTCCAGCTGAGGTTCTTCCCGAGAAACGTCAGCGCTCGAGCTTCACCACCAAATGCTTCCGTGGGCGCGGGGAGGATTACAGAGGAAAAGTCAACGAGACCACGTCCGGCATCCCCTGCCAGCGCTGGGACACCCAGCATCCTCACGAGCACCCCTTCTACCCCAACACCTACGAATGCAAGTGAGTGAGGAAGAGGAGGAGGAGGTCCGTGGATCTGCGTGATCGCTGCTCACCGTGTTCCACCTCGTTAGGGGTTTGGAGGAGAACTACTGCCGCAACCCGGACGGGTCGGAGGCTCCGTGGTGCTTCACGTCCGTGCCGGAGATGAGGACCGCGCTCTGCCTGCAGATCAAACGCTGTGCAGACGACATAGAAGCCGAGGGTTCGTGTCTTTGATTGCGATTGAGTGGTCAGAATCGAAATGTGATGAAATGGCTACAACAACCTGTTCACGTAAAGGAGCAGGAAAATGTTGAGAGAGCTCAAATGCAGTGACTAAATCTTCTCTGTAAGCATTGATGTGCATGTACTTTATATAAGATAGGGTCACTCACATCTGTGCATTAAGATATGCACAAATATGAGAGGATATTGTGCTGTTAAACTTTTCTTTTCAGATTGCTATCAAGAAAATGGAAAAAACTACAGAGGAATGGTTCGCAAAACCCGTAAAGGGATCACCTGCCAGAAGTGGAACGTCCACACGCCTCACCAGACAAAGTAGGCTGAGCTGTGGAGTCACGGCCAAATGAGAGCGCTAACTATGCAGCTATTTTGTCCCCATCACTCATATTAAAGACAAAATCAAGCAGTGTTTTTTAGGGTATTATGAAGGATTCCAGCAAGTGGGAAAGTTCCAGTGTCCATTTGGGCTAATGAAAGATTTGCTCACCAATAGAAACAGAAGAATGACTTTCATTTTCCAGGATCAACCCAAGGACACATCCTGAGGCTAATCTGACTGAGAACTACTGCCGTAACCCAGATGGGGACCAGCATGGACCCTGGTGCTACACCACCGACCCAAAAACCGAGTTTGACTACTGTGCCATTAAGCAGTGTGGTACAGAACCACTCATCCATTGTTTTAGTGCCACGTGTGCTGGAAATGCATCAACATGACGACTTATTTCTTGGTGTTTTGAACAGCTGGAGAGAAAGTGTCCCTGACTCAAACAGTGGGTCAGTCTCTGAACCATTCTGAAGCAAGTCGACCGCAGGCCTCCTCGTCTCGTGGCTCCAACAGTAACGCGCCGTCCTTCTTCCTCCTCCACAGAAAAGGTGGAGTTCAGCGAGTGCGGGAAGCGAGACGACCGCAAAAATCCCAGGACGCGCATCATCAACGGGATTCCTGGGAACTCTCCGTGGACAGTGAGCCTCAGAGACAGGTGAGGCGACGCCGTGAGCCCACGCACGTGACCAACGCGCCGCCGTCTGTGTGACCCCGGTCCCTGTGTGCAGGAAGGGAAATCACTTCTGTGGAGGATCCCTGGTTGACGCCAGATGGGTGATCAGCACCAAGCAGTGCTTCTCCTCATGGTAAGTGCTTCGCTTTGACGTCATAACTTCATATATGAGCACAACAAAAGATGTTCCACGTTTCTAACACCCTTTTTACTGTAATAGTACTTTAACTGCATTTCCACGTGTACTGCACGCCTGCACAGCTACGTGGACCTGCCCGGGTACTCGGCCATGATGGGAACGCTGTTTCGGGATCCGAAAGAAGGAGAACCCGGCAAACAAACCATCCCCCTCACCAAGATCGTCTGCGGCCCCTCAGAGTCTCAGCTGGTCATGCTGCAGCTGGAATAGTGTGTACACACACAGGCACATGCATACACACACACACGCGAGCGCGCATGCACACCATCCATCCATCCACACACACACACACACACACACAGAAGCACGCGCATGCACACCATCCATCCACACACACGCACGCACACACACACACACACACAGGTCGGCCCATCTGACTCTGTTCCTTCCGTAGCCCCGCCCAGTTTAACGAGCGCGTGTCTCAGATCTGCCTTCCTCCTGAGCGCTACATTGTTGCCGAGGGCACGGACTGTGAGATCGCAGGATGGGGTGAGACAAAAGGCAAGTAGCATCCGCTGGAAACGAAGGCTTGACCTGGTTTGCTTCCACACTGCAATATACTTTTATATTCATTACCCTCTTTTATAATCTTCTTAAAGGGACCGGAAACGAGACTGTCCTCAACGTGGCCCACGTTCCAGTTTTAAGCAACAATAAATGCAACAAATACTTCAGAGGTCGTGTGCGTGAGAATGAGATGTGCACATCATCTTTCCAGGGTGGAGTAGGAGCCTGTGAGGTGGGTGTCCATGCAGCGAACGCATAGCTCCAGTCTGTCCCATTCACATTCATCTGATCTCACTGATTATTATTACACACACTACCTGCCGATCACTTCATACCAAAGCTAGAGCCTTACAGGCCCCGCGTGAGCCCTGACCTGCTGTTTGGTGACTCATGGTATCGTTACACTGATCAGCTGCTGGCGTTGGCTGAACACGCGATGTGTCAAACTCTGCCTCCGATGAGCAGGAATCACGCAGTGATGTTTGGAAAGTTGATCATCATCCTATTAATCATAATCCCGATGATGAAAAAAAAATATTTTGATGATGACAATGGCTGTAAGCAAAAAAGAAGCGTCCGGCTATTTATAAGCCTCTATGATCTAAAGACAGACACCGTTGGGATAATGGAGGCGAACTAGACGAGCCGTTTCCAAGCGCAGCGCTGACAGTCAGTCATAACAGAGACGAATAATGACCCCAGAGTGCTGTTCTGTGCCTGCAGAGAGACTACGGGGGCCCGTTGGCGTGTCAGAACAGGGACTGCTGGGTCCTGGAGGGCGTGATCATACCCATGAGGCGCTGTGGACACCCAGGGCAGCCCAACATCTTCATCCGCGTCTCCGTCTATGTGGACTGGATAAAGAAGGTCATGGAGATGGACAAGGACCAGGGACTGACTGGGACGTTGTCAGACTCTGTTTGAACAGTGAACTATTTGCATGTTGTTCATCACAGTTATCTTTCATTGTTGCTATTAAATTAATATATTAACCTTTACAATTTCTTTATACCCGTTTGCAGCACATCTATTCAAGTGCAGCTCATTTATTCAAATATAGCAGCAATCAGTAGGCGTCCGTCAGGGTCTCAGGCTGCAGCGAAACTTCACTAGACAGAATGAGCCGACGTGCAAACAAAGTCATCTTTATTCAAATGTAGTCATCATGTAATGCACGAGCAGCATCTAAGACAACGCTCTAACGCTGCAAAAAGCTATCAGAGCATCCATCCATCCATCCATCCATCCATCCATCCATCCATCCATCCATCCATCCATCCATCCATCCATTCATTCATTCATTCATTGATCCATCCATCCATCCATCCATCCATTCATTCATTCATTCATTCATTGATCCATCCATCCATCCATCCATCCATCCATCCATCCATCCATCCATCCATCCATCCATCCATCCATTCATTCATTGATCCATCCATCCATTCATCCATCCATCTATTCATTCATTGATCCATCCATCCATCCATCCATCCATGGATGAATAGATGGATGAATAGATGGATGATCTATTCATCCATCTATTCATCCATCTATGCATCCATCTATGCATCCATCCATCCATCCATCCATCCATCCATCCATTCATTCATTGATCCATCTATGGACTCCATCCATCCATCTATCTACGCATCCATCCATCCATCTATCTACGCATCCATCCATCCATCCATCCATCCATCCATCCATCCATCCATCCATCCCTTATCACCACCATATGCTCTCATGTGCTCACAGCTGTTACAGTGAGGCAGCATATTTTGTTATTTGAGGATGCCTGTGAATGGAGAGTAGGAGTGCTGGGCTTGGTTGTTATTGAAGGGGGCAGTGGGGTGGGGGGTGGTCTTACAGCACAGTTCCCTGGATATGCACCCTTTACCACAAAACTGTACAGCTCCCCTCCTCTCGCTGGCACTGAATGCAGCTCCAGAATACCTCCTTTGCCCCCAGCCTCTAAAGAAATCCCTCCTCTGCCTGTCTTTTGATGCCTGCCCCCACCTCTAAAGACATGCCTTTGTGCCTTATGCAGAACTGTATGCGCTGCACATTCTTTCTAGTTCTATAGGAGGATTTTTATAACCCAGTCCTGATGAGCCCACGGAATTCAGCCTAAATAAACCTCAAGATCAGAGTCTGACCGAATCTCCGACGCACACCAGCCTGCAGAGGGCCGCTAAGTGCTTTCTCTGGCACACACACACACACACACACACACACACACACACACACACACACACACACACACACAAACACACACACACACACACACGTCGTCTTTTTTTGTCTTTTGTCTGGAACAATCACATCTACTGACATTTTGTTATTGCAGTGTGTAGATGAAACTGGGACTGAAGTCTAGACTGTGTTCTCTAACTGATGACGGACAATTATCTGTCTGCATCTATTAAAAATAGCAGGTAGACGGTTATGATTTTAGTGTCATTGTGTTGACTTACATTCAGTAAAAATTCTAGGAAATGACTAATCAAATTCACTTATGACTACTTGTTCTGAGCAAGTGCTGCCAAAATGCTTCTGGGAAATAATTTGTAATAAACGCTGCTACACAAATATGCAAATGTTGTCTTTGTTTTGCTGCTTTATGCATTTCATAGTAAAGACCTGGGAAATCGCGTGGGGGCTGAATGACACAGACGGTTTGCATATTCAGATTCACGCTACGCTTGTAAACGCATCAGTGTCACTTCACTGGATTTTCAGAGTGAGTCGTTGAATTTCAATGAAACTGACACGTGGAGCTGTTCCCGTTTTCTTGCTTCCACCTCAACGTAAGGCTGTACGTGGAGTTGGGCTCATGCCAGCGCACTCACCTGACATGACTCCAGCTTTAGCCGCCCCTGGAATGTGTGCTCACATTCACGTTCAAATGACAAGATTTCAACCAAATGGAGCACAAAAAATAAAACAAAATTAAAAAAAAAAAAAACATGAACATTCACTTTTTAATTATCCACTTATTTTAAACAATGCATTCAAAAAATAATAAAACTGAGTTTGTGAGTAGGGAAAGTTTTCACCTTCCCCTTAAATACACAGCCCTCCACACTTTGCTGTAAAAAACCCCATGTGATATTTAAGTCCTTTTTTGTGACTTATAGTAAACAGTACAACTAAAACACTGTAGGCGGGGAGATAACAGCAGGGAGAGAGAGTGAAACCTACGCGGACGGTGCGATCTTACCGTCACTCTCACTGCAGCGAACCCTTTCCTGCCTTCTGCGGGGAACTTCCCAGCCCCTGGACCCCACTCAGGGAACCCCGGAACCAGGCTCTACCCTCCGTGGTGCCCGTCTCCCTCTCTCTCTCTCTCCGTCTCTCTCCCCTCTCAAGTGGGTGGTCCGGTGCGCGTTGCGGGGCGGGGTCCTGCGTTTCAACCCTCCTTCCCTCCTCGCTCTTGCTTGAAACATGCTTTAATAGAGAAAGTATGCAATGCAAACTGCTGCGCTACCACCCCCCCATTATACTGCAACTGGGGTATTCGTGACTGGACGTCTGGGGGATCACACACATTTCCGATTAGAGGAGGAGAGCGAGGGAGAGAGAGAGAGAGAGAGAGAGAGAGAGAGAGAGAGAGAGAGAGATTACCCTTTCGTTTCAGCCAATGAGGCGGTCGATACACTAACATTTTCATAGTTGTGCAGCAGCACAAAGTGAGCCGTCTGTGTGCGGACGTCCAGGTGAAGCCGCAAAGCGAGTCTAGGTAAGTTGTGCAGCGTCTGCGCTCGTCGCGTTGCGTTTGGCGCTGCCCGCGCGGACAGAAGCACTCGGGCTGAACACGGAGCCTATAGCCTGAACGTATGTGGGCTATATGTGTCCACACTGGTTCGGGGAGCAGAGCTTTTGCACCTGTGTTGCCTGCCTTTGTCCCTCATGGTAAAGTTCCCGCACATGGTGTGTGTGTGTGTGTGTGTGTGTGTGTGTGTGTGTGCGCGCGTGTCGCCGGACCTGTTATCTCTCCGAGATCCAAAACATTTGCGATTGCGCAAGTGATGGAAGCAGGGGGATGTTGTGCGGTGACCGCCGACTTTATGCGTTTAAACACTGATGGCCTCGGCTGTCGTTTTCCAGTCAAACATGTGCCAGTCGCCTCAAATCAAGTCGGGATCGCGTGGATCCATTGGTTCGCGTCGCGTGTGCGCCACGCATCTTTATTTTAAAGCCCGCAAACGAATGTATATCTCACTTTTACTCCTGCAATTGCCGCCCATATGCAAAAAGTACATTCAGTCCCGTACTTGACTGCCATGAGTGCTCGTTGAGCGGACGGGCTGCCGCTGCTGCGGCTGCGGGAGTGCGGGACGCCGGCTGGAAGGCGTTTAAACGCCACCGAACCACGTCGCGCGTCCCGTTTCTGCCGGAACGTACTTTTCTCACATTGCTCCGACTTTCCTGTTGGAGCGCGGCCGTTCTGATGGGACGTGTTGGCAATTAGCGTGTGGCACATTCCTCGCACCGCCAGGCGTTGTGGTGCACGAGCAGCACCGGCTGGAGCCAAAAAGTCAGTGGATCGGGTAAATAATTAAGGAGCAGGTAAATAAACCCACAACAAACGTGCAGTGATCACTGAGCGTGTGTGTGTGTGTGTGTGTGTGTGTGTGTGTGTGTGTGTGTGTGTGTGTGTGTGTTTGGAAAACGTCACTTGAGCTGCAAGTACAACAACAGGAGATGGATCAAGCTATAAAGCATTCAGAATTTTGAAGTTCTGTAACTTGTTGAGTAAAATGTCCCAGTGAAGCAAACTACAGCAGGTCACAGGTTGACTGGTCCTGGATCTGTTCATGATAAAACGAGCTGTTAGACTTTTACCACTGGACATTGTGAATATTTTTAGGAAAATGTTGACAGATACAGGTGTTTTTAATCATTTTAATTCTAGATACTGGGGTTATAAAATGGCAGAAACTGTCATTATTTAATACATTTTTAAAGGCTGTACAAACACAGACATTGAGTTTAGTGTCACATATGAGACAACAAATCCTCAAAATGAAGAAGCTCATACCAGAGATTGATTGCTATTATTGATTTTTTTTAATTATCCAAATGTTTATTAAGTTCAAAAGAAATCATAAAACTGAGACAAATAAGCTAAATATTACTGTTTTTTAGCACTTTGCTGCTTTGCAATGATTGCTTTCATCCTTTGCCACCGAGGACACTTTGTAGCCGATCGTGTTTGTGCGCTACATTATTGTCAGGGCTTTTTTCCAGCTCCAGTCGTAGCAGCGTCGCCACGCCTACCGCACGCACAAATCCATTGAGAAATAGCTCACAGAGGGCAGATGGAAAGACGGCGTACAGTGAAGCAGACGCGGCTTTTGGACGGTAGATTGAGTTGTGAATATCTGTGCTACTTTTAGGCACTGCACACCACTCTCAGGTTTCCCTGCATTTGCCAGATCCCCGTCTGTGTTCCGATGACCCTGGTGCCAAGGCTTATATACAAGCAGTTCCCACGCTTGCTCTTGGAAAAGGCTCCTCCGTGATTCCGAATTCTGCTCTCATTGATGCATTAAGCACAGTTTGAAACCCGCTGAAGTAATCGTGCAAAATGGAAAACATGCGAAGTAGAGAAATGGGGCTTTTTATCCCACAACACTCCGGCGATGAGTCCAGAGTTGACATTGATCCCCCTCTCTTTGCGCTCGTCTCCAGCTCCTGATACTCAGGTCTTTCTCCTCTTCGGGCCCGCGAGGCTGCTCCCGCCCCCCGAGCTTTGATGCCCACACGTTTTGAGGCAGGTGCACAGACACAGGCATGAGTAACAGTGGGACCAGAGAGCCGTCTCCCCAGCCCAGCACGGCCCAGTCTCCTCCTGAGCCCCAGCGCCGGGGCAGGGGTCGGCCCCGCAAGCAGCAGCAGGTGGGACCCCGCTTTCAGCTGATTGGACCCGTTTGACTGTGTCGTTAAAGTCATTCAATATCAGAATGTGTGGAAGTAGAGTGGAATTATTGGCTCTACATCCGTCTCCACAGGAGCCCGTTGGGCCGCCGACTCCAAAGCGACCAAGAGGACGACCCAAAGGCAGCAAGAACAAAGGGCCCAGAGCTGCACTGAAGGTTGAGACCCGTCGGAGATACGAAATTATTAGAAATTTGTTTGCCAATTTTTTTTATAATCCTGAACATGGTTGTCATGATTTTGTGTCAAACCACAGAACTTAAAATAAAATAGAGCACAAACTATGTCACTGTATATAGTTTGACAAAAAATCAAGTTGAAATCGGAGGACGTCAGGAAGTCTGTGTTGTCTGGAGGAGCAGTAGCTGTGCCCTCGCTGGCAGCGCTCCATCAAATCAGGAGACTTGGAGGAGCAGCTCGTGCATTTTGCCCTGATTTAAACGGCCGCGTCAGCTGTTTTGTCCCTACATGTGAAAAAAACAGAGTCGGGTCAAACGATTTCATTATTTATGTGATTTTTAGATGATATTAAAGCGCCAGAACATAAATATATGTACTCTTACATGTTGACACACAGGTCACACAAATTGTGGACGTCAAATTGAATCATAATTGTGGCTCCTGAGAGAAATGTTCCCCGTGGACCTGAAACGGCTTAGAAGAGAAACAAACTGAACTGTTTTTAATGGGACCTGCTTGTTAGAATTTGAGCCTCTCTCTTTCTCCATTCGACCGTTTTTTTCCTCAGAAAGTCGAGCCTGTCGGCGAGAGACGGCCGCGTGGGCGACCGAGGAAATGGGTATGGAGCAATCATTTACACTTCCAGACGCCACCGGGTTAATCGTCAATGTGCACTGGTTCACGTCTCATCACGCTCATGTTTGTGCTTCTTCACCCCACAGCCCCAGAAAGTAGTTCAAGAAGCACCTGAGGAGCAGCAGGTGAGGAAAAGGGAGGGTGAGGGGGTGAGAGGGTGGGGCAGTTTTGTTCTGACGTAGCCACGCGTTTCCCCAAATGACAGATGAAACTGAAGCAAATGTGACTGAGCAGCAGGTCTGAGGATTTAAAACCGATCCCGGAGGCGCCTTCGCTCCTTTCACCTGTTCATATCATGTTACCTTTGGACCAACGCCAGTTACGTTAATGCTGGAGCTTCTCGAGCTGATCAGAGGTCTGTGTGTGTAATGGCTCCTCACTGAGGGCCCATGGAACAGCACTCACCACAGCGCGTGTTGGTTGTTGACCAGCGTAAACAAATGCACGTGTCTGAATGATTCCAGTCACAACTTCATCCATGAGGATGGAGGACGTTGTCTTTGTGCAGACAACTTTTTTTTTTTTTTTTTTGCAAATACTTTTGCAGCGTATCTCTCTCTGTATATAAACATACGTACATAAATTGCATTCGTACACTAGTTTTAGTTCGCATTTCGCCCTCGTTCTCTGTGTGACGCGGATGCGACGGGTTCTAGGAAACGCGCGGATGCCGGTGCGATTCCCCAGGCACGCCAGGCACGCATCCTCCCGCGGCATCCAGTTCTGGCGAAGCTGCGCTGCACCCCGTTTCTCAGAAAGCTGGCTCGGCGCAGCCGTGGCGCTGGCGTTTCAAAGGGAAGCCTTGCACAAGAGTTGGCGGCAGAGCGGCCGCTCGCGTTCGCTCGATGCCCCTCGTCCGCCTTATCGCATCCTCCCCAGCGAGCAGTTAGTCAAAGAGGTTATGATGCTTCAAGAACTGAAACCGTTGAGACAGACTCCCTTTCTCAGACACGCACATGAAGGGGAAGAATGAGTCAGTGTAAAGAGGGGAAACCTGATCTAACTGTTCTCTTCCTCTGTCTTCTTGGTTTCCTGACATAACCGTCATGTTCCTCACTTCTCTGGGTCTGACAGCTGGACCTACTTCTCCACACGCGATCACAGTCTCAATGAAGTTTTTACACTCATTTGCTCGCGGGCCCGTTCTACTATTGATTCAGTGCTTCGCGTGTAATGAGTCACTGGACTGATTGTGGTCCCCTGCTGTTCCAGGGCCCGTCGGAGGAGGCCGAGGAGGGCCCGTCGCAGGCCGAGCCCTCGTCATCTCAGGTTCCAGCCCAGGAGGAAGGGGAGTAGTGGGACAGCTACCTCAAACAAAGCGGGGTAAAGCCTGGCTCCTCGTCTACGACGGGGACTCAGGAACACACACATAAATCAAAACGAGACAAGAGAGATCAGACTTTAGTTTCTTCTCCAGCGGGATTTTCTTCAGATCTGATGTTGTACCGGGAATATGGCGATTCGCGAGTTCGGTGAACAGACTCCGTTTTAAAGAATTTGATGGTTATCAGTGACATTTAAAGGAAATAGATGTTGGGGAAATAACTTTCACGTCTGCGTGTTCAAAATGCAGCCAGAAGCCGATTAGCTCAGCTTAGCACAAAGTCGAGAAGCAGGGAAACGGCCGTCTGCCTCAGATGGACGTCCACAATCTACCTACTAACATCCACTAATATCTCTCTATTCTATTTAATGTGTAAAAAGGTGTAAAAAAAAAAAGGTGCATCTGAGTTTTAAAGATCAACTGTTTGTTATCGCTAAGCAGAATCCACCCAGCTGTTTCCCTGAACTTCCAGTCCTTTATGCAAAGCTGCTACTGTGAAGCATATTTTCCAAAAAAAAGGCCTATTTCTTTAAACCTAACTTATTGAAACGTGTTTCTAACTCATGAAATCGGAGCAAGACGTTGACTTTTTTTTTTTTTAGCAATGTTACAAATAGACACACGCGCTGACGCTCTTATTGTGAAAGTAGATGTGAAGGGTTTCGTTCCAAAGTGCAGGATCTGACTGAGCTCAACGCTCGAAGGCAAACGTGAAGGACGGCATTGGCTCGAACATCAGTGCGAGCACAAGACTGTTCATTATCCTGGTGAAATGAATCATTTTCCTACCAAGCAGTAGCTTGTTTAGGACCGGCTCAGTTGGATTTGTCGTTTTGGAAAGACACCTTTCATAAATACTGTAGTCAACAACCGTGTTGACGTGTCATTTTGCCACACTCAGGATTTTACTATTACAGTGCTTTTACACCATATCGAAACCTCAGGTACAAAAGTATTCAGGAAAGCGTTGTCAGTCTGCTCCGTAATAATTGTTGTGCGGTGTTTGTTGTGTTTCTGATCTGTATTTGACATTACCAGTATGCCTTGACACAGAGACCTCATGTAAACCTCAGTTAGACGCTCTCCTTCTACCTCAGTAACACGCAGGACAGACGATCACCAGCAAACGGATCCTCGTATGAGGTTCACGTATGACGTACAACACAGGCACGCGGTTTCAGCTCCACACGCAAACACGGGCACGTCACGCTCCAGCAGAGGAGTCCAACAAAAAGCAGCGGGGTCATTTTTAAAAACTGTAAAGTGAGGTTTGTTCCCACGGGAAATAAAACGCAGCCCATAGTTTACAACAACTTGATGAAATACTTGCTTTTTAGGTGTAGTTTGAAATATTAGTTGAATTATTTTTGTCTTTCTTTTTGGCAGTTTTGTTACTCCTTTCTGATTTTTATTACATCATGTGTTTTCTGACTCTTACACTGTAAATTGTATGTGTGACACTCTCTTAATTCATGTGATATGAAAGGAAGGGCAGCAAAAAACCTCGCAGTGCAGAAATAAATGACAGGTATTACTTTGAGAGAATCACTAACGAAATTGTGGGTAATAACTAAATAAAAAAGGACAGAGAATATAACTTTTACATTATGTATTAGGTGGCATCTATGTACTGTAGATGTAGCAGCAAAACCTTTTTACTTTGTATGTTTTCTCTTTTGTTTTGTTTGTCTGAGCGACCGTCTTCCATTAAATAACAACCCATTCATAATTTAGTAGTTTTTAAACTTGGCAACTAAAATGTTGGATTTGTTTTTAATGTGGCTTTGGTCGCTCTGTTTAGTCTGACAGTGACTAAAGCAGCCTGTGTGATTAGATTAGGAGCGAACTCACACTCAGATTAACTTTTAAAGGCGCACATTTGACCTGTGAACCAATAACCATTTCCTCCCATACGACTAGAGATCTCAGAGATATTGTTTTTGTGTAGCTTGACTAATTGTTGTGTGTTTTTAAAAAAATCAAAGAGACATAGATGACTTGACTTTTACTGATTGAGATTTCAGCACTTAAACCGATGGACAGCTCCAAGTTATTATGCTGTTCCATGACGCGCGGTTGACATTTATCTTACATATCACGTATTAGTTATTACATAAACTTGAATATCACCAATCATTTACTGTATATATATATATTCTTCTCTAGAATGTGCTTATTTTATCACTGATATGTTGCATCCCAATAATTCTATGTACTTCAACATTGTTTACTAAATTGCTACCAGATGAGCTGAACCTGTTTATGGACATGTGTCCTCTTGATCAACTGCATTGTCTGGAGTTGTCGCTCTCTGGACTACCTCTGGGGAAGAGAAAACACGCCTGGGACGTCTCTGAGGAGAACCGTTCAGTCGTGTTCGACCGCTTCCATCAGACAAAGCCTCGATATGAAATGTCGGACTATGCTGTCGTGGTCCTCTCATCTCATGTCGCTGCATTCGTACCAGAAGTGAATGGAGGTGGTCCTGAAGAGTGCCTCATAACTTAACTACAGCTGAGTCAGTGTTTGTTATTTCACACAAGCTGTGTCTGGATACTTACGCTCCGTACGGGGACATTGTTGTTTTGTGATCTTACTCCTACTCAGAGTTACATACAGTACTTGATCCTCTTTCAACTATTGAAATGTTGAAGTGTAACTTGAGAAATGATCATTCATGCCTTTTATTTTTAACACCGTTTTCTAGTTGTGTTGTTGATGCGTCCTCATCCACTTCAATAATAGAGCTCACAAACCTGTGATATATATTTTGTTATGATTCTTTACTATGTGATTTGTGTTAATCTGCTTCTTTATCAAAATCAATAAATCGTCACACCCACCAAACTACAAAGACTTGTTTTGTGATATAGGTTTAAATAAGTAGAATAATTTAATGGGTACACACTGAAACAATATTTCAAGTCTTGGTTGAGAATGAACAAAATGAAGAGGGACATTTTACGTAAGGATGGTGACACATCCAGTGTTCAAGACGTAAGACCACAAAATCTGAAGAACAACAAAATTACACTCCTTTCTTATCAAACACGGACGTAGATAATGAAGCTCTGGGGAACTTCACTGACAGGGTTTCCAACATTTCAACAGCAACAACACAAAGGTGCATCACACGGCATTTGTGTGGCCGACAATAACAGTCCATGTGATGCCCCCGCCGTGCTCCCCCCGTACATGCAGCCTTTCGTTTGATTTCATAGTTCATCAACTATTTCGCATATGTGTCGGAAGCGATAGAAGCGTCCCCGCGCCGTCCGTCCTGGGTCACAGTCTGTTTCCCAACGCGGCCGGTGCCTCCTGCAAATTGAAATCACCTAATGGAAGAGCGCTGTTAAGCGTTGAGGGCTTTGGCTACATCTGTGAACACCAAGCGACTGGGCCTCTGCGTGGTCCCCTGGGAGCTGGTCAGCGTCTGCGGAGCACAGACAGACAGACAGAAAATGAATAATTACTGTTTACAATCACAATAGGATTTGCGTGAGTGGTTGACTAATGAGAGGAAATCGTTAGGACCAGAGGCCAAACGTATAGAGCAGTGGACGAGCTTAGAAGGACGTAATGAAAATGACGTGTTCCTCAACTTGGACTCTTTTCACCAACGTCGTACGAGATGCACAAATGTTTTAAGCCCGATTCAAAACGTTTGAGAGTCGTTCATGTGATCGCTGAGAGGAGGTTTAGCTCCATTCCGGTTACTACTAGCTTCAAAAAGGCTCCCCACAGGCTCCGCTCGCCGCTGAAATGTATGGAACTATTGTCTGAACACAATATGCGGCTGCAGCTTTTCAAATTATGGGCAGATGCAGACTTTTTGGTGCTCCCGCTTTTTTCCCTTTGTTTGCGCATCAGCAGGGAAGCACAGTAAAGGCAAACTGCCTTCATGTGAGCACCTGACTGGTTTAGAACACACAGAACCTTTTCCTTTCCATCAGGGAAATGCACTCAGTCGTAATGGATTTTGTTCAGTTGTCCTCACACGCAAGACTCATATTTTGGGAGAAGCGAGTGAAAGCTTCTTGTGGTTCTAATTTAAAGCAAGAATATTTAATTATTACAGTATGAACCACTGTTTCCCTTCAGTCCTCAGATTGTCGTTCGCTTGAATGTGTGACGGCAACACGTTTGAGTTGTTTATGAAATATGCTTTTTGTTTTGCACTGTTTATACGTTTGGCCTTTGGAATATTTGACGTGTAAGTGTCAAATCGAGGGAGCATAAAGGGAACGATGTCAACGATCAGCCTGATGTATGAAGGTAAACACGTTCAGCGTGACAGTGATCGTCGTCTGACAATATTCACTGTAATGAAGATTAGTGTTTGTATAAACGATTATTTTTAAAGTTTCCAAATTCAGCACTTGTTTACTTTGAAATACTGAAATGATGAGGGGGAGAAAGGGTTTGTGGGAAAAAAAGGTTTAGACAGACAGTTCAAGAGACACACAGATGATACTTTACCATGCTTGCCTTTCTCATTGTCAAAACTTAAAAAGAAAATAAGATAAAAAATATATAAACTGTGATCACAGAAATTAGGAAATTATAATATACAACTTTAGCATATATGTTATATATTACATATATTAGCAAATATACAGCTCACATCCAAAGACAACCATCACAATAACTATTGTTAGTCTAACTTCAGCAGCATGAGTCTGTAGAACCATGTGACATCACACTTTGATAGTTTAGTACAACTTGGTGATGTGTTACAGTGACTATTTGCAGCTTACCTTGGCGTTGGGACCTGCAATGCTGCCCTCCCTCCCGTGGTCCAGTAGCTCCTGTTCCAGCAGGTCGTCTTGTTCTTCAGCCGGGTCAAAGTTGTACATGGGCATGAGCTGGTGCCTCAGCTTCTCCAGCCTGCATGAGGAGACATCTATTAGACATCTATTAGAACCACAGCTACAACCTACTAATGTTATTCACTGTAAGAGTTCAAAATAGATTTTCAAAATAAGAGTCATCCACAATATATTTTCACAAATTAGCTCAAATTTAAAACCTCCTTTTGTTGACATTAAATAAATATGTAGTCAAGTAGTCAAATTGAAATTTTTATGGGAGCGTTTTGAACCTTACCGCTTCCGTTTCCGAATGTACAGCATCTAGAAAAAGAAAGGAAAACAAGGAAGGTCATGGCCAAGGGTCACGTTTCCAAACCATACGTCCACCTCTAGTGTAGTTTGCCGTGAATCGTAGAGAATCTGTAAAGGACTCCTTACTATTGCCACGGCCAAGCCAATGACGGTGATGATTCCAAAGGGCACCAGCACCATCCCGATTCCCGAGCCCTGTATCACTGCCTCTGGAAACGTGGTGGCGTTGAAGCTGGTCTCGTTTGTGGTCGTTATGGTAACAGTCATCAGCGTTGTTCTGGAGGTGATGTTTTCTCTGGTGCTCGTTGACAGGAAGGGGATTGTGGTGGTCGTGGCAGTTGTGGAGAGGAGACTTGTGGATGTTCGAGCTGCAGTTACAGCCATGGTCACGGTGTAACTGCTCCAACTAAACGGCTGGGTTCGAATCTCACTGTGGCTCTTCTTATGTCGCTCAGTCTCTAGTGTGTCTCATGGTCGACACAGGTGTCTTCCCGCTGGTCTGGGATCTGCTAAGGCATTAGGGTCATATGATCTGGAAAGAAATTATATTATGAATGAGCTATTTTGAATTATTTAATATTTTAACGTGTGAGGAAATTGATTCAAGTGGGTAAAACCAAGAGATGCAGCCCGAAATGCAAAAGGGTGATTTCTGCTGCTCACGCTTTTATTTTTAGGATTTAAGGATTGAAGGTGTTTCGACGCCCGACTCTCAGTTTCATTCTCACCGCGGCTGATTGTGCCAGCGGTGTTTTGGGCAGGATGTGGTTTGCAAAGGCACACGAGGTAAGTGGCATAAGGAGCCTGATAGAATACAGAAGAATACTAACCACTCCAACTGTAAAAGGCACTGTGAGGAAATGTGCTGGCAGCGATGTTCAAACGTCAAACATCTTACACCCACACACACACACACACACACACACACACACACACACACACACAAAGAGGCTCCATAAATATCCCCTGCATCCAAGTTGGTACATGTAGCTCTCGCCCACGCACGTACTACGGTACACATCCCATGTGCACGAGGACAATTAGAGCATTTCTCTATTAGGAATTTCATACATGAGGAGTTTCACGACATGAATATGCTTTTTGTTTCAAAGCAGTCAAATGAACATCAGATTATCCAACATGCCGTCTATTTTGAAGCAGTAAAAATAGACGTGTAATCCATTCCTCTCTCCTTAGTGCATCCTGTCTGCTGGTGCTCCTAATGAGGAACATGTGCAGCCAAAGCAAACTACCAATGAAACGCAAAGGCTGCATTTAGTCATTGCTGTTGTCCGGTGAACAGTCTCTGCAACAGCCACACACAGAACACACAACAGTTTCTACTCTCATCTGTGTGAATCAGTGAAACTGCTGACCCGGGTTTTTGCTCTGTGTTATTGATACATATTGTGCTATTTCCAGTCAAGATGCACTGTCTCGCAGCTGTCTTGTACAGCTGTTCTACGAATCCTGCCTGTGACCAGGTCCTATTGCATGTGTCCACTCCGAATAGTCGTGCATACTTACCTTAACATATAACACGCATGAGTTCAGAGGTGAGCTGCAGCAGGCTGGGGCTAGCTAGAGAGCGGAAATTTTCATTGGAAGCGGCAACATTTCCTCCCGAGCCTGCCCCTCCTCCTCCTCTTCCTCCTCCTCCTCTTCTGCTTCCCCCTTAAGCAATGCAGGTACTGCACAGGCTGTTTACATTGACAAAACAGCCATTTTCTCAGCAGACGGACGCCACACACCAAACTAACCCTATTCTGAGAGCCTCCACGAGACCCTTTATCCGATCTCCAGCAGCCTCCAGGGATCTGCTCCCCCTGCTTTGCCCTTTCTTGTATTTCACACTACAGAGGCTGCTCCAGGGATGCTGCAAACAGAGATCAGTGCGGCACGTTCCCTCCCCCGTCCCACTGCAATTGGCCTGACGGCTTCAAGATGAGAAACCCGGTTGGCTCGCTGAGCTGTCCATTTGGCTTTGCAGGGATGAGATGGGATTTAATGGCTGTGCACACCAGATGCTGTCAGACCTATGTGAATGACTGCATCCGGGTAGCAGGTCTAAGGAAATTAACCCTGTAGTATCCCTTTTCTCAGTCAAACTGTCTCACAAAGACATAAACACGAAGAGAAAACAAAAAACAAGAAACAAGAAACAAAGAAAGAAATCACTGACCAATTACTTTAATTTTTTTTTCTTATGTTTGTTTTTTTTATTTATGTTTGTGTGTACACGGAGCAGTATTAACACAAATGTGCTGTTTAATAATCTTGTGTCATGTCTATAAGGTTCAGAACTCCTACATATGATCCATTAGGGTTAAAGTCAAAGTGAATTCTTCAGCTCATTTTAAATAGGTTTTCAGTCATCATTGCCACAAATTCTGTAAGCATAAAAATAGTCATTAATTTATGATCTTACATTAAATTATTACAATAAATTTTAAAGGTATACATTTACAATTAATTATAGATGATGGATGTGAAGACAATAAAAATAAAATAAAATGTTTGTTTTCTAGAATTTAAGATTGTTTTCTTTTCATAACATTTGTTAGACCTTCATAATCAGTGGTCCCATCTCCATCTTTGTCAGCCTCCTTCATCATCTCATCTGCCTCAGTCTCATTTAGCAGCTCTCCTGCATTCACCAGTACATATTTAGCGTTTAATCATATCATGAAAAAATAACAAACAAAAAGCTAACTTTTGGATTTCTGCATGTGTTTAATATGTCAACAAAATATATAAATAAATAATAAATAATAAATAAACAAGTATTTGTGCAATGAGTCAATAAGTGCAAAGAAATAATTTATTTTCTGACTAGGAAAACCTATTTTATATTTAAAAATGTTCTTCGTACTTGTGAGTGTGTTCAAGTCAATGTATCGCTCTGCCTCTTTATCAAACACTTTGAAAGCAGCTCTGAGTTCAGCATCCTGGTTCTTGGTTCTTTTGTGGTACAGTGCCGTCAGACTGATGAAGCTCTCACAGTTAAACAACCCTTTACCTGGTCAGAAGGAGAATGGTTTATGTAGCACATTTAATGCCACATTATTAATAAACATTCCTTACATTCACGTGACATTACATCTGGCTAAAGCTGGAGTCTCTCTTTTCAGTTCAGCAAGAGAAGCAATGTAAAAAGAGCCGTTTGCTTTGAACAAGAACACAGAAAAGGAAAGTGCTAATTATAGCCTCAAAGTTTTAGGACTAATCACACAAAGGTTATTTTTTTCTCCAACTATTCAGTAACACTTATTTTTTGCAGATGAAATTGTTTCGTATTAGTTAAGAAATATAATTGAGAACAGAGGTCAGAAAAATTCAATGTAAAGTAAATGAACATACATTGTTTTTTCTAAACTGATTGTGACAACATTAAATTCGATAGGTTTTAGTTGTTCCTAAAATATTGAATTGCTTTGTGTTTCTGTACTTTTGCAGCTGCAGCAGGCTGAGGCTAGTGAGAGAGGGCACACTAGGGTTGGAAGAGGCAACATTGCAGCACAGCATATATAAATCATGCATATAAAAGACTGCCATCTAGTGATTAATACGAGTAACTTCCTAAAATAACTTCCTCTTCCACTATCAACACACATCTTAGCAACAAGCTAATGTTAATGACTTTGTGATTATACACAGAAATATTATTTGTCATGTGCCCAATGTACGTGCTTTACTTCAGCCCTTGTTGAACTTAAAGGAGATAAAGTTTCTCCTAACTTTACCGTGGCTCACAATATAAGTAAAGTGTTTCTTGGGACAATTCTGTAGCACTTACATTGGTTTGCACATAACACGATAAGCAACAGTTAAAGTCATCAACTAAGTGAACAAAATAAGACCTTAATTGACGGTTTAGCAATAATTCCCTTCACTGTAGCCTATAATTAGCATTTATGACCAGCTGGTATACCAAATAATTGTTATGTAGTTTTAAATAATAAAATAATAAATATGATAATAATAATAAGTACACTCACCACCACTGTCCACGTCCTTGGCCCCGTGGCTGAGCTCTGTTTGTAGGATTGATTCTCATTTAACTCATCAGTCTTTCCAGCTCCTGCATCTTCACATCACCGTTTCCCTCTTCATCAAACATCTCGAAGACTCCTTTATACTCTGTGATTCGCTGTTGTGCTAATTGCCTTGCCTGGACATAAATAAGACTGTTATTAAGAGAGCAGATCTAATTCAAATTACATTGAAATTCTAACTGTTATATGTCCTTTCGGAGGAGACAAATGTGATATCCAGGTCACTGGTAATATAATTGTTAATAAAATATGTTAGCAAGGTTAGTCAGTGCATATCATAGTTTCTATTATTACTGCAGCTGCACTTGAAGAATGTTTATTCTCAGTCAAAAAGCACATAACATGATCCTGGCAATAATAACGCAGCTAAGGATATTGACTGTGACACTAGCTTCTTTAGAATGAGAGGTCACTTTAGCTTCATCATTTCTACATTTTCAATTCCTGTTTACTAGTGGTCAGAAAAGCTTCACGTCCTTTTATGGCACTTGGCATTGGACTTTCTAATCGTGGGTGAAGAAGATTTGGATACTGATCTTAACCAGTAAACAGTAAACAGCAATGCTAGACTAACTTGTCATTTAATGAATTTATTCCTGAAGCAACCCTGAACAAATGCAAACAAACAAAGACAAGATACCAAAACATATAAACAATCATAGGCATTTTCTGTGACATTAAAAATCCACTTAGGATTTAGGCTCAGGAATTAGCTCGCTATGAGATATTAGCAGGTGTCCATTGGGCCCCCAGTGACTCTGCAGCCTTAGGAAGGCAAAGAACCAAATAAGGAGACCCCTAATAGAAAGCTATTTCAAACCTTGCAATAGGAACATCAAGAATTTCACATTTGTTAGCCATGGGGAAGAATAAATCTATTCTAATCTATATATATATATATATATATATATATATATATATATATATATATCATCCATGTAGAGGAGGTGACTTATGGTGGCCCCGTTCCGGAGTCGGTACCCATAGCCAGTCTTGTTTATTATTTGGCTGAGGGGGTTCAGACCTATGCAGAACAGCAGTGGGGACAGTGCATCTCCTTGGTATATGCCACATTTGATGGATACTTGGGCAAGTGGCTTCCCATTGGCTTCAAGGGTGGTTCTCCACAACCTCATCGAGTTTGCAATGAAGGCCCTTAGAGTTCGGTTGATGTTGTACAGCTCCAAGCATTCAGTGATCCATGTGTGTGGCATTGAGTCATAGGCTTTCTTGTAGTCGATCCAGGCTGTGCACAGGTTGGTGTGTCGCATTCTGCAGTCTTGGGCGACTGTTCTGTCTACCAGGAGTTGGTGTTTGGCTCCTCTGGTATCCTTACCAATGCCCTTCTGTGCTTCGCTCATGTATTGACCCATGTGCCCACTTATCTTAGCTGCGATGATGCCTGACATGAGCTTCCATGTTGTGGAGAGACAGGTTATTGGCCGGTAGTTGGATGGGACTGTGCCCTTTGAGGGATCCTTCATTATCAGGATCGTTCGCCCTTCGGTTAGCCATTCAGGGTGAGTCCCATCCCTTAGCAGCTGGTTCATTTGTGCTGCCAGGCGCTCATGGATTGCAGTGAGCTTCTTTAGCCAGTAGGCGTGGATCATGTCAGGGCCAGGTGCTGTCCAGTTTTTCATACCTGAGACTCTATGTTGGATGTCTGCCACTGTGATAGTTGATAGTTGAGTAGATAGATGTTCAGGGAGGTTGCTGTGATCTTCCCTCAGATCCACCAGCCACTGTGCATCACTGTTGTGTGATGCCTCCCTCTCCCATATACCCTTCCAGTACTGTTCAGTTTCCAGCCTTGGTGGGTCTGCTCTGCTGTTATTACCCTGCCATTGAGAGTTCGCGGGTTGTGTTGCTGAAGCGTATACCAGCTCATTGGTTTCCGTGATTGTTGTGGTAGGGATCGCACATTCTCGGGATTCACATCTTCCATGAGACTTTCTGATGGAACTTCACTTAGCCGTTGTAGTGGGGTTCGGGGTCATTGGGGCTTCGTACCCAATTTCCGGTTGGGGAGATAGTGAAACCTCCCCTCTGACCTGGCGTCCTGGCTCCCCCTTGCCGTAGCATTTGTGTTGTATCTCTTCAATCTGATGTTGGAACACTGAGCTACTAGTTGCTTCGCCGTCAGCCTTGAATATGGGTTCGCCACACATTCTTTGCATGTAACCCCTCTGACTAGGGTTACTTGAGTAGTAGCATTCCAACAGTTCTCTGTTCTCACATCTCAGCCATTTCTTTCTTGTTCCAGTAGCCAAGGGGCTCTGGTTCCCCAACACCTGACGCAGACCTTGCTAGACTGGGCGACGTCTGAGCCGGTATCTCATGTGGTTCATTGTCTCTCACACTGGATGCCTATTTCCCCTAACGGGGATTCGAACCGGGGGCCACCCGTATACAAGTCTTGTGACTTTACCGATTGAGCTATCCAGTGTGTGTGTGTGTGTGTGTGTGTGTGTGTGTGTGTGTGTGTGTGTGTATAAAAAGAGAGAGGGACTGAGAGAGAGAGAAATCTCAACAATTCAACCTGTTTTCCCAAAAAGTATATGTATATATGTTTTGTAATCTGGAAACGCAATGTGGACACAGTCTAATCCTCAAATAATTTAAATTACAACCATTATGTGTTATGTGTGACTGAAACACATCCCATAATTTGGAAGTAAAAACTCAAAACTCTTTTTATTTATTTATGTACTAAAATGGCACTTTTCTGTTTGTTGCCTCAGGACAAAATTGTGCAATAAGCCCACTGTTGTTTAGCTTGTTTCAACAATAGCAGGCTCCTGGATGAAAATTTAAAAGGATGCCTAGTTCTCATCATAATCATTTTTTTCTATCTATTATTACTCACAGGAAAATCAATATACAGCTTTTTATGGATGTAAGGAATATGATCTAGCACCCCAATATAGGTGGCACCATAGAGTCATAGAGCTTTATACATTCAAATCTTACATCACAGGAAGTTGTGCAAAGGAGCCGGAATCTGGAGAGATTCCGGCTAAGAGAGATTGTCTCAGTTTCACCATAAAGAATGTGAGAATGACAGAAAAGCCTACTCATTGCAGCCCCTGTGCATCTGCACACCACTGCCCACTGGATAGTCACTGATGACCAGAAAGGGGGATACAAGGTACCCTGTCCACCTCTGGTTCAGAAAATGTTCAAGCCACTAACTGATTAACCATTTGTGGACAATGAAATAAAACTTGTTTAAACTGTTGCTTTTGATTAAATAAAACTTACTTCGTCGTATCTACTGCTTGTTTGTCCCTCATTTCACATATTTTGCACCGCCAACTTTCTAAAAACAAGACTAAAATGTTTTTTCCTCCTAAAATAAAAAGTCAGTCATAGAGGGTTAATTAGTGACCCCTGCAGACACAAGATTGTCACTTCATACTTTGACTGACAAATTCCGCGTTGGGCACAAATAAACACCACTTCTTTGAGTGTGTGTTATAGTGAAATAAACGTTTATTACTCGAGAAGCGGCTGGTGACAGAGTAGCGCACCCAGGCGCGCGCTCTCTCCCCGGCGCTGCTGCAACGTGGGGTTTCCCACCGCCGACTGCAGGGTTACCGCGCCCATCTCGTCGTTCGATGGCCGGCTGCTGCGGTGTAACAGAAAGGGCAGATGTTAAGTTTGGCGAACGGGGGCCCAGTAGGCTGCGTCGTTGACTGAGGGACAGTGACTTTAAGAATTCGCCGTTTTGTCTGCCCGGGCAGTGTCTCCAGCACAAGGCCAGTGGGTGTGATCCCCCCCTCCCTCCCCTCTCCGGTTGGTTGACTGAGGTTGTCAAGCTCCCTAGCTGAAGCCTGCGTTCGGGAAGGACTGCTACTCGGAAAACTAACGCTAGCTGGCTAGCTAGTTAGTAAGCTAGCGTTGTGCTGTTCGTTGATGCGTGGATCGGAGGTATACAGCGGCTTGTTTTCCAGTCAATGCCAAAACGCAAAAACAAACGCAGATTAAGCAAGGTAAGTTGACATAAGGCGGTCGGCCTACCGTTGGCCAAATCCTAACTTATCAGTACCTGGTAAGACCATTAGCTGATTAATTGTGGCGGAATTGAACTGCCCGGGGGTGGGGTAGAGTTAGCTACCTCCCTAGCCACTTAGTTAGCTGCGGTTAGCTAACGTTCATCTGGCTGTTTTAATATAACCAAATGCAAGTGGTTGGGGTGTTGGGAGATCCGCTGCGGTGGAACTTGGGCGTTTGGTATTTGCCATGGCTCGAGACTTTGCTATTAAAGCCCATCTCTGCGTAACTGGTGTTTGCATCCTTTCAAGTGAAGAAGGTTAGCCTTAACTACAGTTCGGGTTAGCAGGGGCGTCTGGCTGCTGTTTAAATAACGCGAAGGCTGCCCGGTGAGGCTCGGTGTCTGACGGGCCGGCGGAGCTGCTTCTCGGCCTACAACACAGCGCTTAAAGTACTCAGTGGTTCCCAGATAAAGGCACTCAATGCAGCTCATGTGATGGGGTTAGCGCCTTGAATTCGTCGTAGTACTATCGTACAGTTTCTACCATATTACATTTAAAGATGAAGCTTTCCGTTGATGACACACTGATTTGGACCGGAAAAAATAAACGTCCCGTAAACAAATTAACAGCAGCAAATATTGATTATTGGCGATATACATGTCAGTCAGCAGCAGTTGCGATTGTACAGTGGATTAAATAGCTGCATATTAATGTGAGTAGCAGTAGCCGCGTTAACACCCAGTCTTTTTCCCCCAAGCTGAACTAATAAGTTAGCATGTCTCTGCCTCGAAAAGGCAGAACTGGTGCAACGCCTCTTGGCTTGTGCTTGTAACGTGAGCTACCCTCTCTCTTTTTTTATCGATACAGGGATCATTTGCACTTATGCGGGCTGAAAAGTAGATGATCCCCCATTAATGGAAATCACTGTCGTTACATTTGTTGCTCGCTGACGGCGAAAAGGCCATCGACGCCCGACCTTGCAGTTTTCAGAAGCTCGGGTCCGCCGAGGAACTAGGAACCTAGATAAATGTACCGATACGGCTTAAGCAAATCAACTGGACACTGTTTAGCTTAACGAGATTGCTCGTATGTAAGTAAGTGGATTTCTGAAGCCAGGCAGCTAGCGAGTGTCAGCGTTTACCCACTACTGGAGTTAAAGCTAACTGCATAGCGCTTCATGTAATTGCGGAAGAGTAGCAAGACTCTGCCCTAAAGTGGCTCTGACTACGTTATTTTGCATCAGATACTAGCAGTTCTGGGGTTCATCTGGCATGAAACGGAGTTAGCCTCGCGTTCGATCGACTTTGTCTGGCAGAGGTTTTTCAAATGAAGCCTACACAAACGAGAGGATCGCTTTCTCGAGTATTGGCTCGGCTCTGCCTCCAGGCCTGCTCCGTCAAGCCTGCTAGCAAGCTAACTAGCGGACAGCAGTCTGCAAGATGGCGTTTAGCTGCATCTTCTTGGATTACCGTCAGTGCAAGTTATGTTATCATTACTATGCGCAGTCCTATCGGTAAATGTATGGATTTGATCAGATGTCTTAGTAGGTACAAGCATTCTGTATTTTTCCGGTTTATTGGGTTGAATTTAGAATATGTCTCTTTATAATATGCAGAGCCTCTGTAGACCAGCCCTCTAAACGAGTACAACAAACTGACTAAAGCAGCCATGTGTCAAAATTCAAATACAATGCAAACTCTCCTCCCGTGCTAGGCAAATCACAGTACTGCACACAGTTACTAAGTCGACTATCAGTGCACCACACGTGGTGTTAGGTAAACATTTACACTGAAATATACATTTATATGTGTCATACTATTTCAGCATGTCCATGTCTTTGCAGTTGTTAATTCATGAACAAACATTGTGCAATTCCGCTCTAATCACTGCAAACATTGTCTAAAGTCTGATCACACTAGAAGGAAGATTTTATTCAGTGTATGGTTTAACTTGGCGTGAAAATCCAAGCACTTACTTTAAGCTTAGTTACTTTTGTTGTGTTCAAAATAAATAAGATTAAACTCATCGTTTTATGATTGTGAAAACATATTTCTAATGACTAGGCTGCGTTTGCCAGCTGTTTATCTTACTGACCATGGATAGGATTAGAGACTCATTGAGGGTTTTAGCTTTTAGGATTATGGAGTTGCTCAGTGATATTGCTGGTTATGGCTTTTCTGTGATCCAGCTTTAGACCTGTGAAGCATGGCATTATCGTCGTTTAACACTATACATAAGCTGCCTCGTCTTTGGAGTCCACATGTACTTAACTACTGCATGATCTATGAGATACAATTTTATTTTAACTGGAAATGTAAATGACACATTCTGAGAAGAGCAGGCATAGAATGCCCTCAAGAGGACTCAGAACAGCTACTGAGCTAAAACTCTAGGCTGTTTGCCACAGCTCATTGTTTATCATGCAGTCAGCTGACCATGATCAGGCGCTTGAAAAGGAGAACTGATGAGAGAGGAACTCCTTAACTGTAAGCATCTAAGAAATGGTTTTAAATCTGGAATACTTAAAACTCAAACCTGTAAATTGGCTCCAGCTTTCATAATTGGATGTACCATTGCAGTTTTATTATGTAGAAACCAAGTAATTCAATTTTGCTGGATCAAGACTATACATCTAAACCTGAACGCTAATGAGTTTAGGTAGTATGACTATTTTAAGTTACTTTACAGCTACCTAAAAGTAGTTGCAATGTAGTACATGAGTCAATAAATTATCCCATGAAAATAACAATGGTCACTGTTGGTGAGGAAAACCTTTAGTTGTAAGGTTTTTTGTGTTTAGAACATAAAGAATGTTTTGTATTTAAATATCTTTTTATTTATTAGACAATATTAATTATCACTAAGTGTACCTATTGAATTGACCGTAAATCATGTTTTTTTTAACCTAAATAATTGTGCCCTATTGACTAAATGATGGTGTACAGTTTTTACCACAAACGGTTTGCATTCCTGTATGTAATTATTCAAAATGGCGAGTTCAAATTAACCATTAATTCTCTTAATATTTTGTATCCATTTAAAAAGGAGATCATTTTAAATAGTTAAAGTTGGTAATTAAATGCTGCCATTACTTGATACTGGAATACTTATATTCCATGACATGTTTATTAAGCTTGATAAGTGTAAGAGGATAACCTGTATTCAAAAAAGGTCAGCTAATTGGAGGCCCTGAAGGATAACGTAGCCAGGTAGAGAAGATTTTCAGTGTTCTGATACCCCCACACACCTAGGTCTACTGAATCAAGCACACCAGGTGAGGAAACTAGGAATGCATAGTTCAGGCTGATTTCTGATTTTAAAGCTATCATATTTGTGAGCAACTTCCGGGTAAAAAATTTATTTCAAAATGAACTTTGCATTTTGCAAAACTGTAAATTTGACAGTTATCAGTAATGTAACCTGAAGTAGAATATAGAACTGTATTTCTGTGCAGTGCTTTACCTTTCAATTAAGGTAAAGTGTAACTGTACATGTAAAGGTTACACCTAGACAGGGCAGGTCATTGTTCTTGAAATAATCATTGGGGAATCATGCACAACTGAACTGAGTAATACTTGCTTATTATATTTGTGGTATGCTGGTCAGATTGTGACTTGACATTCTGATGTTTTTCATTAGATGCCTCAAGGTTGTGTATTAATATAAGTGGATTATTGATCACTTAGCTAAAATTCTGAGTATCCTAAGGATTGAGGTCAACAGGATAATTACTGCTTTTCGAGTTACTGGAAAGTCATGCCTTAAGATTTGCCAAGCATTCTAAATTCTATGTTAGGATTATGTTGGGGAAGTAATGTTGAACTACAAACCAAACACTAAAAAAAATGTAATAACGGTAAAGTTAGTGACAGTTCACAGAGAATGCTTTTCTGTCTTTAAGACTTTGGGTTGTTAAGCTGCATCGGTTCAGACCCATTTTGCTTGGGTTGAAAATACGACCTTGAATTTGCAACTGGGACTGTTTTTGTGAATTACTGAAGTGCTTGTCTTTATTCTTTTTTTAGATCAATAAGTGCCCCCTTAGCTGGAGTAAGGTAATTGAAAAAGCTGAATAAAATGAGTGAACTTGACCAGTTACGCCAGGAGGCAGAGCAACTCAAAAATCAGATCAGAGTGAGTAACAACCAGTTTTCCATATTTAGTACAATTAATAATCGGTACAATTGGCAGATCCTGCATTGAATATATGACTTTTTATCTTTCAGGATGCTAGGAAAGCATGCGCAGATGCCACACTATCACAGGTGATACTTTAATATGATCTTTTTCACATGATTAAAACATTTTACCTAAAATAAATCGCATTAATGTTAATGTTTTTTGTTCGTCAGATCACAGCTAATATCGACCCTGTTGGGCGAATCCAGATGCGTACAAGACGAACGCTGCGGGGTCATTTGGCTAAAATTTATGCCATGCATTGGGGAACAGATTCCAGGTGAACTACACACAAACAAGACAGTTGTTACACTGATACAGTAAATGTAACATAACATGTCATCCAAAAATAGGAAATGGTTGTTTCCATTTTCATGTTTCTTTTGTTATTTTAATAGGCTTCTAGTCAGTGCCTCTCAAGATGGCAAACTCATTATTTGGGACAGCTATACCACAAATAAGGTATGTCATGTATTTTGGTGTGAGTTAATGTAATGAGCTTATCTCTGAATGCCATTCTCTGCCATCTTATCTAAATATGAAGCAATAAGAGCACCAATTTATATTTGGAGGAGTGTAGTTTTGACAGTGTTTATAAATGGTGATTAAAAATATCACTCAGCGTTTACGAACACAGCTCCTCGTGCCACGACATTTCTGCTGGCACAGCGCTGCCATCCTGCATGGCGTCTGTTTACTCCAGTAAACCTGCCAATGCAGACCGGCTGTTTTGTCACATTACACATTAATATACACACAAGGAAATTCCAGCAGCACTTTTATCTGCAAAAAGTAAACTATTAAAATGAATATCAAATTCCTAACGTGTAGTGACCTTATTGGCCTTTAGTACAATGACACTCATGTCATCATGTTTCTTTCCTTTAAAATATGCTTATGGTGTGCGGTTGCAAAAATTGCAAATGGCAATTTACATTGGTCAGATTCTTGTATGGTGCAGCTGACTTCAGTATGTTAACTTCTTGCCTTATCCAACTACTGACCTACATATATTGTAAACCAGATTGAGGACAGAAGGCGTGTACATAGTGGCAAATGTAACCACAGCTAGTTTTAGCCTCTGTTAAATTCAACCTTCACGTAAAACTTTTTTTTCCCCCAGTCAGTAGTATCTAAATCATTGGTGTATACTGTTATGGATCCATCAAACTGGAAATAGGCATGCTTAGGGGGTTTGCTACATAAGCTGTACATATTGAGCAAATTTCTTTCTTTCTAATGAAAAGAACTTGGGTTGTTTTTGCCTTTTTCTTATAGGTCCATGCCATTCCACTTCGATCTTCCTGGGTCATGACTTGTGCATATGCACCTTCAGGAAATTATGTAGCTTGTGGTGGCTTAGACAACATCTGTTCAATTTACAACCTGAAAACACGTGAGGGGAATGTACGTGTGAGCCGTGAGCTTGCTGGACATACAGGTACATTTTTATTTTTTGTAGCAGTCTGCTGTTGAAATATGAAGCAACTATTTGCTGTTCATTCTGATTATGTAGTAAATATAATGGTGATGGGAATTTAAATAAAACAAAATGTGCTGTTTTTTGTTTTTTTTTTAAAACAGGATACTTGTCCTGTTGTCGCTTTCTTGATGACAACCAGATTGTTACAAGCTCTGGAGACACCACTTGGTAAGTAAAACAGTTATCTAGTAGTATTATGTAGTTGCACTAATGGTAGGACAACCATTTGGGGTTTGGCAAATGGCTTTTTTAATCTTGTGTTTTAACTTTTTAATTTATAGTGCACTTTGGGACATCGAGACTGGCCAGCAGACAACCACATTTGCTGGTCATACTGGTGATGTCATGAGCCTGTCCCTGGCCCCTGACTCACGGTTATTCGTCTCTGGTGCTTGTGATGCCTCTGCTAAACTCTGGGATGTTCGAGAGGGCATGTGCAGACAGACATTTACTGGTCATGAGTCTGACATCAATGCCATCTGTGTAAGTTACCCACTGTAATAATTCAAACTTGTAATTACTGTTACATTATGCAACTTTTGGGAATCAAGCTAGCTTTAACATTATATACTAAGGTGATATTAAAGGGTATGGCGACTCATAGATACTTGCAAGGTACTTCTTCTCACGGATATGTTACACTTAGGGTTTGACATTCTCTAACTGGTTAAAAAAGGTGAGTCTTTAGAAAATATGTAGAAGGCAATATCACTGATCTTTGAGTATGTATCAAGGAGGTCTTGGACAACTCTTAAGAATAAGTTATTGGGAATATCACTAGTAAAAATATTCAAAAGCTAAGTCGTGTATGTTAGCTTTAAATATTGCAAATTTAATTTAACAACACTTTGTGCCCACTGTATACAGTAAATTGGCAGTTTATAAGATATACTACTAAAAAAAGACTTAAGAAATTTGAGATGAATTGCTTGATTACAGACTAGTAATGGACTGTATCACTTTTTTACTAGGTTCACCAAATAAGCTGCAGACTGAGTATAGTTATTCATTGTACAATAATAATTTACCTTTTGTCATTTTCAGTACTTCCCTAATGGCAATGCTTTTGCCACTGGTTCTGATGATGCCACCTGTAGGCTGTTTGACCTTCGTGCTGATCAGGAACTAATGATCTACTCTCATGACAACATCATATGTGGTATCACATCTGTTGCATTTTCCAAGAGTGGCCGTCTTCTTCTGGCAGGATATGATGACTTTAACTGTAACGTGTGGGACACACTAAAAGCAGACCGTGCTGGTTAGTAACTGAAATATGATCAAACAACAACCAAATGTTAGTCAACAGGGTGAAGCTAATTGTTGTTCTAAATTACAATTGTCCTGTTTTTCTAGGTGTCTTGGCTGGACATGACAACCGTGTTAGCTGCCTGGGTGTTACTGATGATGGCATGGCAGTTGCAACAGGATCCTGGGACAGTTTTCTGAAGATCTGGAATTGAAGCATGAAGGTTTTTTCCCCCCACATTTTTTTGTATTTGTTCCCAAAGCTATTCCTAGTAAAACCTGAAGTTGCTGGAGTAGAACAAAATGTGTTGATTTTGTCCTCTTACAGTTTACATAACTGTTTACTCCATAAAATGTTTTTTCTTTTGCTAGTCTGCATATTTGAGATACCTGTTTGCTTTGATTTATCTTTTTGTTTTAACTTGATCATTAAAACATCTTCTTTACCCCTCATGTCTCAAAACACTGGACAACTGCTTCTACCTTTTTTTTTTTTTTTTTTTTTTTTTTTTTTTTAATTTAGGCAGGCACATATTGATAAATAAATATATTTGGTGGATGTGCATTGGCTTTAATTAAATTAGCATGTGTCAAAGATGTGTTTGAGCCATTTAGTCATATGAGATTCATCTCATTACTGTGGTTTGTTGTAATGACAACTTTTCTGACATTAGCCTTAAGTAAAGTATAAAAAGCATAAAAACAAACCTCACTTTTTAGTGACTTCAGGTTTTACCAAATTATGATTTTTCATTACACCAAATTCTCTGAAGCAGACATAAAAACAAAGTAAAATGCCAGAAGAAACATTACTGGGAAAACGAGCTCAGTTATAGATCTGGTCAGATTAGTTAATTCTAAAATGCATTTATCTTTGTTTCTCAGATGTTCTTATAACTCCAAAGTTGACTGGAAGACCATTACAACTTCAGAATGTTCACAGCATCTTCAACACTGTTTTAACTGACTTGGACACCACAAACACGAAGGGAAACCAATGCCTTTCCTATACACAGAAGAGCACAATTGTTTATCACCTAGTTAAGAAAGGATCTCCTGTGGTATCAAATCAGAAACTTGTGCATTCCTTCTTGGACCATTTTATGTTACCTTGAAAGAGAAAACACTATCATCCCATGCAAATGTGTGTGTCTTGAAAGCAAATGTTGGAGTGTAATTGTACAAATTATTTAACTTTTTTTTTAAGAACTCTATTCTGATGGTTTGTTATTCTTGATGGCTTTTTGTCATACTACTTTAGTGGTTTTAGATATGTTTGAATTACAGCTTGTCTTTCTAATCCAGTTAAATCATATAAGACAGATGAAAGAAAACATGCAGAAGTAAAAGCTTGGATCATATTACACAAGCAGCTTTCAAAATGTCCATAATGTATTTATATATCAGCTGTTTTTTTTCATCACAGCCTTTTGCACATGAAGAAGCTTTGCCTCTCAACTAATACTATGTTAACTAACCAAGCACATGCTATAAGTTATGAATGCTCATTCCAGTACAAAAGGAGTTATTAACTTATCCAGTTAACCCCCAAATATTTGTACATGCCTTTGACTTTGGGTGGGAAGGGGTGGGACAGCAAGGTAGGTGCTGAGATAATCTGGGCATGGCTGAATTTTATTATATGGGGGGAGGGTTGTGTTTAGTATCCACTTCGAGTGAAACACCTCACCTGACTAAATAGACACTTCCTTTGCTTGGGACTGCAGTTGCAACTCTGTGAATGAAATGTACAAATCAATGTCTGAAAATAATGGTCTGATGTTTTAAGTTAAGACATTTAAGTTTGTCTGCCATGAGTTAATTTAGATGTGCATGCTGTAGAATTGCTTTCAATGGTGCAAAAATCCTAGATCTTTTTTGTTTCCGAAAAGGAGAGGTTACCTATTGATTGGACTTCATAGAAGCCATTCTTTGGCTCAAACTCTGCTTTCATCATGTACTAATACTGGTAATGCTATGCACCAGAGTGAGCAGGAATGGAGAAGACTTAATATTGACTTCATATTTAGTGTAATTTATGCTTACCAGTTCTATTGATGCCAATTTTTATAATAATTATAACAATCATTGTGAAAATTTAATCCTCGATAAGTCCTTTTCTCTCCTTTAAATCTTTACACTCAACGGAACAAAAACGTCCTCCCATACTGTCCATACTGAAACTTTTGTACATTTTTTCTTGGTCTTAAATTGAACATCTGAGCATCTGAATGACATTTCACTGTATACAGAAGCACTTTTGTTAACGTTGTGACATATTTCCACCTATTTTCTTTTTTTTCTGCAATGATGTACAATAAATGTGATGTATTAGTGTGTGGCCACAAGTGAAAATGAAATTCAACTGAGATGGATTCCCTTATCTCTTTCCATTAATATTATAGAGCTCTGCACCCTTATGTATCTTTTCACTTTTTGTATTTCATTTCAGTCTGTTGATGTTCCACGGTGAGCTGGATGCAAGATAGATACTGTACTAAATTGTACTGTTATTGATTGAAAATGTAATAAAAAGCTGTTTGAGATCTCTCTTTGCTGTTGAGTTGAATCCAATAACTTAACTCTGTTTTGCAGATGTCCGTTGCAGCATAGACTTCACACCATACTGAGGTTTTTTCATCTTAATATACATGTAGACGATGTCCCATAAAAGTACGCTGCGATCCCCTCGCTAATGTTGTCACAGAAACGATGCCGTTGTTAGCAAAGCGGGCAATTTAGACTTCGTGGATTGTTTGCTAGTTAAACCGATCTTTTGAACTCAAAATCTATACTGCATTAACTATTCGACTTCCAAAATACCGCCATCTTCCCTCGACCGCCAACCAGCTTAGCAACGGGTGTTGCTGTGGTGGCTGTACCAACTGGTCTGCTGAGCTAGCTCACAGGGGGGGGGGCGAAATAAAACTCATTATCTACATCACCATATATTGAATATTATTTAATTCCAGCTAAACGTTAGTCCCATATTAAAATAGTTTTGTTTTTCTTAATTTTGTCACGATGGCAAATGACGTAGTTGTGGTCCATATTTAAGCTACGCTGACCACACAACCCTCCGTGGAATGTGAATGCCCTCTCCCATGACGTAGTGCGTTTTTCGCTTAGATAATGCCATTTTGGTAGGCCGTACATGGTGCTTTCATATATCGCCTCGTGTATAAAAATATTCGTATTAGTAGTGTTTATTACTTCGCATTTAAACTACGTGGGCGCTTTATTTAAGTCGTTTAACTTGTTTCGCTTTTGCTAGACATTGTCGTTTCAGTTTGTCGGATTAGTTAGTCGAAGACCGTGCGCAATTTCAATTTGAAGTCACATTTGTACGGTCGTCGTCCGCTGTTGACGACATAGATCCCGTCCCAGCGAACAAAGGAACAGTAAGGCCGATGCATGATTGTCAGTGCAATTCAGCAGGGATATTATCTGTGAAATACTTTGAGTTAATTACTTTAACGCGGGTTTTGTTGTAGAGTTTTTATTTGGGACGGCGTTGCCCAACCATAACTAAAGAGAAACCCGACTCATTCCGACGTGTTAGCAACATCGGCTAGGATTAGCCGCAGTAGTGGACGGCTAGCCAGCTAACTGCTAACTTTAGCGTTGTTTTGACTGGAACCAGAATTTTTCATTTTGAGAAAATGGCCGAAGTATACATTCGAGTAGCAGAGGAGGAAAACGAGGAGCCCATGGAGATCCCATCCGAGGACGACGGCACTGTTCTGCTTTCAACCGTCGCTGCACAGTTTCCAGGGGCTTGCGGCCTGCGTTTCCGGAGCCCCGTGTCCCAGTGCATGAGGGGAGTGCGTCTAGTGGAAGGAGTTCTGCACGCGCCAGAAAACGGATGGGGCAATGTTGTTTATGTGGTGAACTATCCAAAAGGTGAATATGTGCACTTTTGAAAACAGAAAATCCGTAATAGTACACTTTATACGAACAGGTGGTCATATGTTATTTATAATTCATGATGTAGCTTCCGCACTGTCCAAACAGATGTCAATAATGTGACGTGCGGTTTGGCCACGCCCACTAAAGTACCATCAACCATCAAAATTTATTACAATGATGTATGCAACATTTTATAAAGTTTCACATTAAGATTTGTTTACGACTGACAGATGCATGTGACCTGGCACCAAACGGTTACAGTTTCTCAAACTGCTAAGCTGGTCCTAAAGGAATACCATATGTTTATGGTTTTACCATTTTGTTGTTCATAAAGTACTTCGCACAACAAAAATAATGTATTAGTGAAGCATTCTAAGTGTAAAGCATTTTTTTCTAACTAAACACTCATTTGTAGAATTGGCAAATCCATGTATTTTCTTTGTTCACCAAACTGTAGACAACAAAAGAAAAATGGATGAAATTGATGCCTCCTCTGCTGTGAAAATGAAGAGAGGGGACATGAAGACATCTGACCTGATTGTTCTTGGTCTACCTTGGAAAACAACTGAACAGGACCTAAAAGACTACTTTAGTACATTTGGGGAAGTCATTATGGTCCAGGTATAATCTTACTAACATTAGAAAATACCACATTTGCTTGAGGTTGTGTGCAGTGGAAATCCTAATTTGTGCATGTTTGCCTATGTGTCAGGTAAAACGAGATGCTAAGACCGGAAACTCTAAAGGGTTCGGCTTTGTGAGGTTCACAGAGTATGAGGCTCAAGAAAAAGTGATCTCCCAGCGCCACATGATTGACGGCAGATGGTGCGACTGCAAGCTCCCTAACTCGAAGGTGAATATGGTAATGTCCATGCATATACACAAACATCATAGGAATAAAAATGCAATAATATTTACACTGTACAACCTTCAATGTTTAGATACATTGCTTTTATTTACAGCAAGGTCCAGATGAGCCACTGAGAAGTCGCAAGGTGTTTGTGGGTCGTTGCACAGAAGACATGACTACAGATGACCTACGTCAGTTCTTTATGCAGTATGGAGAAGTTACAGATGTCTTCATCCCCAAGCCATTTCGTGCTTTTGCCTTTGTCACATTTGCAGATGATCAGGTATAGTTTTTAATGTACATAGAAAATTCTGCATGTCGTCTTAATTTGGTGGTCGTCATACCCAGCTGATGTTGAATTGTGTGTTTTGTCCCTAGGTTGCCCAGTCTCTTTGTGGAGAGGATCTAATTATCAAAGGTGTCAGTGTTCACATCTCAAATGCTGAGCCCAAACATGGCAATAGGCAGTTTGATCGTACAGCACGGTTTGGGAATGGTTTCGGAGCTCAGGCTTTTGGTAGCAGCCGTAGTGGTTTAGGAAGCAGCACTAACAGTAGCCTGGCTAACTTTGGTTCCTTCAGTCTTAACCCTGCTATGATGGCTGCTGCTCAAGCTGCTCTGCAGAGTAGTTGGGGGATGATGGGTATGTTGGCTAGCCAGCAGCAGACGTCCACGTCAGGAAGCACCTCCAGTGGAACAAGTTCTAGTAGGGACCAGAGTCAGTCTTTCAGTACAGGCAACAGCAACTACGGCACCAGCTCAGCCAGTCTGGGTTGGGGAACGGGGTCAAACTCTACAACCAGCGGCAGTGGGTTTAGCTCAGGTTTTGGGTCCAGTATGGAATCAAAGTCATCTGGGTGGGGTATGTAAGATAAGTGTTTGTATGGTAAGTATTGTGAGAAAGATGAGTCTTTTCAAAATTTATTTCTGGTGTCAATGCGTATCTGAAAACTTAACACTTTTGTGGAAAATGTTTTTGTACATTTGGAAAAAATGCTAAAGATTTAATTTAGGAAGTGACTTGTTTACCAGGATGTCCAACTAAAGTGCTATTTTTGATGTCCCATTTGTTTGTATTCATTTCAACTGGATTCTCTAATGCATGTATTGTGAGATGTATTATAACCATTTTGAAAATGCATGAATGTTTGTGGTTCACCATTATCCGGCTTTGTCATCAACTTAAGCAGCAATCTTGCATTGGGAAGAATCTGGTTGAAACCTAAATGTTTTAAGTGCAACTTTATTTGCAGTCAACTTCTGTGGAAAAGCCTTCATTGAAATCTCTTCTGCAGTTCACCTCTCTTCCATTTTCCTGTGAGGAATCTCCTCTTTGGCAGCATTCATGGGGTGATATCGGTATCATTCGCCCTCTTCCCACCTGTAAATGCTATGCCATCAAAGAACGGCTTCACTCCGCATGTTCTAAGAGACGGTGGGTGTTTTCACTTTTATCCACTTTTAAATGGAAAGAACTGCGCAACTGACATTTTAAGAACTGATGAGTGCGATTGAGGATGGCTTGTGGCGAAGAGTGAAGCGATGAGTGAGCGAACGGAGAGACGCGTGAAACGGACTGGTTGTGCAGTGAAAGGGCCCAATTTGACTGCTTTTCTGAGTGTGTGAGTGGAAGCTGCAGATGCTACGAGCGCCTCCCCTAACATGGACATTCTTTAATTAGTACTTCAAGATTTTTTTTTTAATCTTTGCAAGTTTTTCCCTTATTCTTGAGTATGTGCAGAAATATCAAACTGTAGTGGAATGTTGTGACGAATATATGTATTGCTTATATTACCTGATTTGAATGCTGTATGGTGTGTGCTTTCATGTTATTGAACTGATCTGTAAGTGTGTACTTGATGTGGGTGACACCTGCTGAAGACTCTGGGGGACGCGAGTGATGGTGTGAGAACGTGGAGTGGTGTGTCCATTGGTTCCCAGTAGCTCTTGTTGTTTGTGAGGTGTTTGGAAAAACATGTCAAATGAAGGGAGTTCTCTAATAAAGTTCATTTGAATAGATTCTTAGTTGATATTACTTGAGTCAATTTGTCAAATTAAAAAGAAAATCTAATTCGATTCACATATCTAGGGACCTTGGGCTCTGCTGGCAGTTTGAACCCTGACTGAAGTCTGTTCTGATGGACGACGACGGAAGTTCCAACACTTTCAGTGTGTGGCCTTCTCAGACATGACATGGGGTAGTACCTGTCTTTTTGCTGCTTTTAATGGCTTTTCAGACTGAATTATCTTTTAGTCATTCATAGCTACATTTAAAGTTAAAGAGAATCTAAAAAGGGGTTTTCTTTTATTTAAAAAGCATGAGCTCAGCAATATGACATTGAAACTAATTTGGTTACAGTAACAAGACTAGTGTCACATTGCTGAGCTTTGGATGTGTTGGTGAATTTGCTTTATGTGCTTATTATGGGCCTTTAAACTGACAGTGATAAGATTATAGCGTGAACAAATTGTGATATATTGAGGCTGCCCTTAAACTTTGAAAATTGGTAAAATCACCCACCTTTAGTTTGTTTACTTATTGATTTTGGTTATGCTTGTTTCCATTTATATACTGCTTTTCATGACGAACCAATCTCTAACACACTACAGTCTAATGTCTGGAGATTTATCCAGGTCATGTGTATCCCAAAGGTAGTATTTAATGGCAACTGGACTTGCTTTAGGTTCTTGAAGAATTTTTTTTGAAGGCCCTTCAAGTAAAACTTCAAGAACTAAAAACAAGTCCAGTTGCCACTGAACAGCACCTTTGGGATGACGACAATGTTTGCACTTCTGTTTCTCGCCATAAATTGGCTACTAAATGTGATTTGATCTTTAGTCACAGGTGGTGGTAAACAATACTTTAGACTGATGAGACATGTTATTAAACGTAGAGTGAGGGTAACAGACCCGCTTCATTTATAAATGTTTAGCATTTATTTGACTTGTACATACAGGTCACCACAAACTAAGCCAGTGCTTTTCAAACAGCACTTGTGGACAGGATAAACAAAGGCAGAATGCTTGGGCAGAACAGAATTACGTTGTGTAAAGAGACTTGTGTACCAACATGACACCATCCCAACAGTGAAGACGGCACCATGATTTGAGACTGCTTCATGTTGTAAAGACGAAAATGAATTCTGATGCTCAGGAACAGAATGGCCTTGGGAGACACACATTCTGCCTGTAGGAGTCTTCTAGAGGACATAACCTAGACAAAATCATCTGGAATAATCTCATATTTCACACCAGACGTCCCCGAGATTGTGGTTAGGCTTGTTTTCATTTTTTTATTTATTTCCAGCTTGATGAAAATGTGAACATTTTATTAATACATTTATGCTGAAACTTAAGCATAACCCATAACTTAAGCGTAATATACAAAAACAACTGGCACACATTGTGTATGTTCATATGAAAGCTCGGCACAAGAGGGACACTGAAGGCCTGCCAATGTCTTGAACTCATTCTCTGCTTTCCTCTTCAGTGTCTCTGCTTTTCTTCTTCCCGGTATTTTTCTTTTTCAGATCCTGGTTCAGTGCTTCACTTTTATTTTGTATGTAGATTGACTGAAATGAATAAAGGCAAATTCAACAATGATATGTTGTCTGCTGTACAATATGAACCCTTGCATAGATGTAGTGTACTAGATTGAAATTACAGTGTGCTGAAGTGACATCAGTTTGAACATTTCATTCTGACCATGGTGGCTCTCAACAATAAACAGGACATAGGTTTTGTATAATTGTTTCAATTTAGCATAAACTCACCAGTGAAGTACTGCGACGAGCTAAAAGTTTCACATCTTCTGCAGATACTGTGCTTCTTTTAGCATGCCTTAAAATCAAAACTGAAATTATTCAACAGAAGTTATTCAAAAACGTTTTCATTAAGTTGAATTAAGAAAGAAAAACATCGGACATTACTTATATTGATATTTAAATTGGCACAAGATTCTCACCTTGAAAAGGCCTCTAGATCTTTAGCAAATATATCTGGAAAAAGTCAGAAGAGTTAAACATACTTTGTATAAGTCACAAGTCTCCAACTATTAATTACTTAAAACATTTAAAGTTTTTAAATGTTCTGTGAAATCTTAATGTATTTGATTATACTAAACTCGTTCCTGTTTTACATAACAAATGGAAATAAACTAAAACCATCCAATCACCTTTTTACCTGAATGCTCAATGCGGATTTTTTTGTATTATAATTGACAAAAATATGAAATAAAATTAGTTTGCATGGATACTAACAGGAGTTCATCTACATTAACAATAATAGATTTGAGTCTGTCTAAGTGATTTTTTTTTTACATTTTTGCAATTACCACATTGTCCATATTAAAAGCATTAATGCTATCTAACGCTACAGAATTCCAGATTTATTAATTGATCAAACTACATACATGTTTTTTTTATTATTATTGCTAGTTTTTAAGTGCATTTATTGAATATTTTGTCTCAACTAATGCAAGTAAATAGGTTTTGAATGGGCTCCACAGAAAATAAAAACATACTTGAGATTATGACGCGTATGGCCTAAACCCATGTTGGTTGTGCAGCATGTGAAAGACGCTTTACACAGACAACAGGGCGTCGAAGTCAGTACGTTTCATGACACTCACCACATTGTCTGAACGTTGTCTCGGCTATCGCTGCTATGACTTGTCTACTGAACTGTCGGTGGTGCTCCTCTCCCAGCTTCTGACACATTCGGCCAACAGTGTAGTGTAGCGCGGCCTTTAACCTCTGACATTCAAAACATTAAATCAGATCAAAAACACTGTGTAGCAATTCTCTTGGTTTCTATATATTTATTTATATAACTAGGTTAGCTGTTAGCACCAGTATCAAACATTTATTGATTAAATTCAACACTTCTGGACATATCGAAGGAACTGATCTACATTATTGTGCTTTTACTGAAGCTGTTAGCTGCTTAGCTTAGCCAAATGTGATGAACCGTTACCTGTTGCGTTTCGTCTTCATCCACTGACATCTTGTGAAGAAGCAGGGAAGAAGAGACCTATAGCGAATGTCACACCGCGGTAGCTTTTAGCTTAGCTAACGTTAGCAAACACGTACATCAGTAGCTGTGCATTTGTTGAAGAATAAAACTCGCGGCACAAGTTTACCAGCGAACCAACAAGAGTGGAGTTTTATTTTGTCTAAAAAAAGGCACGAGGCTGACAGCGTCACCTTGTGGCCAGGAGGAGTTACTGCAACATGGGCATGTACGCAGCAGCCAGGGGTGGAAGTGAGCCAGCGTTTACTACCTGTGGTCTGATAAGTTGTTCATTGAAGAAGATCTCACTTCTTTGTGAAAACATTTGATTCTTGACCAGACAGGAGAAAACCGTCAAGTTGTGTTTTTTATCCCCTATGTTCTGGAACCACACATTGAAATGTGCTGTGATCTATATAGTTGATCAATTGGAACCATAATGACATCATTAACAGTTATATAACATTGAAAATCGGTTTTGAAGAATGAATACTTTTATTTATTTGTTAATTAGTGTACTTATGCAAAATTATATTTATCTGGATGTTTCATTAAAAAGAAAAAACAGGATATGAAAATGTCCTTTATCACTAACAGGCTTTGTCTGTTTCATGCAAATAGTTTTAACTGAGACAACCTAGTAATGGTCTACTACATCACAGTGTTCTTTTATAAACTTGATTGCAGACCTGCTCCCCACAGAAGAGTTCCTGGAAAGAGGACACTTTTTATAACAACATCCCTACATAGTACATACATAAGAATGAAGAATGGCCTATAAATATAGCACTTTGCCAATAAGTATAAAAACTGCAGTTTTACCAGATGCAGTTCTCCATCCTGAATCCAGTGAGTCCACCCTCGATTCTTTTTCTCCCCTTTCTGAACACACACAAGCTTGTCATTGTCCCAGTTGACCACAGTCTGGAGGAGAATAATGAAATAAAATAGAGTAAGTGACATTGAATTAGAGTTGGTGGTAACTGTTTACCCACAGAAACGGTTTTAGTCTGAATTTGAAAAACACAATAATCCTGCAGCTGTGATACAGTTCAACATTAAGTACCTGGCACAGCCGGTTGTCCAAGCCCTTAGTAACCTCTTTGAACTCTTCTCCGACTTTGAATGACACATCGTAGTTTTTAAACGTGGTGAAAGTCTTGATTGTGAAACAGTCGCCCTTTTGCTCTATCACCTTCTGGGGTTTCAACACTGAGGCGATCTTGCGTGTTGCAAAGTCAATGCCTGAAAGTAGAAAAGAGGAAAATGTTGCCACAAGCACATTTTTATATTCATCGAAACTTTACCTTGCTATTAAAACAAACTACACATGAATACATTATACAATTTCAAGTTCAGCCACACTTACCCAGAGCAACCATGTATCCTTCAAAGTTGACATTGCTGACAATGTCCCAGGTTCCACTATAGTCAACAGGCATCTTGGTTGTGAGACTCTCTGGAGCAATGTGTGCATGAGCATCGGGAAGCAACAGATTTTAAGCTCTTTGGCAGGATGATTCACCGTGTCTCAATATGGGCCATGGGTGACATGGTGCTGATTGCAGCTATTTTGAGGAGAAACACCGAAGGGTGGGACAGGACCTTTAACACACATGAGGAAATTAAGCTGTTCCCACAACGACAAAAGCATCTGCACAGGATGTTATTCTTAAACCTTGTTTGCAGAGCATCTTTCCATGCCGCGGTGGTCGATTGAAGCTGACTGACTGACTTGTGAGCCAAACCTTACTATATGTGCAGATTGCTGGCAGCAGAGCTCTTTGTGGATGCGCAGAGTGAAACCCAAGCCTGGGTCCAGCTCTCATTCAGAGCTGCTGGTTGCTCAGGAATAGTGTCACAGTGGATGCGAGACAGCCATGTTTCTTTATGTGCTCGTCTACGCGGCGTATCATAGCAGCAGATGGCTTCCAAGGAACCAGAGGCTAAAATTGTAAGTGTAAGGATTTCTATTGTGCACATCTACCTGCCTCGAAGGTGTTTCACCATGATTGTTTTACGTCTGTTCTACTTTCAGTCAACTTGTGAATGCAGTGTTCACAGCAATTGTTCTGGCTCCTCAGTTGTACGTCATGGGAAGGTAACTGGGACAGAGGGCTGGAGGCGATGGCATCCAGCCATACAGACCATGGGTCATTTGAGGTGGCGGGGTTTTAATAAAAGCGTCTGTCCTGTTTAAAGGCCCAAATCCTCTCGATACTGCAGGCAGCCTCTGCTCAACAGCCTGTCAGCCTCCGTTGCCTTATCCTTCATAGCTTCAGGTAAATCCCATCAGTAATATACACATATGCATTATTTAAGGCGTTAACATGGATCCTTGTTGAATTGTTTCTCTAGGCTTTTCAGTGATTCTCACATTATTAGAGCCTGTTCCTCAGAGCCTGTGGGCTTCCTACCACGTGTTTGGGCTGCTGTCCTTTGGACATGGACTGTGCACCGTCATTCTGACTCTGATGGCGACAGCATGTGTAAGAAAATGGCTGCAATCTTATCAGCGTCCTATAAACCCTCCCCCAAATACAATTGGTCTCAAAAGGAATTTCTGTGTATTTGCAGGCCAAAACCACGCTGGAGCTGTACTACACGTCTCTCCTCCTAACAGTCGCCTCCATTGTTAGTACAGGTGAAACTTGAAGTTTCTTTTAAATGTGCCAATATTGTATGGAGTAACTAAGTCACCGAATTTGACAGCTGCTTTCTTCTCCTCAGCTTTTTTCATGGTGAGAGGAGGAATGTGGTTGACTAACAACCTGAGCAATGAGCAATAAAGGAGTCCAGCTGCTCTACGGCGACATCCAACACCGCACACATTAAGATTTCATGTGGTTTCCATGCCACCGGCAGCTGGTAACTTAAAACGATGAGAACAAAAAGCATGGAAAGTGACTTTTCACACTTATAGAAAGTGAACAAAAAGCAGACATCTGTCTCACTGAAACCGTTTGGATTTTATATAGAGATTCTTCCTTCATATTTGTTTTATGTAACAATTGGACACAAGAAGTTATTAAATATGTACCTGATACCAAAAGATTAGCACAAAAATGACAACTCTGTATACAGTACTGAAAATGATATTTCTGTAATTAAAAAGCTGAAACCACATCAGGTGTAGTGTGGACTAAGCTACAGGACATCTGGGTTACAATGTTTAAGAATCCAGATGTTGTAGAAAAATATGAGAATTTACAGGGTCTTCAAAGAAGCTTTGATAAGAATTAAGACACCCTGTTATTGCATCCTGTACTGAAACCCGAGAACAAGAGTCAAAATCGGTCTTCACAAGTTTGTCCAAAATTTCCAAATCCTAGAAATAATCTAATAATCTAGCGGCAGAGGAAGCCATGTAGAACTTAAGCAAAAGATTCATAAACCAAATAAAAAAACAAAACTCCTGCACACTTGCATTTAAAACAGCGACTTATTCTTGGTTTTGGACCCATGTACCTGTGAAATGTGAAAAGGACTGAAATAAAATATATTAATTAAAACTATAATAACTATCTGCCCACACACATTCTGTCATGTTGTTTTACTCCATGGGTCCATACAGCAATAGAAACAAATCAGTCAGATGTTGATGAATGATGAGATTACGCTCAGCTGAGGCCCCACTGTAACGAGAGCACAAACTCTGCTGCTCTCACAGGTCACTGAACTGGATGCAGACGCAACATGTTTACAACACAGAACCGTGCAGAGCCCATGTGTAAACTCTAAACGCACGGGTTCAGATGAGCCGCTGAAAGTCTGAATAGAAATTTCACATTATCACAGGGTAAAAAGCTGCTCATCAGCTACTAAATGAAAGTACTGATATCCGCAAAATGAAACCTGCTTCACTGGTTGTGCTTCAGAACTTCACATTCAGACACTTACAGGATCCAGAAGGTCGACCAGAAACCAGATAATCACATCATCAGTCATGTTCAGTAAATGCGTTTTGTAGTTAATAAGCTCAGAGACGTGCGACCGCGGTACTCTCCCACCTCCTCATCTAATTCAGCGTTGGGAACACAACCCCTATCCTATGAGCGCGTCGTAGTCTATGTACCAAACAAGCGTGCCATTAGCCGGCTTCACGCCGGTGACGGGATACTTGTTGGGGTTGTCCTTCACGCGGCTCAGCTGGGTCATCAGCTCATGCTTGCCTTTGCCCATCACTAAAAGCGCGACCCTCTGAGCTCTGTTGATGGCCTCGAACGTGAGGCTCATCCGCCGGTGAGGCTTCACGGGGCTCTCTGTGAGGGCCACCAGGCCCCCCTCCAGCTTGTCCTCTTTGCTGTTGGGGAACAGAGATGCCGTGTGGCCGTCGTAGCCGACTCCTAGCAGGACAAAGTGGAAGCTGGAGCCGTTCACCAGCCGGCCGATCTCCCCCTCGTACAGCCGCGCCCCGCCGTCCTCCTCCACGCACAGACGCTGGTTGAGCTGCACCGGCATGGGGTGGATGTTGTAATAGGGGATCCTCACGTGCTCCAGCAGGTGGCCGTGCAGGGTGTGGAAGTTGGAGTCGGGCTCCGACGGCGGGACGCAGCGCTCGTCCACCATCCACACGTGGGTGCTCCTCCAGGGGAAGGAGAAGTGGTGCAGGGCCAGCCGGTGGAACAGGGCGAGGGGCGAGGAGCCGCCGGAGAGCGCGAGGTGGAAGACGCCGCTCTGGCCCACGGCCGCCTCCGCCGCCTCCTCCACGTCCGCAGCCAGCCGCTCCACCAGCTCCTCGCTCCAGCCCGACACCATGTCGCTGCTGCGAAACTTGCCCTGCATCACGTGGAATCCGTTCTGCCCCACGCCTCCCATCTGATCAGAGCCGATGAGCACCACTTCGTTGGTGTAGCTGAGGTCCCTCCCCTTCAGACAGACGTCCAGCAGGTCCCCGTTGTCGGCGCCACCGGGGTAGATGCGAGGATAAACGGACGCTAGGCTACTGAGCAGCGGCGTCCACAGGCCCCAGGACGCCAGCAGGTTCTCAGTACTAATGAAACTGTTCCTACGTCCAGCAAAGATGTGGGAGATGAGCTCTGTATACGCTTCCCTCTGCTCCTTTGGAGTTTGCACGTAGTAGTCAGAAATAGGCAAACCTAAAACGCTGACGTCGGTGTGATCCGCCACTTCCTTCCACTCGCTGTCCATCAGAACTGGCTTGAACAGGTTCTTGCTGACAAGGACGGCTGGGTACTGGAGGCTGCCGTGGCCGAAGTGGAAAACGATCTGCTTGGGCCGGCAGTGGAGGGCGTTGTGGTTCTCCAGACAGAAGACGTCGTTCTTGAACAGGACGCGCGCGTATCCCACCCGTTCGTCCAACATCTTCCCTGAGGTCAAAAGAATGGGCACGCCTTGGTACCGAGCCTCGTCGATGTGGGCCAGGACCGCTGAAACACACCAACGGGACCACTGTTCAACGAATCCGACCCGCGACCACGCATTAAAGGCATTCAGGGCTCACCTGCGAATGTTGGCGTGACGCTGACGTGCTCCTTGGTTTTGTTGAGCTCCTGCTGAACCTCTGCTGTGTAAGTTTGGTACTGACCGATCACCGCCTGCTTCTTCCCCAAAGGCAACACGGAGCTGAGGATCTGCAGCTTATTCTGGAGGACCTCCTCGCTGTCGCTCAGATTCTTAGGAAGCTTCATGGTCAAAAGGGCCATGACCTCCGTCAGGTGGTTCTGTATCACATCTCTGATCACCCCATATTGGTCATAGAAGGAAATACGACCTTAAGGACGAAACGACAGGGGTTTGGAAACACTACTACAGTCATTCACACCAATACAGACTATTGATAACAGTGTTGGTTTCATTTAATCACCTTTAACATCCAGCGTCTCTTTCAACACAATCTCCACTCGCTCAATGTGGTGCTTGTTCCAGATGGGATCCAGAACCTTCTTGTTGTCTATTCTGAATGGAAGTATCTGTGTAACAAGCTTTGAAAAGCAGGAAAAACAACAGCCATGAAATCAGACTTCTCAGATTTACAAGTGACGGCTCACACTGTCGATGACCCCACCTGTTTCCCCAGATAATGGTCGATCCTGTACATTTCCTCATCCTTCAAGGAGCCGCTGAGCTGAGCCGCCAGCACCTGAGCGCTCCTGAAATCGTGACCAAAGGGTTTCTCTAGCACCACGCGGAGCCACGCGCCGTCCGCCGGCCTGCAGCTCTTGTTGATTTTATCCGCGACGTCGGCATACGCAAACGCCGGAACCGAGAGGTAGAAGAGCCTTCCCGTCTCCTTCATCCCCTCCTCCTGCAGCCGCTCCTCGATGTGCGTGGCCAGGTCCTGGTATTCCTCCAGGCTCGTCAGCTGGCGATACTGCGAGAGGCGAAGGAACTGCTCCTTCAGGATGGCACAGCGCTCCCGCGACACGTTCTTGGAGCAGGTCACGGCCTTCAGGATCTCGAAGAGGACCGGCGCGGCCTTGTCGGCGGGCGACAGTCCCCCGGCGTAGAACGAGAACGTGCTCCCGCTACTGACCTTGCTGGCGTAGAGGTGGAAGAAGCCCTGCCACAGGTACTTTTTGGCCAAGTCGCCGGTGCCTCCCACGATCACCACGGAGACGTGGCCTGGCTGCTGAGCCTGCCCCCCCCCCTCTCCATTCAGTCCCCGGACACACAGAGTGACCAGAAGCAGGAGCACAGTCCAACACATGCTCCCAGACGTCCAATCTCCTGAACCAAAACAGCAAAGAGACGAGTGACATGTGGGCGGTTATCCAACACGGTTACTTCACACAATATCAACAAAATAGACAAAATAAGTGTAGGGCTGCAACAAATAAGACATTTAATAATCAATACAATATATGCTGACTAAACTGTACTTTAATTACTTAGCAGAAGCTTCGTCTCCGGACCTTCAGGATGTTGCTGCTGAGCTGCTGATGTGGTGCAGTGACTTAGTCATGAGTGCAGTGATTACTAAATACCAGCAGTGCAGGGGTCCACTGTAGACTTTGCACTTTATTCAGGAGCTTCCCGTACATGAGTTATGTTGACATAGTGCCGGGAAGCCTGACAACTTTTATATAATAAAAGTAATTCAGGCTTTACATGGTTTGACTCTACGAGACCTTCACATAGTCTTCAATGCATCAGATTAGTGGAATTCCCACATCACTTCAGATCCAGCTGCAGAACAACATCGAGTTCATGCCTGAAACTTCATTAATGACATAACACACATTTTTTCTCTATGTAGAACCATACCTCCATAGTTGAAAACGCCCCAATGCATAAAGCTTTGTTTAAAGAGTAAAGAGTTTATGGGAAAGCGTAACATCAGGAATCCCTGTGTTCCAGTTGTGTTTACACAGTGGACATGCAAACAGCAAAGGTCACGCCATGAACGCTGACTGAACAACAGCTGGGATTTACTCTCTTTAGGGCAGAAATGCTGATTCCTATGTAAAGATGACAAAAATTTATGACCTTAGAAACCAGGAAATATGATAAATATAAATAAATATATTTAACTAAACACTATTTTCCACTCCTCTCTTTTTCTTTTCCAGACCAGATAAATGAATAAAGTGGCATAAAATGTTGACCTTATGATCCAAACATTCTTTGCTTTATTGCAGAACATCAATTTTTCTCAGTTATGAGCTGCTTTTCATTAGAAGAGAAAATCTCCCCTCATATCACATTCACGCTCGATCTACCAGATTTCCCCAGTAAGCAAAAAGTAAAAAAGGGAAATCTCTGATCCCTCACTGATCCTCACAATGAACTCCTAAAACTTCCTGGACCTAAATAATAGTTTTACTGAATAACATTTTTTCGCTTTCATAACTGTAATAACTGACTACAGATGAACTAACATTAAATTGTAGACTGTATTTTCTAATAAATAGTCTTATAAATCATTTTAACATTGTATCAATCACCTTTAGTAACATTTACTTGCATTGCTGATAATTCTCTCTTTGCGCAATTAACTAATTATTGAATGTGTTCCGTGAATCTGTAAAAATTTCAGTTGAGCATCACTGTCTCCTGGCATGCTCAAAGATACATACAAATGCTTATTAGGATTGTTAAAATCATTTTTACATGCACATTTTATATCGCTGAGATAAAGACTCCAGCATGTGGCTTCTTATCTAACGACTTTCACTGCAGGCAACAACTTTTGCATATCTGTAATTTGTCTATTAAACTGTGGAGTAAAACTCGGCACAACAAATGTAACAATGACTAAAGCGGGTTTTGGTGGATGAAGAATCTGAAACACCCAGAAACATCTGCACTGACTTGTTTCTCTAGTGTGAAACCGGTTTTCCGTCCAGCTGTTGCGGAGCCCGGACCCCGGCAGGTTCTGTGCACGCCCCTGCTCCACACCCATTCCCGTGTGAAAGGTGTCCTTCACGTAGCCCCACATCCTGGTGCACACGTGTTGCACCAAATCCTGTACCGCGTCACACACGCGTCTTCCTCGTGTTTCCACCCAATAGAAACAAATGACATCATATAATGGAATCATATCATATTACGAATCGACAGCAGAACCCTCTTCCTGCAAACAAACACTAGTAAATGACTAACAACTAACTATCGCCAACATCTAAAAGGTGGACCGTGAACTCATCACGCGCGATTCCACCTGCTGTCAAGCCTCACTTCCGCTACAAACAGCCCGCTCTCGCAAACCCAAACGCTCATTTAAGCTAGTCATACAAAGAAAATGAATCACGTCAGACAAAAGGACGATACATACAAACACACGCTGATAAAAGTTCGGTAGGTACAAACCTGTCCTGCAGAACCACAAGCACCCACAGCACCGTCAGACGACGCTTCCTGCACTGGTCACGTGACTCGGTCCCGCTGACATCACAGGCTGCTTAGAGCCTGATCGTCTCCCGCTTTATAACAGGTGATACAGCTTTTAAGCGTCTGTGTTTGCGCTAACTGAAGTGTGCTTTAGTGCGCTGCTATATTTGTTATTATAGCATATAACAGTATATTATAAAGACTCTGAGTTTGTGTTGTCCCTGCGACTGTTAACTATCAGGTAATTACTTGACTGCTTGTTTTATTCATAAATGCTTTATTGAACAGACTAATGACAGAGAGAGACTCTGCATCAGGAGAAACTAACCAAATATAGGCTCAAATGTATTGCAAGAAGAAATAAAATCAATACAATTAGCCATAAAACAACCAACCGACAAATAAATACACAACTCTTAAACAACTCTTGAAACAAATGGTAATCTCCGACATTTGAATGTCTAAGAAATCCAGAGTTCACACAAAAGCATGAAAGGAAAAGGTGCACACGTAAGGAGCTGTAATCACTGGAGGGTTAGATTAATCTACTTGTTCTACGTCTGGGAAAATAATGAATGCCATGAACAGTGGGGGTTAACAGAGGCCCAGCAATGTTTATTCTCAAGGCCCCCTAGGTTGTTAATCTGCCCATTCAGGACCCTCATCTCTTAATGACAGTTTACCATCAGGGCCCCTGACTTCAGGGCAAAAAGGCCTGAAGCACTACCACACACACAATCCAGTGAGTTGTGTTACACAGCCTCTCCCAGCAAATCCAACGGTCTCTGACTCCGTGAACTCCTGCTACTTCTTCAGGCCTCATTCACAGCCTCTGCCTGCTGCCTGTCACTTGGGGGCAGCTTTACGCTGCACCACAGCCCTGCTGGTCTCTGTCCTCGCGCTGCCGGCAGCGAACGCCCACGTCGACCCGCTAACGCTGTATAAAGAGGAACAGCCCTTTAAATGTGAACAAGACGTCCGCTGCGTTTCTGCGCCGCTACAGCCGCCACGCAGCGTCAGAATGCCACAAATGGCCCACAGTAAGTAGGCAAACATGCCGCGCATTGGTCAGCTGTCCCGTGTCACGCTCTGAATCCGGGCCGAACCCTCGCAAAGCAGGTGCCCGTGGGCCAAATAATCATCTGTTGTGGACCACACTGCCAGTCACACTCTCTGGTGCTCGTGTTTCCTCCTCCCCAACAGTTGTGGTTGTTAGACTGCAGAGCCGCCTCGCTGACTTAACGGTCCAGTTGGTAACATGTGTGTGAGTTCTCAGCTGGGGCCACGCGAGAGAACCCACTCCAGAAAGAAAGGCATAAAACCGCCGACCGCCTTTAGTGGCTCCGTTTGTTCCCTGTTGCTGCACAGATGTTGACAAATGAAATTTTCTAAATTCTCGTTTTGATGTCAAGAATGATGAAAACACTTGAATATGAAAAATTTGATTATTAAATGCAAGAAGCAATTAGCGGCTAAATGGATCTGACTTTACTTTGTGTTTCACCTTAGATTTCAACACACACCTGACGGACAGCTGTGAAGCCTGCGATCACGCCGTGGTGCCCTCCTATGAAGGCCCGCCACTGTGAAACGCAAACAGTAAACAGGATGGAGCGTCCTGTGTGTGTGAGGGGTCTTTGGGTGATTGAGGCTCTGTGAGCAGGGGAGGGGTCGGCCGCTAAGGAGAGAATGAGCCCATGCTGCCCAGCTGTCACTGCTATAACTTCAGACTGGAGAGACCACAGGAGGCAAGCTGCTGTGTGTGTGTGTGTGTGTGTGTGTGTGTGTGTGTGTGTGTGTGTGTGTGTGTGTGTGTGTGTGTATTGCACCCCCCTCATGCATTCAGCCCCCTGGCTTCCTTCCTCCCCTTTGTTAAGTTTGCGGGGCAGACTTGGTCAAGCTGAGCACACAAACAAATGCATATGAATGTGTGCTGTCATCTTTATTGGGCCCCTTTGCCAACACCCATTACATTTAACACGGGTACTTACTGGAGGAAATTCTGCTTTAATTTAAGCCTCCGTCTCCCAGACGAGGAGGATTAATGTGACTTAGTGCGGGGTAAATCTGAATACACAACCTGTGGCATGCTAATATGACAACATAACACTGATTAACGCACAGTGGCTCGTTTGAAATGCCCCCTTTTACCACCACATCCATTTATGTTTGGTCCTGGCTGTTATTTGATCTGTGATTTTTTAAGAGTAATGTGGATTGTTGGGGTTTAAATATCAAAGGTGAAACAATCCTGCCAAAATACACCGTGCTGCCGCTTCCCCCAAACATCTTCCTGTCTGAGCCTGTACCGGTTCTCTCTTTTTTTTTTTACTCCAGCAAGCATGAGGTCAGCGCGACGCTGGCAAAGATGAGTGATCGGGGCAAAGCCAGAAATAGGCCTCGGTCGTGTATGTATGTATGAGTAATGCTCCGTGTTTTCAACCACATTCTCACATTTCTCCCCCTCAGAAGATGAAAACCTGTCGTAGCGTGTTCTCCCCTTTGTTTCTGAACGCTGCGCTGCACACAAAACATCCCACACAGACAACAGCCACCCGCCTCACATTCCAGTGGAGAGAGGTGGTGTTTCCAGAGGTGGCATGTGGAGCTTTTAAACCGGGATGACTGAGGACATGGAGAAAAAACAACAATGCGCAGGCTTTTCAGCAAAGACCAGACAACAGAACACACAATGCCTTGGAGCCGACTAAAGGAGCTTTCAGAACGTCAGTTGTTTTTGTGTGGTGGATGAAAGGATGTTGGTATTTGGAGCTGTTTCCTGATGTTATTACTGGAGCACTTTTGTTGATAAATACCTTTAAATATGTGTCATGTGTGATTTCATTCCACTGAGATACTTCATGTTCCTGCTCAGCGTGATAAGAACAAGAACTGCTGATTCCCAAACATTTACCGTGATTTTTATTATTTTTTCGCTAATTAGGTCCTGATATCATATTGTGTCACTCAGTACAAAATGGAAACAAAACAGCGATAGAGCGGCTTTGTCATCACATGCGGTTGGTTTTTAAGGGGACATCATGACCTAGTGTGATTTCGTGTCATCAGGTTAAAGCGTTGCGCAGGCCGAGATGGTCGGAAATTCCGATCTCGCAGGCTCATAAAATCCTTTCAACCCCCTCGGGATTATCTGAAAAATGCAACGCTATGTCTCATAGTGTGCTTCCAAACCTCTGGATTAGAAACCACATGCTGGATTTCCTTCAGCAGCTCGTGTCCAGTCTAACGATCTGGCTGAAGTCAAGCAAACCGCATCGCGAATGCTGCTTTACTGCACATTTTTATCTGCGAAAACCTTTACTTCTGTAGAAAACACAGCAATTCTAAGGTTCAATATATGATGAAAAAGTGTGTACTGAAAGGTTTCAGCTTCTAATATTTAGCAACAACAGCTAGAGTTAGTTTTAGGTAAACTAAATGAAATGCTAAAATTAGTACACTTTAGTCCACTGCTATTATTTGTTATGCATCAATTATGATTCGCTAAAATAACTAAGTTACTAAATCCCTTTTAATACATCAGATTGTGACCTACTTCTGCATTGTAAATTTGCCTTGTAACACAGTATTTTAATTGTTCATTATAGATTATTTGATCGAGCAGTTGTACTCCTACCACTGAGGTTAAAGCTGCAGTCATCCAGCGCCTAAACAAAGGGGGGAATCTATCATTCCTTAACTAGGCTTTTCTGGGCCTCACTGTAAGAGTGGTGGAAAACAGTAGGTCTCACTGGCACTCGGCACTACACAAAAACACCCCGGTGCTTTTCAGGAGTCCTCCACCTCCGTGTTTGCTGATACTACAAGAAGTGTGAGGGGAGCTGCTGAGTGAGGGGAGCGGGCTCTGAGTGACATGGCATTGCTGCTCCGGGACGCTGTTCACTGACCCACAAAGCTCGGGCCCAGCCCCCAGTGTGAAGTACTTTTGTGTTGTCGTCGCCCTCAGAGGCCTGATACCGCGGTGGGCCGGGGGGTGTTGGGCGCCTTTGACGCTCGGAGGCTTTAGCGCTGCGAGGCTGCCGCCCGCTCTCCGGCGGGACGCATGCTCTCCGCTGGGCGAATAAAGGGAAACCCGCATAGTAACGAAAGCATTTGCATACTTGTGTGGTAGAGAGGGTGTTAACCTTTGACACGTTGGAGAACTGGACGACAACAGAAACCACTTCTCACCGCCTCACCACTAACACACTCGAATCCAACGCCCAAGAGCACCTCAAAAGCAGCGAGGGGAAAAAGAGCTGCCAGGGCTTAAGATGGAGGCTCCCTTCGAGAGGTGGCTCACGTTCCAAACAAAATGTGAGGAAGAAGCTGGAGGGGACGGATGTTGGGGCTTTCTGAGAGCAGAGAATGGAACAGAAATCAGACTTGATATTTGAACAGTTAATAAATATTGACAGAAAAAAAGTGATTTTCCTCATGACTTAAAGAAAACCGTCTTGTGAAAACCATCAGCTAACGCTTCGCAAAACAGAAATTCGGCCTTTCAGGGCCGTGCGTTACGGTCCTAAAGGGTGAAACATGTCCTGTCAGATTCATTTTCATCGTGTTCAACTCGTATTTGTAAGCACTTCAAGTGACCATTTGTAGGTCACAGAGTCATAATTCAACCCACACTTAACTTGTTAATCGTTTTTTTTTTCACTCTGCCCGTTGTACGATTAATCTCCGTATATGGTAACGCTGGACAGGACAATGTCCGCCTCCTCACTTGATTTTTTGGGGGGTCTTTGTCAGGATGAGCGACTGTGTTTGGCCCTCAGCCTGAGGGGCTGCTCTGCCCAAGTACACGTCGCCTCACAGGGAAGACTTGACTCTGAGATTCCTGCAGATAGGAGTTGCTAGGTGATGCTATTGTCAGATTTTCTTTGTGGCCACATATTCATACCCAAATTGTAAGGTTCTTTCTAAGCACCGTCTCATTAGTAGTCATATATTCATACCAGACCACCCCCCCCACTTGACCCTTCCTTTACCAGTCGTGGGAAAGACAAGTCCTGGACGAGATGTGGATGACGCTGGCAATTACTTGGAAGATGGTCAGAAATGAATGTCCAGCTTAAACGCTTTCACTTTCAAACACTAGCAAAGCCCCAACATATTTGATGTGTTTTACTGACACGTTTACCGCCACAGCTTAAAAGTCCAGTAATAAAAAGCATCCAAATGTTTCCAAATGGAAATGTAAGCGACAAGTGCCAGTTTACTAGAGACTGGTGTGTTTACATGTTGACTTTAAAGCCACAAGTGCAACAAAACTTACAGACATACTTTTTATTTTGAATATATATTAATTTTGATGGATTACGTCAAACCTAAAACTGATATAATGTTCAATAAATAATTAAAAACCCAGTCAGTAGAACAACAAATCTTCCTGAATAAAACAGGTGCAAGCGTCTCGTTGTGGCCACGCCCCTTGCCCCTATATTTGGTTAACTTCCACGTTCCAGAAGTGAGGGGGCGGGGCTATGACGCCACCTGTTTCTGAATGAGCCGGTGGAACCAAGCGTTGGGAGAAGTCGAGCTGGAGGCTGAGGAGCGAGGACACACCGCTGAAACACGCCGAGTGGTGCGGAAACATGGAGCTCCGCCGGATTAACGTGTTCCTCGTCTTATTTATTAACAGAGTATTTATCAGCCTGCAGTCGAAAGAGCGTAAGTGCACTATTTTATTTTATATGTTGATAAAAGTTAGTGAAATGTAGTCAAGTTTGAACGCCGCACCTCATGAGTCAGAAGGCAGAGATTTCAGAAGCTGGTACTTTGTTTAAAATAATTAAATATATATTTATGAAAAGCATTCCCTGAATTCCCTGAAATCATTTAACTTTTATTTAAACTTTTATAAAAAGTTAAGAAGTTTAGTTTATTTTAGTTTTTTAATACACCGCAATTTCTTAACGTTCTTAACGTCTTAACGTTTAACTTTTGTTTAAATGCTTCAGATAATCAAAATGACCCAGATAGTACTTTTTTAACCTAACACTGATTAAATGGGCTCCTCGTTAGTATCGGCCGGCCTTTGTCAGAGTGGGGGCACCTGCAGATGCCGACACACGTCCGATTTCTTATTTTCACTTGCGATGCAGATGCCTGTATTTCTCTCGTCATGGATATTGAGGAGCCCACGCCTTTCTCAGACACTATTAGTGCTGTATGCTGGATTTGAGGGACACGGCAAATGAAGTGCTGAATCAGACGGACATGCTTGATTAACCGGTGAAAGCCTGGCATGTGCCCCCCATAAAGCAGCTGGGCCCTTGGAGCAAGGCAGACAATTGGCTTGTATAGTCAAATTATTCATTTTTAAACATTTAAAGCCTAAACAAGAGAACAGATGTATTAATTCATTATTATTATACATTTATTACAACTCTGAGATGAATGTATAAGACTCTTTGTAAACTTTGTGTGTAATGTGAATATTATCTTTGATCAGTGTTTTAGTTTTTACCTATGTTTAACTATGTTTGTTTGTCTCTGTAGAAGTCTTGCTGGATATGAAAGCCTCAGGATCAGAGTTGGGGTGGTTGACGTTGCCATATGAGAACGGAGTGAGTATTTATACCTCGCCTTAAAACTACCTTCCTCTGTTTAGGACAACAAACAAAGGAAGAAAGTGCAGATTAGTTCTCGTGAGCGCCTGAATTCTCCTTTAGCCACAATACAAGGCAACAGAGGCCTCTTTGAGCCCGTGGAGTCCACCAAAGAAGCTCTCTGGGAAAGATGGAATGAGTGGCAGCTCCATGAGGTTTGGCAGAGCTCAGCTGGCCTCGTGTTAACGCTACCCTTTCATAAAGAACTTATGAACGCCATTAAAATGTCAGGTTTCAGCCTACATTTGGATTTACAGTGCATTTCACACATTCACAGTGCATTGTTTTTATTCCACCGCTAAACCGAGAAGGAAAAGTTCATTTTAAGTCTGGCTCGCTCGACAATCGGCTCATGAGTTACCATAGCGAGATGATGTGTACAGTGGGAAGACATGAGTAGAAGAAAAAGAAAGACGGGTCCATGTGTGGAGAACCATCCCTCTATCTATAGTTCAGTGGCTTTCCGTCTATATAAAGCAACAGGACACGGCCACTTCCACTGTGTGGGCTCCGCTTCTGGTGTGACTGTTCTCTAAGTTCCAAGGATCCCTGTTTTATCTGATAGGATTTCCCCCCGTGTCTATTAAACATTTCCTCTGATCTGATCCAGTGAATTTAAGCTTGTAGTTTGCACCGTGAACATGCGTAAATGTTTGATTTTCCACATGACTGATTCGATAAGAAAGTGTAATTACTAGTTATGAGTGAACTGAACTCAGTTAATAATCCGTGTCTGATAAAAACCTGCTCTAATTCTGCACCAGGTTACTGAACTGATATCATTTTATAATTCACTTCTAAAACACTTCTCCTTATAGTACAAGTACTAGTTAAGCCCTGAAACACAGCAGCACATGTGAGGTGCTGCGCTTGAATATTAGATGGAGGCTTTTAATCTTTCTACTCGTCATTACTTCCCTGTCTTAAAAGGCTCTAATTGCTGCCATGCCTGCGCTCTCGTCTTATAAAACCCCTTTAACTGCCCTAAATGTTAGCTGGTAGCTCTCGCTGGGTTTATTTGGGCCTGACACACTTGCACTGTCCCGTTAGTGGAAAACCACACACGTCGCCAGCGTGGTACATGTCCAGACCAAGACTCTGAATATGTGGAAGGGGAAAAAAAACCTTCTGCTCTTTATGAGCTACTCTCTCACCATGAAAGAAGAGGTGTCTCATCAATAAAGTAACTTCTTGGCGAGAACAAAGCCCCTGAACCCTCTACTTATTCTCTGAAAAAATGTGTTTTCTCCTTTAATTAGTGGATCTGGGAAGCGGTGCCCCTGACGCTGATCCCTGCTTTCTGTTTCTGCTCCACAGTGGGAGATAGTCCAGACCGTGGTGAATGGCTCCCTGTTCTACACCTACAGCGTTTGCAGCGTGGACTCCACCGAGCAGGACAACTGGTTACGGACCACGTTCATCCAGCGGCGCCCGGGGACGACGCGCGTCTCCGTGGAGCTCCGCTTCATCGTGCGGGACTGCAACACGTTCGACGGCGCCTCCGTGGCCTGCAAGGAGACCTTCAACCTCTTCATGTCGGAGGCCGACGCCGACGTGGGCACCAACTTCCGCAAGGGGCAGTTCCGCAAGGTGGCCACCATCGCCCCGGACGAGGTCACGCAGGGCCGCGTGCTGAAGGTCAACACGGAGACCCGGAGCATCGGGTCTCTGTCCAGGAAGGGCTTCTACCTGGCGTTCCAGGACATGGGCGCCTGCGTGGCCCTGCTCTCGGTCAGGGTCTACTACAAGACGTGCCCGTCCACCGTGCAGAGCCTGGCAGCCTTCCCCGAGACGGTGGCCGACGCCCTCAAGGAGGTGGGCGGGGCCTGCGTGGAGAACGCCGCCAGCCCGGCCGCCCCGCGCATCTACTGCACGGCCGAGGGCGAGTGGGTGGTGCCCGTGGGCCAGTGCCAGTGTCGCGCCGGCTACGAATCCACCGGGGACGCGTGCCAAGGTAGGCGATCAGCTGAGACGCCCGTGTACGAGTCGTAGCGAAGGAAACGCCTCCCGGCACCGCGGCGGCGCCGTGCGAGGAACCAGCGCAGAGGAATGTTAATTGTGTCTGGTTTGTTTAGCTGCGGCAGCCACTTGGTTTTTGTCCTGAAATAAGTCAGGTAGCGCAGCGCTGGCTGAGGACCGGAGGAGGAGGACGGACGGCGTCTAAACATGTTTGCTTTGTTTAGAGTCGACCACACGTTGCTCCACAGACCAGATACAAATCACAGAGGAAATTTCAACAGACCTCCATCATTTCTTTACCTGTTGGCCAATAGCACATATTTTTCCAGTGTCTCTATGTCAGCACAAAGGAATGGGGCTGGGTTGGGCCCTGGTTTTATGAATAGTGGTGGTTATGGAGTAAGAAGCTGCGGTTCCACTGGAAAACAGACAAGAAATACACTCAAAAAGACACTTAAACGCATCCTTTACGTACATTATATTAAAGTTCTCTGCCCAGTAGCAGAAACTGCTCCCTGTGTCTAAACTTCCATATTCTCTGCATACTTTAATGTTAATTAAATGTAAAGCACAAACATATAAAGGGGTTAGTGTGAATCTACGTAATCTACAGAAATAGTATGGAAGCTGCACGTGTTTCCTCCTCCTCATACCCGGTTCTGAACTGACTGCTTCCCGGCGCTTGTGTTGGCGCTGCCTGCTGCTGCGGTGCCGGCAGTGTTTGTGCAGAAGCGGCCCCGTCGTTTGGCTCGCTGGGGTGTGGTGTGTGTTGAATTTACTGGAGGAAACGTGGGAGGAGAGGAGGGCAGCGAGGCGAGGGGGAGGGGGGGAGGAAGGGGGGAGGGAGGGCACAGTCTGCCGCGGGGATTTCTGAAAGGAATTCTTCTGGCCTGGCGTCACCGACCGCGCCGCTTGACTAAAGGAAGGGCCGTGTGAAATGTGTCAGGATGACTACCTGAGCGTTTGTTTTGCCCCGGTCGCCACGGCGACGGCGACCGCAGATTACAGGGAAGAGGCCGTCACGCCTTTTGAGGTTAGCGTGAGTCAGGCTGCGGTCGAGACTCCTGATGGTCCGAGTCACCTTGACTGGCAACGGTCGGCCTCGCGGCGTCTGCGCCTGCGAACGGCCACATGGCGCCTGCCACTTCGAACCATCGCACTGTAAACGGGACAGCGCTGCTTGCTCAGGTCCTGATAATGGGTATGAGGAATGTTCTGGACACCTGAAACGGAAGCCGGGAGGCAGCTGTTCGGAAATGTTTCAACAGGAAAAACGGAGAGTCTAGGTTTTTAAGGCGCCCCAACACAAGAGCCTCATTGACTTCTTCAGGATCATGCTCCCGGGGAAAGTGATCTCCACGGAGGCTCGCGTGCAGATTCCGCGCAGCAGCTCCAACTGTCGCGGGGAGCGGAAGTGAAGGGAGAGGAGCAGGAATGCTGAGTGACACAAACGAGCAGGTTGTCCTCGGCCGCAGTCGGAGGGCGGGGAGCGAGCGGACAGTTGGCGCATGAGGGTGGTTAGCTAGGTGTGGAGGGTAATTTGGTCAAAGAGGATTAGCGGCGCAACAGGACAGCTGTGAGCCAATGACACGGCTCGCTCCCGCTCCCTTTGCTCCTCCATCCGGTGGTTAACGCGCACAAGCAGCACCCTAATCCGTGTTCCCTCTCATTAGAACAATGGGGCGACACAAAGAGCGAGAAACGGATTCAATTAACAGATGCGCCGGCGCGGAACCCGAGTGCTTTTCAGACACACATGTGTGGGAAACAATGCGAAGCGTGGTAATCTTTCACACGTGAAAATTCCTTCACTGTTTGAATGCAAGTCCAGAGGCATTCACCATGATAATAACATGTTCCTAAATAATATGCTTTAAAGACGATACGAGACTCTATCGATGCCGCTGTCTGCGTCGACTCTATTTGAGAGCTGCATAACGAGCAATGCAACATATTTATGGCACCACTCTGTCCGATCCCGCACACAATAGATGAATGGGGCTGGAGTTTCTTTGCTACGTGACAGAGGTCCTGCTGCTCCGGCTCAGAATGAAATGGGCTGAGCCCCTATTCTTATGCGCGGAGCGGCTCCCCGGGGAGAACTTCTGTTGGTGCTCCAGACATTTACCCCCCACCCTCTATTCAGCCGTCCATCTATTCATCCCCGTGCGTCCTACTCAAACCCGACCTGTTCCTTGGTCAGAGAGCAAAGGTCCTTCTGCCTCGCTGGCGAATGCAGCCACGATTTCAATCAAGGGTTCACTCGACCCCTTGTCTTGGCCGGCGACACATGAAAGGCCGCTCCCCAGAGAGGCGGCCCAGCGCGGGCGCAGCGCTTCGGATGCTTCACGAGGCCCATTCTTTTAAAGCTCTTCCTTTCACGCCCAGAAACGATGCGCGTCTGTTTCCATAAACACACTGAAATCAGCAGCTTTTCCTCTGCTTCAGCCCCGCATTCTGTGATTTGTGGCTGGTGTCGGGGGTTAGAGGAAGGAAGGAAGAAGGGGAGGAAACACCAGCGGCGGCCCGACTGAAAGCGCCGCGTCCTGGTTCTGGTCCGCTCTGCCTGTTCATTAACCTCCCGTCCCCGGGTTATCGGCACCCAGTCGTCCGACGCGCGGCTGCGCCAGCGTCCACGGTGCCGTTTCCTTTGGCAAAAACAAAAAAATCACCTGCCAGGGAACACGAACCGGGGGTTCACGGCGAGAAGGCGGATCAGGTCGCCCCATGGATTTAATGCTCTGCCGTCATCCGGCAGTGTGACCTGAGAGCAGGCCTTCGGGCGAAACGAGCAAGTAGAGGCAGCTTGTCAGGGAAATCCCTTCATTCCTCCGGATGCGAGACTGACTGATCACAGGTTGCTCACAACAAGCGCTTCCTGTTGGATTGAAAGGGCCGGTTTCGCAGCGGCGACAGCTTCATTGTTGGCGTTTTGATGGGCCATTCCTTCCTGTGTTTGTCTGTTTCATACTTATCCCTAAATGTCACGCTTAAACCAACACACGCCTTCTTTCCCTCGCGCAGCATGCAAGCCCGGCTACTTTAAGCCCAGCGTGTCAAGTGACTCGTGTCAGCTTTGTCCTGAGAACACCAAGCCCTCTCCGGCCCGCGCCACCCAGTGCCAGTGTGAGGACGGCTTCTTCCGCTCCCCTTCGGACCCGCCGACGTCGGCCTGCTCCGGTAACGACCCCGCTCGCGCTCAGCCTCTCCATGCATTTAAACCCCGACCGAAGCTCCAGGCTCACCCTGTGGCCCGCTTCCCCCCTCAGCTGCGCCCGGCGCTCCCCGCGACCTGACCTCCACCACCCTGCAAGCAGAGGGCAGCCTGCAGCTGAGCTGGCGCCCGCCGCTGGTGACCGGCGGCCGCAGCGACCTCACCTACAGCGTGGCGTGCCAGCTGTGCGACGGGCCCGCGTGCGCGCCCTGCGCCGACAGGGTCCGCTTCGAGCCCGGCGCCGCCGACCTGCGCGAGCCCACCGTCACCGTCGCCGAGCTGGACTCGCACCTGAACTACACCTTCACCGTGGAGGCGCGCAGCGGCGTGTCCCAGTTCGGCACGGGGCCGTCCACCGCGGCCATCACCACCGCCCTGGACTACAGAGGTGAGCTCTCAGCTAATTGGGACAAGCTGAGCGGGTTTTCAAACATTCCATTAGCTACACTATTCTCTATATGTCATAAAACATGAATGTTTGTTACCCAACATAGTGACAATGAGCAAAAGTGCACCAGCAGGAGTCTTATCTAATCTCTATGGGAGGCGGAGCGGAGCTGCGTCAATGGACCTGCTAACATGACTCATAGATAAAGCATCCTTTACAGTTTTAACAACTTTGTTTCGTTTAGCAAACCTCAGGTCATTTTACTCTAAGAGTAGTTGTCAATGAAATGAAACAACCATGTTTATTCTGTTCTGGCGTCCAAAAGAACCAGCATAGAACATTAGGAATCGAAAGAGTGACAAAATGTTTAGACATTCCTGACTCTGTGCAGTGAGAAGGGCCTGCAACACAAAGAGGACTTCAGTCTGACCCACAGTCCCAAAGGCTTTAATTTCCAACTGTCCCTTGTAAAGACTATGATTAGTCACTAACCAATATTTTGCTTTCTGTCTCCCGCCGGCCGTTAGATCCCCCAAAGGTGACGCTGATCCATCTGGATGATCGCAGCCCCACCAGTCTGGCTCTGTCCTGGTCTCTGTCTCGCAGACCTCCGGCCCGGGTCAGTCAGCGCTATGAGCTCATGTACCGCCGGAAGGTAAGTCAGCGCTCCCAGGGCTCCTTTCCGCCCCCACGGAAAACGGAGCTAACGCTAATGCGCGCTGAGGTCGGTGACTCGTCTAATGCGTTCACTCCCGTGTCTGCAGGACGCTGACGGCGAGCGGGACGTGACCACCTACACCGTCCTGATTCTGGACAAAAGCTCGGTTCAGATAAGCGACCTGAGCCCGGACACCACGTACGTGTTCCGGGTCCAGGCGCTGGGCCCTGAAGGCAACCCGGGCAGCTACAGTGCGGAGCACGAGTTTCACACCACACTAATCGGTACGCGGCCCTTCGGCCGTTGACGTCTCTGAGTGCACGTTTAGTCCACACGCTTCAGCTGATCGCTGTTTTCCCATTGGCAGCCGAGCCTCTGACCCAGAACAACTCCACAGCGGTGATGGGAGCTGTGATCGGCCTGGCGGTGGTCCTGCTGGTGGTGGTGGCCGTCCTGCTGCTGCGTAAACGGTTGGTTGCCTCCGCCTCGCACCCACGTTCATCTACGCATCTACACTGTCATTACTGCCGCAGGCTCACGTAAATGAAGGACGCTGTGTTATGATAGTGTGTGGAGGCTTTATGAGTAATAGCCTGTGTTGTTGTAGAACACAGCCTTGGTCCCCTTCAGCCGGGTCGGACCTTCCATTACCACAGAGCCGGTCTTTTAGTGATTAGTCTTGTTTTCCTCCCTCAGGAGACTGAGTTCTCGTGGCAGAGGATCAGAGGATCCCTACTTCTCTACAGGTTCGTCCGCACACGGCTTCTCATCTGATCGATCTATTTACATCGTTACTATTCATCCTGACGCTGGTCTCTTTCCCCCTCAGATCAGCTCAAACCTCTCAAGACTTACATTGATCCGCACATGTACGAGGACCCCAACACCGCCATCCAGAAGTTCGTCACAGAGATCGACCCCAACGCTGTGAGCAAACATAAAGTCATTGGCGTCGGTGAGTGGTCTTTTTTCGTCCTCCTTCCATGCGTGTGACCTCGGGGCACGCGTGCTGACGCCTCCTCCCTCCGTGTGCCGATCAGGGGAGTTCGGGGAAGTGTTCCGGGGCGTAATGAAGGTGCCCGGCCGAGGCGAGGCGGCCGTGGCCATCAAGACGCTGAAGCTGGGCTACTCGGAGAAGCAGAGGCAGGACTTCCTGAGCGAGGCCAGCATCATGGGGCAGTTCTCGCATCCCAATATCATCCGCCTGGAGGGAGTCGTCACCAAATGTGAGCGAGAGTCATGCACCACTTGGTGACCGTCTCTTCGCTGTCTGTTGAATGTTTAGTCTGAACACTGTTGGCTTGTTTTCATTTTCAGTCAAGCACGCCATGATAGTGACAGAGTACATGGAGAATGGTGCTCTCGACACATACCTGAAGGTAAATACTTGCTCCCGGCAGAGTTGTTTCTCAGACCGGAGCTGCTTATTTTTTTATATAATACTCTGCATCGTATGGTTCCAGCAGCAGCAACTCAACGACATACCTAAAGTGAACCTTTGCCTCCTTTAGGACCGCGATGGGGACATTCCGACCTATCAGCTGGTGGGAATGCTGCGTGGAATCGCTGCTGGCATGAAATACCTCTCAGACATGAGCTACGTCCACCGCGATCTGGCAGCCAGGAACGTCCTGGTCAACAGCAACCTGGAGTGTAAGGTGTCTGATTTCGGCCTGTCCCGAGTGCTGGAGGACGACGCTGAGGGCACCTACACAACCAGAGTGAGTCCACCGGCGTCCTACAAGCCTTCACACCACCATATTAGAGCAATAGCCTCTCTAGATGTCCTGTTTCCACCCTTCACTCGTTAAATGGGGTTTGTTCATGTCTGTCTTCTCAGGGAGGGAAGATCCCCATCCGCTGGACCGCCCCCGAGGCCATCGCCTACAGGAAGTTCACCTCGGCCAGCGACGTGTGGAGCTTCGGCATCGTCATGTGGGAAGTGATGGCCTTCGGGGAACGGCCGTACTGGGACATGAGCAACCACGAGGTGAGTCTGGGTTCCGGGTCCGGTTCCCGTTCGTGTGACGCGCCGTGTTCTGACGGCGCTGCGCCCCCTCCTCAGGTGATGAAGGCCATCAACGAGGGCTTCCGGCTCCCCGCTCCGATGGACTGCCCGTCCGCCATCTACCAGCTCATGCTCCAGTGCTGGCTGAACGACCGCGCCAAGCGCCCGCGCTTCTCGGACATCGTCAACATCCTGGACAAACTGCTCCAAAGCCCCGAGTCTCTGAAAGCCATAGCCGACTTCGACCCACGGTACGAACGCTTGTTTGAACCTTTGCGCTTAAAGCCAGGAGGTGAATGGTAATCAGACATGGCCTCACATGAGTCGCTCCCTGCTCCTTGGTTCCAGCGTGTCCATCCGCCTGCCCAGCACCAGCGGCTGCGACGGCACCATGTTCCGGTCGGTGCCCGAGTGGCTGGAGTCCATCCGAATGAGCCAGTACAAAGACAGCTTTGCTCGCGCGGGGGTCACGAGCATGGAGCAGGTGCTGGCCTTGAGACATGAGTAAGTGCACACATGGCGGCGAGGTGGCACCCGGCCAGATTTTCACAGTAACACAGAGAATATATCGAGCTCTCGAGCGCAGCAGGATTGCGGCCGCGTCATTAATAACTTCCATCTTGTTTCTCCCCTTTCAGGGACATCAGGAATATCGGCGTGCGGCTGCCCGGTCACATGAAGCGGATCGCCTACAGCATCCTGGGCCTGAAAGACGAAACCAGCTCGCTCAGCGTGTTCGCAGTGTGATCTGAGCATTCCTCCGCATCGCCGTGCGCCGTTCCGCTTACGGACAGGGGCGACTGAGGAGGAGGCCGAAACTGAGCTCACGGCAGCTCGCTGTTTGGTTGCACGACTGAAAAGGACCTTCCAGAAAAGACTGACTTTAAAAACACTTATGTACTTTATACCAGAGGAAGAATTTATGTAAAACATATTTTATAAGTGGAACATTTTGCGAGAGGTGCAAACTGTGAGACGACAAGGGAGTGCTTGGCTTCGTGTGACTGAACTATTTAAGGGCTCTTTGTGATTAAGGGCTCTTTATTTCCAGGCACTCCTTCCATCCTGTTTTAGTTTCTGGATCCTGAAGTCGAGTTTGTTTTGCTACACTTCACCGGGACTATTTTAAATCTGGAATAATTATTCTACTCAGGGCAAAGAATCACACATTCTTACGTTTTGCAGTTTCTGTTTCACAATATGCATTTTGCTCAAGTCATTCATTTGTTTACATCAAGTCTTAAAACAACTGTCCATTTTTTATTTAATATTTATTTTATTTTCTATTTAAGTCATTTGTTACATGAGATATGAGTCTGTTCTGGTGCATGTTTGCCAGACAGTGTATTTTTGTGTTTGAATAAAACCAGTGTTGCCTGTAACTGGATCTGTTCTCATCGTTAACATGTACCGTGCTTAACTCGTCCATGAAGAGCGCTGCCTGTGACTGGTTCCACACTTTGTTTCGGATTGAAACATCTCTATTACATGATCTACTCCTGTTAATCTGCAGCTTTGTTGTGACTTTGACATTTATTGTTCCAGTTACTGTGTAATCTGATAACACTGTTTAGCGTCGGTTTGAAGCGTTTTTAACAATCTGGAGCCATCGTCTCATTATTATTTCATTTTATTCAGACTAAAGAGACTACATTTCTTTGCTTATTGTGAGCAAATGAGCAAAAAACACTAACAAACCCACCAAGCACCCCAACCCTATTCATATCACTGCATCTGAGACTATGATGCTATACTTACCATACGTCTTTACATGTGAATCCTACAAACACTCTAATAGACTTTACTGATCATGACAGATCCTTCGTATCCAGGTTCATTAGCTGCCACACAAAACCGTGGCTTTGGACTTTACCTTGAACCTCTGCTTTCCTTCCAGCTCGCAGCAGAGCAGTAGGCCTGTTTTGGTGAAGGATGTCGCCCAGATGCCACTCATCAACCTCTGTGACTTTGCCAAAGCGAAGCAGAATTTCACACGTACACACAACTGTGCTTCATCACCGAGCTGCCACTCAGACATGATGTTTAACCTGCGTGAGGTTTACAGAGGAAACCTGTTGGCACAGTAGCAGATCCATTTGACTTAACATTAAAAGGCTCATTAACACAAAGGTTTCCTAAAAGGCACTTGAGTAGCACCGTATTGTATTGCTGGTATTAAGCTTGAGGGTTACAGTTCATTTAATATCACAGGTGATAATTATTCCTTCCTCTCCGCACCCGTTCTCACACTAACACAAACACTCTCGCTCCCAGCCAAGGGTGCGGCTCGAAATGCAGGACCCCTTGACAACGGTTCACAAACAGTTCCAACACATTAAATGTCTAGATTCTGTGTCATGTTCCAACTCAGGGGAATCATCAGGAGGTCCGATCACATCACATCCACTCCCACGCCCAGTGACTCCCACCAGCGCTCAGTAGCCTATAAAAGTCAGAGGTTTTATTGGATGCGTAAAGACCTTATTAAACCTCTGCTTTGCTGGATTGTGAGCCGACACCGGTCAAGAAGCAACCCACCTGTGCAGCCTGCATGGAGGAAGCTGGAGGACCACCATCCCTGCAAACAAGTAGAGAAGCCAACTTTACAGGCGAACAAAGGACCATATGACGTCATGCATGATTAACAAAACGCATCATGTTTGAAATGTTTTAGGTCATCCATATCCGACAGGAAGGATTCAGGTCGTCGGGGATGTCTTCCAGTTCACACTTGATGTGAGTGAATTTTCCCCAGAGGACGTTATCGTCACATCCTCTAACAACCTCATAGAGGTTCGTGCTGAGAAGGTGAGTCATACAGTCAGAAGGCAAAGAAACTACTAAAGCACAGATGCTGGCGTTAAAGGATGTTACTTCATAAAACTTTCAAATCCTAACGTATCATTTGTGTCTCTCTCTTGGGCTAAATGAAATAAAACTAGCAGTAAAAAGCACATCCTGCCTTGGGAGGTATTATAAATGTTCGACCCTTGTAAAGGTTTAATTATCATTACACATGGGCCAAAGTGAAATAACTAATTTCTCACGTTTTGTGTCTTGTCATGCAGCTGGGAGAAGATGGCTCCGTCATAAACACATTTTCCCACAGATGCAAACTTCCATCAGATATGGACCCTATGTCTCTGACTCTGTTGACAGAGGGCAGTGGGCTCCTGACCATCAGTGCCCATAAGATATGTTAAAAAGGTTGTGATGTTTTGTCCCTCTGTTTCTTATTTTAAAGTAAAACATAGTCGGTGTTTTTCCTTTCGTCTTTATTCCCGCAACACCACACCAGTGACTCTAACCCTAAATCTGTAGAACTCCGGCGTTCAGCGACCTCTAGAGGTCATTAAGAAATATGTGACTAAACAGTTTACGTAGCATCGGAAATATGGCAATGTCCAGTCTGGAAGTGAAACACAAGGCCTCCTGGCTTTATTTTCTTTAAAGCGAAAAGTATAGAATTATAACGAGACCTTTAATACACACAAGACAACAGTCCTTAAAAAAACACTCGTCTCGTTGTGTTTCATGTAATCAAATTCAATCTATATTATTAAAATTTTCGATAACAATAGTATTTGTAGTGCATGAAGGCAACACAAACGGAAGTGACGTAGGCCGTTGTCAAGAGACGCTTAAGTTTACGGAAGTTGATAGCTGCTAGTGCTAGACGTGTTTTTTTAGCGACTACAGATGATTTTAAAACGCATTGTTCTTAATAAAGCCGGTTGCGACTCATTGATAGTAACAAAAACAACTTACCGTTGTTAGCATGGCTACCTATCAACAGTGATCTGAGAGCCGTTGGGCAAAGTAACCTATTATTAGCCAACATGAGCCAAAATCCTGCTACCGGCTCAGTCGTAGTATCTGACTGGCATCGATGTAAAGACGGAAAAGAATATTTCAACAAGATCCTACACAGGAAAAAACGAAAAATATTTGGTATGAAAAACAATCGTACCTTTCGGGTTCGAATGTTTTTGATCTTGTTTTTTTAACAGTGATGAACTGAGAATGTGCTGAATTATCTAATGACAAGCATCACAGTGAAAAAAAACACTCATTTAATTCTTAATACTGCGCAGGCCTGTTGGAGTCTCCGGTGATGCCTCCACATGTAGCTGTGGACACAGTTCATTATAAAATTTTTCTCACAGGCAAGAGTGGAGTTGGGAAAACTGCTCTTGCTGCTCGTCTTACTGGGCGGAATATTCCTAACGTGCACTATGAGACCACAGGTAGGTCCCTGCTTTGTTAATAACTCATGTATGGAGCTAAACTGTTTTTTTAGTGACATATTACAGATACTAGTTTATCTTCTACCCTTGAAGGTGTTGAGACAACAGTGGTGTTTTGGCCCGTGAAGCTGAGGGACAGTGGCAGAGTGCTGTTCCTCCGCCTGCAGCTGTGGGACTGTGGAGAGAATGCCCTGCGGAGATTTGACCATTTGCTTCCAGTACGTATAAAACACAAATTCAACCCATTGTATTCAGTGATTAACTAATGATAAAGAATTAAAAATAAATTCACCAACACCAGGTCTGAAACCTCTTTGTGTCGTGTGTTTTCCAGTCCTGTAAGGAGCAGGTGGACGCTGTGCTTTTCCTGTTTTCGTTCACCGACAGAACCTCCTTTGATGATTTGCCAAATCAGATTTCTAAGTGGACTGAGGAGTCTGCAGGTCGACTTGTAAAACTGGTGGTTGGAACCAAGTATCCTTATTCATTCATGATAGTTATATTAAATATTTAAAGGACTTGTGCTAAATCTCAAAACTGATTTTGTGCTTTGATTTTTCAAAGCACAAAATCAGTTAATTCTATATATAAGCATGACTAATGCGTTATTACCATTTACACCAAACATTTAAGTATACTAAAGAGAACATCAACACATTCCATGTTTTACCTAAATCACTGTAGCCGCAGTTTTTTTTCCCTGAACCTTTTGTCCAGATTTGATCTGTTTATGCACTGTGATGTGGCACAGAGAGACGTGAGGGACTTCCAGGAGACGTGGCGCTTACCTGTGCTGCGTGTGGGTGGTGAGGTCAGCAACGGGCTGGATGACGTGTCCCCCCTCCTCAACTGCCTGGCAGAGCAGCTGTGGCATCACGACTGTGTTACAGCCGGATCAGTCGGTCTCCAGCAAGAGACAGTGACTTTGCTTTGATAGTGATCACATTTCTAGATAGTTGAAGTTATTCCTGAAGGTGTCGGCCGTTGAGATCACAAGAATGTCTTTAAATGCAGAATACCAGTGGTCATCACCATTGCGACATCAGAACCCATCATTGCAGTTCTCAATGTTGATTAGTGACTCATGAAAATCTGTATTCTCATCTTCTGACAGCACTCATTACCTTTTATTGATTAAACTGGTGTTAGAGTCAAATCTATTTCCTGATAAGAATTAAAAAAAGGACACAATGCTAAAAACATGCCAATATTTTAATACAAGTTTAAAAAATACCCTAAATTAGAAAAAAAAAGACCTTGTGAAAACTTTAGTGCCATTTACATGCATTCTATATTAAGAACATTGTGTCATTAAATTAACATAAGCACCAGATGCGTAAATTACCATTGCCATTATTTAACTATTATTCTCGTGCAAGATAAAATAATCAGAATATTGTTCCCGTCAGTGTTTTTGTGACAGGACCTTCATCCAAGTCTCTCTCTCTGACCTGTAACCAAAGAAAAGGAAATTAACAGGAATTACATTTGGTGTGTGTCCTTATAAAGCATGTGGTCTCACTTTGTGTGTGCAACCAGTATCATGGCTGTTGGGAGTCCTGTTTGACTCCGAGAGAGACGTAGCAGGAAGGACTCTGGAGGCAGACTCAGGAACCCAGTCTTCAGATTCTCCGTGTGGACGTGTGTAGGGAATTCTGCATGATCCACAACCTTGAACCTCTGATCCCTGAACGCGATGCAGAGAGAGTCACTGCAGTTCAGTTTACGGCAAACACGTTTTTCAAATAGGAAATGAGTGATTTACATCACATGGATATTTAAAAGGAAACCAGCCCTTCAGAAACAATTTAGTTCAAATTGTAAACATTTGCCCAATTCACAAAAAAAAAAAAAAGAGTAGTTCATACTTTTTTAAGGAGATGATCAAAAGGTCATTGAAAAGGTGGAGGTAGATGTTGGTAAATGACATCTTGGAGTTCGAAGTGCTCCCCACCATCTTCTGTCTCATAGGACCCTGGTGAACCAAGAACCGTCTGCTCACAACTAAAGGGATAGACTGGATGGAGACAGATTCAGTTTGAGTCAGTCTGCAGGTTAACTGCCCAAATCAAGCCCATCACATCTATTAAAAAATAAGAAAATCACCTTAACTTTGTCAAAATCCAGCAGAGCTTTCAGACAAACCAGCTCCTCAATTTGTTTCATTTGTCGGACTTTGTTGTCACAGTCTGTCACTATCTGGCGACGGAAACCAGGAAGAACAGAAGGCAGCAGTGTCATTATAGGTCTTAACCATTGGTTGTACATTCAAGATCAAGACTATTGATCATTTGTTCCACTGTAGAGCTGAAACAGAATTACCTCATGAACGGCTCGAATGGCTTTTTCAAGACTTGAACGAGCGTCAGAATCCTGGTCAGTGAGTTTCAGGATGTTCTTAAAATGAACGTAAAACCAAAACACAATCCTTATTAGACCTTCACAACGTGGCACAAGGAATTCCACTTTATCCGCACCCACCTCCAGTAGAAGCTTAATACGCGTGACCCTCTGGAAGGGAAGGACGAGGAACGACTTGAGGCTCTGCCTTTGGCAAACGGGGTCATGCTCCAGCTTCTTCAGCAAACACGCAAAGTGTCTGTTCTGATGCCTGGAAAAACACAACATGAACGAGGCGTCCCGGCAGCCGCTGATGCCAGCACCACCGCGGGACAGAGACTCACAGCAGCTGGTTGAGGAGGGCTTCCTGGTACATCATGTTGGTCACATACGGCACATACAGCGCGTGAAACTCTGGGCAGTGTCTGAGCACGATGTCGCCAACCTGAGACATTAACACGCGCTCGCCGAGGTGCATCTCCAGGTCCACGAAGAACCTAGAAGGAAAAGAGAGCGACATTAACATTCATAGAGCACACGCAGACAGGAAGCGTCCCTCAATGCACACGGAGCCGTCACTTTTCACTGGCTGCCATCACACGACGAATGTTGGAAAACAGAATGTGATGCTCCCTGTGGGACAGCGTTTGCTCCAGCGCCTTCGATGCATAGAAGTGATTGACGGCCACTTCAAGGCTCTTCAAGTAGGAGGCTTCAGAGCTGATCACCTCAAACATACACTAGTGGAACAAGAGGAGAGATGGAATCACACCTTTGACACACATTCAGGGACTTTCAAATTTTTAATAGAGTGAAACCTGACTAGTTCACCTCCTGAAGGTGAATCTGTCTGCTGGTCAAGCCCCTGAGCAGACCAGAGGCCTTCACCTCCTCCAGGTCTTGCCAGAGGGCGCATGGGGTCACCCTGATCGGGGTGCTTGGAGAGGAGAACGGCGCCGCCTCAGCAGAACGCGCTTTAGGGGGCGGCGTCTCGGAGGCGCTAGCGCTGCTACGAGGAAACTGCAGCCCCTGTAGGTACAGGGGTGTGATCAGTTCAGACACCAGACTCTTGCTGAGCCGGTTCAGATCGTCTTTCAGAGCCCGCAGACAGTAGTCCTGATACAGTGGGACTGCAAAGCAAAGGAGAACATGGGGTACTTTGTGCTGAATGTGTGTTAATTCTGTGTGTGTGACAGCAGGACGAAGGTAAACTTACAGTTCTGAATGTACTTTGACTGGAACGTCACAGGCTGCACTTCCTCCTCAACCGGTTCTGTGTCCCTGGGATCAATAAGGCCACATTTAGGTACCAGTGAAACTTCCACTGGAGGAGGAGAGTGGAACCAATCTTACCCCTTTGCACTTTGAGCCTCGTTGTCAGTGGGGGACAAAGTTGGACTTTTCTCCTCAAATCCAGGAGGTGAAAACAACATGGACATTTTCTCAACGTCCCAGAAGGTCTTTGAGGCCACTGACCTGAGGGCGGAGGAGAAGTCTGCACAGGGACTGAGACAAGGCAGAGACGCGTCACTGACACAGTCCTACGTGCGATAGGTTTGTTCTCAACCCGCTTGTTCTTACCTGCCGTCCTCAGCGTGGTTCTGCTCGCTGGCGACTCCAGCGTCCTGCACGCGCGCTTTCCCCAGAGGAGAAAACAAAGGTGAAAGCTGCTCCGTCTTCTTCATGTGCGACAGTAAACTGCTGACGGGGCGACTCTTGGTGAAGTTGTGATGAGCAGTACGTGCACTGCCTCGGCCGTTGCCCGTCTCGCCACAGTCAGACTGAAACATGGTGCTTTGACCTGGAGCTGTTGTCTGAAGACAATAGATTTAAGGCTCTGGCGAAACAGCAACAGTGATTGTGTTATCTACTGCTGCGTCATGAGCCTCAGCCTCGCAATCAGGGACTAAATGGACTCAGCTACTCGCTGAGCTTTAATAGTCAATCACAGGAACGAGACGCAGCTGTGATTTTAAAGGCACAGACTCGCAACCTGCAGCGGCTTCTTTAGTGACGCTGCAAAGCCATAAATTTGAATGAGTTGTCTGAAAAACTACAAGATGGAAACCAGGATCCACAGTATTCTTATATGAAGGGTTCTGGTAACTGCTCGGGCCTGTCGCGGGAGGGTCACTCGGTAGAGATGGCGAAATCAAAGCCTCGTGAATCTCAGAGCAACTTTGACACAACTGGGTTGGAATGGACACGCCACAGGAAACATTTGATACAGTTACAAAGACAGACATCTGCTGGTTGTTTGCGAGAACTGCAACAAAGCAAACTGGCCTCAAATCCTCACAGATAAGCGGTTGCTTAACGTCTGACAGTCCCTGTTTTATTGCCAAATAAAAAATAATAAATGTGTAATTGTGTTTCTTTGTAGATAAATGTATATCTGGTAGCCTTTATATGTCAAATATGTGTGATAGTGAAATTGCGATTTCTGCGTGAGTGCTTCTGCAACTTTGTTTTTACTACATTGACGAGAGGAAGCGAGCGGATCTTCTCTGCAGAGGTACGGCTCAGACAGGTACCGCTGAACTTCCACGGTTGCATTTGCCGTTGGATTTGGTATTTGTTGTGTTGCTCCTAAAAGAAAACACATTTCAGTTTCTTTCCATGAGAATTATTAATTATGCTTATGTCAATATACTGCAGCTCCTGCCTCAGGATCAGGTTCTAACATTGCTGCTGACTGAAAAACATCATTAGATTTGATCATACATGTGTGTATAGAAAAAGATAACAGGCTCTAGTAAATGAAAGATTACCTGCGATGTTGATGGCTCTGCACCCCCCCCTGGTGGTTCCATTCCTCTTAAGTGGGATGCTCTGTAGTTTTAATTGCATTAGTCATACACACTCGTCCAGGAATTTGGGGCTCCCTCCGGGGGGACCAGTGGACGGAGCCGTCACATTGATGGCTCTGTCTGCTGGACCCCTTGGAGAACTGGCTATCTCCCAAAGTTCCTCATACTTAGCCACATACACATACATTTAGGGCCGAGGGTGGGCTCTTTCACTGGGGCCTGGGGGTGAGGCCAGTTGTGGCCTCGCCCACTGGCCCTGGTTTTAACTGCACAATAGACATTTAGGGTGGGGGGACACTGTCCGGCGGTCACACCGACCCCCACCATTGGTCGGGGTCTGGCTGGCCTTGTGCTGCGGGCCCGGGGTGGTGCCAGGGGATATGGTCGGGCCAATGGGGTCGGCCCCGCTCAGATCGTGTAGGGGTGGTGAACTGGGGCTGGGCCCCACTGGGCGCGGTTGCTGTCTCTGTGGATGCTGCAGCTTTGCCTGGGGGGTTCTGTGTGGGCGGCTTGGGTCACAACACCTGCCCTCCTGGAACTGAAGGTGCGTGGGCTCCCTGGCTGCTGGGACTCCTTCCTCTGCTTGCTGGATGGGCGTAGTGGCCGAGCCCCTCACATCACCCTGGCTTCCACAAGTGGCATTGTTCATGCACCAACGTCTGCCTCACCCTTTGGGTGAACAATGTTAAGATACAGCTTTACTAACCTTGTAGTGGGACACTCAACACCTGAGCTGATAAACAGGCTTTCTAAACTTAACTGTAAGTATTATTGATACTTATCACTACCATTATCAATGTGATATAATGTGTGAATATGGAAATGTGTTGTATGTTGTGGCTATTATTAAGTAGTATGAGATATGTATAACAATGCATATGTGTATGTAGGAATAGGAGGCCCCGAGGAAGACCCAGGCTGGCTGGCCTGGGAACGCCCTGGGGTCCCACTGGAAGAGCTGAAGGAAGTGTCCGGAGAGAAGGAAGTCTGGAACTCTCTGCTCAGACTCCTGCCCCGCGACTCGGCCCCGGATAAAGCGGTTGAAAATGGATGGATGGATAGATGTGTATGTATATAATATATGTACATGTTTGTATGAGTATGTGCACATACCATAACACTATTATTGGTATTAGTATTAATCTCCAAGGTAAACTACGGTACAACAGTTGTTAAGTTATGAATGTGTTAGCCTAAGGTACATCCCTGCTTATTTAATTTGCACCGATTGTTTACTTAACAGAACTGCTTGGTTTCAGCAGCTGGCTTCATTTACAATGGATTTGTAAGGCGGGTCGAAACACATCTGGTCCCGTCGACCGGGAAAAGCTCTGCTCCTTTAACTGCGCTCGCTGCTGACTTCCACGTTCTTCCGTTCCTGTGCAGTAACGATCAGGTGACGAGAGAAAGAAAGATGGCGCGGCTGCAGCACCGAGCGCGGAAACCTATGCTCAGACGACTCCTGGATTGTATCCTAAAAATCTGCCAAACTTGCGGGGCTTTGAAACCCTCGGATCCGGCTCATTCTATCGCTGCTGATCGGTCAGGAGACGGCGAAGTCACCTCGTGGTTCTTCATAGTCGCCGGGTTATTAGCGTGTGGAGGAACGGGCAACGCTGCCTCTTGTCCAGTTGTGATGAACCCACCCGCAGTCGTGGTGGAATATAACGGTAACATCACCGTCAGCTGCTGGTTATTAGCTGAGGACGCAATAGGAATGGGTTGGGAATCGACAGCCGGGGGAACAGGCCTCATGAAGAACATTGATAAAGTTACCTTACAAATAAAGTCTGTCGTAGACTGGGCGTTGTCACCGAGGTGCTACGTGAAGATGGCCGACGGCAGCCAGTGTGACGTTGTGCTACCAGTCACCGTTTACAAAAGCATGCACAGCGTGTCTCTGCACATGTTCCAATCTAGCCCGATGTTGGAGGATAACCACTACAGCGTGCGATGCGAAATCACCTCCGTGGCTCCTGCTAGGAACCTCACCGTGTACTTGCACAAAGGCAACAAGCTTCTACAAGCGGAACCCATTCTGGAATCGAATCCACGCCCGGTCCATAAGGTATCAGTCATGAATGTGGCCGTGGACAGAAACGATGATGGAGCTCAGATCTGGTGTGAAGCAAAGCTGACGTTTCCACAAGTGGGGCTTTATCTCCCCGCCGTGAGATCAGGCTCACAGAGACTGAGCGTGGAGTGTGAGTTTTAACACTCGCTTCTGTCTGATCAGCAGGTGATTGTGCTCATTTGTACTCATTTATCTTGTCCTGTGTGTCCTCAGACCCACCGACCTTTATTCACCCTGAAAATGAGACGTTGGAAGTTGCAGCTCGAAGTAAGCTTCATTTAAACTGCACTGCTGAAGGGAAGCCTCCGCCAGACTACACATGGCGGGACCTTCAGTCGGGCCAGAATCTGAACGAGAAAGGGTCCACTTTGGCCCCATCCTTCCACCTACAGGGAACCTACAGCTGCACGGCGTCCAACATCCATGGCATCAGAACCAAGTACTTCACCATAAGGGAAACCGCAGGGAATCACCCGACGATGCTTGTAGTCATCATTGTGATAACCATCATCGTGGTCCGCGCGTTGCTGGGGAGTGGTCTCGCCATCTGCATTTTTTGCCAGAGAAGAGGTCACTTCCAACCCACGCCCTCCGGCATCGTATGAGCCTGATTTCATTTATATTTATGGAACTACAATCAGACTTTAAAATGGTTTGGTGCTTGAAGAGCCCTACGGCTCTGGTTTAGTCTGCATTAATCTCATGCAGACATGCAAAATCCACTTTTGGGCCATTGTGGTACTTTGATTTTCTGGCTCATGTTTGCACAATCTAGGTGTGTTAAAAGTGCACTTGCTACTTATTGCACATTTAGCCACTTTAGCCATTCCCATCTAAGAACAATTTCATATTTTCATGTTTCAATTACTGCTTACGTTGACGGTAAACAGGCTGCTCACAGAACTGCCATTCGTCCCCCGCAGACAAATGCAGAACACCAAAGCAGTATTTCTGAAACACACAACTGAAGAGAATTTAGCACTGCTGTGTATCACAGAACACAACGTGCTCCAGTGACACACAGAGGTAAGCTACTGCTGTGTTCCAGGATGCTGTGTGCGCTCAGGTCCTTTACACTGTCACACTATCCAGCTAGAACCATGAGGTCCATTCCCTGCCACCCAGTGTTGTTTTAACTGCTGTTAGCCATTAGCTTTAGCCAGACATCCGTCAAAATTGAAATCTTTTTTTTTTTAATTTTATATATATATTTATATTATGAGTACTTAGCACTTTTTTACCATGACAAGGCCAAGTTGTGTGGGTTGTTTTTTGTAAATTTGCTTGAATGTTGTTCTTTGCACTGGAGCAAACTCTGGAACCTTTGATTATGCACTGAAACTATGCAATGGGAAATAATGAAAATGTAATGTAAATGAAATTTGAATGGATTTATGACAATTACCTACAACGCTACACTTTGTCTCACCAGTCAAAGAAGTGCAATAATCAGTGTTTTCTAAGCTGAAGTTGAGGTGTAGGTTAAAAATGATTGTGTTATAGTACTTCACCTAAAATAAGCTAGTGTCTTACTGAGACAAAATGCAATTAATTACTTTTTAAAATTACTATACAGTGTGTGTCTCTCTCTCTCTCACTCAAAATCTTATTCTTGAGACACAGGTAGGATGGAACATATTAGTAAAGTTTGATGTATTTGTGAATACTGCTTTACTTGACTGTTGTAAGACTCTTATTAAAACATGTCTTTGTCAATAAAAATAGTCATTCACTTTGATATAGTGAGTTGAGGAAAATCAAGAAATGTAGCTGATCCACACACGACTGAAAACTCAGTTTACAAATACTATTTCCATTTTATTTGCATTTTAAAATTTAATACAAGATAAAAGTAAATAATTAAATCTGCCTGAACTTTGTTGGTATATGACTCAAAGCCATACAATTCTTCATGTACTGACATTTTCTAACATATTACAAAATGAAAATGGATGTTTATTTTTTTTAAAGTATGAAAACACAAACTTTGATTTGACACAAGAATGAGTTTCTGGACAGGAGCTACAAACAGTTTTGTAAATGTACATGGCAAAGCTTTCAAACTGCGCAGGATGATTCATACAGTACAAGATACCTTCTGTAACACTTACAGAAAAACGCCATCTACGGTCATACTTCAACACACACTTTACTTTTAGTGTGACAAGGGCCGTGGACTCTGCTTGCACCAATCTGCAGGAAGGATCAACCAAACTTGATAAAAAAAAAAAAAGTGATTTCCAAACAAAACGGGAAATAGGGAGTAGGCGCAAAGAACTTAAATCTGTCATAAAGTAAAAGTTAACCTAACAATAGGTTTTAGATATCAAAAGGGAAAATAAAACAATATTTAGTGGTTGAAGAATGAATCTTATTGGGCATTTTTAATGTCAACGTTGGATAACAAAACAAAAAGAAAATCAACCTATCATTTTAAATGTCTAAAAATCAACGAAATGATTTGGGCACCAAAACATCTGCATGCAAACACACCTCACATATCTGTTATATCCAGAAAAAGTATTCATGTTGCCATTATTTGTTCTTGAATACTTCGTAAGACAAACCATAAAACAGCATTTCCCTGTGTTTAAACGTGCTCCCTGTTAAAAAGGGACAGACATCTGGATCAGTAACAAGGTATAAATAAGACAGATGCTGAGCTGGGAGGCTGGGGGACTCGGGTGTCTGATTGTGAGTCTAGGTGGGCACAGTGATACTGCGGGCTAGCAGTGCTAGCAGAGCCAGCTCCACAACCCCATGGGCTTGTTCCAGTGCCTCCGCAGCCTCCCTAGCAGAAAAGCCTGCTGCCTGGATTCTCTGGATGTGCTCAGCTGGAAATTGTTCAATAAAGGGATGCGGAGAAGGGAGGAAAGGGCCAGGATGGACTGTAGGCTGGGGAGCCTGAGCAAGAGGAGGGACAGAGGATGATGTGCTGCAAGAGACTTCCTCGGGCGAGCCTACTGCCAGTGACAAGGGACTGAGAAAGGTGTGCTCAGTCTGAAGGCCAAGAGTGTCTGGGGTGTTGGTGCCAGAGTCTCGTCCGTCTGCGACCCCTCTCTCCTGCTGCCCCTCAGGAGGCTCCCGGAACTCAAGGTCACCTGCAGGGTCAGGAGGAGCCTCTGGATCAAGCTGAAGATTGTTGATGTTACTGGCATCATCTTGCCCACGTCCATCCGCCCTCCCCTCCCCGGAGTCATCTGGATGCTGCGGTTGCTCGTGTGCCTCCAGAGTCTCTCCTGTATCTCCACACAGACGCTCATCGGGGCCGGAGCTGTCAGGCACAAGACACGTAGACAGACCCTCGGACACAGCAGCAGTGTGGTTGGCTTTGGCATCACTTGGTTCTGCACCAGCTGTAATGACAGTGGAGGGGGTAGACTGGATGTTTTCGGATGATGGGACACAAGGCTTGGAGGCCGCTTCATCCGTGTCCTCCTCAAACGGATGTGACGGGGAGCACGAGGTGCTGTGGTTATGGGCCTGAGCACAGTTGTTGGACACGAGCAGCTCGTGAAGCTCCATCAAAGCAGCTGCCAGCGAAGGGATGTTATCAGAGCCGTGCTCTCCTTCAGGCTGGTCCCTCTCAGAGGCCCCATCCTCCGAAGCAACTGGGGACTCCATTTCAACCGGGTCGGGTTGGCTAGGAGGACTGGCTTCTGTTGTATCAGCTGTGACAGGCTCTGTTGTCTCCTGCTCCATGGGTTGGATCTGGGGAAGCTCTTCAGGATGAGGGGGCGTGGAGCTGTCCCCCACCTCAAATGATTCAGCATCAGCGTCTGAGGCTCTAGTAAACACATCCCCCTCGGGTTCTTGGGAAGGGATAGTCATGTCTGCAGGAGAGGTACATGAAGGCAGGTCGTCTGTTTCGGTACTGGATACAGGGGAGTTGCTATGGAGAGGCAGAGGGTGCGGTTGGACCTGGTGACCCGCAGAACCAGCATCCTCTGCTTTGGATGAAGGCTGAGCAAACTCCTGAAAGCCAGGTTGGTCCTGGCACTGCTCCGGTGCCGAGGCCTCCATGGAGGCTGGGGCACGCTGAGAGCAATCCAGAGTCTGGGGCAGGGCAGAGCAGGGGCTTTGGGAAGGTAAGGTAGACATTTGGTCTAAGGTTCTGGGTAATGTAAATGGTGGGGGCTGTGGTGAGGTAGTTTGTCCATCTGCAGTGTCTGTAGTTAGAGGAAATGCATAACTAAGAATTAAAAGGTTGAATATAAACACTCTGAAAATGCTAATGTATTTAAGAACTCAAAACTAATCCCAGTACAGTCCCATATAGTTTGCGGACTGTGTGGGTTTTCTCTTTAATGATGTGCATTCAAAATAATTGAAAGTCAAATAAAAATACAGCTTCAACTAACAGATCCAGCAGCAACACAAGAGCAAAAGAAAATAGCCTGGATGGACTAAGCCCTGGCAATGGACTTGTGAATTTGCAGTACCTGGTTGGTAGGGCCCTCTCCAGCTGTCTCCAAATGCATCAGTGCTGTCCTGCTCAGGGGTTAGGGAACACACCACACACATCATGCAAAGGGACGGAGAAAGTTAGCAGTCACACACAGGGCATGCACCAACCTATACGCCTTTTCACACGCACACACGTGAAAAGCGTCATCCAACAACTTGAGCCTAGGTCCTTACAGATCATCAAATGGCCTGTCACTAAACCTCAGAAGACTCAAACAAGGTCATGGCAGCAGTACGTGATCAAAATCAAGTGAAAATCAGATTTATTTCTAACGGCCTTTGGAATGCTACCACTCACCCAGTAGAAAAAGTACCAGGCCAGAAATAGTACCAGACGTTTATGGCAGGTTTAGGGACACCTGCACAAACGGTCATTTAAGCACTGAAAGGCATTAAAGGGAAACCAATGATTTGTTTTGTCACTTCTGAAGATTTTTTTGAGCTTGATTCTGATTTAACATGATCTAAGGTCGCTTAGTCATGTTGACACTCACTGTTCAAGCATACACATGAGAATACGTAGAAATAAATGTATCCAAGCACCAAGCCTTCTCTGATACAGCCGATACATTTTATTTGTGTTCCATCTTTTTATACTTTGTATTTTCATGGTGCAGCTGTGAAATCTTACCAGCAGTATTTATTCTACAGTCTGTGAGATCCGTGATCCATGTCATAACCACTTACATTTTTTGTTGCACTTCATGTTCTGTTTGCCTTTGTAAGTGGCTCCAAGTGCTGCCTCAGTGACACCTCTGCTCACTGAAGCCATGCGAATGAGAAAACGCCACTACAGACAGTAACCAATGCTTCTTTTGGGTGTGAGCAGCTTCAAACCAACACATCACAGTAGACCCTAACGATCACTTAAAAATTAGCCAAATCTGTTTTCAACAAGGTGTTTTCGTATTCAATTACAATACAGATTTATAGTTGGACGTTTCCCTTTAAGCCTAAAAACCTCTTTAACGACATTTGTATTTGCCAGACAACTTTCAGTCCGCTGATCTTGTTTATGTTTGGAAGCACATTAAACTTGCTGAGGTCATGTGATGAAGATGATCGTGTGGCTGAATATTCAGATGACTGCATGAATGGGGTCGAGAGTAAGAAGCTTTAAGTGGCACATGCAGATGTAGTTTTAACTGAGCTGAAAAAAGCTCAATGAAAAACTCAGGCATGTGTAGAGGTGCTAGGCAGCTCCTCACCGCTTTCTTGTATGGACCTCTGAAGTGCCTCTGCCAGTTCTCTGTCAGCAATCTCATCCGGACGGACATCTTCGCGTCCTTCGGCTCCGTATGCAAGTCGCGCACATTCGGGCAACTCTGCCTCAGAGAGGAAGCGAGTTTCCGTGCCCGTAGTGCCGATCAGCAGCACGCTTTTCTTCAGGTCAATTGAACACTACAAGCGAACACACAATTAGCTTATTGTTTTTCTTAAAATACATACCTGCATTTTTATTTCAATAATGTACTGGAAGATATGGGTAATGTACTCAGAAAGGGGCTCACACCTGGTGTCTCTTCAACATGTCCAGGCCAAGCAGCATGTCCATTGGCTGGTCCTCCAGAATGGAGAAAGAACAAGGGAGGAAGTCCCCCTCTATCTGGACCTGAGCTACAAAAGGCAACACATCAGACTACCCGTGTCAACATATTAAACCCCAACAACTAGTCTTAAATAAGTGCCACGGCTCTGTTTTCTTGACACCAACCCAAATGAACTCTGCCGATGATCTTCTGGGTGCCCACTCCCTTGGCAATCCCAGCCCAGCGTCGGTCCACAAGCCGCATGATGTTACAGCGCTCAGCACAGGCTTGACTCATGATGGTCATCTGAGCTCCTTTGAACAGGTCATGAGATGGGACACAAATGATCAACCAGTGTGTGAGATGAAGACATGTCTTTCACTGTGTAGGTTACAAATCAAGCAATTAAAACTAAATCATTGTTAAACGCATTACATTTTCATAGCTAAAAAATGGTAGCTAGAAATGGATCATGGCTTAATGTTTGTTACCTGAGTCAACAAAAGCTTTCACTGGGTGGCCATTGACTTTGCAGTTAATATAGAGCATAACCACCTGTCCAAAGCTTTCAGGGGCTTCTTCCATTGCAATGGTCATGTTCTCTTCCACATTGTGCTGCCTGAGATATAAACACTTTTAAGTGAGATGTAGTGGAAGTGGTAGAAGTGGTATAATGGACATTTTGATTTGACTTCAGGGAAAGTAACATTTCTGAAAATCGCAAACTGCAAACGCCTTCATTTTCAAAGCACACACTGGTCCATACCTTATGTCCTCCTCAATTTTTGCTTGGGCGTCCAAATCAAAAGGATCAGCAGTCAGAAGTCTGATCCTCTCTTGTTCTCTCTTGGCTCGATCCTGCTGTTGTTCTAGCAGCACTTTGGTGAAACGTTCTGAGGAAAAACAGTTAAATTAACAGATTGATTTCTCCTTTTAAAAAAATACCATAAAAACATGTAATGCTATGTGATGCATTACCCAAGTCTCCGCTCAACAGGGCTTCAGCAAGTGGTGGATTTCGCTCCTTTAGAAGTGAAAGTTCATGTGGATTAGATAACAGCATCTGCTGGAGTAAGGCAGGGTCATCCAGCCCCTGAGGAGAGGAGCCACTAAAGGCCATTGGTGTGGAAGGATTTGGAGCACGTTGCTGCGTAGGTTGTTGCTGTGGCCTTATAGCACTACGTTGAGTAGAAGAAGCAGCAGAAGAGGTGCCTGGAACTGTGATGGAACGAAAGTCGATATGAGGCAGACCTACAAGGCCGAAAGGACAAAGTTAGAACATACACAGATACACAAGTTTTTAAGCAGACTTAATAATAATTACCAGTATGCTTAGTTTCTAAATAGCTCCACTTTTTAAAGTAAACACAAAGTCTCTCTTACTGTATATTACCTAATTATATAATATTTGAACTTCTATTAAAGTAGAAAACTGCAGGTCTATATTGCTAACAGACACTAGCAGCACAAAAATGCATCACAGGTGTAAATATGGATGTGAAATATTAAACTACATTGTACCCAAATACAAGCAACAGACTGTAATGTTTCTCCAGTTATGCATTACCTGGAAAGGCTGGTTGAGTTGGTGGTGGCCTCCTGTCAGCTTGCCTGAGAACCACCACGTCTCCATCCTTAACACCATAGGTCCCCAAGGCACGAGTGGGGTCTTTTAGGGGCTGTTCTACATACGTGATCTGGATTTAAACGGATAATACAGAAGATTTTATAACACTATCATGTAATTACATATAAATCAAGGTGCAAGATTCAAGACTTTTGGATTAGATTTTGATTTAGACATTTCACACACAGTCACTGATTAATCCCTACATATGTAAGTGTTTGGTTATTATTGTGCATTCAGTAGATGACACTTCGGGAAGTTTTAAAAACCGGTCAAACTAACATTCTACTATGCTTGAATTCAAGCCATTTGGATAGTGTCACATATCAGGATAATTTTCGCTTTCTGTATCCGGCGTGCCCACAATCATTTGATACTGAAACCAAACTATACATATAATAAGCATAGGGATGAGGTGAGGTGTTCTTATTTGTGTAGTGTAAAGTTGTAAAAACAAGGCGATAAACTGCTTGTATTCAACCATACGTGAAAACACACAGCTTGTGAGTGATACAACCATCACCAAACTGTGTGGGACCAGTCTCGACTATCTAGCGAGCAGCACTGTCTCCACCCTTTTATCTCCGATTACGACGTGTCTCTCAACTTAAAATGATGTTAGAAACGTCAACTTCACATTCCCCCGTTACTTTAAAACGTCACACCAAACATTCGCTCCACTAAAGCCTCAGAGTTAGCTAACTTTGTTCATTAGTTAGCCTGAGCAGAAAACAGTTGGTTAGCTTTATTAGCTCGCTGTTAGCCAATGTCCCCCTTTAAAACCCACAACACCTTATAAGCGGCCGTGACCTTTAGGCGGACAACTCGGTGCATATCTCCGCTGTTGAAAACACATATTTCGCAACAGCTCCCCTGTTTCGTGCAAGGCAGTCAACGAACCAAGCTGTTAGCTACGTTAGCTTTGCGGTTGCAGCTAGCCCTGGTCCTAGCCTTACCAGGATTTCCCCAGCTGGAATTCCGGACTCCAGCTCACAGAGTGCAACAAAGTCTCTCAGCTCCATCTCCGGGGACACATCGAGGGCGAACGTGGTTTCTGGGCGATCCCTCGGCGCGCAGAAAACGGTGACCAGCATCGCTTTTTAGGGAGAGGATCACTGGACAAACCCGCTGCAACAGAATGCGGTTACTGTAGTTGCTTCTTTCACAGTGGAAACGCGACTATAAACAGAAATATTCCAAACGTGAGGGCGTATTTCAGCATGAACTAGAGTCGCGGGGTGGCCTGGTGGTGAACCGAAAGACAGAGGTTGCTTTGCACTTACTGGTTAAAAGCCCGATATGTCACTTTCTCTTTTAAACAACTACAACATTAAGTATTGCTCAGTAGTGCCGCAGTTCGTCCAGCTTGTTTTTCGACATGTCGTACTACAGCGCGTGGTGTCGCGATGCGCGCCTTCTTCGAAACTGTTCAGCGTCTTCGTGTCCGTTACCGCCACCTACTGGCCGTGATTAAAATGACACACAGCCACGATGAGGCATGTGAGGCACTATTTTTGAAAAGACGAGTTTTCGGAATCAACGTTAAACTGTAAATTAAACTATTCACAGTTATGTTGTAGATGGTAATTTCCCCATCGCGGGACAATAAATCTATTCTATTCTATTCTATTCTATTCTATTCTATTCTATTCTATTCTATTCTATTCTATTCTATTCTGTTCTATTCTATTCTATTCTATTCTATTCTATTCTATTCTATTCTATCTTCTGAGCAATGTCATGCTACAGTTATGGCTACCTGCCATTTGCATCACACTCTTTACCAACAATACTCGATGTAAGCTGATCTCACATCGACCACACCAGAGAAGATATATGATGTATTACATAATCAAAACTAAAGAAATTACTTAATGAATTGAAGACTTGAGTCATTGTGGGACACAGGCCGCAGAAACAACACGCTTTCACCTTTACCGCGAATGATTCACCAGGAGCAACTTTTGACGGTTTTGACGACACTACAGTTTTCCTTGATCTTGAGTTGTAGTTCTTTGTCGCCTTGCAGCAACTACAGTACAAAGCATCATTGTAACCACACAGTCACAGTTTCATTCAGCATCCGCAGAAACACAGCACAGCCTCAGTAGCAGTGACAGCCGTCGTGAAATCAGGTGTGAGAAACTGGAAAGGGTTAAACCATCAGGGGCTCTATTACAAACTTTCTCACTTCTGGCTGCTCATTAATCTTTTATAGATTTCTGAATGAGTAGTTAAAACAAGCTCTAAAATCCCACATTCACTTCCTCCTAATGAGGATGAAACCTCTGCTCTGGTGAACCAGCGTTCACCACTAGCGTATTAATACATTTTGAGCTGTAAGCTTCTTTTACAGGATTTCCTTTTATCCAGAGGAACTAAGATTTCAGTGAAGACAACTCTGCAAGAATAGAAAGGTGCTTTTCTTGAGCTGGATCTGTACTTTACACGTACAGTACACGCACATTAAAGACCTCACTCAGTTGAGGTCTGAAACCTAAATTAAGAACTGAAATGTGGATGAACGATAGACTCGTCATGATCAGGCAATCATTCATCATTGCACTTCATCTTCAGTACTTTTGGACGAATTGCCAACAAGAGTCTTCAGTTGTACGGTAGTTTTTATGAAACTAAGGGAAAAAATATGTGCCTCCTGATGCTTCCACTTCCATGTCTGCCTTTTAAATGTCTCTAGGTTTGTTTTTGGAAATATTTCTTTCTTGAGATAAAAATGGCTCGGATCATCATGGAAAACAAACTGGTGGTTGGCAAGCAAAAAAAAAAATGCTGTTTTTTCAATCTTCAAATCTTTGACGAGACCGCTGAAAACCTGATGAACAGCCTTCAGACCGGGTCTGACTCAACCGGATCCGTCTCCGCCGACGGGATGCTGAGGCCGGGCGACGTGGCGCCGCTCTCTCGCGTTCAACCCCAATGCCGGGAATAAACAAACAGGTGTGAGCTCGAGTGACCGTAAACAAGAAGAAGATGCTGCATCCGTGCAGAATGTTGCGGTAGCGATGCCGGTTAAGCGTGTCTTTTAATAACTACTGTACAGACGCTGTGTTCAGGAAAGCACTTGCTCAAGCTCACACCTCCCCCTCCGTGCCCTGTAGTTGGAGATTGGGTTTAACTTCTCCGAATCTCACAAAAACCAGGCAGAAAATACAGGCTTTAGTTCAGTGATGAGGGTGTTACTCAGAGTCAGCCAATTAACTGGGTGATTCAAGTTGTACAATCCCTTTCCTTCCTTCAAGTGCTTCTCTGCTTATACTGATATTATTACAAAATGGCATTTTGCGATGCTGCTATTAGAATGTTTTCACTGATTTAACTGACGGTTGGAGTCGAAGCCTGAGCGGAGGTGTCTCGCGACATCCGTCTTTAAGACGCAGGCTGTTAGCGTTTGTGTGGTTGTATCTTGCAGATAAAGAACAGTTGTTCCATCTGCGCTTTGAACCAGTGCACACAGGTACTCTTGTGTTCTTACTGTCAAAATAGGTTGCATGTTTCCGAAAAGCCAACCACAAAGTTCACATTGATTTCCCTATTAGTTTAAAAAGTGTAAAAACAGCCCAGACAAAGGTTAATAAACAATATCGCCACAGCCTCAAACCATAGACATGATAATATTCTGTTTCCTAATAAACATTTTTAATGGAATAGGAAACCGCGCTAATGGAAAACGTTCATCATGAAAAATAAGGACGCCCTTGTTTTATTCACAAATATCACAATAATCTGTCACCGTGATTTTAAAGGTCCTAGTAGCAGAACACAATTTGTAGGTAAATCTTGGTTTTGCACGAGGGCTGTTTGAAAAACACTCACAACGGTTTAGTTCAGTATATAAATAGTGGGTTGTATGGAGGGATAAACCACAGTGGGTTGATATGTGTCAGTCATGTAAAAAACAATACAGTACAAAAAACAGTACTATAAAAAACAAATAATAATTAATCTGAACATTGTACCAATCGTTTTAGGTAAGAACAACTTTAAATCTAATTTAAAGCCAATCGGGTCAACAAACGTGTTTTTATTACGTCAGTCCTTGACAAAAAGCTGGCGACTCCCACTGTGGCGTGTTCATTCTGCTACAGTACGTCCGCAGTGTGCGACAGGAAACGCTCGGCAGCAGGTGCCGCCGCTGAACATGCTTCCACCCAAACTCCTCCTGCTCTCACTGGCTGTGCTCAAACTCATCTCTCCCCTGGAGGCTAAACGGTGCGGCAAAGGTAACGTCTCTTTCGTTTATTTATTTATCTGTATATTTGCATTATTTGTATAGCTTGCTGAGCACTCAACAGAGTCTGAATTCACAACTTGTCCCTAAACGTCGCCCATGATTAACTCGTCTCCTTTTGTTATGTGGGGAAAAAAAACTAGGTTATCGCACACATGAAGGACATTGCGCTCCGTGTCCGAAAAATTACTACCAGCCTGAGGAAAACGACTCCGCAACGTGCACACCATGTACAAGATGCAGCTCGAGTAAGCGGACGAATGGCTGAGCTTCCCTTTTTTTATGTGGCTGGACTTTTCCCTTGCGATTCTGCTTCTGACGAGTTCAGTTTGTTGCTCTTTATCAGAGGATGGAAGTCTTGTGAAGGACGTGTGCACGAGCGTCTCCAACACCCGGTGCCAGTGTCGGCCAGGGTTCGTTTCACTGGAGCCCGGTTCCATCACCTGCTACTGTGACGTAGGATTTGGAAACACTGACCAAGGTACAAACATTGTTCTCCATTAAAAATCATGTAACATGTGAAATACCGGAAATAACTCTTTTTATTGATTATTATTATTATTATTATAGAGTGTGTAAAATGCAGAGACGGATATTTCAACAACATCCAGAACTCACCCTGTCAAAAGTGGAAAGAGTGAGTTCAGTGTATTTTAACTGTCTACATAACTATATGAATTAGTACTTGTATTAGTGTTCACTCCGCTGCCGCTGTTCTGATTCCTCCCAGATGTAAGTCGGGAGTTAAAACCCCCGGAAACACCACCTCGGACGTCACCTGTAACGACCCGAGCGACGACGCCGTCGCGGAGCATTTCCTCACACGTTTAACATCCCTCCGCCCACGGGAGGAGCCTCGGACTCGGCCCCCACGCGCCACGACCACCGCCACCGCAGCTTCTCCACACCACAGAGGCACCACGAGGAGAAGCGAGGCCCCCACCTCGCCCTCCAGCACGGACTACACCAACTACATCGGTAAATGGCTCTCCTGTAGGACGCGGCCACGCGCGAAGACGCACGCGCACTAACCCGTAGCCCGCTCTGTGTGTTCAGGCATGGCCCTCCTCATATTCGGCGTCGTGGGGCTCGTGATGCTGACCGCCGTCACCTGCAAGCTGCACATCTTCCCCTGCCTGCAGGAAAAGCAGCCAGAACCACGTACGTGTAAAGGGATGATTCTGCGGGGACTTTGCCGAGTCTCGTGTCTGTCCTCATTTCTCGGTGTCCTGTCACCGCCGTGACTTTACCAGACAACAAGCGAGAAATCCAGGAAGCCGAGAAAACCCCAGACATGCTGATGAGCTGCTGGCTGCGTTATCTCGCGCTTACGCAGATCCAGAAACGCCGCTGCAACGACTTTCAAGGCTTTCCACTTCTCGCAGACGAGCGCGCAAATGTGCATCAGCGTGTTTTTAGGGCGCTGGAATCCTTGTGCAGGCTGAAAGCGAGAGGCAGCATCCCTCGGGTAAAACCCCTTCTTGCGCGTTCTCGCCTCGCGGTAGAAAACCGGCTGAGAGCAGAGGGAGTGGGCACGTGTCCCGAGACATCCACATGACGCACCTCAGCGAATCTCAGAAAAATAACACCATATCACATTTATTAATAGATTTATTAATTTCAATGCAGAAACACTGCTATTATTAAGTCATTCTGCCACAGACCTGAACTAATGAATGAAGTGTCCTCCAATGCTACATGTCCAGCTGTCAGTGAACGGAGCTGAATGACACGGACGTCTTCTTCTGCTCACAAATAATCACCGAACAGATGGTGTAATACAGTGATTGCAGACGTATACTGTGTGCCAGGTACAGTCGTGGTAATGAACCCCGTTCGAATGTTCCCTTTCAGACAACCCATCGTGTCGGCGGCCGGTTGAGGAGAGCGGCGACGGGAGCCTGTCCATCTTAAAGGTCAATGCGGAGGAGCCCTGAGGTGAACGCCTCTCTGACAACAACCTACTGTGAATGATCCAATAATCACCAGCAGAATATTCGGGCTGGCCACGCATACATTTTTTATATTTCTGAAATATAAAAAAAAAAAACGAAACAAATAGATTTACCGTATCTGTATTGTAGCAGGTCCAGTCATAAAAGGTTTAGTCAATATTTGACTGATTTAACAAAATTTGAAAATCTCTCATACCTCACTGTTAGTCTGTTACCTGTACGATTACATCAATTCAAACTAGCTTGAAGTAACTGAGCTGTTAGACTTTGTTTTAAGGCAACTGTACTAAAAACATATTTAATATCATGTTAATATTTATTACAAATTTGGTCATGAAGAGTATGATCTCACACCTTATTCCACTAAGTGTTATTCTACTTTGAACAATGCTCTTTTCCCCCTTCCCCAAATGCACATACAGTATAACCCTACATTGCTGCTTTTTCTTCCTAGTGACCTTATATAATGTGATGTTAACGGGGCAAGTGACAAACCTCTGAGAAATGCAGTCTGGGCAGTATAGTAGTGAACGGGTCCGGGTAAAACAGTACCCGGGAGCGGTACCGCGTGCGTGGGACCCGGGGAGTTCCCCGTGAGGAGACGCGTGTGCTGCTTTTTTTCCCGTGGAGACGCGCTTCCGCTCAGATCTTCGTTTTGAGACGTTGGAAAGATTGATGTTGTAGACGTGCGGACTTTGATGTTGTTTATGCCCCACGGGAGACTTTCCCCACAGCGGTACGGTAAGAGGAGTTCTGAAAGCGTGCCCTCGTTATTTTCATTCAGTTGTCACGTATCAGATCCACGCAGCCACAGGTGGCCTGGCGTGTACCTGGCTCACTGGTGGGACGTTACCTGGAAGAAAATGGGTTCCAGCTCATTCAGTGCACATAACAGTTGGTATAAAAACAGACAGCTTGTGTAATTGTTGCTAATGTTGATGGATCCGTTTGGTTTTTATACAGATTTTTGTACAGTCAATTCGTTTTAGAAATGTTATAACAAAGGTTTATGGGATTCAAGGCAGAAGTAAATCTGACTTTTTGAGGTTTTTGTTTTGTTTTGTGTGATACAATTTTAAATTTGATTACATTTGTTTAAACGGAATCAAATTTCTTTGTGTTAAAATGTGAAATGTGACAAAAGAGAAGCTTTTCTTACTGCTCATAACACAAGACTGTTAACCCACGGGTGGTTTTTACATTTATGCAGGTCTGAAATCTTAATAAAGATGTGAACTGAAGTAAAAGGTGCGTTTGTATCGTGAAATTAAGACGTTTGAGCAAAGAAGGCCTGTTTTATTTTTAATATTTCTTCTGTCATGACCTGCTTTTTGCTTCTGCTCAGTAATATTTATTCTCGGTTTGAGTGTGTGAATAAACATTTTTACGTGAACCTGCCTTTTCCACCGTTTACAGAAACCTTTTTTTTGCAAAAAGCACGGGCAAATTCACTGGAAACAGTCCCTGCAAATACTTTCAGTAAATGTCAGTGACGCAGCAAGTCGGTGCGGTTTTCAAACACACACAACGCACCGCGTGCAGCGAACTGTTGTCCACGTGTGGGTGAAAAGACAGAGCAGCTGCTGCGCGCGCTGCGTGAAGGTCACGTGGAGCCTCCGCCGGCGTCTTCAGCATCTGGTCACTTGGTGGAGCTCCGGCTCCACTTTCGCTAGAATCCATGAGGTAACGCTGTCTCACAACCTCCAGCCTTCATAGCACATGTTGTAGCAGTTACAGCTGGAGGGAGTTCAGCGAAAGAAGCACACAGACACATTTGAGCGCAGTTGCCCTTTAAAGCTGCTATCATGAAAGTGTCAGAGCTGCTGTTCTGTGTCTGCGCTGTGTTTTCCACGCTATGCATAAAAGGCCGTCAGTGTTTGGATTTCCCTGCGTTTAAATGTCACAACTACTATTTACACCTTAGCGAAGACGTGTCTTCACCACCAGCCACACCGCGTCTGGGCTCGGCCTTCGCGCAGGGAACTCCGGCTCCACGCTTCTGTGACCGTGTCTCGTCCCGGAGGAGGGGTCACGCAGCCGTGCGGGCGCGACGGCGCGGGGAGGGGCCAACCGCCGTTACAGTCACGCGTGGGCAGGTCTGGAGGAGTGTGAATGACGCTACGGGTCATGTCGCTGCCACAACTGACGCGCAAGACGTAGCGCTCCCACGCCACGCCACCCTCTGAACGTCACACGCGCACGCAACGTGAGATCGAATACACACAATTTATGCATAATGTGAAAAAAGTGTGGACAGGCTTATCAGATTTTCAGAACTTCTGCTGAAATGATTTAAACCCAAACTTTGCAGCGCATCCAGTGAGGACTGGTTTTATTCTGTAATTATGACAAAAAAAACCCCATTCCGAATGTGTTTTGCATTTGCATACAACCACTACATTTCTAAACTTGAAAGGTTTGATAAGCAGTGGGTGTAACATCTTATTTTGCTGAGTTTAATAAACCATTTGGACTTTTGTTCAACTTTCGTCAACGTTTGTGCTCAGCAGCAATCACCGCTCAGGAGCAGGTGGAAGATGATTTAAACCACCTCGACCAGAACAACTTTTCCACTATTGATCAATTTATCATGATTATTCAACCAAATGTTGTTGTTTTTATTGTTAATTTACACTGAATTTGGAGCAGGCAAATTAGGCAATGTGAGAAAGGTGCTTCATGCAATCATTAATTGTTAAAATGAGGAGTGATTCATGTTATGGCATTTAAATAAACTGTTGACTTCATTATTATGTGAGGCCCAGCTGAAGGTGAGTTTACTGCATTTGTCAGGAGGCACAGCATTGTGTTCCTATGTAGCATACACACATCCACACATAGCGTACATTGTGTTGTGCTTTATTTTGAGGGCACTTCATGAAGCCCCGATGCTAAAAACGAAACGTAAGAAAGAGAAGTGAGAGTGTGAACAATGACGTGACTTGAGGAAGTTTATTCTTATAATAAGCGCATGAGGTAATAGATTTAAGCCACGGTGGTTTCACTCCTCTGCAGGCAGCCAACAAGGTGTGTGCTTTGTTTTGTTTGTATTTTACTTCAGTAAAATGTTGTTGTGCCTGCTTTGCGTGCTAGGTGTGAAGTTTAAGATAGCATCTGTTTAATGTTTGTCTATGTGTCAGTTTTCACGATGGAATGAAGACAAATCATCAATAAACCATCATTAGAAAGCCTCTGGCTGACTCACACAAACATGCAACCACTGACTCACACACCTACCCGCAGTTTACCAGTCAACCTGCTTAATCCAAGATTGTTAGGCCTTAGATTCTGCAAAATAATATTGTAGAAAAATACTAAATTATAACTAGAAATGATATTGTTGAAAGTCAAACTTCCATCAGGAACACATTGTGTTTGAAACCATCAATGGAAAGTTTACTGAGTCGAAGTGCTTCTTAATATAATATTAGTTTTCTGTTGGGCGTCTGTGTACTATGTCTGCAACTGTTTTCTATGTTGTGTTGTGTATTTTAAAACTTCAAGATGCACATAAAGTCTGCACAGGTTCACAGGAAAATAGACGCACAAACACCAACACCAGAGATCTGAGCACTGGTTTGCTGTGTATCATATTATATAGTATCATATATGTAATCGACGATCTGTTCTGGTCATGTTAAGGTTGCAATCACTGATGTATAGCACTTGTATTTTGGCAGAGTTGTTGTTTAAGGAATGTCTAAGGAAGCTGTGAGCACAAATAAAAATGATCTTTAAAAAAATAAATGAATGTTGATGAGTTTTTTTTTAACAAACCTCCAGTTATTAGTGTCTGTATATGTTTCTGTGCCAATGACCCCAGTCTGGCAAACCTGACACATTTAAATAATAACTTGAAAGTCTGACAACAGACATTTGAATGAACCACATTTATCTTTCATTTAACTCTGCTGCTGTTCGCTTTTGAAGAAAGTCACTCGTGGTCTTTCACTTCCTGAATCCTCGTAGGTGTCTGACTCTGAGTAAACCACTCACAGTGACGTCAGGACACATCTTTGATAAAGCGCCGCAGGCAGATCACAGCACGGGCCACAACCATGTCTCTGAAGCTCTCTGTCGCGGCTGTGTGGGTGCTCTGTGTTTGGACTGCTGGACGCACAGCTGGATGTGGTGAACATCAGTATAACAACGGTGAACAATGCTGTGACTTGTGTCGTCCAGGTAAAACACCTTTTTAAATATGGCAACTCTTCAGAAAATGCTTTTCATGTTTCATGTTGAAGAGCTTGATTCACTCATTGAACACGCAGATTTCACTGGATTTGTTTCTTTCAAATTCCAATTTGAATGCAGAAACTTTATTTCATTCAGTTGGCTCAATTCTTCTCTAGGTGAATATCTAAAGACGTTGTGCTCTGGCGATCAGCAAACTGTCTGTCATCCGTGTGAGGAAGGATACTTTTCAGCCAACTTCTCGCCTTTTGACCGATGTCAGAAATGCCAGACATGCCAAGGTGAGACGAGCGCTTTGAACTAGAAATGTGCTGCGAGAAGGTTCTAACCAAACCAAGCTGCTGAACGTCCGAGCGCTGCTGGAAATCCTGTGGTGTGACTTGTCGTTTATCTACAGAATATGCTGCGGACTGCACACGGACCACAGACGCAAAGTGTTTGTGTCGCTCTGGTTTCCTGTGTTCCGACAACCTGTGTTCAACTTGTGAGGAGAAGAAATGCGCTGCATGGGAGAAAATCGAACGGACGGGTGAGAGGACATCCTCTCATACATTACTATGGCAGCTAGGTGCACCGATGAGCTGATCAGTGACTGTGGCTGACGTATCAGACAGACAGACTGGCATGTGAATGGAAACATACGTGGGTCGTATTAACACCAACCTATATTACCCCAAATTGTTATACACATGAAGCTGTCAGACACTGTATTAGTGGCCTATGCTCTATAAATCACCTGGGGACTACCAGGGTTGATCTGCGTCATTGTCTGGATGTTCTGCATGCATGCAATAATTCAGGATGTAAGTGTTTTTGTATTTTTACCACTGCAGACGTTTCTTCTGGAGACAGGACAACGTTTTCATATCGGTGCGAGCCTAAATGCCAAAATAACACCTATTTTGATAAAAACGACTGCAAACCGTTGACAAAGTAAGACACATCTTGAGGCTATTTGCTATAATAACTGTACAATTGCCGATTGTCCTACAGTTGGTTTCTGATCCACAGGTGCAGCGACATTGGACTTGTTGAAATATTCAAAGGCAACGAAACCCACGATTCAGTTTGTGAAAAACAAAACGGTACATAGACAAATGATGTTCTAAAATACAGTAAGAGGCAGTCTGTGTGTGGAACAGCAGACACGCTTCTAATCCCATGAACGGCCACTTGAACTAACATGTGATGTGATGTGAAGTTTCAGCAAAGAACCAGGGCGACTCAGGGCTGAATGTGATCCTCGGCATGGGCTTTGTTTTGGTCTCCCTCGCCCTCCTTGTGTTTCTGTGTTTTGCCTGCATAAAGAGCCTGAGGAAGCACAGATGCAGTAAGTGAGGATGGAAAAAACATTTCACCTAAACACACATCCCCTTCCTTTAGTTCAATTCCAAGAAGCCCGACTGATGTGGCTGAAACTGAATATACCCACTATTACTCATCATGTGTGAACGTTCACAGGAGTACAACAAACAGCTGATTAAGGTGGACTCTGCTACATGTTTGTTCATTACAACGCGATATGTAATTTTATATCTTTTTTAAATTTCTGCTTTAGATACTAACTTAATGAAGGTGGAAACCAATGCCAGAGCCCTGAACCTGTCAAAGGAGGAGAGTGCACCAAAGTTCATTTCTCAGTACGAATCCAAAGACAGCAGCAGTCTTGATCAACTCCATGTGGGCGAATTCTTCATTTGAAAACAATTCCACCGTGATAACATCTGTGCTATCGATCCATATTCTGCTACAAAGAATTGCAAACGGAGAAACCAGTAACTTATGGTTTGATGTCTAGAACCACAGGATGGTTCTGGTCTGTGAACGAAAAGACCGGCTGCCCCTGTTCAGTTTGTCCGCGTCCCTTGGGCAAGGCAGCTCACGCCTCATGCTACTGTCTGAAGCAGCTATTGCTTTATCACGGCGAATCCTGGGTTGATGGTTCACTCACTGACTCTTTTCAGAAAGGACTCATGAAAACATATGTATTTACATGTGATGGTGCTAAATATTTAAACACAAGTATGTTTATAAACTTATAACCTTCTGCCTTTGTATTTACTACCCTTTCATTGTGTTTGTAAAGTTTTTCTTTTAAACCTCTTCTGCTTATGTTATAATTACAACTGCTTTTACTTCATGAACTGTTTAACTAACATTAGCACTTGTAAGTATAAACTTTGCATACACATCAACCCTTTCAGGTAACATTGACCTAATAACCTGTTTTTATTATGTTTGATTTCCTATTTTCAAAATAGTATCTGTATTTTATTTATTAAGGAATTTAGAAATGTAATTTTAATGTTCAGTAGTCGTGGGTTTCAACTGACACAGTCAAATTGTAATATTTGATGTATATTGTATATAACTAATATAGTTTGAAAAGATCTGAAAAAACTCCTGATTCTTGGTGAATTTAATTCCATGATGCTATGATTAATGAATATTATTGTATGAAGCAAAATTACAACAGAAAATGCTAAAAAGGTTTTTGAACCAAAAATGAGATTACTTTGGTGTGATTCTCTGTAGCTTTAATGTGCTTTATAGATGTGTGGAGTGAGAATGTTCTTTAGTTGTTTCCATCTAAAACGTTTCGGAATAAAGTACCGCAAAATGGAAATACTTAATTCAAGAGCTTCACCCAACTGCCAAAGCGCAGGCGGTCTGTAGATGCCGTGGTGGATGAGGCAGACATGGCATTAGACACAGATTGCAGTTCCTCCAGTGGCCGCGGGTGGCGCTGTCGTGCCCATCCTGCATCGGCTGTGATCATATGACAGCTGCCTGCGTCCCACTTCCCTTGTCCGCTGGAAAACGCCACATCTGACCAGGGAGGGAGACACAGACACAGCGGCAGGGCAGTGTGACCACCGACTTCAAGATGCTGGCACTAATGAACCGGCTTTTGGACTGGATCAAGTCTCTGTTCTGGAAGGAGGAGATGGAGCTGACGCTGGTCGGGCTCCAGTACTCGGGGAAAACAACATTCGTGAACGTGATCGCTGTAAGTCTGCTGCTGCTAGCCACCTTGCTAAGTAGCGCTAATGCCATTAGCACTAATTATTGGATGGGAGCAGCTAAATGAGCGGCTGCTAGGTGGTGTCACCAGCCTGCGCTGCGCTGCGGGGCTGTCGGGTCAGTGCAGCAGCGTGACCATCCCCGGGGCTGCGCTCCCCACGGGGCCGCGCGTGGCCGCGTTGTGACTGTGTTGCGATTGCGCGTGGCGACTCTCCGCTCGCTTTGTTGTCATTTTTGTCTGCACCCGCGCCGAGGCTCGTTTTACGCCGAGTCCGGCGTTTCGCAGACGCAACGACGCGCGCGCTTGAAGCATATGATGCCCGGCGGGTCGCCGTTAGTCGCGTGCGCATTTCGACACCTGCAGGTCTCCAACAAGTTGACGCAGCAAAACAAACGCTTCAGACGATGGGGAGATATGATAGGATGATATGGAACCAGAGCTGCTGCTGGATGCGACCTGGTTGCTTTTAAGATCAACTCTCTGCATTCGCTTCTGAAGTCACTTATTACAAAACCACACTGGTTTTACGCACGAAAGTACTGTACGTGATGCTTCGTCCCGTCATGGTAGCGAGCATCCGCTTTTCTGGGTGAGACGTTTCTCTTTTGCAACTTTTTAAAGGATTTTTTTTTCAAAACTGTTCGTGATGGAGCAAATTTCATTGACTAATCGCAGGTGCTGTCACAACGTTTTGCACACATGCCTTTTGCGCAATTGGCGTCACGGTGAGCTGCATTAATGAGTCTGACTCTGTTATTTAGCTGCACTTTTCGTGCAGGTGGAGATGCCATTCTTTGCATCTGGATATGTGTCGTTTTTGTGGTCCTACTTTCACTTGTTGAATCAGTGTTTTGCTGTTTTTCTTGTTTTTAGGTTCATGTTTCTTCTGAAAAGAACAAACTAGTTATTTCAGTCAGTTCACATAAAGCAAATAATTTACTAATGAGCCAACTGCAGAATATTTAATAGGCTCTAGTAGCTCTATGCTGCTACTCATTAGAGCGGGTTTTAGATTTGTATGCATATTATATAACTATAAAATCAATATCTTAATAAATAATAGTTTTTATTTTTAGCACCTTTTTTTAGCAAATTTTGAGATAATTCACAGTAAAGTAAAGCTCACTGGCATTAGTTGATGAAGATTAAGAGAAAACGCTCCTGCACAGAGCGGCACTGATATAAACTGATAGTCAGTGCACACATTGCACGAGGGCGTGTGAGGAGGAAGAGGTTGGTTTTGGGGTTTTGGGGTGGAACGTATCTCCGCTTCTTCCTTTACGCACATAAGCTGAGAAGAAGCTTGTGACACATGTGAATGGTTGCAGTGGGGGTGGTTCCTCCTTCTCAGTCATAAGACCGCTGCACTTTTTTTGCCCTGAGCCTCATCAGGTGACTCCAGCAAGTCATGTGCTGTGAACTGTGCATGCAGCAGACAGTGCACGCTCTGGGGTTTGCAAGGCAGTGCAGGCAGATGGAGTGAGTCTGCGGCGGCGCTACAAGGGAAATGCCGCAGATTTGTGTTGACTGAGGTGGATTTTCTCAGCACTTCCAGCAATAATTGTTAACAAAAGGCGAATCATGTGGAGACAGTTTGGACAGATAAAATGTACACTAACTATAAACTTTATTAGATAATTTATTCATAAATACAGGAAAATGAGCATGATTGTTTTCCAAGCTACTGCACTGATTTTACTGTTTTTTGATTAAAAGGATACAAAACTCCGAAGTACAATGTATCCTATTTAATGTGTTGCAGTTCTATCCACTCTCATCTAATCCTTACAACTTAGTGATACTCGTGTAGCAGTAAATCACCCATGTACAACAACACACGTGTTTTTTTTTGTGTCTGTATTATAAGAAATGACGTGTACTTGTGTTTTGCCTTCCAGTCTGGACACTTCAGTGAAGACATGATCCCTACAGTCGGGTTCAACATGAGGAAGGTCACCAAAGGAAATGTCACCATCAAGGTTCAGCTTTAGTCTTTAGACAAAACAACATAATAACAAATAATTACATTTTTCACCCATTTACTGAAGTGACACCAGTTTTGTGGGTTGGGGACTATCCTTCATCGTTGTGCTTTTTGATTGTGTAGATCTGGGATATAGGCGGGCAGCCAAGGTTTAGAAGTATGTGGGAGCGCTACTGTCGGGGAGTTAATGCAATCGTGTGAGTATTCTGATCTCGTCATATAAATTCAACTGTATTTCAGTTATAGAAACAAAAAGAAGAATTATTCAAATCATTGAACTTTATCTCATGTACTGTTTCTCTGTTTCTCTTGTTTTAGGTACATGGTTGACGCAGCAGATCAAGAAAAGGTGGAGGCTTCTAGAAATGAGCTTCATAATTTATTAGACAAACCCCAGTTGCAAGGGATTCCTGTAAGTGTTCCTTTTGAAACCGCTTCAAAGATTTGCTTGATATCTCTGCAAGTCATGCAGAACAATGCAGGATCTTGCTGCCGTGGCAAATTTCAGTTGTAATGTTTTTTTTTTCAGGTGCTGGTTCTCGGTAACAAAAGGGATCTTCCCAGTGCGTTAGACGAAAAGCAGCTCATTGAGAAAATGTAAGTCTCAGAATAGAAAGCTGTGCACGTTAAAACCTTGTATGTGTGATGTGTTGCTTTTTTTAAATCCCACATCAATCATATTACCTTTTTATTGTAAATGTAGACTAGACTCTTAGACTAAATCAAAACCACTTCCCCAGATTTTTTTATTCTTAAAACTGACGCAGTTTGAAAAAGTATAAAAAGGAACTGGCTCCTTAATCTCTCAACTAAGAGAGATGTGCAGACTTATAATGATCAGTCCACATATTTGTCATCTTATGTCCTTGTAGGAATCTGGCTGCTATTCAGGACAGAGAGATATGCTGCTACTCTGTTTCCTGCAAAGAGAAGGACAACATTGGTAAGTTCCAAACAATTATTGCGCTGTTTTCTCTACCAGCAATAGAGGAGCACAACCGTCTCACTTTTCTCGCCCCCACACACATTTGCATTTGCGGTTTTGTTTGCAGCATATCTTTTCACAATATTTGCTCTATAAAATAGCTTTGTGAGGTACTAATCTTTGATCCAGCCTGTATTTTGCATTTCAGACATCACACTTCAGTGGCTCATCCAGCACTCAAAATCACGGAGAAGCTGAAGAAGCAGGAGTTGATCCCCCGGTGTGTTTACCATGTTACCGTCATGCCACGTTTTCACCACTCTGTATTTGTGTACAGCTGTATCTACTCACATGTTGCTTTGTACTGCTCTTTTCAAAAAATGTATTTTCCCCTTTATGCCTTCTGATTCTTCACTGACAATGCACTACTGAAAATGTACTTCCAGTACCAAACCTAAGGAAAGTAAGTGGCATTATTCATTCTGAAGCTATAGTTAATGTCCGATCTGCCATTTACCTTTACAGGTGCTGGGTTGATTGTATCCAGTGGTTAATAATGCTAATCTTGGGTATGAAAAAGCAGGCTCACATTAAACTCGTCTTGTGTTCTTCACATTTCTGTTGAGCTCTACTCAAGTCATTGTTTCTGACGATGGTCACTCTATGCTTGATTAGATTTTCTTCTTTCAAGGACATGTCAGTTGTTTTAGAAATTGACATATTTAAGCAAGTCAGCGTGGGCAGGTCTGTACAAATATCAATCTAGTGTGATTTTTACTGATGTGAGTTGCGTGTGTGAATAAATATGAATCTATTTAAAGTAGAATGTACTACGCTAAAGCTGTGTGGGGATGTGTGGTTCATATTGGTCTCTGTAAGTAGCCTCAATGGAATGATGTCCTTTGTGCTGCCTTGATGCTGAGAGTGGCAGCATTTAAAGTGCCTTGTGCAGCGTCTCTCACCTCTGAAGCAAAGCAGCAGCCAAGGTGTGCTTACCTGGAGAAACACCTCGTTAATATATTCAACAAATAAAAGGCGTGGTTTTTAATTTAGACATTTCCTGTTATTTGTATCTGCCTGGTTGAATTATAGTGATTTGGGTGTAAATATGTTGAAGCTGTTTGACAAACAGTAAAGTCATTTCTCAAGCTGCCATCCCAACCCAACAATGGAGCAATAAGAAAAATATTAAGTAAATACTACAGAGCTTGATCATATGTGTGTGGTAGTGGAGATATCTCATATCCTATAATAACTGTTATATAAAATACTAAGTCAACCTTAACCCTAAATATATATATGAACGATTCAGTTATAATATAAATGTTAAGATACTTATTACAAAGTGGCACCAATAGTTGTAATAGAATATATTGGCTATTCACTTTTTTCACATTAATTTTAAAAGTCAAATTATGTTTCACTTTTGAAACCAGTGTGACTCTGAATGTTTCGGTCTTGTGGCTGTTTTCTATTGGCAGAAATCCTTTTAAAGACACGCCAGGAATGCCACGAAACGCGAGCAGTGCGATTGACAGCACTCCAGCCAATCACCGCACGAATGTGCGCCTCTCGATGACGCAATAGACGAATCACAACTCGAGCTGGGAGGCGCTGGTTTGTTGACAGGAAGTGTGTAAAGACGGAATCATTACAATCGACTCCAACTTGTCTGTGCTTGTGTTTAGCTTGACGAATACAGTATTTGACATTCGTTCACCCCCTCGTCGGTGTGTGGACTTAAACTATGCGTTTTCAGAACCAGCCGGGGCAAAGATGCAATGGAGGTCAATAGTAGTTGGTCTGGTCGTCCTGAGACTGTCGCTCAGCTGTGTGCTGTGGCTAGCCTTCGGACTGGGACCTAGCCTTAGCTGGGGGTTCAACTTCCAGCTCAGCTTTAATTTGCACAAACTGGACTTGCTATTCCGGGAGGAAAAGGGGACCGATCCGAGCGACCACTCGTGGTCTCAGCGAATGCGCGACCACGAACATGAAGAGGCGGCGACCACCTGTGCACAGCGAGCGGAGGAAGAGGAGTCGCCTCTCAGGTCGTACCTGAGCCTGTTTGACGGCAACAAGGACGAGTACGTCCGCAGATACAGCTCCTTCCCCGACACCCTGAAAGCGAAGATGAAGGACATGGCCAGAGACATGTTCTATTTTGGATACGACAACTACATGAAATATGCTTTTCCAGAGGACGAGCTGAACCCAATTGACTGTGAAGGGAGGGGACCAGACGTGTCCAACCCGTGAGTCATTCACAGCTGATTTGCTTGGCGTCAGCTGTGCTCGGGCGCTGCCGTTCAGCCCGGTGCACTTTAACGCATAAATAACGGTGCCCGGTCACTGTATGATTTGCATTTCGTTTGCAAACAACTGATCCCGTACCGTCGTTTTACTGCTGCCATTTCTGCCCAGTGTGCAGCTGCAGAGCAGTAGGACTCAACTCAGCAGCAGAGGAGATACTGAACTAGTCACATGGTCCCCAACCGCTGTATGTCCCATTTAAATTAGACCAGTGAGACCAGTGGCACAAAGGTTCAATACACAATTATTCAACATAGTCATTTTTTTAGTCATCACGTTACATATATTACTTTATTTGTCGTAAATCCTATCGGATTGAAGCAGAGTGTATGAACCTGCTCCCCCAGTAACTGCCTTGTGCTCTCAGGGTCATTGTCCTACTGCATCATTACTGATAGGCTTCACAGTTAGTTGAACAAACTGCTACACAAACGTCAGGCATCGCTGTCAATTTTTAGAATATTACCGGTGCATCAAATAAAACTATAATTATTTGATAAGATGTGCTGGCAGTGATCAGCTCATTCTACTTGTTTAGTTTTTGTGCAGTGAAATGGGATACGCAGACCTTTTAGCTTGATGTCTTCACCTGCAGACCATAGTGCAGGTGAAATCTCAAAGCATGTAAGCTCTCGGTTCAGAACAGGTAAAATAACAACCCCAGCTGAGCTGGGTGTGTGAAACATTGCTCAGTATGCGTCACCTAATACAACAGTATGAGCATTGGCTGAGCCTTGCTCTCACTTGTTAATAAAATAAACTAACTACCACCTAGTAGTACCTGTGGTATTATCTAGATATCTGATCTATCCCTGATCAATATGGCACCCAATTTGTAGGACCACAAACTTTATAATAGAGCATCATTTGATGACTCAAGCTTTTCCACATTTCAAGCTTTGTTTCCCGTTTGCACGAAACCCCACCAGTCATTCGTAACAGGCCGAGGTGCAACACATAACTTTTCTGGTAATGTCTCTTTAGTGACATGTAATCAACAAACGACGTTTAATAGACAGCTGCAGCTGCTGAGTCAACTTTGTTATCCAGCAGCATTCCAGTCACGAGCAGAAATGACTGTAATGCATTCTGTGTTTGCTGGAAATGCAACGCGTGCGCAAGACGAGTAAGTAATGGTGTCTATTCTAGAGCTACAGCAATCACTCTGCCGTCTAAAACAATGGCGATGGTTGGTTTGAGCGAATCTGTGGGGATTCCCTGCTTTTTATGCCAGATCTACTGATAAATGAAATATAGCTGTGGTTTGGATCAGCTGGTTGTATGAAAAATATCAGTATTAATGAAAATATCTGTCCATTGAAGTTCTCGTTTCTAGCAGTAAATGATTACTACTGATTACTACATACCTAAGGACAACATCCTTTAACATGTAGCTGTAAAACAAAATACATGTGTGATACCAAATTGTGTGTTTCTCTGCTTCCTTTCAGATCAAACATCAACATAAACGATGTCTTGGGAAACTACTCACTTACACTAATTGACACTTTAGACACACTATTGGTGAGTTATCATTAGTTAATGTTACTGAGAGGCGGTAGGAAGTATAAGTTAGGTTAAGGTTATGTGCAGCATTTATTATGAAGTTTAGAAATGAGAATAAAAACAGCACCTGTTCTCAAAAATAGCAGTTGTTTGCACCACATTCGAGAGCACGTTGACACAGCGGTTGCCACTGTACAGTAGGTGGTAGAAGGGTTTTATTGCAGTCTGTAGATGTGATGCTGATTAAAGTAGCTGTTCAAGGTGTCTCCTTTCAGTTTTGTCTGCAGCACAAACACTATTCAACAAAAATGCTTAGCTGAGGTGCAGGAATATGTGTTTATAAGGAAACTGTTCATGAGATGGATGAAAGTAGTGCTTCCAACAATGATCACACATTTACATTGCAATTACCAAAATCCACATAAGCTTGTTGATATACTGTGTTTAAACGTGACAGTGTTTGTCTCCAGGTGCTGGGCAATGTGACAGAGTTCCAGAGAGCTGTCAGGCTGGTTATAGATACCGTTTCCTTTGATAAGGACTCAACCGTGCAAGTTTTTGAGGCAAACATCAGGTACAGTAGGAATGAAGCTGCCTAGCTTGTGTTTGATACAGCAGTTTATCTGTGCAGTTTGAAGTGCATCAGCCCATATGGTCTTACAGATGTTTCCTTTTGATATTCTTGGGTTTCTGTGCGAAACACTCCCAAACATGTTCAAACTGTGTATCTTTCAAAATGCCAACTCTTTACCAGTTAGGGGTAGTTTCCTGACATTATTGACATGTGCATGAAAATAAAGTAATAATAAATCATTTACAAAAAAAGGATTGGTATTATTATTATATATGATAATAATAATCATTTCTGTTTTCTATTTTTGTGTGGAAGGTCTATGTAATATTTCCATTTCCTTCGAAGGATCTTGGGAAGCCTTATCTCGGCTCATATCCTGCTGACAGACCCCAAGCATCCGTTTGGAAAGGTGGGTGTTGAAGGATACGATAATGAGCTGCTTCACCTGGCTCACGACTTGGCTGTTCGCCTGCTGCCAGCCTTCGAGAACACCAGCACAGGCATTCCTTACCCCAGGGTGAGCGGGCGCTACTGTGCCTCTGTGGTTCTCACATGAGAACATAACGTCTATGTAATACATAATGTCTATTAAGTATGCATAAGTAAAGGTCAAATTAGAATCAGTTGTAATAATTTTTTTCTTAAGTGTAGGTGAACCTGAAGACTGGAGTTCCTCCTGACAGCATCAATGAGACTTGTACTGCAGGTGCGGGGTCCCTGCTGGTGGAGTTTGGGATCCTGAGCCGCTTAATTGGTGATTCCACGTTTGAGTGGGTGGCCAGAAGAGCGGTCCGAGCTCTGTGGAACCTGAGGAGCAACAAAACGGGGCTGTTAGGTAGGTACAGCTCAGTTCTCGGGTTCTAGTTTGTTTTTATCATATCAACAACAGGCGAAAATGACACCTACATTTCCTCTGTGATTTCTTCACAGGAAACGTGGTTAATATCCAGACAGGCCAGTGGGTTGGCAAGCAGAGTGGTCTTGGAGCTGGCATGGACTCCTTCTATGAGTATTTGCTCAAATCGTACATCCTGTTTGGAGAAAAAGAGGACTACAAGATGTTCCAAGCTGCGTATGAGAGCATACAGAACCACCTGAGGAGAGGGTGAGTTCTGCATTGGAGAGATGTGACACCTGAGTGTAGTCGTCATGACAAAACTGCAGCCAAACAGTAATTTAACCTCCTCTGCAACCACTACTTAGAATCCTCAGAGTGAGACAGAGCCTGTTCAGACTATTGAACTGGTAGTTATAGTTTGCAGACGAACAAACATTCTCAACTGTCTGTGACAGCAAACTATTCTACAGCCTCAGATTAGAGGCATGTATTGTAAAACCTTTCCGCTTTCTACCTTTAGGAGAGAGTTCTGTAATGAAGGAGAGGGCGACCCGCCTCTCTACGTGAACGTCAACATGTTCAGTGGTGAGATAATGAACACCTGGATTGATTCCCTTCAGGCCTTCTTTCCTGGGCTGCAGGTTAGATGTGGTACTTTGAGCTGTGGGAGACGATATGGTGTTTTGTTCAGGTGTAGGCTGATGTGTTTCCTATCGTAGGTGCTGAATGGGGACGTAGATAACGCCATATGCCTGCATGCCTTCTACTACGCCATCTGGAAGCGCTTTGGGGCTTTGCCAGAGAGGTACAACTGGCAACTGCAGGCTCCAGACGTGCTCTTCTACCCCTTAAGACCAGAGTTGGTGGAGTCAACCTATTTACTATACCAGGTGACAATACAGGCTTGTTGTAATGCAGCATTGTTGCTGCTAGTTGCTAAATGAGCTTAATCATTTTCTTTGTCACTTTCCACAGGCGACCAAAAACCCTTTCTACTTGCATGTTGGTATGGATATTCTACAGAGCCTTGAGAAAAATGCCAAAGTCAGGTGTGAGTCGTGCATTTGGCTGTTTGGTGGTAGCACAGAGCTTTGATGCTTCTGCCTTGTTGGAGCTGTAACGTTTGAACTTTCACAGATGCGGTTACGCCACACTCCACCACGTCGTGGACAAATCCAAAGAGGACCGTATGGAGAGCTTCTTCCTCAGTGAGACATGCAAATACCTTTATCTGGTACGCACCCCCCCCCCCCCCCCCCCCCCAAGCATAGACATAGAGCTAGGTTTTACATGTGTTGCATATGGAGAGCTGAGTGTGATAAATAACTTTTATTACAAATGTAGAGCTGTTTAATATGATTATTGGTTTGCTTTTGTTTCATATATTCATGCAGCTAATGCTCTTTTTAAATTAAATTTAGTTGTAAGAAATTTACTAAATGAATATCTACATCACTATATTATAACTCAAGGAAGACTGTTATTTTGTTCGTACCAGCTGCAGCTTAAATTAATCAAGACAATAGATCGTAACTTGTGAAAACACACTTTCATTGCAGCTATTCGACGAGGACAACCCACTTCACAAATCCGACAACAAGTACATCTTCACAACAGAGGGCCACGTTGTGCCTATAGACAACCGCTTCAGGGAGAAACAGTGGAACGACTTGTTCCCGTGTGAAGATGGAGCTCTGGCAGAGCGAGGACCAAGCACGCTGCCACCACCCAGCAACATCAGCAATGTAAAGCCACCATCCTCCCAGTTTCACTGTGCTACATGGAATCTTATTATTACGGGATAAATTCTCCTGTCATTGAGTCACACTTTGCCTTTTTCTCCACCTTCTGCAGTGTAACAGGATCCCAGACGAGCGACGGTACACTTTGCCACTGAAGAGTGTTTATATGAAGCAGATTGACCATATGGTAGGACTATTCTGAGGAGGATGTGGTGTCAGTGGCACGAAGGGCCTCCAGTGCACAGGACCAGTGCACATGCAGTGAGGCCGGAAGACTTCCACAGTTGAAACCCACTAAAGGAAACCTGAGAAAGCTGTTTACTTGATTACTCACCATAAGAATAAAACATGCGTAGGAGTTGCTTCCTGGTGGGTGAACATTTAGTTAAAAAAGGTGAAGAACAAACTTTAATGCTGCAAAATAAGGAGTCCTATTTTAGTGCGTTTTCGCTGGTTCAGAATTGAGGCTGTGTAAACGAATGTGTGTAATTTTAGAATAACTGGCGTGTTTCTGTGAATTACGTGCATGTCCAGCTATGAGTAGGTCTGTGTCTTGCATTTGTGTTGGGATGGATGCGTCTTGAACTTCCAGCTGAGCTGTGAATCAGTATTGCGTTCATGGGAACAGTGCCATCTAGCCACATGTTTGGAAAATGCATATCTTCTAAATACTCGCGTGATGTGATGACTGGTGCCTCTTGGGAATGGATTCACTTGATTAGATCAGTGCATTGACATAAGGGCTGTGACTTATGCACACACAGCAGAAGCCTCGTTTTAGTTTGTACTTGTCATTCATTCTGGCTCGCTCAATGATCACAATCAACATTGTACTAAATGTCTGTTTTACACAATACAGTAAGTAAAACTTAAGACAAATCTAGATCATTTTTTTCAAATCCAGCGAACAACACAAACAATCCCAAATGCTTTCCAACCTGTTTTATCATGAAGTGTTCATCGTTCAGGCTTCTAGTTACTCATTGTCTTAAAGGACAAACAGACGTGCCATGATTGTGTGTGCATGCGTGTGTGCTCGTGTGTGAGGTTTAGGACGACTCTTGCTGTATTAAAGTGCCTTCAAGTTTGCATTGGTGTGTCCGGATGCGGTACAATACATACTAGTGGTGGGTTACATTGTCAAGTTTTTCTTTTTTCAGCCCACGTTGATATTGCACAATACTGTCATTCCACATGTATGTCCAGTTTTACACTGATCATGACATAAGGCTCATATTTTATGACGAATAAGCCATAAAATGTATTTTTTATGTTGATGAATGAGAATGTGGTCATGTTTTGCATCTGTTCTCTTACAGGCGTACTTACGTACTTAGCTTCTCCTGATTCGGTTGTAATTTAACACGTCTAGTGAAGATGAAAGTGAACAGTGAACCTCATCATGTTGTCATGTGGTGGAAACTCAGGGTTTAACGGACACATTTAATTATCTTCTTGCTTTCACATGTCAAATCTTCTTGAATATTGTTGCCTATAATGTCTTAGCCTTAGGTATTTTATAATACAACTGTTACAATATGTTAATCTGGGGATAAAGAATAATTGCACTGGACTCAAGTACAGTTGTACTGTGAATATCATCGCTTTGGACAAACAGAGGAGTAAATGTGATTTCTGTGACGTTTGAACCATGTGAAGCTCAAAGTTAGGCGTCTGTTCTGACTTCAGTGTGTGTGATGTCCAGCGGAGCCTCATTCACTACACTGGGCTCTTGTTTGGCTTTGGGAGACAACTGTTCCATTTCTCAGGTGCAACAAAGTCGGAGAGCTACATTTGGCATCACACCGACCTCTTTGTCCCAGACTATGTATTTGTTAAACATTTTGAGAGACGGCGTTCACAGGACTCGAGTTCATAACACTTCTTGTTACAATTACAGCGCTTGGTGCAATTAGTAAAATATCAAAATGTATTGAAGATTGTATTAGCGCCTTTTTCAAACTGTAATCTGCATGTTGATTTTGTTATCTATTCCAGGAAGCAGGTAGCCTGGCTAATCCAAAGGGTAGCTAAATCTGAACCCACCTTCATAAATGAGGTGGTGAATAATTAATTTGTACAAATTTATTGTACAGATCAGTCTTCTCATTAACTAATGTCAATAAGATCAATTACTATTGCTTTAATCTGTATAAAATAAACAAATGACAGATTATGAACAAGAGACTGCGGTGTTGCTTTTTAATTGTGAAAAATGTAAAGGTGCTCAGTTTTCTACAGAAGCTTTAATACATTTAGTTTTTGTACACGATAGTTGGCTGAAAGGCTCATAGCTTCATTTAACATTAGACAAGGATCCAGATGAAGTGTAGGACATCTACTAGTCGCTAGTGTTATACGTCACCAGTATCTATTACTGTATATACAATGGCCCTTTCAACTAGAAATAACATCTTCTACCACTTCCTTCATAAAGAAATCGATGCTTGTGTCTCAACATGCTCTATGTTTCAGTCAGTTCTTACTAATAGAGGTTGAAGTGCGTCTGCAGGTGGTGGCCAGCTGCTTTGTGTTTGGGCTGAGTGCCACCCAGTTTTTAGAGCATGGAAATGATGCCTTACGTCTATTCACACAAGTGCATGGGATGAGAACCCGCAGGTGTCTTTATCTACAGACAGAAGTTGGTTTTTACTTTTATCGTCATCTCTTTGGAGAGATTTGTGTCAGGGTGCGGTTCTCCAGTGTGGGTCCAGTTTGAATTTAGGAGGGTCTGTGAAAAGTGACAGGGCAACAGCAGCATCCTGCAAGAAAAAAGACTCGTAGTCGGTCAGCTGGTCCAGCATTTACATTGAATAAGGGATTAAATACTGAGCAGACTGTACTGACCTGTGTTGGGCTCTCAGAAGAGACCACAGTCCTTCAGGTTTTCTTTGATGATGATGTCGGTCACGGCGTCAAACACAAACTTGACGTTTTCTGTGTCAGTGGCACAGGTCATGTGGGAGTAGATTTCCTTGATGTCTCGGCGCATGTTCAGGTCCAAGAACTGGACTTTGATGTAGTTACCAGCATCCTCGTAAGTATTGGGTCCTTGATAACAGAACATCGGAACAAGACTTCAGGTCATTTCCAGCCGTGGGCCGCGTGACCTCACTGTCATTTACAGTATGAGCCTACCATCGTACTCAGGGAAGCACATGCTGAGGTGGGCTTTCTTGATCTTCTCCACGAACACATCCTTCTTGTTAAGGAAGAGGACGATGGAGGTGGTGGCAAAGTAGCGGTGGTTGCAGATGCTGTTGAACAAGTGCAGGCTCTCGTGCATTCGATTCTAAAAAAACAAAACAAAAAGGATGAGACCCAATAACAGTAGAAGCAAAGCCTATCCATGGTGTTGTGTCATCATACCACTTCATCGTCCTCCACCAGCACCATGTCGTAGGCGCTCAAAGCTGCAATGAAGATGATGCAGGTCACACCTTCGAAGCAGTGGATCCACTTCTTCCTCTCCGACCTCTGACCTCCCACGTCAAACATCCTGTGAGCAAAGAGAGACGCGGGTCGTCTTCTCGCCTCGGCCACGACAGCCAGCGCTGCGGAGTCACTGGCATTACCTGTTACCTGAAATTGAGGTCTTTGAAGGAGAACTGGGTCTCAATGATGCCGGTGGTCTTCACTCTGGATCGCAGCACGTCCTGCTCAGTGGGCACATAGCCCGGCTGGATCAGCCGCTCCAGGTCGTTCAGGTAGCTGAGAAAAAAACCCCAAACAGTAACAATACGTCCTGTGTTAAACACTGGAAATGTCAGCGTGAGGAGTTCTTACTATCCAGCGGAGTCGTTGAGCTGGTACTCTGAGGCCCGGTCGAAGCAGGCCTGAATGCCAGAGTCCTTCCACAGGCGCAGGATGATGTCCGACAGCTCTTTGGGCATGGTGCCTTCCTCGATGGTGTCTGCGAGATGCACCAGCTTCCTGGCGTCGTCCTGTCGGGTGCAGGGAGACCGAGGCCAGTGACAGGGTGTCGGGAAAGTGACAGCATTTCACGCGAGGCCATGACGGTGGATACCTGCTGATCCGGGTGGCCGTAGTTAATGTTGAGCGTGTTCATGGCCTTGACGATCGCCATGATTGACTGCAGGGTGTTGCTGTAGATGATTGTAATAAATTCCAAGCACTCCTCGAGTGAATAACCGTCTTTGTGGATAATTCTGTTGAAGGAATATGGTTAGTGATGTAAATGTAAGTAAAAGATGAAACAAGGCTTTGTTCAGAAGAAAGACCCAATAACTTACTTCATCTGTTTGACAATTGTACTTTTGCCTGATTCTCCGGCTCCTACATTAAAAAAGAAACACAAATGTAGTTAATTACAATAAATACACCTACATACTACAGAGACATTGGTTCTACTTAGCTTTACCATAGTTTCCTAATTATTCAAATGTGTTGAGCAGATGAATAACTACAGGTTACCGGCATTCATAAAATAGGTCATCATACGTTTTACTAATCTAATCTCTAATCTTGTTCAGCGCTGTCATAGGAAACCTTCTCTGATCCTGACCCACATTCTCACACGGGGGTCAGGTCCGTCCCAGACTTTGACGTATGAGCCCCGTAGTGAGCGTTTGAAGCCGTATGTAAAAGTGAGACAACGGATGCTGACTGTGTCCTTCAGAGTTAAGCCCCTTGTGTCGGAGCCTCTGTTGTGTCAGGATTAGCAGGGGATTGTGTAAAGTGATTATTGGAGTGCAATTAATAGCGATTCAGTGCCACAGGATGAGCTCTTCGTTGGACTCAAACATATACATAACAATACTCCCATTTCAGTCTGCTGCAAACAAAGATATTTTGAGCACTGTTTCTATGGAAACGAGTCCCTAATAAGGCCTCATGCACAAACAAAGGACAAAACGTAAAGTAATAGTAGTTATAGCTGAATATAGAACAGCTTTATGACCTCCTTGGGGCCCTTAACTAAAGTAATGAGGACTTAGTGTCTGATCTTTACCCAGCAGCAGCAGTTTGACCGTTCGTGCGTCCTTGTCCGCATCCTCCTTCAGCTTCTTCTCCAGCTCCCTGGAGCGCTTCTCCTCGGCGCTCGCTCCAGCCCCCATCCTGCTTTTCCCGGCTCGGGGCCTCTCTGCTCAACGGCCAAGAAGAAGGGACGCAGGTCCAAACCGACCTCCTGCTGTCTGACCAGCGCTGGCGACTCCGCAGCCGACGTGTCCAAACACCGGAGAAGGTTTGAGCACTTTCGTGACTTAGGGAAGGATTTTGGGCGCCCTCCGCCCACCTGACCGGGTGTGGCCAATGGGGCGCAAGGACAGCGGCGTTTTAGGGATGAGCGAAGGCGTGAGGAGAGGCAGACACACATCAGTTGAGAGTGATCCAACCTTTAGGGGGACTTTGCTGCGCTCAGCGGAAGATGAGCTTCGGCTCAAGTTCTTATCTGCCCGTCCTGTTCTTAGGTGCCTTTAAAACAGAAGCAGGTGCAGCTCAGGGGTTCTACAGATGCATCGCACACCAATATTATGGGACACGGTGGCGTTAAAAAGTTCCCTTCACTTACTGTAGGTCTGAGATGGGTCTGTTTGACATCATGACAGAACCCGAACATTTATTAATCATCACAATCATGACCTGAAGCCACGTTCTGGACAGGACTGGAGCAGCAACACTGGTCAAACATGACGAAAGACCCACAGACAAGCGTAGGACTCCACACAGTGAAGGGTGAGCGCAGAAGCGCTTAAAGGAGCTTTGCGGTTTCACCTGACAGATCTCATTGACCTCAATCTGCAGCTGGTTAAGAATCCTAATCTACTCACTTTCGATTATGAACGCATGCATGTGCGCTGCATTTTTACACATAGACATTTGTTATTTTAGGCTTGGCATTCTGTAAAGAACCTTAGAGAAGTGCAGTGAAACAATCAATCTATAACACTTTTGAAACAATAAAGTAAAGGCCAATGTCTCCTCCAGTGGATTTTCTTTTTTTATTTTGATAGTCTTTGCCTTCCTGTGTTGCTTGTTAGGTTTTAGGGTAGTTTAGGTCAATCTGCCTCGAGAGCTTTTGTCAGAGCTGCATCACTCTGCACGCGAGGCCTCTGGCTGAACCCCCGTCAGACGGGAAAGGCGCCCCTGGCAGAGCTTCCACTTCGTTGTGAGGCCACGTTCTCCACCTCCACTGCTGATGTGGCCATGTGGAGCTGAAGCCATAAAGACTCTGGCGTCTGTGGTGGACACGAAGGCGGACCATCGAGCTGGAGGAGGACTCCTACTGAGCCTGGCTGGTCTGTGGGACTCCTGGGGCAACTCATATGGGCAGGCCGTGGACCTCAGCTGGGTCCAAGGGGGGGGGGGGTCTATGGCAGACCATTGGTCGGCCACAAACAGGAATCTGGCTCCTCGGGAGGGGAAACTGTGCTTCCCACGACTCCTGACTCGGTTCGCCTGCATAGAGGCCTGGGACGGCGTCTCTGGATGGTTCAGCTCCAGGACTGTGAAACAATGCGGTTTTAAAGCCGTAGCCGTGGCAGGGCTGCCCGCCGGTAGCGGTTCTGTTCAGTATTTTTATGGACAGCGGCCAAGTTCAGGGACCAGCTCTGCTCTTTGCAGATGTTGTTCCAGTCCGCTGACGCCAACTGGAACCTCCGTGCACTGGAGCCGGCTGCGACCCAACGTGAAGCGGCTGCAATGAGAGTCAGAACCTCTGCTGACTGCAGGAGGATGGAGGGTGGGAACCTCCCCGCGACCCGGGTCCGGATGAAGCAGCTGAAGACCGCCCCGGAAAACATGCACGCGTGTGTTATTATAAAATATAGAGCTTTAATTTATTAGTCAGCAACACTGAGGAAGAAGAAAAGATCATTTTTACAAGTCATTACAATTACATCAATTGTGCATTATATCGTATGTATCTATGACCCAGAGTAAATTCTGCCAAACAGAGAAAATAAATACCTGTTTTGAAATAGATGCACATTTGTTTTGCAAAAACTCTGATAACCAAAAGGAAAAAAACAGACTAGGACTCGGACAGAGAAGGAGAAGAGAGAGGAATCCTAATCACTTCCCCCTAATCGCGTTTCCATATTCCCACAACAAGACGGACATTCACCGACATCCACAGCAACACAGCGTTTTAGACAAATACCACATACACATACTGTACAGGTCATGCACGGTGAACTTCCACCTCCAGACGATGGTTTCACAGGCTTCGCTTCAGCTCGTCAGGGATTTTTACTCGTGACATTTTTTTTCCCGCCGTTTGTTTCTCAATACAAACGTTTTATTTTAGGTTTGTGGCCCAGTTGTTCACGGGACAGCACCGGACTGCAGCAACAGTTTGTCCCTGTGCTGTGACTGAGGTGTAGACCCGTTCGCTCAATGTTCCCCAGTATTTGTCTCGTCACCGGTAGGAATGCAAACATTGGGTTCACTAAACCTAAAAACCCTTTGAGCTCAGAAACCACTCTCTCTCTCTCGCATGAATGCGCTGCCCCACAGTTCACAGACACGTGTGAAGCACTTACTGGGTACCAGCGTCACTAATTGGGCAACAGAAGTCATGAATTCAGCTGTCACGAGCTCACATAGCTGCAACATATAGCTGCCTGCTGGAATTTCAGATCCAAAAGGGACAGAAAGGAGAAGGCAATGTTCTATTTTCGGCTTTTGTGTCATAAAAAAACAAACAAAAACAAAAAAAAAAAAAAAAACAGCTTATCACAAAGACCACGTTTGTTAAAAGGTACAACCACTGAAATGTGATATTCACATATAAACAGAACACAGATTCTGGAAGAGTTCGGGCGAGTGATGCTGGAGGCGAGGCTGGACCGCATCCTCTAACCTGCCTTCAGGCTTTTAGACGCGGCCGTCGCTGCGATGTGCCGCCGCCGCCGCCGTCACCGGACACGGATCGTCCTCACACGTCCCATTCGGTGCCACCGTCTCCGGCTCCGCGCCGAGAGTTTTGTGCCGAGGGAGGTTTCCTGGAGACCAGATTCCAGCTTAGACTGTGAACACTGCCAGCAGTCAAATGATCCAACGGTCGCCTGGAACCTCTCGCGCTGATCAGTCCGTGTCCGTCTGTGGATTCTCTGCCGTGGTTCCGCTCAGCACCACCAAACATAGGGATATTTGCAACGTAACACATTGTAATAAACAAATAACACTAACAATAATTATATAATAATATTTGCACAGTTTTACCTATTCACAAATGTTTTCTAGATAGGTACAAAGAATTACTTTTTACAACCTACAATAAATATTGGGGTTTTTTGTTACATAAAAACAGTTTGATGCTGTTGCTTTTGGTTGCAGTGTCTGTATTGTCCATTATGATACTTAGACTTTTTTTTTAATGGTTCCACTGGAGTCATTCCCCTAAATAAAGAGTTGGTGTTCAGGGGCTGGAGTGAAAAGCAAGGAGGGAGGATGACGCGGTGCGCGGAGGTCCGGCGCCTCATGTCTCGGCAGGAGGCGTTTGCTCCTCGTGATGCCGGCGGTTGCGAGGCTTCTTCTGCTCCTTCAGCTCCTTCAGGCTTTTGCCCTTGTTGTCCCCGAGGCCGCCGTCCCCGAGCTGCCAGTAGTCCTGGCAGTACTGGTTGATGAGGCCCATCTCCGGCTGGCTGAGGATGGTCAGCAGGTCCTTGTACTGGCCGGCGCTGGGAGTCCAGGCGCTGGACTGGAGCGGCGGCAGCGCCGGGCTCCCCGTGTCCACCAGCAGCCCGTTGACGGTGCGGCTGGACAGAACCACGAGCTGCAGCTTGATGACCGTGTGCTTGAAGTTCTTCTCGGTGGACGTGCACTGGTAGACGCCGCCGTCGGAGGCCTGCAGCGAGCGGATCAGAAGACCCTGCTCTGTTTTGAGGAAACGCCCTTCGGAGCGCAACTGGGAGGAGGAGAAGCACAGAACGGAGAATGAATCTGAGGTTGGGCCCAGACCGGACTGTTCCACGTTTACAGAGACTCCTGAAACGGCAAATCGGTTTTCACCTCTTTTCTCCTGTCGTTGTTCTCCTTGTGCCACTTCAGGGACATGTGAGGGGACCGGGCCTGACACTCCAGGAACGTCGTGCTCCCCTCCACGCCGTACTGAACCGTCTCTGGGGTGTCCTTTTTAGCTGCGAAACATTATCATCGCTATAAGACGTATCCTGACGAAATGAACAGCTGTGACGAACAACACGATCACCCTTCAGTTTGAGTCCACTCACCGTTGGCGTTATAACCTCTGCACTGACGGATCGGGTTGCCGTATTTTACATCCTGGCGACGGCTCCGTCTGCAGGAAAAGCAAACGTAAAAAGCGTAACATCATCCTTTAAACAATGCACATGACCGCTCCAATCACACTCTGCCCGCGCCGCCTCGCTCCTCACCTCTTCTGCGAAGCCGAGTATCGGGAGCAGGACTTCCCGTCCCAGGCGCAGTACGGGTCTCTGGCCAGGCAGCAGTCGGCGCAGGCTTCCCCGTACACGTCACAGCGATGGAGAGCCAGGTGGGTCACACCCAGGACTGATCCCACATACAGCTGTTGCTGTAATAGAACACCAGCAAAGAGCAGATGAATATTAAATGACTCCATTAGTATTTTAGAAATTGTATGGCTCAACATATTACTCATCTGACGCTTACGCGTTTCGATGAAATCTTCATGGTGGTGATCGGTGTGGGCACCTGCAGCGGCACAGATTAAAATATTCATAAAAAGATTACAAATGCTGTACACGCAAAACAGAAAAGTAATGGGAAGGGATTACAACATTAACTCAAATACGATGGTTTGACCGACCTTGAAGACTTCAACCTCCTCCAAGACCAGCTCCTCGGTCTGCAAGTCATCTCTGGGCAGGACGATCACTTTCTGGACCGTCCCCCGATCTGCCAAGCACAAAGGAAACACGTCTGACTCAGTTAAAAACACATTTTAATCCTCCCATGTATTTGAGAGGCAGAACACAGCCTCAGTGCACTGACCTGTGCCCAGGAAGAGCACCTCGTAGCTCCCATCCGCTGCTGCCACTTGGTCGACAGCGATGGTGGTGAACTCATAGTCCACGTTGGTCCTGACCACCAGGGGGCGCTTGTGCACTGGGTAAACGGCATTGTGCATGGTGGGGTGGTTTCTCATGAAGTTGATCACCTCGTCTGGATAATCCTTTGTGGATTTCATGTTGGGGGTGAAAGTGCCTCCGGGACACTATTGACACCAAACAGATCAAACTTCAAGGCGTGACATTTAAATTCACCTTGAAGCCATTAAGATGTATTCTATTATAAAGGGCTGCATTCCTAATTCTTTTTATTGCTCCCAACTCACAGTGCCGGGCCGTGGATATGGGATCTTCCCCGTGTACGCCACCCACTGGTAGTTGGGCCCCTCCTTGTGGGCAAACGGCCCATTGAAGACCATCCGGATGTCGGCCATGGAGTAGACGCACACCGCAGAACCTTTAAAGACGGATCTGGAGGAGGAAAAAAACAAGAGCGCCGGTGAGCGGGCAGAGACAGCAGCGAGTGGATGGGCTCCCTAGGATAATTACTGTGGGCGCTCTCTGCAGCGGGTAGACTCCACTTCCTTCCCACATACTCCACCAGCCTCTTACAGCAACGCGGCGCAACATGGTGACGCACAAACACACTGCGCAGCCGACTCCACCAGAGTCACGCTGTCTGACACACTGACATACAAACACCCACGCACTGCAGAGAGCGGCCGGCGTCCGGGCTGCGGCTGCCGCGCGGTGGGTGTAGTGTGTTTGTAGCTGCTGTCATGGGCCTCTATCATCAGCCCTGCATGTGTTTTTATCAGCTGGCTTTAAAACGCGCCTAATGCCCGGGGAGAGGATGTAACAATGACAGTGTTTGTTTCCCGAACGCACTAATCACAACGCGTTTATTATGGCTCTCCCTGCTTGCGCGCAGCCACAAGCTCAGTTTGCGCACGCGGCGGTTCGGCGATGCTGCGCGCCGAGTGACAACTTGTCATCAAGCCTGACCCACGAGGAACTACAGGCTCCGTCTGCCTGTCTCTCGGAGCGGCGCCGCTCCCTCCGGGCTCCACGTTCGCTTTCAGTCCCGTCTTTGTTGCCTGATCGTGACACCGCGGCATTTCAATATCACAGAGCCGACTCCGTTAGGATGAGTGGAAATAAAAGAAGCCCTGCAGGAGGAACCCGAAATACACTGTCGCTATCAACTAGAGGGAAGTTGGAGAGTTTGAGAGCTGTCAGTCACTCACCCTGAAACTGAGAAGACTCCGTAGATGACAGGGTTCTTAGTGTCTTGGGTTGGTTGGATATAGACATCCCCTAAACGATACAGGACAAATGCAAGAATCAGACAAAATGCTTTGTATAAAAGGTAGTGTAGTGGATGTAATGATAGTTTTATAGATTTTATGTTTAGATTGGTTTCTTAGGTTCAAAGGTAAATCTTAAGGGGTTGTGTAATTATTAATTAGGACGAAATACAGAACCCTTCTGCTGAACAAACGTGTTTATATTCAACCTGAGAAGAGACCTCCTGCAGAAAAAGATCATTGAGCCAGAAGCCTGTTGCCGGTAACCATGCAAGGTGCACCTTCCACCACCAATAAAACCTGACTGCAACCACATGCTTTTCAATGTGAACAGTGGAAATCCTTCGCAAGGAAACTCGGCCGTCGCCAGCAGGACCGGTCAGGAGCCGTTGTTCTAGTTAACAATGTATTTAACAAGCTCGACGTGTGCTCTGGTACGTGGAGTTCTATCTGCATCGTCACTAAGTACAAAACCATAAAATAGACACATGATGAACAGTCGGGTACAGTAAAGAAAACAGTGTACATTAAATAAATATTAGTGTCTGAGTCCTGTATCAAATCATCCCAATGATTAGTTTCCATTTTCCTTCTGGTTCCTGCCCAAAACTAATTGTAAAGGTAACATAAGGAAACTTCCTGCTTCCTCGAGTGGGAGGTGAAGCAGTTTCTTGTGAATTACTGTTACCGGAGACTCGGTGAGATCCTGAATCCAAACTCCTCCAAAGCTTCAACTACAGTTCCCGAGTCTCAGCAGGGAATAGGAGAAACGGAGAGCTATGGCTTTAATAGGAGCCATATGCGAATAGGAGCACGTGTGAACCTCAAGTGTTCTCCCATGGTTAATGAGAGAAAAGTGCAAGGAAAAACAATAAAGGACAAAAACTGGAATAACACTTTATGGCATCGACGGGGAAACTCGTGAAAGCAGCTCAGACCATTTACACAGTCAGGGTAGCAATTACTTACAGGCAGATGCTTTTGGAGACGACGCCAAACCTTATTGTCTCCTTTGTAACTCGGAATCTTTTTGTGATTATCCGCGAAGCCAGACAATAATCTGACAGGCCCCCGAAAGAAGCCGTGAAGCAGCATGCAAAAGAACTGAGCTCCTGATGCTTTCCAGCGCGCACAAAGTAAACACCATCAAGCACAAACTGACACGGACTGTTCCAAGAGCTCATGTGTGACTTTGCAAGATCAACAAACTCTTTTGATCAGGCGTCAGAGAGCGAAAGCGCTCCCTGCACGCCGAGGTATGGAAATGACAGGTAATGGCTGCGCGCTAAAGCAAAAATTGACTTTTGGCAACTGTGGTAGAGATTCATAACCCGCGCGACGCCAGTTTCACAGAGCTCCTGGCGGCAGAGGAGGAGAAATAAATCGGGAGAGAACTGGAGCGAGTTGCGTCACTGCAACTTTTGTTTCTGATGTGTTAGATCAGACGGAGCCTTTGTGGCAGCCTCGGCATCACATTAGCGGAGACGCATGGGTGGCTGCTGGAAGCGTGAGAGCGCACAAAGGCGCGGGATAAAGAAGGTGCAGGGAAGAGCAGCGGTTTAAAAGCAGGAGAATAATGCACTCAGTGAATGGAGTCCACACGGACTAAAGCATCGTCTCCATACGTCGGCGACACGCTTTCAAAATGTGCTGCAGACACGTCCTACGTGGATCAGAACTCCAGAAAAAGAGTCTGGTTTATCATAGAAAATATAGCGGTTTGGAGATTTATGAGCTACGGTGACAAAAAAACACTCCACTCCACAATTACATTTTAGAAAAAGCAATAAAACTTTATCGCCTACACTCTGTCCTGTTTTTGTCTGGCAGACGTCTTCCCTGCGTCTTTGTCTCGCTCGCTCTGTCTCTATATTCCTCCTCCTCCTCCTCGGGTTCTGCTTTTCCTCCTCCGTTAGCGGAGGCTCAGCCTCATCATCTGAATCTACTCCACTCGCCCCCCCCCGGAGGCCTCGTACCACCGCTCTGATGCCTCTGCTCAGCTCCATTAGCAGCAGCGGGGCTGGAGACGGATCCCATCCGCCGGCAGACTGCGGTGTGTGTGTGTGTGTGTGGGGGGGGGGGGGGGGGGGTCTGACCACGGAGCTGTGGCGCTGTCGCGGTCGCCTCTCCACCACAGCCCCACGAGAAACAGCACCGGCAGGTCACAATAATTATGTTTATTATTCTATGTTCTAATAAATGGAGAAAGGTTGAGAGGAAACCTTTGCAGCCATCATGTATTCAACAATCATTATATTCGTAATTTTATCCATGACAATAATCGATGGGCCGTCGATCAGGAAGTCAAAATAAGAGTGAGCCTGTAGCTCATTCAATGTTTTGATATATTTCCAAAAAATATATGACAAGACAAGTAAAACCTGGTCACGATAGGTTTAGGAATAGTTCCTAGGACAAATTCCTTCTTAAAGCCTTGAGGGTGAGTCACAGGAGCCTCATTACTTTCATTTCTCTGTATTGGCTGTTAAACCTCGTGTTGTACAAGTTCTGGCGCTGACCGTGCTTAAACGGGCCCGTCTCACATGAGCAGCGGCGACTCCTCTCCTGGTTTCATCCTGAAGAGGCGACGTCAACGCTCAAAGGAGCGCGCACCCGTCCAGATTAGCGCCGACGCTTATCTAAAGCTGCAGCTTGTGTGGGATTCTTCCGGCGCTGCGTCGCCGCCGACGAGCGCGCTCCGCCGGGCGTTTCCTCGCGACGCGGCCGCGAAGCGGAGCGGGACGCGGATCAGCGTCACGCTGGAGGAATGCAGCGCTAATGTGGAGGCAGATCTACGAATCAGAAAGCTGTGGATGCCGAGCGCGTCCACACGGCGTCCGTCTTGTTTTGGGCTCAGTTCTCACACGCTCAGTGAAGAATTCAGGTTTGGCGTCAGGTCACAGATGTGTTCATTACGCATTAAAAACGAGCCTAAAAACGACTCCCACTCACTGAGTTCGTCAAAGTGCGTCTCGATGCCGTCGGCGCCGGGCACCGAGCAGATGAGCCGGGCCTTCAGGAACGTGCTCCACTTGTTCACCAGGCAGCAGTGTCCACCGTCGTCATTCTGCAAGACAGACACACACACACGCACACACACAGTCATAAGTCACAGCGAACTGCACCGGGACCGTGAACAAATGAGGAGCAGCCCTGAGGTTCAGCTGGGCCCATGTGTAAGAGGTCAGCCAGTGTGTGTGTGTGTGTGTGTGTGTGTGTGTGTGTGTGTGTGAACCACGCTGCATGACTGTCAGTGTTGTTTGGTGGATTCCTTGTAAATGACATACTTTGGGGCTTTATGCTGCAAACACAAAAGCGTCTTGAAGAGGCATTTTTCCATGTAGAGATGATCTGAAAGTTTTGCACCGTGCGTCATCATTTGTCAGCCTCTAGTGGAAAAACAAGGCTCCGGGCGGATAAACACATGTGGATGTCTGCGCGCGTCCAGTATACAAACACACAGTCAAGTAAACTCATGGTCAAACATTTCATCCGGAGGAACGGCACGCGTCCCAAACTTGGGACAAACCGCCAAGGTTCTGCTCTCAGACGGGCCAAACGGGGCGTGGTGCTGCTCAGCCGTTTGTCCTTTCTGGGACTCCCAGCGACTGAGCGCAACCACAGCGCAGCCATATTAAACCCTTTACTGTCGATCAACATGAGGCCTACTCACCAGGCAAATGCGTCCTATCCTGGACTGCGTCATGGGGCTTTGGCCCATCTCAGACGCCTTCTCCCGGAAGAAGAAATACAGCTTGTCATCGTTCTTCTCAGCGCTATCTGGGATGAGGTGCGCATGGACAAACGTGGGGTCTGAGGAAATGGAAGATGATGAAGGAAGAGCATTATTTACACAGGTATTGGAGGATTGGTCATCTTCATGCCTGTCAATGAGATAAAACAGGTGTTCTGGATCACCACAATAAATATCCTACTGCAAAGAAATATTCTTTTTTCTGACATCAGCCCCCCCCCGACTAGACACTGAATCCTCACTGCATCCAAAATCCAGAGGAGGGGAAGGCAGAAATATTCCACATGGCTGATTAGCAGGACTCAGGTGTCCCAATTCAATGTACCACTATCAAGGGACCGTTGTCAGGGCAACAGGGTCAGAGGAAAGTCTGGGATCCTCGGGGGGGGGGGGCAGTGGGGGAGGCCATGATTGATTTGGCAACATCAACCCGAAAGCACCCGGCGCTCAACAATCATGGTTTATTAGACACAGAGACTACTCGGAGTCATTAGTAGCAGTCAGTGTTCACCACCGTCTACTGCAACATTAGCGCCAGCCTCTGCCGGCATCCACTCAGCAATGAGCTGGGTGAATTTTGTAATTTGAGTCAAATCATCACCGAGTTGTGGAGCAGATGAGGAAGAGCAAATATTTAATTTGCTGACTGTGAACGTGGGTTTTCTGGGTGATGTTGAGGCTGCGCGCGGACGTTTGACACATGAAAAGCCTCGTTCTTGAACTAAAAACTCCTCTCTGGAGGAACACTGGCTGCAGTTGCGACATTACCGTTCAACCATCTGGAGTTGTACTGATCCGTCCTCATGGCGGTCTGCTTCCCCAGCGTGCGGAAGATGGCCGAGTCCGTTCCCATGAAGTCGATGTAGACGCCGGCGTACAGCTCTCCATCTGTCGGTCACAAGCAGCAGAGACGGCGGCTGCAGATGTAAGTTCACCACGGATGAAAACACCCCCCATCGAAACACGCAGCATCCCTTTAGAAATCACACCCGCCTTTTGATATGATCATTCTCACTAGTTCAAACTCCATAATTGGAACGCACAGCGAGACTCACACGGGCCGTTTCGCGGCAGCTGGATTCATTTTGGGCGGGTTAGGGGCCAACGAGCGCCGGAGCCGTGTTTTTACACCACGGCTACGCAAGATGTGGACATAATTAAAAGCAGAGGGATCGTGTTTGACGTGTGCACGGACAGAAAGTTCCATGAGCCGCACTCGCGGCGCTGTTCTTCTTCTTGGGATATTTTGAGAAGGTGAGCGAGTGAACCAAACAAGGCCATAAAAGATAAAACCGTGGAACTTCCCGCGTCCTCGGGTGAGTTCAGCGACATGATGTCACGCGGTCCATTTTCTGCAATTTTTCTTTAACAGTGTTGGTGAAAAAGAACCCCCCCCCCCCCCCCCACACACACACACACGTGTAGATCAGCAGGTCAGTGACCAACCATGTCTGACCACCTATAAAGCGACTGCAACCAAAGACCACCCACCGACAGGACACATCTGTCCAACATCTAACCAGACTGCTAGGAAACATTTTTAAGTTAACAGGAAAAACAATTAAACAAGTGCTGAAGTGATTGTGTGAGTGTAACAGAGCTGAAACGGCGGTCACTTACTGATTAGAGCCGAGACGCTGTTCAGTTTGGGGTCAAAAGGACATTTTCCTTTCCCAGAATCCACTTTACCAGGCTCCAGCCTGAAAATGTATTCCTGAAAGAGACAACAACATCATCAGCCACTTATAGAGACGTTGTTTATTCCTCATCGCAGTGTTTAGAAGCCACATCAAACGCGTCGCTGTTAAACGGCGGGTTTTAATTGGTAGCGGTAGCGGCGAGCTAACGGGGTGACCGGGCCGGGCCCAGGACGCAGCAGAGGCGCTGGATCCGCATTCAGAGGCAGCGATCAGTGAGACGGAGGAAAACGCATCTAAACCCGTTCCACGGGGCGCCAGGACATGGTGAACATCTGTGTCAACACTGGCCGCGTGCCGACGCGGGGTTTTGTCGGGTTCTTCAGAGCCGCTTGATGAAGTCTGACAGGTGTGAAATATGGACCGGGAACCAGAACAAGTCAACGCGGCGCTCGTGCCCTGTTGCGTTGCTATTTCCGATGAGGACTGGGAACGATAACGTTTGTTCCGAGCTTGTGTGTCTGTGCTCTTAGCTGAGCACGCACTACAGTGGAGGTGTTTAATTCTCACTGCTGTCTTCATGGCGTCCCTCTTAGCAGGAAATAAATACTCAACCAAGAAACACATTCGTATTCTGGAGGGTGCTCGGGTGTTTCTGCAGTAGAGGCTTGTGAAGTCTGCTTAAATGCCCCAGCAGTGGTTTTTTCGCAGCTTTACCCCCACTACTCCAACCTTAAAGTACTCAGGTGGGCTCCAACCCTATAGGCCTTCAGAAAACCCCTCCGGCCCACCTTTGCCTCCAAAGGCTCTGATGTAGTGCTGTAGTCTGCGGCCCGATTCGTTCTCCCTCCCGACTGGGACGCCTGCAGGTAGTGGAAGCCCTAAAACAGAGACATGGCACAGCAGGCCCCCTCATCAAAGGCAATGAACCGGACCATGACTCCAACACCAACAGGACAATGGGGAAGGAGGATAATATGGGGTTTGGTAACAAGAAGAGATAATGAGATGACGAGGTCTCCGAGGAAGAGTGAAGCCAGCGGGTCCCATCCATCATTTAGTAGCCATGTTGGATTAAATTTAGTGTCATGCAAACACAGCTGCTAACTCCATGCATAAAACATACAGAGCTAAAAATATACAAGAGAAGATGGAAACACCGTTGTGATAGGAAGGAAGAGACTGTAGAAATGATTTCATTCATCAAGAGCATCCACAAACCACAAAAATTAATTGAAATAGGCAGATGCTATTGAAAAAAAAAAGTTTGCAGTCACAGGATGAGCTTTGAGAGTTGCCTAAAAATGTGAACGTGAAGAATGAAGCAGAGTTTCTGAGCAACCGGTGCCTGTGAACGCGTGCTCCTGCCGAGGCGAAGCGTTACAGCGCGGAGCCTTCGAGGAGAAGGCGACTGACCTTTGCAGTGAAACGCGAACCCTTCATTTGGACTGTGAGACTAAACAGGCCGAGCGGCGCGAGTGTACGTGTGTGACTGCAGCCGGGCCGGCAGCTGCTGCTGCTGCTCTGCACGGCCCTGCTCTGGAGCGGGGGGGGGGGGGGGGGGGGGGGGGGGGGGGGGGGGGCTACAAGGCTGCTGACGGATGAGAGGCTCCATCAGTGATGATGGTCTTTCAGCAGCTCTCAGACCGACAGACGGACGGACGGGCTCTGTTTGTGTGTGTGTGTGTGTGTGTGTGTGTGTGTGTGTGTGTGTGTGTGGGGGGGGGGGGGGGGGGGGCTAGCTAGAGGTTTGTCAATGTGTTATTCCCACTGGTGGCAGAAGATTGGTGCTGCAATAATGGCTAAGAAGTGGCAGTTGGCTATTTCACCAGCAGCTACTTTGTAATAACTGAGATCCTGTTTTTTTCCTCTTTGAAACCTCTGGAGCGTGAAACGGAACAAAAATCGATGAAGACCGAGAGAGAAAGCGATGGAGGAGGAACAGAGCGCGTGAAGCTGAAGAGCGGGAGCAGAAGGAGACGCTCCGAGCCGAGACCCGTCAGGACCGTACCTGCGACCTGCGCCCGCGGTCCACGTAGGTGCAGATGGGGTTGTAGGCGCCCGTTCCACACACGTACAGGTGGGTCCGGTTCCACGGCTCAATCAGGCGGATGAAGTTTCCGCATTCGCCCTGAGGGAGAGCAGAGACAAAACCCAGATTGTAGCGCAGATAAGACAATAAACTTACAGTACAATGAAAGTGCATTGGGTAAAAAACTAAAAAACCCGATGGTTAAAACCCCCCCGCGCGGCTTAAAACCATAGCTTCCAGCGTTTCCGCTGCTGGCCAGCTTTGCTTGGCAGCTCTGCCTCCTGGCTCCATGCGTTGGCCTCGCGCTGCCTTCACATCAGACCACACTGACAGAGGGAAAACGTTTCCAAACACCGCCTCTCTGTGTGGCTCAAACCAAGAAAAGCAGCTCGTTCGCTACAGGATTCAATGTTCGGTCCAACAGAAAAACACCTTAGCTGCTGCTCACAGATGTTTGGTTTTTGAGATTTTAAATCCTAATTAGTTGGGTTTTTTTAACATAAAGACACTAGATGGGAATTTAAATATTGATGTGGTTTATTTGCATTAAAATTATGAAGTGGAATTTATTTTACAGCAGCAACACTTCTGGTGACGGAGACGATCGCACGCCGGACGAGGGGGAGCTCGAGAACGCGACAGACGCGCGAGGTTTCAGAGGCTCCGCGGACTATTGAGCGCTCAGCCCCACCGCCCCCCCCCCCCCACAGGCGCCACAGCGGGGCTGATTGCCTCTGACCTCCCGCCTGAACCGACATCCCCTCTGAATCGCTTCTGAATTGTCATCATCTCTCATTCTCCGAGGGCCTCGCGGCCGCCGATTGTATTTGCGATTTTAGTGAAATTGTGAGCCTCCCTCTGATGCGCACAGAGGCTTATGCACGCAGGGATGAACATGCAGAGGGAGGGGGGGAGGGGGGGTTACCACGCACAAATGAACATTCCAGTTGGATAAACACGGCCCGTCCGTGCTCGCTGCTCCCTCTTACCCCCAAATCGATGCGAGGATGTGTGTGTGTGTGTGTGTGTGTGTGTGTGTGTGTGTGTGTGTGTGTGTGTGTGTGTGTGTGTGTGTGAGTCTGGGGGGCTGTGGTTCAGACAGTGTGAACAAAATCAAACAGAGTGGGATCTGGATCTCAGACCAATTTCATCCATGTGGGGGCTGAGCGGCATTAACACTTCAGACACTGTAGCTCGCGGTGACTAATCCCGTGTCTGCTTGTCTGGACGACGAGTAAAATAATTATCATGCAAAAAAAAAAAAAAACAACCTGAAAGATGCTATCATAAATATGAAACAGGTTGGAGGCTGGGACGTCTCCAGCGCTCTATGAAAATCATGCTTCGCGTCTCTGCTGGAGCTTAATTGGCGGCAGCTGTATACAATCAGCAATCAGGGCTGCACAGACAGCAAATAGGAGCTTCACACCAGTCACAGGCTCAAAATGTCCTCGTTGACCCCCACAATTACTTCTGCTGTGATTAATCTGGACTTTTTTACTGCTTAGTTTATTAATCCCCAAATCCATAAAATGGTACAGCAGCACCCAGTGTGAAATATTGCTGCTCACTTTAATGACCTATCTGAGCATTTGGATACTTACGTTGGTGTCCTTCCCTGACAGCACACACTCCGTCTTCCTCTGTGGGGCGACAGGCCAGTGGATCTGACAGGAAACAAGCGGACCAGCCGTTAACGCCCACAGAACCGAGCCCACCCGGCCCGCTAGCGCCCTGACCCCACGTTTCTTACTATTAGCGGCTCCTTGTTGATGTCGTGCAGGTCCAGGGAGAGGATGTAGTCTTTGCTGCCCACGTACATGCGGTCGTGGTCCTCGTCCATGCGCAGGATCCGGTAGTCGGTGGAGTTCAGCAGGAAGGAGAAGTGGTGAGCAGTGCCGGTCGACTTCACCTCTGAGGAGGGGGTGAAGACGGCGGCAAATCAGCGGTGAGGCCAGAGAGACGCATGCAATAAGAGTGGGAGACATAAAGCACGGAGGGGTGTGTAGGCTACACACACACACACACACACACACACACACACACACACACACACACACACACACACACACACACACACACACACAGCAGCGTATGCTAATGTTCCTATTATGATGAACCGCGTGACTCTCCAAAATTAATTTAAAGAAGCTCTTTAGTCTTTCCATCCCCCTCAGCGCCACAATTACATTCTGCTAATATGGACTCATGTTGAGACTAAATCTGGTTATGACGAGCTTGATAGAAGCAAGAGAGCCAACAAAAAGCCTTAGATGAGTCACTGGTGTGTGTGTGTGTGTGTGTGTGTGTGTGTGTGTGTGTGTGTGTGTGTGTGTGTGTGTGTGTGTGTGTGTGCGCGCGCGCACGCGCTCATTCGTCTCTGTGTCGGACTGCGACTGGTGTCAGACAGCAGCTAATGTCATGGACCCTGTGTCAGAGGCATCACTTTTGAATTGGCTGCAGGCTCCAGTCTCAGTATATTACACATAACACTGCATCCTTTTAGGCTGATGCCTGTTAAAACTATCTTGAAATCTAACTGCTCTCGCACACAGTCCGCCGCTCAGTTACACCCAGGGTGTGAGGGGGGATAAGTGGAGGCCTGCTGCATGGAAAGCAGCCTCCTGTTACCTCGCGAGCTGTCAGAGAACCTGATAGGAGCTTCCTCCCCTCCCCTCGGCCCTTTCCGAAGCTCGCTTGGGAAAGTGAGGCTTGAAGTTGAGCCTACACTTGAATTTGCATGGGAAACCAGGAGCAGACAGGGGAGCGGCTGGCGTTCCGCGTCCACACAAGCCCACGACTCTCGATCAGCAGGAAGCAGAGGCTGTTCCTTTGCAAGACATGAAGAGAAACAGCGCTCTGCGTTTTTAAATACTGACGTGAATCCTCCAGCTGAAAGCTCTTGAGCTGCTGGTGAGCTGAGCTCCTTGAGGAACCGAGACGCTCCGCAGTGGATAAGTAAATAGGAGCAGACACGGCTGTCACCCATGTAATTCCCATAAGATGCTTCCGAACACATGTGCTTTAAACCTGCTTCCCACTGACAGGGACCGACTTTCTACCTCTTGGAACCCTTAACGTTGGATCTCGGAGACGTTTCTTCGACGGCTTTTACAGATTCTAACTGACACCGGAGCTTCAGCGGCACCAGGCGTCACATTCACTGGTGTCTGAGTGTCGCGAGGTCCAGTCACCCGGACAGACAGACAGACAACGCACTGCACTTTAAATAGCCGCCGGTCGACGCACGCTATCAGTTAACAACCGACTTCAGCCCAGAATCTCTCGCAATGGATCAATATCTATCACCTGTGGCGCAGGACTATATTTAGCCTCAGAATTTCCTGAGGTCTTCCATTACTGTAGCAACAACACAGCTGACTAACGAGAAGATAAAGATGAAGGCGCATCACATTCCCGCCCATGAAGCGCCACACAATGACTGTGGAACATGAACTCACAAAAGCAGATCATTTATGGGTGATTTGTGGGTGAGTTCAAGCACAAGTAGGTGCATGCACCAACCAAGACTTCCCAGCATCCACCACTAATCACCACAGGTCTCATTCAAAAGCACATTTAAAGCCTATAGAGGCTTAATAAAGCTTCACGCTACAATAACTCAATTTGAAGTTAAAGTGTAGCGGCAGCCACCCAGGACCAGGATGTTGTGCGTTTGCGTGACGGGACACGCTAAAGCGCATTTTCTGTGAAGTAACGCCAGCGGCGGCGCGATAAGGAGGAAAGTGAGATAACGGCGCACCTCTCGCTCGTCCCCTCGAACATTCCTGCGTGCTGCGGGAAGAAATACTGCTACTTCTGCGCCGCTTTGTGCGAGAAAACACAAAGCAGCGCAGACGTAACGGCCGATGGGACGGCGGCGCGTCTTTGCTTTGGCCGCGGTCCGTTCCTACGGCTCTCGCAGAATGTGACTGACATCTGCGGGTAAACCGAGCCCGCGCTCCGTCCACCTGTTGTTGTGATCCATCTGGACCGCGTCCAGGGTGCGCTCGCTTGCGGCTCTGTTGTGCAGCCAAGCTATGCGGCCCTTTGGCCGGGCCTTTTATCATGGGGTGGTCCTCCCGGGTCGCCCTCAGAGGCGCGAGGTGACCCCGGCTCGGGACGTGTAGGGAGGTTATGAAAGACACAGCTGCTGCTTGTGTTAACGCCACTATCAGCCTAGGAAATCTCCACTTCGTGCGTGTTTGTGTGCGCGCTGCTTGGAGGAAACCGGCAGCAGAAAATCCCACATACCTGCACAGGCATCCTCGGCTCAGCATCTACTCATGTTCACGCATGGAAGAGGAGGCGTGGCCTCAGCGTGTCTGCAGATATGTTCACTCACATTAGTAGAAATTAACGCTTAATCGAGTGATCAGTTGTTTAATCTACAGCTTTACTGTCTGTCAGCACCGACATCACAAACGTTCAGCGGTCGCGGTTTCAGCAGCTCTGATGCAAAGACTCACTTTTGACCAGGACCATCATGTCTTCATAGGATAAAAGCGGCTCATTTAGCCGCTTTGCCAAGAGTGAGATGAGAAGGTCGATCCCACTGTCATGCAGAATAATTATAGAGGCGGTTCACTGAGCTTAGCGTAATGACGAGAACGGCTAGCACCGCTTTCTCCAGAGTTCAATAACACCTTCCAGCAGCTTTAAAAGCAAAAACATAAAAATGACAAGCTGTGGGTTTACAGGCGAGACTGCAGCCACTGTTCAAACAACTCCACCTAAATCCACACGCTGTCATTTTGGATTTCTACATTCCTGCCTGTGACAGGATGTAGCAAAGTAGCAACAACATCCTAAGAATTGAATAACTCATGAAACTCACCGTTTCACTAAAACACAGACACGAGAGTGTTGTGGATCAGTAAAAATATCAATTTATACGTTTCCCATATTCCAATAAAACGTTATATTGGATAATAGTGTTCGACTGGACACTGTGACATAAGACAGGATGGAGACAGACTGATGTGATGTTAAAGCTTATCAGCCGTTTGCCTCCGTCCAGCGCCTCATAATTAACCTCCCACAGGCTCCAGCACTATTGACTCATAGCACATGTCAGTGGAGTCGATTGCTGCTTACCTGCGCCTGTCAAGGAGAAATAATTGGCACCGGATTACGTCTTATCTCCGCGTTTCCGCTTGCTGTCACTCAGATGCTCTTCACGCTTGTCTACTAGCGATACAGTCTAAATGCGTTGGTGTGTGTGTGTGTGTGTGTGTGTGTGTGTGTGTGTGTGTGTGTGTGTGTGTGCACAGAAGCAGACCTCTCTGATCCTCACATCAAATCAGGAACACCTGTCTCCCACTGCACAAATCAACAGCAAGGAAGATTGATTAAACTAGTGAGTTGACTTCCTGAGTGCAAACCAAAGATTGTAACAAATCTATTTCTGCTGATGGATGACAGGGAAGGTCCATTAAAGCACAAGGTCCCCATGGTCCCCGTGCATTTCAATTCAACGACACAGTTGTACTGTCCACATAGAGCGGAAAATAAACCAAGTGGCTTTCTATTCGGTTGTTTTGTTCCCTGTATAGATTTGATGAGATTGTGCATATCCCAACACACACACACACACACACACACACACACACACACACACACACACACACACACACACACACACACACACACACACACACACACAGCTGCCCTCAACAGCCCTGCAGGGCCACAGGTGAAAGGTTAAAGGTCACCCAGGGTCTTAGGTGAAAGCTCATCTTGGCCCCCTTACACACTTCAGCCTAATCAGGATCATCTCTGAAGGGGGGGGCAGGTAGGGCGGGACCAACTGCAGGGTGGTCATAGAACACAGGGAGGTGAGACACGTTCATATGTCTCAATATCTGTTTGCTAAAGGTCAGCGAAGATAAAACTAAATTAGATTTTCTGTACCATTTTCATAAATTGACAGAAAAATTCAATTATGTTTTCTTGCACAAAGCAGCACAAAAGTAACAGTATTTCTTCAAACATACTTTCACATTTGGGGGAAGAAAAAAAAAAAACGTTGGTTGCCAAGAAACATGAGAAATGCGATTTCTCTCAAAGCTTCACTAAAGCCTTCCTTCCAACAAACCCGTGGGGCGGGTTTCTCTTCCTCTACAACACTAATCTTGGGATTTTGGTAAACATTAAAAACACTGCTTGGTTTTCCACTCAGTTTACACAGCCCTCTATCCCAAGGCGCTGTCTGGGGCCGTGGCCGGCCATTGTGTGCACAAATGTTTATGTGTGGGATGGGGCTGCGCAGATGCTGCAGGTCGCCGTAATGACGGCGACGAAGCGCTGTTTGTTGTTGTAGCTGTGGACTTGCTTGCAGGGAGCTGTTCGCGGTGGTGGCGGTGGTCAGCGGTGACAAGACACATTTGACGGATTATGGAAAGGGCTCAATAATGAGACCGAGCTGCAGTGAATGAGTGAGAAATCCTCCTCTCCCTGGCCGACCTCTGACCCTGCACTTAGAACAAATACTCTCCCTCTCCGTCAGCTGCACTAAAACACCCAGATGCACAATGCTTCCCTCAGGAATGTCTTCATTCCCATTTACAGATCTGTCCTGATCTCCTCTGTGGTTGTCATTGAAAGCATCAATCAAAGGTGTCACTTAATCAGTTCTCCTAGAGCTGGTGGCGACCAAAACTGAACAATACCTGATTTAAAAGTGCCCTCCTGCTTCTTTGTGCGTCAAGGTCATGGCTGGAGTATTAGCTAGCTGGGGGCAATAAGTGGGGGGTAATTAGGAGGTATATTTAGAGAGACCATTAGCAGCAAGTGTTGACTCAGGGTCCACTGGGGACAACTGCCACCTCTACCCACTCTGGGTGTTCCACTTTCCCAGTCCAGCACTAGGAATCCACCACACGCCCTTTGGTCATTTTTCACCCACAGCAGCAAATGGTGGAGGGAGGAGTCCCGTGGGTCCAGGAGCCTGACAGCCAACTTAAGAACTTCCATTTATCAAAGCAGGCAGGACAGAGCCGTGGAAACTCTGAGTCAACCTCGGCCTCCTCCACGGCGGCCGCCGCTGGAGGGACGGGACGCACTATTCACCAATATGTCGGGGAGTGGACAAAAACACCCCGACGGTGTCCCAAATATAGCAGACGCACTGATTAGGATCTCAGAGGAAGAGTGGAAGAAATGAGCAGGCCGGGGTTTGGCAGCTGAGCGCTAACACATACAACACACAAAGACACGTGTAACATTAGCATGTAGAGAATATAAATATGTGGGTTTTATGATTCGAGTGGCCTGGGGGCATTACGTAGAATGTGATGAGAACCCCGTCTGTCAAAAATGAACCTAAAAAAGGGAACAAACCATAGAGTTCACACAAGCAGAAGCAGCTCAGCCTTCATTCATCGATTCCCACACTCGTATCTGCCTTCTAAATGACAGATACTTGTGTGTTAATCATGAACATCATCATGACTCGTCCAGACCAAGTCACCATTTGAACCAAAACCACATGCTCAGGTTGGATCATCTTATAGTGAGACGTGGCCGCATGAATGAGTGATGAAGCTGCATTTTTCCTCTTCCTGTTCTGCATCAACTCTTCTCGCTGTGTGAATCCCCGCCAGCTTTGCACCATCGTTTTACGGGCCCCTTAGACGACGTGGTCACGGCAGCTGGACCAGAAGAATGACAGCATCTCCATCCTCTCTATTCCTACATAACAACATCTGATTCATCACACAGCTTCCTGCAACACCTTTCCTCCTCCTGGACTTGTCTGATCCTGCCGGCATCCACTAGGCCTCGTCTGCATACCAGCCAACAGATAACGTGGCCTGTTGACTGCTTTCTGAGGCGCTCGTGTCGGGGGGGGGGCAAAGCTGTGATGCTGCATTTGCCCGTCACTCACACGCTTGACCCCGAATATGTCATTTACTCAAGCATGAAGGAAGAGTTCCACCCAGATGTTGTATAAGTTGAGAAAAGGGACAAGATAAAGTTTAAAGATAGTTTTTTGCCATTTATATTATGAATTTCACTTTTTCTAACTAATAATAACTACTTGTAGTTATTTTCGACTGATGGACTAAAACTCAGCTGAGGCCTTTGAATTGAACAGACCAATAGAGCGCTTTGTTGGACATTGTGAGGGTTGGAGTGGGAATGTGTCTCTGATCTCGGTCCCACATGGTCAGCCACAGTAGCTGGTCGAGCTCCATGTCAAGGCACCAAAAAGGGAGAGAGCCAGGAATAAAAAGCTCCTCTGCCTCCGCTCGGCCCACATCGCGCAGCGCGCTCTGCTGCCGCACACGCCCACTTGACCCCGTGTCGGCGCCGGACAAAGACGGGGTCGCGCCTGACCAGGTACGCGTCAGCGCAGATCCTGGGTTTGGCCTTGTGCGCTAATGCCATGAGACAAGCAGGGGACAAGCAGCTAATGCTCCACGATGCGGCGGCCGGTTGCCGAGCAGCGCGGAGCTCAGGCGGGTGGCGGAGGCGGCGCCCGCTCCGCTTTCTGACAGGCTTTGTGCTCAGTTTGCAGCAGGTGGAAAACACGGACGCAGACACGCATCGCGGGAACCGACGGCGTGTCTGTAGAAGCTGTGGCCTTGTTTGGATCAAAGGCTCCACTCATTTGTTCAGCAACAAGTACTAATCCAATAAAGAGGAGTATCGGCAGAAAGGGCCCGGTTCACTGAGGCTCCAGTGAAAGGCTGAGATGATCAGAACATCATCCTTCAGTAGAAGTTGTTTCCCACAGTAACATAATTAAAGTAATCAATCAATAACTGTAATCTATTCAATTAGGGGTCAACTGTGCTTCAGTCAGTCGACAAATCAATACGACACGACTCCGACAGACGTTTCAAAAAGCAATTACACTCAGAGCAAAGCCTCCGTCTTTCCCTTTAATCTCTGCAAGCCACAAGTTTGCCTAAGAAAAAAACTAATTAACCACCAGCATTCTTGGATGATTATCTTTCTTGTGTATATTGTTAAAATCAAGTTACTACATGCTGGAGCTGAGCTTTGAGTTCTGGAGCTTTTCTCACCACATAATGTTGTAAAAGCATGAGCCCCACCAATGTTAGATCTCAGCCTCCTTCTACATTCTTCTGTTCTTTGGGCGAAGCGGGGAAACGCTGCTGTGGTTCTGACCCGGTATGTGCATGCGTCCCTCAACCCTGACGACAGCCTGATGAGTTCAAGTGTGCAGAAACCGGCTCCTGATCCTGTCTGCACTTGGCAGCGGTCCCCACCGCCTCTTTATTCCCCTTTAACTAAAATCAATTTTACATCGGTGCATTTGTAAGCGTGAGTGGCAGCCTCAGCGACACACGCACACATCCGACCCAAACATTCAATGAAACACAGCGGGGACGTTTGGTGAGAGCTGCGCACGGGGAGAGGGAGACCACCTGGTGAGAAAGCGCTAACTGGCTGATGTGAGTGACAGAGGATTCATGTTAACGCGTCCACTCGCCGGCCGCCTGACGTGATGAGTGGCGAAACAAAGTGAGGGATGATGACCATCAGTCAAGGGCATTCATGTTTTCTTAGTGGAAGAGTGGCTTTTTGATGGATGCGATGTTAGTGGGAACGCAAAGGGATGAAGGAGTGAAGAGGGGGAAGGCAAAGCCGAGGGGAACGCAGACACTGGGAAAAGCTTTAGGACTTTGTTATGGAAATGGTTTGAGCATATTAAGCTAAGAGTGACTGTAGAAAATATGGAGATTCATCCTTCAATTATTCTCCAAGTTTAAAGGAATAATCCATAGAGTTTTGAGTGTGCAGCTTGACTTGTTTCTGTGCCAAAGTGTCAGTGATGATAATCGGTGCTGATTGTAGCTCATTATTGGACATGTGAAAGCAGATGCACACTACACAACAGGCAGTCGGGGCACTGATGTGTAATCTCAGATGGCACCCGTCAGCCCAAACGACCTCGTTGCCATTAAGCTTTGGATTTATGTTCCTTCGAGTCCCCCCCCCCCCCGAAAGGGAAGCGCTAACAGCCCGTGAGCGAGCGGAGGAATGCTGCATGTGGTTTCCAGCCTGCAAAACGGCCTGCGTTACTTACAAATGAGGGGGCTTCACGGAAAATAATTACACACTTAAAAAAAAAAACACCATTTACATTCCAATAGGTTAAATATGCGCTTTGAAAGCGCAGAAATGTCATTCAAGATGAAACACGTTGGCAGCCATTACATCTTTAATGGATAATGTGAATCGTCTGCGAAAGGCCCGGCCCTGCTCTCTCATCACCAGCCTGCAATTTAAGCAAAGCTGGCCAAGGTCAGGCTGACAGACCTATAGATTACTGTCTGTCTGTATAATCCATGGCCTTTTTACTCCCCTCTCTGACTGACACACTCACCCCTCCCACTTAAAGAAAGAACACCGCCTGATGATTTGGTGGCTTTCAGGTTTGATGGACAGATGGGACGTCCTGCCCCGCGACCCCGTGACCCACGACCATAAGGGTCACTATGCGGCGTATATGGGAGTCTGTGGGAGAGAATTCTGAAAAGCTCTGGTAATTAATTCATATTTCCCAGTTAAAACAGAGTTGGGCGGTCTGTGTTAGACAGCACCAGGCGCGAGTGAGGCAAAAACAAGAAAACTACCCGACCAAACACCAACAATCAACCACAAAATGGTCGAAGGCAACTGCCCCAACATGTTATTAGCAGTTCTACTCAACAAGATTTGCCACACCCACAAGCACCAACGGTAAAATACCCATGAGGCCACACATCCACGTGGCAGCAGCTCTAAACCAGTGCATGGCTCTAGGAAGTAGCATTCAAGAATTCAGTGCTAGGCGGTTGAAAGGCTCGCACCCCTTTACGCTGCTCCAGGTGGAAGATGCTCAGATAGGTTTGATCACTTGGAAGTACTTGTTTTGATATATAAGATAGATAAGATGTAAGAATATAAAAATAAAAGACAGACAGCGAGACATAAAGAGCAACAGAGGAAGGCAAGAGGCGACGTGCGTGACAGTGGGAACTCTTAGTCCCGGTCCCTCCATCCGTCCGTCCACACATAAGGTGCTGAGGGGTGTGCGATTGTGCAGACACATGGAGGCGGAAAACTCCCTTATCGGACGCTGTCATACCTTGTCATAAATCAGCGCTTAGCCATCCGCTGTGCACTGATAAGGCGAGCAAACACAGGCTGCACACACACCTCTCTCCACACCAGGAATGGAGAGAGAGAGAGAGAGGCCGCTTTCCCTTGGTGACTGACCTCTCTCTCCCTCGGTCCTATCTTCAGTATCTGTTGTTTCATTCATCAGCAGTAGACGTGTTATTTGTTTTCTATTTGGGCCGTTTCGTTTTGTGTGTTGTCATATTTGGTAGAATTCTGTTATCTTCTGAAGAACGAAATCCTTCCTAACACAAGGGCACAGGGGTGTTGAAAACCGATCCTGTCATGCAATCAGCCCCAGAAATAACTTCTTTGACTATAAATGCTGCTCCCACGCAGGTCTGAGGAGCCGTTATGTGGCATCAACAAAACCTGATTGCACCTGACCTGATTACACTGAAGGTTTAGTGATGTGCATCAAATCTGGTGAACAACCTAATTGAAGCAAAGACCCTCTGGTCACTAGGCAGCCCTCCCTCATCCTCTCTAATAAATAGAAAACACGTAAAATTATACATATAAAATCTAATAAATATAATACTTGTCCCCTGCTCATCTCATACAGGGAAGTAAACCACTTGAAACAGGGAACAGTTCCTGTTTGTATGGTCTAATTTGCTCAGAATGCATTGGAATGCTTTGTGACTAATTAATCACGCGTAGATGGTTTAATGGGACGTTGTAATCCGGCTTCAGTAATGAAAAGGTGAATTTCATGCTGTGCACCAATCCCATATGTGAATGACTCTAGTAAAATAAAGACCATGGCCTAATGAATTCCGGGCCTTTTACACTTTCTAAACATGATTACACTTGAACAAAGCATCATTTAGGTTGGAGATCTTCCCAGTGTCAAGACGTCCTTTGTCTCCTCTGTCGGTCCCTCAGCCGAGTCGACCACATTAAAACTAGATCTGTCAGCCATGGAAAAAAGTTGTTGTCTCTGTATTTGTGCCCGGAGCTGCTGCTTCCTATGCGCTCTCTCAGGGGCTGTCTTGCAGTCTTCCATCATTGTAGCTTGGCTAAGCCCATGGTTCAGGGGAGCGCAACGATTCATCCAACGTGACATTCTACAGAACACGAAGGCTCAGGACCACAGCCAAGCCTTGAGTGATGACTATGTCGGCGTTTGTGCCAAGAGGAGGAAGAGCGAGAGGCGAGAATGATGCGGGACGGAGGGAGCTCGGGTGGAGGGAGGTGAGGGACGGACAGGGGGTTAATGCCGTGCCACTGTTGTATGGCACTCCCCCTCCGCTTCCCCAGGGACATGAATGAAGTAAATGAATGATGGACCCAACCCACAAAACGCCCGTCTCCTATTGAGACCAAGCCGTCCATTCAAGGGGATGAGTGAGGCGTAGACACCAACAACAACAACATCAACAACAACAACAGCAACATAGGAGGCCCTAACTCCTATTTCCCATTCAGATGCCGTGTGTGTGTACGCGGACACACCGATACCATGGACCACTCTGCCAACATACCATTAGACACCTAGAGAGGGTTCCTGAGAACAGGGCTGCCTAACAAAGCTCGCAGGCAAAGAGGCGTGGGCAGGCATGGAGAAAATGTTGGCATCACGTCAATGCTAGCGCCACAACGGTCAGGCGTGAGAGGCCATCCTCCCTTTTCACAATCAGGATATTAACAGGAAGCTCATCAATGCACGGACTCAAAACAAGGCCAGGAAACCCGTCTCCCCTTAGTTGTTCTTTGTTGGTCTTCCAGGACGAGATGGGTTCCTGGGGTTCTCGCTCACACGGCGGCGGTCTCCCTCAGAGGTCTGACCTTCACACGCAGACTCACCTGAAGCTACAAACTGTGAGCAGAACACGGGGAACACAAATCTAATGACGAAGCCGAGCTGCTCACTGGGCATTCGCGTCTAAAATCGTGAAGGTGGGCTCCGTAACGTCGTTAGCATCCAACTGAGGCCGAGTTTTCGCCGATTAGGGAGTGTGCGTGGAGCGTACGAGGGCTGCTTTAGGATGAAATAAAGAGGAGGAGGAGGAATGTTCTGGCTCGTTTAATCCAATAGAGACACCACCACTGCAAACTCCCACGAGATCATGGTCAGGCTCAGCCGCAGGCCTCGTTTCTCCCATAATCACAGACAGCTACTTGGTCGCCGTCCAACGTACACACAGCGTGAAGGACTGCTAATCTGAATCGCTCTCACCTGAAACATCTCACAAAGTTGTTCAACTCCTGCCTAATAACAACTCTGACTTTTAATTAAGCACTTCCCAGGAAGCTCTGCCAACTTGGCAGCGAGGGACCAACTGTAACCTCATAACCATTCACTTAACACAAACATTTGCGCAACTTTATCCTTTTGGCTTCACATCACAATTATTGGTCTGCGACGACGTTCCCACGTGCCAAATTACTTGCAACACCTTTTCCACGACAATTTGCATGACTGCACGCGCGTGAGACGAGTCAGCGGTTTTCGCTCACTTTCCCGTAGAACCCTGCAGTGAGGGGTTACCGCCGGGGCATTGGCTCCGAGCTCGGCTGTGGACGCGGCCCAAGCAGTCACCAGTTGAGGTAAACCATCTCACCCGACACTCACACGCGGCTAATGGGAAACAGACACACAATTTGTCCTGGGTTTGCCTCCGCGCACCCACTCTCGTCTCCGCCTTCTCATCCTGAGACCCCTCCATCTACAGTGTAGCGGCGCTCTGGAGGAGATAGCGAAGCTGACACCGATGCCCTGTAGTCCATTAGCACGCCTCCGAGCCCCCGCTGAGGCCGCACCGCTGCTCCCTTCACATTTTTCTCCACTCATCTTATCTCGCCGGCAGTTCTCAGTTCTACTCCTAGATTCCTTATCCGACCCGCTCCGTCTCTGCTTCCTTCTTGTAATGCCTTTAACTCCTCAAACTTTTAAGTGTTGGGAATGACCAACATATGACAAGGTCAAAGGCACTGCAGTAACAAGATCCCAACACTGACAGACAAATGATAATGACTGATAGCTGTGTGAGTAAACAAGGAGAGCGCTGCCCTTGACCTGCTGTCTCCTTAATTTCAGTCGGGGCTGTGAACCTCCCAGGGGACTCCCACACTTGGGTCACATCTGGAGGGTTCGTCCAGTCGGGCCCACATGCGTTAATCAACCCTCCACGTTCCAGCTAAATTTACTGAGGCTTTTTACGACCGTACGACGAACGGAGTGGTTTTAGGAAACGCATTCTCCCGTTTGCTTAACGTAAACCTGGACGTGCGAGTGCTGCTTTGCTTGAGGATTTCCTGCGGAGGAGACAGCAGACATCAGGGGAAATAAGCTCCGCGCTGTGATTGCGTCCCACCGCTCCTCTGCGAAGAGAGTGTCTGAACCCCCGTTTGGTTTGAGGAGTGACAGGTGATGCTGCTATGGCAACAAAACCCAAAGCGGTGTCATATATAGAGTCTTTACAGAAGCTCTGCAAGCACGTAAGCACTCGAACACACTCAGACACAGTCATACTGGAACATGGATGTGGATATTAAAGCTCTCATCTGTCCTGTTGCTAAACAAAACTAGAAAACACTTGCTGCAACTACAGCTCGGTCAACCGTCATCCTCTTCTCCAGGTTGAGAGGTTGATCACAGCCTGCATACTGTAATAATCTGCCTTCAGTATTCACACCTTAGGAATCACGGGCCCTGCAGGCGACAATTACAAAAGCTACACTGCCCACTTGTACTGCGTCAGCCAATCAATCAATGTCTGCAAACTAAAAGACAGAACATGGAATCAGTCCGAGAGTCCACATCTATTTTTACTCCACGTGTCATACTCTGGTCTAAAATACTGGCTGCAGCAGACACCAGGAGACAAACACACCAGTGTTCTGCACACAGCGCATACCGTCTATCACTAATCTAGACACACGCCCACATCCATCATCGAGCGCTTGTCTTTCACTCCCTGCTGAGCCTTGGCCCCCTTTACAGAGCAGGCAGACACCTGGAGAGGCTGCCGGAGCGCCTCCGAAGCTCAGCTGAGGAGCTCCAACAACACTGAAGAACAGCTTCGCGGGACTGATGCATTTTGACCCACGGCACATACACAGTATGTACTTTAGATGGACATCATCCAGGTGCTGGATGCACTCAGCTGGGTGGGTTCTGTAGACGATCGTTTACCGGTATAAATAATTAAACCTGTGAAAAACATGCCCAACAGCTGAATGCTGGAATAAGACAGAGTGGCGCGTGTGTGGTTTCTTCTGGATGTTGTGCATTTGTAGAACCACAGGGGGAGATTCCAGCTCTGCTTGCCTCAAATTAGGCAAAACTGTTTTCAATTTATTGCCTTTGCAAATGGGAGGAGAGATTTTTTTATGTGTTTTTCGTTTCTCCCTCTGCAACTTCACAGACATTATTTGGAGCGTATACAGTAAAAAGGGCCGGAACAATGTAGACACACGATTGTTAAAAGGAGCTGGTTTGAAAACCCGCTCTCTGATCTGGGATCCATATGTCCACCCACTCCTCGCTCGCTCGCTCACTCGCTCGCTCGCTGTTGCTCCTTCCTCTGGAGGAGAAACTGGGCGCCTTCTAGACTCCCCCCCGGCCTTTCACCTTTGAGTGTGCAGAGACAGTGAGCCCCAGCGGTGGGCGGCGTACCGGGCGCGCTCGCTCCAGCTCATCATCACGCAACGCCGAGGGTGTGAATGTGGAGTAAGAAGCAGAAGGAGGAGGAGGAGGAGGAGGAGGGACAGGGAGAAAGAAACCGACACTATATTTAGCACAGGAGCTGTCGCCTTCTGTTTTCCTCTCCTGAATAGTCCTAGACTGACAGCAGGCATCCTGCGGAGCAGAGGTTGCCGGAGGCACCACCCCCTCCTCCTCCTCCTCCTCCAGCAAAATAGCAATGTGTTGTTGCTGCGGGCTTGCGTGCGGCAGCCGCCACGCGTTACAATTTGGAAATCTTTTTTTCATTGTCCTGATGGAGACACTGAGCACAGACTGCTACAGCACCAACAGGTACCATGGATGATGAACTGCATCCAGCGAGCAAATCCGTGTCTCTGATCCATTTAGCTGTTCAAAGAAATAAAAACGCTCACATGATAAATCGCTTAGAGGGGAAATCAACATGTTCACATTAGCCGTTTGATTACAGCGACTGTTTATTTGCAGCATGTGCTGCATAGGTGTTAAACATCTTTTATGATGCATGTAATCAAGAGCGACGCGCGTAATGAGCTGTAATGGCGTAACGCGATGACGCGGGTGATTAACGGCATTGGTGTCGTGGCCGAGCAGCAGGAGGATTTCTGGGCTACGGGAACAATGTAGTTGCGCTGCAGCACGTCTCACCTGCTGCTGAAAGACACCGATCGGGACGACGAGGATGTCTCTACATGGACTAGACGGGGCGGTTCCTGTTCTTAACAAGGGAAAAGCACTTTGTCTGTCAGGTTGGTCCGGACTTTATTGGCCTGGACTCTCCTCCTAGCAGACAGGTTGGTTCAGCATGTCATCGATCACCAACATGTCTGAGGCACTTAGCTCTGGCTGAGACACGAGCAGCCTGGATAAGTAATCTTTTAATAATGTAGGGAAAAGGCACCAAACGTCGTGTCAGAACAAGAACGACTACAGCTATACAGCAGCTATACAGTCTATACTCAAACAGCTCAGGACCACCTACATAGAGGGACCTGGGGCCTATGGAACTTAATCGGAGGAAGATGGATCCTATTGTTGCGGAGTCAGGAGAGTTCAAACTCAGTAGCAACGTGTAATTATTCAAATGACGGTGGAGGACATTCTGCCATTTTCTATCCTCACCTTGAGAACTGCCAGGGGAGATGAGCCGATAGCGGAGCCTTTGTTCGGGCGCGACAGCCACAGGGGCTCCGCGCGGGACAAAAAGGGGGGGCGAGAGAGGGGCGGAGAGAGAGAGAGAGAGAGTGAGCGAGAGCGAGCGAGAGAATGCCACGGCTGGAGCATAACCGCGGAGAATTAGTCCAATTACAGGACGGCCGGAGTGACTTTCATCTCCAGGCGCTCTTCCCAGGAGCCAACCTTGCATCCAGGTGTTTCCACCAAGGACTCGGGCGAGGATAAACAAAGTTAAACACTTTCAAATGTGCCTAAGGATTAGTGCGACAAGCTATTACTTGTTAATATGGTGTTTCGCTCCCACAGTTTGAGGGCAGTTAACCTCAGATGTGACTGGCTTCTGTTTGAAGGGTCACAACCTCGCAGAGCCCCACACACTAAAATAGCACGCGATTACAGATGCGGTTAGAAAGTAAACATCGCAGGTTTCAGCACATGATCTCGGCCAGTGTTCACGGGAAATTAAACGCCCACGTAACCTTTCCTTTGGAGGAAACCTTCAACGTATCCGGCAACTGAAGATCTAATATCAATTGATATTTTTATAACTTCAGGAAAAAAAAAGGAGTGAAAAACAGCGTGGGTGTGTTTAATTTACCCATTTTTAAAGCAGTTATTGGTTTGAGAGATGCATTGCAGCAAAGTGTGTGTTTCTAAGTGTCTGTGGGCTATTTTCAACCCCTCTGAAGTCTGAGCTGGTGATCAGTATATCTTCCTAAAGCTTCAGAACAGACGTAGCCTCTATTTGCTCCCTTGCTCCTTATCACAGTTAATAACTCAGCCCGCACTAAGACACTCGGCTACAACTTTAGAAAGCCCCCGCCACAGTATTATCAGCTCAGGCTGTTTATGTTGTAAACACCCAGGAGATCTGCTGGAGGAATTTTACTTAGTGGATTATAGGTTTGTTGTTTTCCTGCAGACAAACAGTTCAAATATTGAATGAGAATGAACATTTGTCTGGTTTGTTAAACTTGAGTGCAGATTAGAAAGAAAACACTCATTTCATAATATTTACTGCATTAAAATATTTCTGAATATTATTACAAGTCACAGACTTGGTGCCAACAATCACAAACCCAGTTCCTTACTGTGTTGCGGTTTATTTGGACAGGTTTATGACCATAAAAAATTATATATGTATGTATATATATTTCATACAAAAGACTTAAAGAAACGCTAAAAGTGGCTTATCTTGTGTTGGCTTCACACTTTTGGACTTCAGCCAAAAGTTGCTAAACCTCTTCTGCTTTCTTCTTAAAACCCAAATAATCAATGAAACATTATGCTTTTTGTATTTTAACCTTTGCACGAGTCAAGATCCGGACATAAACACACTCAGCGCTCTAAAACACACAAACACTGAATCTATTAGCTACAGAACTTGGCAGCCTACACACTGTATATGCCTCCTTAGGATTTTCTGTAGTGCCTACTGAATGCTAACTATACAATGTTATCAGAAGGTGATTTTACAAGTTCACTGCATTTGTATGTCAGCATTAGACGGCTATTACAGAATCTACAGCCAATTACTTGGTTAAACACACTGGCACATAAACGAATAGAAGCACATTACAGAGCAATTCCCAGCAGTACAGAGCAAAACCAACACAATTAGGGAATCCACAGCATAGGTGCATTCCTGGTCTCCGGCTATCGGAAGCTGCTCTGTGAGGCATAAAGCAAACTCCGAAAACTAATTAAAGACGAGTGCAAGTCAATTTAAAGAAACTGAAAACGAACAAACTAGTTTCTGCCCAGCATGTGGGACGAGTCAAGTGTGAAATCCGACTCGATTAGCGGGAGAAAGTGATGAGGTTCGAGCACGGGAGAGGAAACAAACAAGCAGGTAAGCGAAAATGTGTGAGGGGGTGAACCAGAGGGCACAGGTTCCCAGCAAGGATCCAAACTTCTGATCCAGAGCACGGCTTAATGAAACAAAAGGCTTTCTCAGAGTCAGACACTATTAACACAGACAAGATGCAAAAAAAAAAAAAAAAAAAAAGCTGAGACCTATTTTAACAGGACAGTTCAAAAGACACACACACACACACACACACACACACACACACACACACACACACACACACACACACACACACACACACGGTCTCATGTGGCACTGCAAACATTCATAACGTGCTGGATGTGCTCCCTGATTCGGTGCCCAGCCGAGTGTTAAATCTGACTTGATTTCAGACGGGAGCCGAGGCCACACAAAGGCCCGTGTGGGGAACTAATAGCAGCCAGGCCGTCAAATAAAGACATATTCTCTGGCCCTGAATATTTAGAACAATCAGCAGCGCTTCTCATGCCTCTCATCGAGCCTCTCGCACACCGACGCACAATCAGTCTCTCTGTTGGGCTCTGAAAAAACAAAAGCTTGACGGCAGCTGCGGCCGGCGCCAACACTTTGCCCATCCCAGTTATCAGACAAGACTGGGAAATCAAAAAAGCACGACAGCGAGCCAATAATAACATCTCAATGTCTGGAGAAACACAAAACCAGGCAAACTGGGCCACGGACGCGGTGCCTACAGTACCTTTGAAGGACAGGAAGATTCTTGGAGCGGAGAGGGCCTCGTTGGAGGGGGGCAGGGCCCCAGAGGAGGAGGCCAGCAGGGCCAGGAGCCAGCATAGCTTGTCCCACAGCATGGTCCCTGCGCTTGTTAACAGGGGAGACGAGGAGACGAGCTGGGACACAGAGATGAGCGCAAGTCAACAATGGATCCGTTTATGTCTTCAGAGGGTTTTGGTGCAGAAATGGCCATGAAACGTGTCGTTTCACTTCGTGTCTGGAAAGAAATAAAATTAATTTTCATGTCTGCTGCTAAACTGTGGTCGATCTCTCTCCACGCGCCTTTCGGGCCAACTTTGGCCGGGATGGGGGCAATTGTGAATGAATGGAGCCTCCTTCCAGCTGGGAGAGCCTGAAGGAGCCACGACCGCTGCCCACACCTCAACTTTGTTACAACACACACACACTTGGCAAAAATATTATGGAACAGGAGCTGGATTTTGGAGCTTTTTTGTGGCTCCACAGATCAAATCACAAAGAGTGCACTAATCAGCCGGAGAACGGCGCTCCCTAAATAAAAAAAAACGAGAACACGCGAATTATCAGCACGAAAACTTTACGTCCAAACCTACGGAAGAGAATCCCGCAGCTCTAACGCGGCGTCTGCCCCGCGAACGCCCCGCACGGCGCGGATCTACTTGTAGACGTGGATCTTGGACTGAGGTCAAACTGTCATTCGGGGTTTACGATCAAGTTCCAGATTGAGCCCCGAAGGCAGGACTCCAAGCAGAGCGTTTACCAAAATAAAGCATGACGGCGCTCCGACTTATGGGGACGCGAACATGAACCACGTGCCCTTTCCCGGGAGTACGCGCATTTCTAATTGTCGCGAGCGGCGCGGGGCGCGGGCGACCGCCGCGAACGGCGCGTTTCGGAAGGGGCTTCAGCATCACGTGCGATAAAACTTTCGGTGCTGCAAAACTCCCGTCGCCCACCAGACACACACCCACGCGCGCGCACACACATATTGTTCTTGGCTCCGGCAGTTTTTGCAAAATAGTATTTGACAGAATAATTCATTAAAGCCTCCCACGCAGCGGAGAAGGCGAGCGAACAGTCTGCTGCGCAAACCAAATATAATCCAAATATTCACGACACAATCACGTCACCGAACTTTTAAAACGCACCTGATATGAACCACGTTGCACGCGCAGCGCACACATTTTTCATTTTATGGTCGAGTCCAGCAAATGTCTGATTTCTAAGCTCATTTGTCTAAATAAAAATAATGTTTACTTGTACATCTATGAAGACAAGCCAGGCATCGTGACCTACCTTAATTTTCGGTGAAGATTTTAACGAAGCCGGTCACCATTAAAAAACATCCACCCAGGTCTTCGAGCTCATCCGTCCGTCCGCACGCGCGAGTCTCGGCGTATCGGCCGCAGATCCTGCACGATTATCCCAGAGAGAAACAAAGCTTGGATCTAAATTAACTTGACGCGGCCGCTTTGAGTTCAAGTAATCTCTAAATCGCATCAGCGGATTTGCCTTTATCCCCGAGGGAGACTGGAAACAAAGAGTTGTTTCTGGAGACGAGCGGCGCGGAGGACGCTCCTGCGTGCGCGGCGCGGCGGCGGTCGGGCGCGTAGTGCTGGCGAAGCGGCGGCTGCAGGTGGATAGACTGAGGTCTGCCGGCGGTGGACACACCCATGGGGGGAGGGAACCTACCTTAGCATCCCTGCGCTCCGTCCCGCCCCGAAACGCGACGCAAAACCCGCTGAAGTGAGGTAGAGGAAGAAAAAAAAAGGTGAACGCGCGCAGGGAGCGGACTGCACGAGCCGGCAACGTGAGATGGAGAGAAGTCCCTGCAAGATCAGGAGGAGGAGGAGGAGGAGTTGTCCAGAATCTGACACGGGGAACATTCTGGTGACTTGCTCTCGGTTTGTGACTATGATTTGTTGCCCGGAGCTTGGTTCCAATTAAATGCACCCCCTGCGGATGATGTGGTTTGTTTACATTCGCATTCATCCTTGTCACAAAACACCTGATATTCAGGGCGGGTTCGAGATTAAGAGAAAACAAGCAAAAGGCACGCGGGCAAGTCCTGTCTTCATCCTGTCGCTGTCCGATCACGTAACGCTTCTAATTCAAACAGAATGCAGACCGCTGGTAAAACCAGACGCATGACTTTATACACAGCTATACAGATGTGGAGCAGATGCCCAGATGTGACAGATGCACAGTACGAGACGTCCAATGAAAGTCCCGCGTGCTTGTGACTTGCAGCTACTGGCTTAGAGTTGCTGACTACAGCCAACCTTGGCTTGTGCCGAGAGACGTCCAAATGCGTGAACTCAGCGAGCAACTGATCGGGATCCTTTGCGTCGGCAGAGCCACGGCAAACGCCACGGCAAACGCCACCCGCTGCTTTGCGACGCCAACATTTTGGATTTGGTGGGAAAGAAGGGAAAAAGCCGCTGGCCGCCCATTCACGCGTCTCTTCATCAGAGGCTCGACGGCGATAAGGCAGCTTTCCCCCGACACCTCAGCGACCCGCCAGAGGATCACCAGCTCTCGCCTCAGATAGACATCAGATATTCATGGGCAAATGGAGCCTTAAATCTCTTAATCTCACCCGATCCCTCCCCTCGTCACACCGGCTTATTCCGATTCTTATCCAGTCGCTGCACTGTGCAGCTGATGCCCAGCGTGCACGCGCATTATTCCATGTCTGATGAATACAGTAGCTTGGGAGCAGGCAAAAGTACACAACATCAGACGGGAACGTGGAGCATCCGCAGACGTGATCTGAATGAACCGTGGCTGTAGCGATGTTTTACCGTCATGGGGTCATGGCAGGATGTTACGTTCCCCTTCGCACCTGCAAAAAGCTCAGGGACGCAATTACATAAGCTGCCGCAAACACACAAGACGCTAAGATCAGTGAGTCAGAGTCTTCCCAAGCTTCACATGAGTAACAACTTTCATAAATATCTGGAACACAACTCCGGATCCCACAGGACACGCCGCGAATAACTCAGGGAAAGAATAAAATCTCTTCTTGCAAGCGACACATGAATATCAGCAGTTCAAACAAGCTTCAGTCAGAACGTGTGTGTAGATCAGCCAAGTGTAATTGTGTTATTGCTAATACCCTTTCTTGGTTTCCCAGCTCTATTTATTCCAGTTTTCCCCCATCCCTCCGTCCTCTGCCTCTCAGCCAACAGCTGCATGTTGTTTCCTATATTCCTTTTTAATCAACAGTATTCCTCCCATCTTCAGGCCTCTGGTGGCCTCTCCATCTGTCACATGCGTGAGACGAGAGGACGGCCATTATTGAAATCCTGGCTTCGAGGAGCGGCCGCCTTCACGAAGTCTCTTCCCGCCTCTTTCCCTGGTATTACTGCCTCTAACAGCCATCCGAGGAATAAAATGTGAAAGATAATGTTGAAACCAAAGATCACCGCCGGGTGCCAGACCACAGTGGCAACGCGTTAAAAGCAACGAGACGCCTTTAAGAGCTTTTGTTGCACAAACGCCAGGCTCGTAAATCATAGCTCAAATATTGCTGCTACAAGTCTTTTCTATGAGAAGTTTAGTTACACATACTTTATGGCTTCACTTTAAATGGTTCTCTTTTATCGCCCAGGCCTACAGTACCTTGCCAGCTTTCCCAATATCATCATTTTCCTGGAGATTACTATGATTACTCTTAGGGCTCCCAGAGGATGGTTCATAAGAAGCATCATTTATTCGCTGCAACGCTACAAGGAGAAGTTATCGGTGGTTTTCATGGAAACAGGTGCCAGTGGGACTATACATGCAGACGGCGCGAGAGCACGGGTCATCCTCTCATATGCGTTTCATTACCTTCAATAAGTTTCCCTCCAACCCTCCGCGGCGACGGGGAGTCATCGCTAACAGGCGGCGACGGCCTCAACCTGAGCGCGCGGCTCTCGGCACCTGATGGGAGGCAATTATCAGCTGTTCATTACCGACGAGGCGCGGAAACAAGTGCACCCGCGCGCCGCTGTGCGCATCTGCGCGCGCGCGCGCCCCCGCGACTGTGACGCCGAGAGACGCGAGTGCACGCGCGGAGCCCGAAAGGCCCTCGGTGCTGTACGTTAGGGTTTAATGAGGGAACGCGCCTCGCTGGCAGAGCTGTTACCTTTTGGTGTGATAGGTTATTAAAAATTCACACTGTTTCCGCGGTGCGTTGACTAGTGCGGCGGCGCGCGCATTAGCATTTAAATGGGAAAACGATAAGGCTGCGCTTGGCGGAGTCATACCTTCGTCACGAGGCTGGCGCACGGAGCAGGAAACTTTAATCAGGCCCCGGAAACTTTGGCTGCCTTCAGACTCCTGCGCGGTAACGGTTCGGTTTCACGACTAATGTTATGACTTCCGTGAAACCTCTGCGTATCGTTTCTGTCATAGTTTGCACACTCTTGCCAATTTGCATGCGCTCAGAAACCCATCACAGTCCGTTTTTACATGACAGTGATAGCTGGAAAATAAACAACACGTCCTTGGGGGCAAAACAATAAAAGGTAAACATGGAGTCACAGACGTGCTGACTATGAGGATAATCGCTTGTTTCTGGTGCATGTCTACTTATTATTACACGTAACTCGACTTCTGTTTGCTCTTAATGAACACACTCGTGTTTCTTATATTATTCTCCATAAGTACACGTATGCCTGCAGGAGGGATATTCACTTCCTGTTTGGAGATTCCCATTCAGACCACATACTAAAAGGCAGCGTTGAACCCAACTAGAGAAATACTTTTGTTTTGTTCTGTTTGTTTTGGCCCGACACGGTGAAAGCAGAGCTGCCTTTAACAATATAGGAGCCCTCCGTCTTGGAACAATGCTAATAAACATAAGATAGTTGTGTGAATGTCAATAAATGTGCTGCGATGGAAACTGTTGGAGCGTATTTTTCCCTTTTTGACCGCTGAGATACAGGCTTTAAAATCTGTACTCTCAAGATTAATAGCAGTCTCCTCTGCTGCAATATTTTTCCCAGCCGGTTCTCACTGCGTTTGGCCCGTTGTCATCTTCCTGCTCGTATCTGCTCCTCTGTCTTTTGTCACAATGGCTGACTGTGCGGTGACTCAGCTGGAGCTTTGCGGATCTAAAAGTGGGACAGCTGCCTTTTTTTTTTTTTTTTTTTCGGATGACACAACTTTGTCTGCCTCACGTGGCTCCTGCCTTGGGAACGGAGGGAGCGGGGCAGCTGTGGTGGGATGATTTGGTATAAATTAAAGCTGTTGCCTAGCAGGCTCCGCACGGTCTGATCCCGCTCCCCGCTCGTCTGGTGGATTTTCTCAATCAGTACGAACCCTTGGAGAGCATGGATTACATTACATTCACTCTGTCCCCTCCGTGCCCTTTTGTTCTTCGGGGTAAATGTACTGCAAACAATAACAATGGTTCTGTGCTCCGCGTGCCTCTGCGGCTGAAGGTGCCCCAGCCCTGCTACCTGTGGTTGCCTGAAGGGGGGGGGGGGGGGGGGGGGGGGCGTTGGGGGGTAATCGCTTTCCCATGCAGCACCGTTGGCTTGGGCTTCCTCAAGGTCCGGCCCGTCTGTCGTTCTCCATCGACGTCCAGCCACAGGTCTCCGGTCGGATCGGAGAGACCGAAGACAGCGAGAGGAAATGACTGCGCTTTCTGCTCTGTTCTGCTCTGTTCTGCTCTGTTCTGCTCTGTTCTGCGCCCACAGGCGCTCAGCGTAGCTCTAACTACTGTGCTCTGTGGTTTGATGGGGGAATCCATGGGACTTTTGTGATTTTGGCCATAACCTCCTTCTAAAATTAGTTGAGTGGGGTAAAAAAAAACTTTCTCTGTCATTGTTCATTTTTTTCAGCTTGTTTCCCAGGATTATGTTAATTTTCTGCTTCTTCTTTCTGCTTTTATCCTGCAAATATTTCCTTTAAGTATAATTTTGTCTAGGCTCTTATGGGTTAATATGGTGGAAATTATTAAATCATGGAGAATTTGGTGTCTCTATGACCACTAACTTTATCTTGAGAACTTTTCCATAGTGGGACTGGACACCGTTTTTCCAGATTTGGTTCATTATCAACATCTGTATTTAAGTTATTGACTAGAATATGTTGCCTAGCTACTACTTCCCTCATTCAGCTGGGTTGTAGGAAGGTCAGCTCCTCAGTCGCTGCATGGTTCTCAGCCTAGTGTACTTTTATCTGGTGTGACAACTACTGTCTCAAAACCTACTTTAGACTTCAGCAAACAATGGTTCCTGCTCTCTGTCTTTGTTAGAGAAACAACTTTTGCATTGTTTTCAATTCGTGACCTGATTGTGTGTGTGTGGTTAGGTTTGTTGGATGTTTCAGAAGTGTGTGAAATATATTTTTAAGAAGTCCCGTCCTTCACCCTTCCACTCGCGCTCCCATCTCATCTTCCTGTCATCACTCGGTCTGACCATGAAACAGGTGGCTAGAAAATTCAACATGGCCGACTGTAGTTGTGTGTGAGCACAGAGTCGTGTGTGAGGGGGAAAACCAGTGTGTGTCTGTGTTCAGTAAAAACAGAAAAAGAGAGAGTCCAACCAAACATGACAATAACAAACAAAAATTCAATACTTTGTGTTTTTTTTCATTTTACTGCATCCTGGACCGTTTCCCTCAGCCTCTCTTTGACTAGTGCCTCTGCTTGTTTCCAGAACGCACCTTAATTTAATTAAACATAATGAAATCCATCACGGTGCAAACGCCAGAGTCCAAAGGACCACAGATGAAGAGCTGGATGCAGCGGCGGCCGGGATGGTTTATATAAAAACAGCACTCGCGAATTTAAATACACTGACATGCAACAAGAAAGGAAGAAATACTTTATACTTGTTTCAAGTCAGAAAGAGAGAACATCTGCCTGGACATCTGTTCCCAGAATTTCCAACAGCAGTTGTGCTGAAAAAAGATCCTGTAGTAAGATGTCTGGAGACAGAATGGCACATCAAGCACATATACTGAAGCCTGTATTGTTTTCTTTTGGCCTGGTTTGGAATTTAATTAACACTGGAAATGCTGTTGGGAGGATATAACAACTGCCAGTGGCTCCCAGTCGATCCAAGAATAAAGTCCTCCGGTCTTATCACCGTCTGCTTTCCCATCAACGTTCCCTCCACCCAACACTCACGTTACCAGCCAGGCGCACGCATTTCACAAAAACACACACGCAGAAAAACCTCGCTTCGCAGTATTGTTAGACTTTTCTCTATACGTTTTTTTTATTTTTATACGGCTTTGTTTTCCTGTCTGCTGTGGTTTATTTCGATTTGGCAGCAAAAACAGGGAAAAGATGTTGTCGAAGCAGTTTGCGGCTGAAACAATAGCCGATTGTTCTAATGCACAGTGAATCTGAAGTGAAGTTTGAAAATAGCACATTAGCTGTTTCACTAACTTGTTAGCGCACGCTGACAGTTTTATGCTGTCCAGCTGCCAGTAAACGCCACATCTGGCTCCCAAACGAGTGCCACCGGCCTCTCCTCCGCCGGCTGCCGCTGATGCCTTTCTTTTCCCGGCCTCTCTGAGTCGCAGGGTTAATAGAAGATGCGCGGCAGCGGTTGCACAACCTCCCCGTCAAGATGTGTTTTTGAAAGGAACCGAGGGGCCGAGCGGTTCGGCCCGCGCTCCGGCCGCTGTCTTCGATCGCGGCCCGTGTGCATAAATTTCCCATTAGCACACGCACGCTGTAAAGGAAGCCTGACAGATTAAACTCCTTTTTGCTGTGAGGCAGTGTCAACCGTCCGGTGTCTCTGTGAGCGGGAGCTGTGGGGAATCGGACTAAACTAACTAAAATGAGCTGTTACTGAAAACAGTCTTGAACTTGACGTGTTCATCCACTCTGTGTTGGAGGTCCCGCCACCCCCCCCCCCTCCCTCCGGCACCTCCTTTTTTTTAAAACACTCAACTGCACACACACAACGCACGCAAAGAGGCAACACATACGACTGGAACAGAGCTGGCGATCAGACAGACGTCCCACGGAGAGACGGCGTCTGTCATGTGGAATGGATCTCATTAAAAGCACGCCCCGGGTCACACTTTGATGGACAGGGAGACGTCAGTCATCTGCCAACTAGATTAGCAGAGACTTGAGCCCCCACGTCCTTCCTCTCTGCCCCTCGAGAGCCCGCAGCATACCAAGTAGTGTGCTTATGTGTGCCCCGCAGCCTCCGTGGAAACCTCTCACCTCTGGCTTGCCAATCACAGAAACAAACGAGGACATTTAGCTCAATTTGAACCGGGAGGGGAAAAAAACTCACCTACTGTGTTTAAAGGCAGGTGTTAGCAGCGTTTTTCATTTTTTAGCTTTTCCTTGACATATAAGCCTCAAAGGCCAAGTCCACCTTGCTTAGTCTGACATTAAAAGAGTCGGAGAGATGAATATGCTTTTGTCAGGACCAGTTATCAGTCATTAAAGGTGATGGATGGTGATTTTCTGCTTGAGTCTGTGTCTCCTCCTGGGCCACACTATGTCCAAAGCGGTGACTGTCAGGTACCATCGCTAACGTTTGCATGGTTCAGATGCTGCCTAAAACTGCAGAAAAGATTTGCAACCCACGTTGTCAAGCCCACTGCCCAAAACTAGAGGAAATCACGGTAAAAATTCCTACATGTTGAATTAATTTATATGTTTTGAGTTCATATTAGAGATTCATAATCACTGGAAAACTCTATATTTGAAACCAGGGATCCCTGAAGTGTGTTTATATAACAAGTGATGGGTTTCACATTTTCCTCAAGAGACGTTTATTTAAATCGAGAAAAGAATTCTGACAACAATCCAAACTCCAAGGAGTAAAAACACAAACAAATGACACACAATAAAGTTAGCTATGAATGCTAACAGCAGGGCGGTCGTCAAAATAGATTAAGACTCCAAGAAATGGTTTGATGTGTTGAGAAATATCTTTATTCTGGTTCTTTGCAGAGAGAGAGAGAGAGAGAGAGAGAGAAGCAGCCTAGCATCATGGTGAAGAGTCTAACTGCGACAGCACCAATCAGCCTGTTGTCTTCTGTTTTTCTGGTTTTACAGGACAAAAAGGACCGCGATCGCAGCGCGGCCCACTGTTCATCCCGACATTCCCAGGAGTTCACATCTCCAGCAATAGACCTGTGGCACGAAGCCCTGGACGCTTTGACAGGCGCGCTCGTCAAGGCTGCGCTAGCTTCATTTGAAGCAGATGAGGACTCCCAGCAATCCCTGACACGCTGCTTGACATAATGCAAAGTCCATTTGAATTACGTCTAAATCTGGAGCTGGTAAAATTGAGAAATAGTTTTGGCAAAAGATGGAAATAATTGAGGCTATTTAGAGAGATGAGGACGGGCACCAGGAAATGTATCAGTGTTTAATAACCCTCATCAATTTCAATTTGTGACAGGTCGTGCAGATATATGAAGGATCCCACATTTAATCCATGCTGGAGTGTGACCAGAATCCAGTGTGTCATGCTTCATGCATGCACGCTGATAAAGGCCAAAGGCAGTTAAGATACATATGTAGTGACGTGGTGCCCTGGTAGGCATCCTAACAGCCTTCTGCAAATATGTTTTGGACAGGGACAATATGTTGGAATGCCCTCAGAGGTCGCCATGGGAAAGGTTTTCATCACATGGACTCAGCGGTCAGGGGGCGTCAGCGGTGGATGCGATATTGGCCCACTTTTCCTGACGGACTGTGACTTTTCGACATCTCTGCAACGTGAGCTACCTCGCAACGCCGCGCCGAGACTTCCCTCCCGAGACGCGGGGGGACGGGGGGTCACTGCGCTCCGGCGTGACCCCTCACCCCTCAAGTGCCTGCTTACTGAACAATGTTATGGAAACTGATATGTATGGGAAATGTTAAGTGGCGTGTTCGCTTTGTTGTTCTTCTTTGAAATGTCACGACGACAGGGGGGAGGCATGTTCATTTGCTAATTCATTAGCCGAGGCTATTAGCATGACGCGGATTCAATTCAAATGAGAGCCCGGGGGGGCCGGGAGCCGCCGGAGAGCAGGGCACACTGCTTGTTTTCTGCACAAGAAAAAGATAATGAAGAGACCGAGTGCGGTGGCCAATGGACAATGCAGGAGTAATCACAACGAACGCACTAATCCCTTCCTGAAACAGTGGGCAGATCCCGCTGCCAGTGCCACAGAGGCACAAAGCCCCCGAATGTGGTCCCTTCTAGACTGACATTCCAGAAAAAAGGTGTGAGACGGGTGAGAGGAGAAGCTTTTATATCTGAATAATGGCCCCTAAATGTCAGAGGACAGACTATGAGGGACCTGAGGCTGCATTCACTGTGATGGTGCCTTAAACAATGATACAACATGACATTGTGTGGTTTTAAAACCTTAAAGACATCATCCAGTCTTTAATATAGAGTGTTCACGAGGCAAAGTGTCAAGCGTTGTTATTTCGGGGCGTGCAAATGTATTTCCTCCGCTGCTTTATCTGCATCTGCATGCGTTTCTCATTAAAAGCCGCGGCGCAGGGGAGAGAGGGGGCGATCAAGCAATCAGGCGTCTGCCTCTCACAGGTCGCTGCCTCACTCGTGTTTCCCTCATTTCGCTGTCACTCAGCAAGACGCCGTTTTGTTTTTTTATGTTCGTCTCCCCTTTTAATCATCCGTCAGGGCGGCGGCGCCAATCAGCCAGCAGCGCAGGAAGTCCAGCGAGAGACGGGACCTGCTCCTCCACCATCCGACTGCCACGCCGCCATCCTTCAGAGCGCCCTCCGCTCATTTACACAGCTGGAGCGGCTCTCTGCCTCGCTCGCCCACAGCGCGCTCCCGGGCGCAGCTGCGCTCGCCGCCTGCTGCTGGGCTCAATTTTTAATCTAAATGAAGCTTCAGTAGATTCAAGCCTGACACTCACCTGCGGTGCAACGCGCCATACGAGCTCGGGGAAGGGCGAGGGAGCGAGCTCGTGTTTGACAGCCCGCCGTGGAGAGAGAGAGAGAGAGAGAGAGAGAGAGCTGCTGACACACTGATGGCTTCAGCCCATGACTCACTACTGTACATGTGTGTCAGCTGTGAGCCCCGCATGCCAGAGCATCATAGTCCATGTGGAATGATGTGCAACATTGGAATCTGCACACGCCTGATAACTCCCCTCCGGTCCCAGCTGAGCGCTGTTACCATGGCGACGCAAACTCCACGGCACTCGCTGGGACGCCTGTCTTTGCAAAGGAGGATCACACGTACGCGCGGGCTTTAAGGGCTTTAAGTGACAGGGAACAGCCACGCGGTGGAATCACACGGACGCGTTCTGGTGCAGAAACCGTATTTTCGCCTTGTCGCGTGTCAGCGGGACCAACTTGAGCACTGCCGATTGTATTAGTAGCGCCAATAAAGCGGGAGGTCTGAGTTCACAGTCCTTCAAATTACAGCCATCTATTCTCACAACCACTTAAGAGCCGCCGGTGCTGAAGCCCAGAGACTCTAATTAACCTCACATGTCCTCAGACGACGGGAGGACAATGTATACATAGTTTAATTTGAAACAAATGCTCAGTTATAAACTCTAGCTAAGAGGTCACAGGGTGGTGTCACTAGGGAACCAAACACAAGCACCAGCGTCCCATCGTCAGTCGGATTCACCGCGTGTCCCACAATCTCGTTACGTTGCTTTGTAACAATGTCACACTAACGTCAGCTAATCCAGCACTCTGTCTTGGTGGAACCAAACTCTGGGAGCAGTTCCTCCTTTCGACCTGACCACCGTGACAAACTCTGAACCGGAGAGCTGTCAGCACGGCGCGGGCATGACATGAAAGGCGGCCGCCGCGTTAAACCGGTCACGGTCCGAACGGGGGCGACCCCCGCGGCCGCTCCACCGGACCACCCGCTGGTTCCGGCCCCCTGTGTGTACAAACAGCCCTGTCTGTTGTGGAGACGAGGCTGGACCGACCCGGCGTGAAGAGGAAACGCCTGAGTTCATGTTACAGTTATGTTAGTGCTTTGTTAAAGGTAGAACCACAGCTCTGTCAGTCAAGTCCTTCTATTATAGTTGCTGGATGATCCCTTTGTCCTCTGGCATCTCCCTGGGGAACAGCTGAGCAATGTGCTAAGTAATCCTGCCATGTTATTGTGTGTCCTTCTCCGCGTTGAATTATTCAGAAGTGTCAAAATGATGGCGCGAGGACCCGACCCGCCTCCGGCACCGGCTGCCGTGTCCTGTCCCGGTGACCTGGCGGCATCCTGGCTGAGCCCGAGCGCCGGCGCCGCAGCCAAAGGCCCGCGATTCACGGCCAACGCAGAAAACACTGCCCCCTTCCCCCCATCACTTGTTTAGTGTTTCCATGGAGACCAAGCTCTCTAATGAAGTAGGGTGTGTGTTACAGGTAATACACGCAGGAAGCCGGGATAATGAGACTAAACAGCTGCGGTGAATAGAGGTTTTCCACATTCCACGCCTGTCCTGGAGCCTGAAAGCAGGTCCTGTAATCAGAAGCCCGGAGCAGAATGTTGGAGTCACCGCTGCCATCTGTGAAGCAGAGGCCGTCCTCCAGGCCAGGATGACGGACTCCAGGTGCAGTGACCACAGACAAGCATCCCTCTCCTGAGTGGAAACTCGGGCCTGTTGCTTCAGGAACAGCGTCTGCATAGAATGAAGGTCCCTCCTTTCAGGAATTCACACACCCATAGGATTTGCGCTCAATAAACTCTTTGCCCTTTGCACCTTGCAGGAAGTCCATTTGCTCTGGAGAGTGTTGCGCAGCCTCCGGGCGGCTTGTGAGCCGCATGCTTACTGTCTGGTTCACCGGTGATGAGCGCGTGGAGACGTCCACGCGCGCTCGTCGCTTCCACATCCACTCGGCTCCGCAGACATGCTGACCATCGGCTGTTATTAATGGCCGCGTTGCTGCAACATGAAGCTTCAGGTGAGGGTCACGACGCCTCAGGGGACTGAGGCAAAAGCCTGACCTTATCACATCTGGAAGACTGCTTGGGATTCTGGTCAGAAGTCAAAGTCAACTTTAATGTCAATGTGTTGGACATACAGAGAATTGAAATGATGTTATTCACAGACCCCCGATATAAAACAACGTGAGAACACAGACCCAACCACCGCCCACCGAGGTTCAGCCTCACGGCTGCTTTCGTAGCAGCCCGGTGTTTATAGTTCGCTGCACGTCCGGCCTGCAGGGAGCCATTACGGCTTCGCGTGTGACACTCGCGCCCAGTTACAGAAAGCTTAACGTGTCTATCAACAGCATGGCGCCTTACTGGTGTCCCCAGCATCCCATAATCCCCCCCGGAGCCGCCAGCACACAGTCTGGCGAGCGGCAGAGGAGCAGGAGAGGTGTTCTGTACAGCACAGATCTATACCGCTTACTTTATGGAATATTAAAGACTGGATGATGTCTTTAATTCTTCTTTGTTCTATTTGTTTCTTTTTACGGGTATTAAAGCTGAGTGAAACATCATTTCCCAGCTTTCGTTCGATATCCTGCACGTGATGGCGAACGCATTTGCTGCTTCCTTTGTGAGGGAACTCTCCCCTAAATGAAGCTGGAGCGGCTAAATGTTTCATCCAGCACATTCAGCCTGTTGTGGTGCGGGCCACCACAGTGACTAATTCAAAGTGCTGTCACTGTAGATCTGCTACTCTCTTCTTCCGCTGTCGCAGGGAAAGTAACACCATAAATCAAAGCCTGATGAGCTGCCTCATGCACTTAGGGACCCCACCGATGTGGCTGCTGCACTATTTACCCTGCTTGGCCTGGATGTGACAGAACAAAGGACTAATGGCATTACCCACAACGTCTTGGGGAGTAAAATGCATCCAGGCCAGCTGTACCTGGAGTGGAGGGTGAGTAACATGCTGCTGATGCGTGTTCTCATCCATTTTCTCAAAATGTATGCATGAAAAAACAACACCTCAAAAAATGCAGCCAAAAGCCTGACTGGTCCAGCGTCACACGCTCATTCTCTCCCACATAAGAGACGGCCGTAGAGCTGAGAGCCTGCGTCCACGGGGGAAAGGTGACCGGTTTAAATGCACCAATCCTTCGCACATGTGTGAAAAAATACATCACTGCTGCAGCACAACTGTCAGCCTGAGTCAGAATTAATCAACCTCTGTGACACCGACCCAGGCACCCACACACATAAATCTGCACTTGCATGAAATTTAAACAAATACCTTTTACCCGCTGACGATGGGAACTCGGAGTGAATTACACTAATTTCTGCGCAATGTAAATAATACGGATTTAAACGAGAATTCAAAAATAGACAAAGAAAAGTCTGGCCGGCGGGCGACGCGCAGGTCACTTAACTCAGCTCACTGCTGACCCTTCGGAGCCGCCAGCAGACGTTTACGGCCCTGCACCGAGCAGCTCTGGTTACGGCCGCTCCTCTGCACGCCGTGCGCGCTCAGGCCTCGCGCTTCACACGCCGCGCTCCGTCCGCGCAGGAAGAACGGCGGCCGCAGCTGCTGCGCCGTCGTCACAGGCTCGTTCAGCAGCGCCGGGTCGAAGGTTAAACGCGGCAAAGTTCATGTTTACGCGAACGTGCTAGAGAGCGTTATTCAGCACTGAAACACGCCCAGTGGAAATAAATCCCAACGTCACACAGATCCTCCGAGTTAAAGACATACGCGTATTTGGTCAACTTCAAACCTGTTCGGCAAATATGAGATAAACTGGAACGCCGGATTGTGTCTGAACGGATGCAAATTCCTGCAACCAGACTTTAAAGCATAAACATGTAGTCTGGTTGGAGCGATGACCTCTCTATGGGGGAGTCAGAAGAGCTCCAACACAGCAGAGCATCGGCGACATCAGGTCACGCGGCCCCGACAGAACAGCTACTCCACAGAGCTGCTGTGGAGACCCTGAAGTATTCTCTCAAAATGAACAGCGCGTCTCTCTTGAACTCTGACTCTCTCCTGTGCCGAGTTGTGATTGTTTTGCCCCGGCTGGAGTGCGATTGCATAAGGCTCTTGAATTTAACAGGCCTCCACTTTATTTTCAGACACACCGCTGGGGAAGAGGAGATGAAGCGGGGCATCAAACCTCAGGAGGAAACCGCTCTTGCAGCACCTTTTTCTATCGCTCAGGCCTGTAACCAAAACAAAGGGTGTTTGTAATGTAGTGCAGCTGCCTCCGTACGAGGACGTGTCACAGTAGATTTGGTTGCAACGAGGTTCGCATGAGAACAGAAGGCAACTTCAGAACCTCGGCGTGAAAACAAAGCAGTTACATTAGAGCCGGTGTTTATCGTGGTGGAGCTATTTCACCATTCAATTATCGCGTCGTGAGAGGCTGCTGGGCTCAAATCCTGCCTCGAGGCAGTTTGTGTGAAATCGCAGCCTGATAGAAATGTATGAACGCTCCCTCAGAGAAATGCAAGTTCAAACATCTTTAGCAAAATAAAGCCAAGGTGAGAACAAAGCCGTTCAAGAAAGGTGATCGTGTAACAATATATTTTCATCAAAACAACACACCTTTCATTGTTTTGTGGATCATCTGCATTAAGCCAGTTTTGGAGGTCGTTGCACTGGGTCTAGTCTCTACTGCAGACGTCGCTTGTCTGTTGAAACGCCTGACCTCTGACCTCTGCACTAAACAGGCTTAGGAGCTTATGTTTAAAGCTCCACCGAGGAAAGCAGGCTGGTTTCTAGGGGCATCGCCGAGCGGAGGGCAGAAGGTCAGAAATTAGACGAGAACAGTGGGAGGAAGAGAAAAGTGACGTGTACAAACCACTAGAGTTGGTCAACAATTATCTAGTACAGGTTTATAGGAGGAAAGAGGAGCTTAAGCATCCCAGCTTTTCTACTTAGGAGCCCATGAGAGCACCAATCCTCCACAGCCATCCTCCGAGCATCCCCGGGGAACCTTCAGCCCGTGTCTACACTAATTGCTCATTGATACAGATTGTGATTATCTGTGCTTACAGGGTAATTATGTAGTGTCAGAGTCACTAAATCAGGGTTGGAATGAGGCTATCACAGTGCTGGCTCTCTGGGGATCAGGAGGGGGGGTATCTGGGCCTCCGCGTTATCTCCATGCCTCTACTGTCCTTATCTGCAGAGCGTGAGCCTGCGGAGAAACAACAGCCGGGCCTCAGCCAAAGCAGACAGATAGCTGCAGTGCCAGGCATGCGAGAGGGCGAGCGAGACAGAGAGAGAGAGACACACACACAACACACGCATCCTGGTCTCATTGTGTCGCACCAGTACAAACAAGTGCCCTTTCACAATAAAAGACCAACATTTCCCCGAAAACCCCCATGTTCATGCTCCAGCGCCGTGCATGAAGCCCAGTATTTATGTGTGTGACTGCTTTTGCCTCGACATCATACATTGCTTTGCAGCCAGTGCAGCTGCTAAAACCGAGCCAAGCCTGAGAAAGTGCCACGATTGTGTCTCGCTCTTTTTTTATGGTTAAATGAAAATGCGTTGGTGTTCGCGATCTCTCCTCACGGAGCCGTGGCCGCGTTGGCTCTGCCACCGGCTCTGCAGGGGTCCCTGTCAGTCACAGCAGCACAGAGTAAATCAAGGTCTTTGCACTTGATTATTATTCAAACGCAAACAGACTGTCTCTAATTTAATTTTGCATCCACTGACATTAAGCATGAATTTCATCAAGATCAAGAGATGTTTGTCAGGATCCAAGCGCGACAGAGCGTCCTCTGAAGTGGCCGTGCTCTCATTATTACATCTGAGTGGCATTTTCTTCCTCTGGGTGAAAAACTACTTCCAGATTTTCCATAGTTCGTATTATTTTACAAACCATTTATACCACAGTGAATTTAAACTTCTATCGTGTTTAACATCTCTCAATATAAATGTCATGCAGATGTTTTATTTTTGTCATTTCTTAAATATGATCCTTTGATGCATAACTGTGAGATGCCACAGCTGATTTACTGAAAGAGGAGCACCTTTATAAACCATTATTCGTTATGGCCCAGTATTCGGTCCCATCAATAACCACCCTACGTCTCCATCCTTGGTCTGTTCTCTGCTCAAACATCCTAACAGATGTATTGTGTCAGGTAATAAAACAAACTGCAGTCTACAAACCTGACTGCCGTCATTTCATCTTTCATCCCAGCAGTTACGCTGTAAATACCTGAAGCACTGACTCCACCAGCGATCTGACAGGAACGCATGATGCATGACGAGTCCTTCCTGTGGAGCCATGCTCAGTCTGAACGCAGCCTTATGAGAAGAATATGACAGTGTTCTTTAAATTAAACTCTGTGCTTCCCATCAAAAGGGAGAAAAAGGCTGTGAACATTTCCCTGAACGTTCAGCGTCTGCACAGTGTAACAGCTCCATGGTCTCATGACAACGTTCTGTTCTGCAGCCGCTCAGCAGCGACAGAAACTTCCCACGACCCCAGATCCATTCCTCAAATATTCCCATCCTCTTTCTTCTCTCAGAAGTTCGGCCCTTCTTTTGTAGTGTAGAGCTTTTTCGTGTTAAGCGCTGTCTGGTCTCTGGCAACAGTCGCTCAGTGTTCACAGGAACTGTAGGACGACTGCGGAAACCCAGCGTAACTTGGAGCACGTCCACTTGGCTCAACACGTTACATGTAAAAGCTGGAAGATGCTAAAAGAACAATGGCAGATGAATTTACGATCCTGACTCCATAGTGACGCCTCTGAAGCGATCCATCATTTTATTTACTGGCCGAAACGTGTGGACTAATGGTTTGCATGCAGTTCAAATCATTCATTCAAAAATTAACTTTTCTACCACGTATTTAGATTATTACAGTACATTTGTCTCATTTTCCGTCTGCATTTTGCTTTTTGCGTCCGTCTGGGTGACAGCATTGCTGTTTGGACGTTGCTTTGCACGCTATTCGCTCCATGGGTGTCGGTCGACTCTCATCCTCTATCTTCCTGATCTGCTTTTCTTATCGCTCACTTCAAACAAAAAGTCCCCCCCCTTTCCTTAAACATCGTCCAAAAAGACGCTCCTGCTGCTTTGGACTCACTTTCAGCCGCAGCCCTGCCTTTCGCTGCAGATGCACGGAATACAGATAATCAGCGGAGCATCCCTTTGTTGCTGCGTGGAGGGGATGAGGGTATTTGACTTAGATCTCCTGGATAACATTCGGAGAGCCCTGATTTCATTTCACGCGAGGCTTTTTCATGATGACAGAGCTCAAACTCACCAACTCCGGTTTGTCATTCTTACACATGAGGTTTCTTTAGAATGAGTGATTAATGTTTTCTCTCTCAGGGCACCAGTCTGCTTCTCCTTCTGTATTAGCTGAAACACTCTTTTTCAAGCAGGCCCATCAGTGCTGTTTTACGACACAATGGGCCGCCGCGGTGGCCGCCCTGTCAAAGATGACAGAGTGAAGGAGGGACCGGAGCCGGGTTGTTTGTTTTGATTTCCGCCAACTTCTTATCTTTGCGTGAGTTGGGTGAAAACCAGCAGCAGACGTAATGTCCACAGATCAGGCGTCACGCTATACGGTTAGAGGTTATCAACAGCTCAGTCACGCGTGTCCCACCTTGGCATCAGCTCTTGGCTGTGTTGTCATGGTAACCGTGGCATGCAAAGGCAGCATTTTGGTCTGTTTTTTCTTTTGTTTTCGTTGATTGTTTGGGTTATGTCAGTTTTTGTCTTGTCCCTGATGTCTTTATAAGAAAACACAGACATTAATATGTGTGTGTGTGTGTGTGTGTGTGTGTGTGTGTGTGTGTGTGTGTGTGTGTGTGTGTGTGTGTGTGTGTGTGTGTGTGTGTGTGTGTGTGTGTGTGCGCGCGCACACGCGCTCATTCGTCTCTGTGTCGGACTGCGACTGGTGTCAGTGTGTGTGTATACCCATGTATTAATGGCTTTTAGATACAAGAACAATAACCTTGTTTTTTTGAAATTTCAAGAAAAAATATTTGATGGTTGATGAATAATTATAACACGCAATAAGTAATGATATTCATATTCTAATAAAAGTCTGGATTAATGTGTATTTAATCCAAAGCTTCCTCTGTGTTGGTACTCTGTGTTTGCAGTTATCCATAATCCTTGTATCCTTGTCACAGTCTAAAGTAATCAATAAGAACAGAAAACACTGCATGTAGCAGGAAATAGAAACCTTGGTAGTATAATATATAAGCTGCTGAGTGACTGTGAAGTACTGGTACTGTATCCGCTGTATAACGACCCACATGTCCAGCCTCACACTGCATAAACCAATAACTCTCACCTTCACGTGTAAACCTTCTTAAAGCAATATTTACAACTTCCAGAGTCGATCTCAAACTGAAGATCATTTATTTGGGGCCACTTTGAAGAGGGTTCACCAGGCGTCCTGTCAGAGATGGTGCATGAGAAGACTGTTTACGTGAGCAGCAATATACAGCATCCGTCAGTGCATGTGTCATCAAACAAAAGTCTATAATAAATCTTCTTCATCCTCTCGTTGAAATAAGAGCCACGTTTTTTGGTTCTTGGTGCAACTGATAAAATGTTACAACCCAATAAAACAAGATGGAAGTTAAAGAACTCTCAGGCCATTATATATCACATGTAGCGTAAAGAATGCACAGATCATTCCAGTAGAGACATTTCCTCACATTTTTAATGAGGACCATCCATCTCCTATTATCAGAACCTGCTTCACTAAGGAGCAAAAGCAAAACACTAAATCACATGAGCTCATTCACAGCTAGGAATCATGGGAAAAACTCCCTTCATAGCAAAACCGGGCTCTGATGGATCCTGGACCGGTACCGTGCCTGACCTCCTCCTTCTGTGAGTCACACAGCAGCTTCGTGGAGAAGTCATCCCACTGAACCCGGCATCGGCAATAAAACTGATTTACTGGCGTGAGGAGGATTCCCATTCAACACTTGTTAGATTTAAATCGAACCTCCTTTATTTCCGAGCTGATTGATGGAGCCCAACACAAGCGATCTCTCCGCTTGGCCTGGCGTGTGTCTTGTAAACATAGTTATTGCCTGTGTTTGTTTTGAGCCCGTTGCCCGTGGCGACCGGCCTCGGCAGGACACCTCCTGCTCGGTTGCTGGATGGCGCCTCGCGTCTCCCCCTCCATGTGGGCTATTGGTTGATATCCAATTAGAGTTTTGCGTGAGGATACGTTGAGTCACATATTGTCTATAGTATTCGCACGACAAGGTCAGATGTGCTTTTTCGCCCTTGTGAATCTGGAGACATGAGCCAGGTCTGCTCTGATCTGGTGGGATGAGGCTGCCACACGAAACAAGAGGATATTGGGTGACCAGTGAAGACGAGAGCAGCGTCCTCCCCTCAGAGCTCTCCTTCGACGCAGCATTCCACTCGCAGGGCGCGGCGCACGTCAGGCGCTCCGCTTTCCGCTTCATACGTCGCCGACAAGGCTGTCGTCAGAGGGTTTTACCGGCGGCGTCTGTGAAACCCGAGAGTTGATGAACAGGCTTCGCGCTGGGGGGGGGGGGGGGGGCGCTTTAGCACCGTGGAAGCGGTAATGCACACCCGCAGCAGTGGGGAGCGCAGGCCTGCGTGAGCGCGGCGAGGCCGACCCGCCGTCTGGAGCGGGCTCCAATTTCCTCACAACTTGTTGCCCGATGCTATATAAACGCTGGCATGCGGCGCTGACATCCGATCCGGACTGAAAGCGCCGCTGAGAAGACCCTCTGCACCCGCCGGGTCCCGCGCTCTTTCAAGTCCCCTGTCCCTGTTCTTGCCCAGAGCGACTAAGTGGCCTGGTGGCCCTGCGCGCGGCCCCCCGCAAACCTCCCGCTCCTTCTCAGTCATCGCCATCGCTGCTAATGAGGGTCTCCAGGGACGCCCTGCCAGAGCTAAAGGGACACAGTGGGACCCTTTAGCTACTGTGAAGAGGAAACCACCCTCACTGGGTGGAGGCTTAATGTGTGTCCATGTGTGACGGCTGTCCATCTGCTGTGCCGAGCCGCACCGAGCCCAGAAAGACACGCTGATACAACAAAACAAAACCACAGCACTGCTTTTCTACCCGTCCACAGATCCGCTTATCATTATATATTTATATTTTTTTATATTTTTCACGTTTTTCCTCTGTTTGTTTTTCTTACCATAATAATGGTGCAATTATAAAGATTGCTATTTCAAGTTCAAACAAGCAGTGAATTAAGTGATGCCCTGGAGAACCTTGACCGCCAACCAGGCAGTTAGCCGCTTCCATGAAGAGTAATGAGGGCTACTAGCATAAATTATTCAACACTATTGAGCAGGGTATGATTTTTCCACTCCACTAACTCCAGAACCCCGATGACCTGGGAGCCTCTCCCACAGGCTGACAGAGATGCTGTGAATGATGCGAGCATCTGCGCAGTAAAGTTCAATCCTACACTGAATCCAACAATGCAACAAAGTCTCTGAACCAGTCTCAGAACTAATAATGTGAATCAAAGAACAAGCGGGGGATCTCCAGGCCTGGTGTTACCTGACCTGATGCATTTCAACTGGTTTTCCTCCGACCTCCTCATTTCCTCGGGCGGCGTGGGCCCCTGGTTGTTGTGTCAGTGTCAGCTTCAACAATCGCGCCCGTGACCTCAGACGCCTGAAGCGAGTCACTTCAGATGAGGATTAGGACTAAGTGTAGAAGAAGAATTCAGGAGACGGCTCTTTTTGTTTCAGTGAGCGTGGCAAAGAAGCAGCACAGATTGAAATATCCGAGGGCTTCTATTGAAGCGCTGGGGACGGTGGGTTTGCAGCCGACGGCCTCTTAGCCTCACAGGCTCGTCCCATGGGGTCTTTTTTGGGAGCTCACGTCGGGTTCGGGGCCTGTTGAGTCTCCATCCAGCCAAGCAGTTGCATTATTAATGAGAACTGTGGCTCCCGTTCCGACTCCATTATAGACACTGTTGATACCGCATCAAAGAAAGGAAAATAACGAGAGGACAATGAATTTAAGTGCTGTCAACAGCCACTTGAGTGAACAACATGTCAGGTTTCTCTGCAGCAGATCCTGGTGACATGAAGCCTCTCTGTGTGTGATATGTTTTTCTTTTGGACAGTTCCAATGGACTGGCCTCGAGGCCCATTTCACACCGGATTAGTTTCCATTTCAAACCCCGACCCAGCCCCCAGCTCCTGAAGAGACACATGAACCCAGGTTCAATCCTCCAGGTCGTTTTTATCTTTTGTCATGGCTCTAAAAGCACACAGGTTGTTGTTTGGGTCAAAACACTGACATACGATGAAAAGTAGATTTGTTCAAGTGTGGGGATGTAAATCACAGTAACAACCACGCGGCCTCATGCGACGCTCCCTTCCATCCTCAGTATTAGACCCAGGTAAACAAACATGTTGGAGCACATGCCTAAATGCACTTGAAACACAAGCACACACCTGCTTAGGAAGGAAGTGTTTGAACAAACAGCTGGACGTGTATAAGCTGCATGCCTCCAGATGGGAGCGTAAATCAGTCGCTGGGAGCTGCTTTGCTTTCCAGAATGCAACGATCCTCTGGAGCAGAAAAAGGGTGTTTGAAAAGTATCTGGGGACAAAGGAGCAGGAAAAGGGGAAAAAGGGGAGTTCAGACTCTGGACAGACACCTCATCATCTGCCTAAGAAACGGCTGCAAACAACCGGGAAACTGGTTCCACTCGGCCGACGGTCTCTCCACATGTCGGCGGTCACGTCCCTGCAGCGCCTCAGCGTTATGAACGCGTTATGAACCATGCATCAACTTCTCATTAGGACGCTCTGTTATCAATTAGCTCTTCGTCCTGCTGCTGAATCAATATTAACGCTTGTCCGATAACACCTCATAACAATAACCCTCCGGTCACACTACATTAGGAGTCCCTCGATGAGGCTAGTTTGGGGGTACCGCCACTCCAGCGCTGACCCTTTGACTTTCATACATCCTTCACATTCTCTCAAGGTTTTAGCAGAGCGCGCTAACGAACCGGGGGCCGCGGGCTTATTGGACACTCGACAGTCTGTCAAGACAACTCTCAGGCAAATCATCGTTTTGTGTTAGCAGTGGTTTAGCCGTGGGCCTGTCCACGGTGCTGTCCGCAGGGGCTGCACACGCACGAAGACCCTCTTAGTCCCGCTCTCCTGCAGAGCAGCGCGCGGATCACTTAGCCACATAAACCCGAGGGGTCCCGCTGCCCAGCCTGGCTTCATTAGCGGCGCTAGCCCTCCAGATGCAGCGCTGCCGCCCGCTTTGCCCTCGGGTCTGTTATGACTGAGAGGAAGCTGAAGCGATACTTGTGTCAAACGCCGTCTAGGCACTAAACAGGAACAGCTTGGACACACACACACACACACACACACACGCACACACACACACACACACACACACACCAGTAAGTGGCGGACAAGAGTCCCGCTGGGCGGAGAAAGGGTCGCTGCGCACGGCAGGAAGTTAGAGGCCAAATAAAAATGTCTCATCTGCAATAAAATATGTATAAATCCATCGAATCAGATAACTAACTGAGTTGGTTAAGGAACAGTAGCAGATGTGATTTTAACACAGTCACTGCAGAGTTTATGGGTGTTCTGTGTAAGGTAATGTATCAGCAGCCCTTGATCAGCTTCGGTTTGGTGGTCACTGCATTTAAAGGCTGTTTGCAATGTGGCGTGGATGATGTCACTACACGAAAAGGAGAAAATATCTGTCCTCGATGCATTAGATACACTCACTAATAACAGCGCTTTCCCCCCCATCTTGCTTTGGTTTACCTCTCCATCCAGAGGAAGTATTATATGACCTGAAACTAACTCGATGAAGCTGTGGAATTTGTCAACATGAACATGAACTGATGCTGAACGATGGGGGCTGCTATAAATCAGACTTTCCCAGTCTCAAATCATTACATATAAAAAGAACAGCACTGGCTAAACGCCAGGTCGACGCACCAGCACTGCTACTTGCTGAGTCTTATTCCTCTGAGGACTCATTTACGCACTTCTTTCAGTTTACACCTTGTAATACTGAGACGAGGCTGCGTTCATCTGGACAAACCTGCATCGAGAATTAAGGGAGACCTAAGGTTGGGCTTTCTCACTCAAGTGTCACACCTTTGGTTCCTTCATTTCCTCTGCAGAGCACCCTCATGCTCTGTGAGGGGCTGTTTCAGGCCTCCCCCTCTGATGGTCGACGGCTTGATGAGGTCCAGATGTGTTCCAGATGAGGCCCATGTCTGACATAGGGATATGAGAGGAGCTGGAGTCCCTCGGGGGTCCATAAAACGGATTTCTGCTCACATCCACCTCTACAATGTAGGTGCATGTTCTGCTTTAAGCTCGAATTTAATGGCATTAAAAAGAGCCTGTTTGTTTAACATGTATTATTGCACACATATTGAAATGCTGGGTTCAGATTTGTGAAGGCTAGTTAGTAGGTTAGTACTCAACGTGTCAACAAACTACACGTTTGTTGTGCTTGTTGTCACTGAGCAAAACATAGCAGGAAGCAATCATATATCTTTTTGTGCCTTTATTGCAGCAAAGGTCAAAGGTTGCTACGCGTCAGACCCGCAGCGTAGTCATTTACAGGTCAGGGGAACTGTCATCTTCAGGCCTCAGTGTCCTGGAAAAACTACATGGACAAGATAAGTGAAGGAGATTCTGTACAGAAGCTAGATCCATGTAAATCCAATAACAATTTTAAACATGTGCATATTTAACCTATTATACTAGACGAAAAGCTATTGACTCTGACCCAAGAGTCTTAGTCTGGACTTTGTCAAAGTTCGAATACCATCAGCGGTACGATGTTTGCATTATAGTAGCTTCTTCTTCATTATCATCACTGTTAAATAGCTGCAGGTCCATGAGATGTAGAGTGGCACCACAGTGACAGGTGTCCTAACGCTGAGGATTCATATTAATGTATGCAGGTCACTGGCTGCTGTTTATATCCTTTCTAGGCAGTAAAGTGTTTAGATGATAGTGCTCTATGATGGAGGGGCCTCAGTTCTCACACTGAGCTTTGACATCTTCTGTAGGTGGTTCAGTCACTTCCTGTTTCATTTTAATAGCTAACGGTTTGGCAGAAACAACAGCTTGTGGCCTCTTACTGGTTCTTGTGTGCAACCTTGGGTCATTTGTAATAAATGAATCGGTGAAGGCACTGTACACGTTTGTGGTGATGCTTCGGCCTCACAGTGTCGCGTTGTGTTTGGCACTCGGAGCCACGGAAACCGGATCCCGCGTTGCTCTTTTATTTGACCTACGAGCAGGAAAATTACCTGTTCCCTCGGGGGCAAATGTACGAGGGAACAATAAGGGCTCTTGTATTAACAGCTTGCAGAGACTGAGTTCTGGGGAATAATTAATTTCGCTGTACGGCTACAGTGCATTAATCACTCTGCTCCCAGCAGGTCAGATTAACAGCTTTCTCTGCCTTTTCAGTAAGAGTCTGTGAAATCTGCGCCTGCAGTTTAACGGAGTCCGCGCTAATCTGCACTGTCTCAGATATCAAAGCTCGCATTGTGATTGAACGCCCCGAGAATCCAGGTACATTTCTTAAGCAGAGGAGGAGAGAGACAAAAGTACTGATAATTAATGGCTGTCATGAGATACGGAGTGGATGCGGAGCGATTACACATGACATATAAATTGCTGTGTAATTTCAGATGCTATAGGCGTTTTCTGCTGGAGCAGGTCTCCTCTTGTGCTGCCTGACAGATGATATTCAAATGGAAGTCGAGGCCAGAGGGATAACATGCCATTGCTGAACCATTAGCTATGCCAAGGACATCTAATGGTCTGGGCCACATGCAGAACAGCAGATCAAACACCTTCTAGGATTTCAGCAGGACGCAGTGTAACACAAAACAAGTCCTGGGAGCACTCACTGTCATTGTGCCGTGTTATTACAGCAGGTCTTCGCGCCAACATTAAGCCATCAAATATCTCCTTTTAATGTTTTATGTTTAAATTGATGTAAATCTGTTCAAATGGCGATCGTTAAAAAGCCCGCGTGCACGATTCAACTGGAGGACGCTCACGGTCACTGGTTTGTCAAAAACGCCCACGCGCCGGTCGCTGGGAGGCCTCGGCGACGCTCCTGCCCAGATTTATGCACCAACAGCTGCAGAGGTGGCGCGAACGCCAGCGCCGTGAGCTGAGGAGGTGCCCGGGTTCACGCGGAGGAGCCGGCGCTGGAGACGAGCTGCACAGCGCAGGCGACGGAGGGCTCGACGAGAGGAACAAACAATAGAGCTCATGCAGCGTGAAACGTGATCTTTGAGACGACAAATTGTTGAATTAAGTGTGTGAATGCGATATTTAATGCATCTCAGAGTCATAAAGGTTTAAGCCTTAAGAACATAACTGATGGGACGAACGCCCCAAACAGCCGGGCCTCTTGGGACGAGGGAGAGGCTCCGAGGCCGCATGGTTATTACGCCATGCGCTGCAGACAGGAAGTGAAGGGCAACGAAGACGGAACCATCTACACAGAGAGTTGGTTTAAGTGCGTTTCAACCATCGCTTAAAGTCTGATGTTTGCACTTTGTGACCTGTGTCTGAAACAGACACAGTGATTTATTGCCCTTCACTTCATCTGAAGACAAAAGACGAGCTGTTCCTCCGCTGTGTTTGCTCCGGCTCAGTGATACAGACCATTTGTCTTTCACTTGATTTTCCTGCAGTATATTTCACCGCCGCCAAGTTAAAATTGCGTTGTGCAATCGTCTCCTCGCTTCTAACAGGGCGGCGAGTGACGACGATCCTCTTATTCGTCTGCGCACAGACATTAAGCCAAATTTAGTTTTTCAAATCCCATTTCACATTGGTAGATAAGTGCGAATGGAGACTTACCTATCGTGGGGGAAAAATCAACAACAGGGACTGAAAAAGTCTGCGCTCCGGGTTCCTCACACAATAACGTGCAGGTTTCCCACCAACTCCATCGATTCTCATTTAGGCAACATTTCAGATAGTTCTAATCCCTCAGCGCTGCCAATCATGACACGGCCGTTAGCGTAGTCACTCTGCTGATTTATGCCTCCGGGACAATGAATAATGTGTACAGTCACTTTCTGTGCAGGGATTGGCTTCGGTGCAGGTGATTGTGTTACAACAATGCTACTGCAGCGGGAAAAAATGGATCCAATGTTGTAAAAAGCCAAGAGCAGGAGTGAAAATATCCTGAAGCCGGCTTAGCATAGATCAAGCTGTGTTGTGGGGTGAATGAGAAAAGGCAGCGGAGGTGCATGTTCATCTGCTTCCCAGCGCGGTGCTGAGAGGTTTATCAGCTGAAGAAAACTGATGTAAACCTACGCTGGAGAAACTGGGCCGCGTGGTCTCTGGTTTCCTGCACAGTGGGAAGACGGAGCAGGGGAGCCTTTTTTTCCCATACTGGGGTAAGAACCCGGTGTTGCGAGGCCCTTTCAGCGCCCGCTGATTCAGTGCACATGTGCGAAACGAGACGAGCGTCGCTCTGGAAGGACGTCACGGAGCGAAGCGGGCTTTGTGTCATCGGAGCCTGTGAGCGGATCCGTGGGAAGTTCAGAAGCCGCTTTAGGAGGAGATGCTCACCTATCAACATGCTCATATATGCAGAGAGCTAAACTGGATAAAACGGGTGAAACGGCACCTGATAACAGCAGCTAACAGGGATCAAATGGACGCCTGGGAAGGAAGCTTGAATGTGAAACGCAGCGGTAACGGCTGATTGCAAGGATGCCTTATTTCCATGTGACTTGCAACAATAAACCGAGGCAGCAATTGACCCACAATGATGTCTCACCCATATGGCTGCAATGTTAAAGCCATCAGACATATTCCCGTGGGTTATCCTTATTACTGCGAAGTGCAAACATTACTGCCAGGTATTTCCAGCCCAAATGAAATAGTAATGCTCTGCCTTATGGTCCCTGAGCCCTGCTCCATCAACCATGCAATACATTAACATTAAAACAGACATTAATAATATACAGGGGTGAGAATCTAAATATGAGTGCTCAGCGCCCATAAGACAGCTCAGTGTCTGTATAAGCTGTATAACATATGGTAATATTGACGGCATCTAAAACCAAAGTCAGTCGGAACAAGGACCGAACAGAATTACTTAGTGAGATAATTGCTTTTTATTGCTTCTGTGGTGTGGGGAATACGCTGCTGCCTACAGGCAAATATGATGCTTCCTTATTATGCACATGCAACTTTGGCGGAAGAATCCTCCCGATGGAATTAGTCTAGATGCTCATGCATCTAAAGTATATTTGCACCTGGTATAGGCTTCAGTAAAATACACCAGCACCTCCACATAGACAGGCTCATAATAATAAAAATACACTTAAAACATTTTGTTTCTGGTTTTGTGGTTTCTGGTCAATAGAAGGAAATGCTCCGACTGAACTGTTTTCTGTCACTGCTGTAGTTCACAGCATCGATATCATTTCCAAATGTGTTGGGGTGTCTATAATGTTCCCGACGACAGGCAGAGACAGCGGTTACATGTAAGCATATAACACATTTATCCACTTCAGCTTTGGATGGATGTGATTTCATGCAGGTCTTTCAGAGGTTTTGTTAAAGAAGGTGGTGTGGGGTGTGTTAAGCTCCAGCTTTACTAACCTTGTGGTGGGACACTCTACAGCTGAGCTGATAAACAGGCTTTCTAAACTTAGCTGTAAGTATTACTGATACTTATCACTACCAATATCAATGTGTGATTATGGTAGTTGTGATGCTGTACGTCATGGCTGTTATTACATATGTGTATGTTTTTTTGATATATGTATGTTTGTATGAGTGTGTGCACATACCAAAAAAGAACTACTATTAGCATTAATGCTAATTTCACAGGCAAACCACAGTACAGCAGTTGTTTAAGCTATTAATGTGTCAGCCCAAGGTACCTCCCTATTTACTTACTCTGTGCCTATTGTTTGCTTAACTGATTTGTTTGGTTTCAGCAGCTGATTGCACCCCCACTGATTGTGTGTGTGTGTGTGTGTGTGTGTGTGTGTGTGTGTGTGTGTGTGTGTGCGTGCGTGCGTGCGTGCGCGCGCACACACACACACACACACACACACACACACACACACACACACACACCCCAACGCACAAACTCAATCTGTCCACCAACACAGCGACATCACACATATTTAGGATGGACTAAATAAAACCAAAAGCAAAACTGTCCATCACAATGCAGCATTCAGCCTAATACCTGCTGCTTGTTAAACTGCTGGACAGAAAAAAAAAAAAAAAAAAAGAAGATGGTGTGTGTGGTTGTTGTTCATCTGGATGTGGGAGAAAACAAACAGCTTTCTGTCACACCTCCATTAAAACAAATGAAATTCTGCCTCTGGCTCCTTTTCTCGCCTCTGTGGGCCGACGCCGTCTCTCAGCTTCAGAGAGTCCTGCCTCCTGTGTTCGTCTCCTGTCTCGTCCTCAGACTGACGCTGCAGCCGCCTGCTGCTAGGAGTCATCCAGCTGGGATAATTGGCCTCCCCGTCCACCCATCCTGCCATTCACAGTGGCTGAAAGCCCCCCATCACACACACACACACGCACACGCACACGCGCACGCACACACACACACACACACACACACACACACACACACACACACACACACACACACACACACACACACACACACACACACACACACACACACAGGGGACACTAACGTGGCAGCTTCTGTGCTTTCATTTTCATTCCACCGTCTGGGAGGACCGGGCAATGACAACATCTGTCAGGCGTCTTTGGAGTCCGAAAAAGGGAAACAGAAACATTAATACACAAAAAGAGCCTCCTTTCACTTGCATATTAAAGGATCGGAGTGACACAGTGACCTTGACAATGGCAAAGACTCATCAACTAATAGTGATTTGAGTTCCAGCCAACACTCGATGCCGTGTCAATAAAGTACATGAAGCCTAAGTCCATGCCTCCTGGTAATAATCCAACAATCCTGGTAATAAATTTTCTATTTATATGCAAATAGACAGATATTGTGGCTAAATCTGTTGCTCTGCAAATGTATCTGATTGTTATCATAGGATATAGTGACCTACATGAAATGAAAACATGTCATTTCATCCTACCAGGAAAAAAAATCTACATTTGAGAAAATCTACATCATGAAATCATCAAAGACTGAAACATCTAAAGATGAGATCAGAGTGTGATTTTTGCAGACAGGTAATTGGTTCATTATTCCAAGGACACGTTGAAATGCAGACACCATAATATGTTGGACAGACTCCATTTGTGGTTACAGTTTAATATACATATTAGACACACTATAATTTTAGAAGTTTAATCATTTGTTTTAAACCTGACAGAGGTCTTTATCTTGATCGAGTCATGTGATGCAGTTTGTAATAAAATGGACTCTAGATAGTTCAGTATAGTTCAGTTTCAACCTGATATAATCACTGCTTTGTTTTTTTGTGAAGTCACTGTAAAAGGTTTAATCAAAACCTTTTACAGTGACCCCCCCCCCCCCCCCCCCCCCCCCCCCATCGCTAAAAGGAGACATTTCAGCCACTGATCACTGTGGGCTGCTGGTCAGACAAGGAATGAGTGCACACAGCAGCTGTACCCGTGCTGCAGTAATAACCTCCCTGGTTACTGCTCTCAGAGGAGCTAAACTCCAGCAAACATTCAGCAGAGCTCAGCCATAAGAAGCATGAGGGCTGCCTTCACTTCGAAGGTCAGAGGGGAAGCGACAGTGCTCCTGCAGTGAACACAGGGGGGACATTAGCACTGCATCTGTGGCGTCGAAGGCCGAAGGACAAAGCCAGATCAAAACACCAGCCTGTGTCATGTCATTTTAACTTTTAGGCTTTAACCCCATACTGTCTGTTGACGCAAACGTTCACAAGTCTCACCTGGGTCCTTCCACAGACAGTGGCATCGTGCTGCCACCTGCTGGTTAAAATATGAATTTTCTAAAAACAATGACACGATGGCGCTGGTCATGTAATTAGAAAATCCTCAAAAAGTTCTTTCCCTAATTCTGTTCAAAAAGTGAAACTTATAAATTATATTCATTCTTTTCACAATATTCAGTCAGTCTGTGTGTAAAGGTTTAACATGGAAGACACCTAGTTCCACACTCTAATCAGCTGTTTAACTCTAAACACCTGCACAGGCCTTTAAACGGTCTCTCAGTCTGGCTCTGTGTCCTGCAGCTGGAGTCAGTGCTTCCAGAACCACTACGCGCAGACGTATGAAGACATGGGTTTCAGCTGTTGCATTCCTTGTTTCAAGCCACTCTTGACCAGAAGACAGAAGCGTCTCTTCTGGGCTGAAGACAAAAAGGACTGGACTGCTTTGACTCCAAACTCATGTTCTGTGATGAAAATAAATAATGCATTTACCTTGGAATTCAGGGTCCCAGACTTTGGAGGAAGAGAGAATCCACGCTCAAGGTCAAGTGTAAAGTTTCCACAGCCAGTGATGGTTTGGGGTGCCGTGTCATCTGCTGGTGTTGCAGGACGTTTTAGAGCACTTCATGCTTCCTGCTGCTGCAGATTTCATTGTCCAACAGGACTTGGCACGTGAAGCTACCAGTGTCTGGTTTAAGGACCATGGGATCCCTGTTCTTAACTGGCCAGCGAACTCGTCTTTGCTTAACCCTGTAGAAAATCTATGGGGTAATGTGAAGAGGAAGGTAAGATATGCCAGACCCGACAATGCAGAAGAGCTGATGACCACCATTAGAGCAACCCTGGCTCTCATAACCTTACCAGTGCCACTGACTGATCGACTCCATGTCACGCCGCATTACTGCAGTAACTCAGGAGCCACAACTAAGTACTGCATGCTGCACATGCTCATACTTTTCATGTTCAGATTTCCAGTTTGCCAAGATTTCAAATTTTCTGAGATACTGAATTTGGGGTTTTCTAAAACTAAAAACAAACATTTGAATTACATCAGTCTATGTAATAAATGACTATAATACACAAGTTTTATTGAATTAGTAAAATAAATCAACTTTTTGATGATATTCTAATTATATGACCAGCATCTGTATAGGAAACAAGTATTCTCATGATCTTTTTATTTAGAAAAAATATTCATTTACAATAACTATTTAAACCCATGAAAATGCAAAGTAAAAAACATTCATTTTTAAAAAAAAACGACTTGTCTGTACGACATCAGAGAAAAATCAATTCCATCAAGACAAACAAAAAACATGGGCAAAAATGTACAACACATTCTGTACAACATCCACTGTTGGGGATGTCAATCAAGTCTTGTCTTTGACTCCAGTGTAGCCACGCTGCGAGTGACACATTATCTTAGTGTTAAAAAAACAAAAAAAACAAACCGTGGCTGTACAGTGCATTAATGCCCAGAGGAGAGACAGACACAGGGCTTTAATCACGTCAACGTGGACAAGTGTGTTATTACGGCATCACATTAAATGTTCAGTGAGATCACTCCAGTTCCTTGAACCGTGCAAACATGGCCTTTCGCACCGCTTGCTTGTAGGTGGTGTGGTCCCAAACAACAGGCTCCTTCTTTTTCCTCTGCTGGAGAGACAGATGCAAAGAACGGTTAAACAAATGGACACACCACATTTGCTGTATGAAGTGATGCTTCACACCTACCGGGACAGGCTCAGCCCCTAAACCCGGCCTGTCGCTGACTTTGCTCGTTTCCCTGAGCACAAAGAACACACTGTCAAAGCAGGATCTAAATCTGCCAAACAAAACTTAACCTGCTTCGTTTCCTTTTTTTTCAGATTTCAGCCTTGTCTACCTGGAGCTTCCAGCCCAAGTGTTGAGGTTCTGCGGCTGTTGATGGTGCTTTCTCCTTTTCTGTTCAGGTGACCTGGATGTTGCTTTGGCACTAAGCTGTAAAAGGCACATCACACTTAGGAATCTAACATGAAGTTGTACTTTTTGACCGTCTCCAACCTTTTACTTACTTCCTTTTCTTGGTTCTCTAGAGCCTCCAGCTCTTTCTTTGACCTCTTGATCTTAAGATGGATCTCCATATTTTGCTGTTGACACAATAAAGTGAGTATTTAGAGGCTGTATTTAAAGGGATTTGTATAGTTGTTGACTCAGCAGTTAACAGGTAGTACTTTGTGTAGGTCAGAGAGCTGCTGATGGCGGATCAGAGCATCCTTGTTGGGGAACTGCCTCCTACACAGCAGACAGGCCATCTTCTTCCAGTCGGTCAGCTTGTCGTCCTTTTCTTCAGGCTGGCTGCTCTGGCTGCTTTTAGCCGTCTCCTCCTTATCCTCCTCCACCTCTTCGTCACTTCCAGCTGCATAATCTGATGCCAGCAGACCCAGAGAGCCCATTGGACGCTGAGAGACAAGCCACAGGCATGGTAAAAAGAGCTGCTGCAAGTAGGTTCACATGCAAGTGATATATGACCCAATGTTAGGGTATTTATGTCTAAGAGCTTGAAGAGGTATCATACCTTTGACTTTTCATCTTTCTTAGGAGGAGCAATGGGTTTTTTAAAAAGATCTTCTCCACCTGAGATCTGCACATATAGATATGTTAAAAAATTATTAGTATGGCCACAAATGATCAGTTCTCATCTCTGAAAGTCAATGCAACATATACAGACGTATGAATGTTGGAAGTGTGTCCCATACCTTCCTCTCAAAAATAGCAAACCCAGCATCCGCTGACTTAGACTGCCTCTTATCATCATCAACTCCAGTCCTCAGCAGGGGTGATGGGGCACGGACACTATCCTTTTGACGATTCTGAATTTTTGCCCAGCGTTCCATGTCTTTCATAATCTAAGAAAAAAAGGGCAGCAAACTAATAAACTAAGTGTCTTTACTGCATACGTGTGTACTGTAACTGAAAAGTTACCTTGACAGCCGCAAGGCTTTTTGGCTTATCGTCTTTGTTATCCTTCTCTTTGTCCCTCTTAAGGGGATCATCATCTTCCTTCTTCTCGGAGGAACCCGAGACAGACTCCAGTCCAGCGTTGGCAGATGTGTGAAATGGTGGGGGAGCTTCAGCCGTGTGGTCTGCTAGTGACGGCTTTTTCATTTCCAGAGGAGCATCTGCTGCTGGGTTGGACAGAATAGCCTGGTCTTCAGCAGTCATTGTCACAGAGTGAGTTTCAGAGGGGTTCCCTCCAGGAACTGGGATGTAGTTCTTTGATACAGCATCCCAGTACATGTATTCCTGGGTCTGAGAGTTGTAGAAATACTAGACACAAAAAGAGAGACATTTAAGTGAACCAACCATGAACAAATGTTAAAAGACATGTTTACAGTAAAAGCTAACTGACCTTGAAAAAAAAAAAAAAAAAATCACCATTTTCTACCCTGTCTGTCACCTAACAGCAGCTATAACATGGTAAGCTGTGCAGTATTAGTTTCTAAACCCCTACCCAGCCTTTGCTGGTCTGTGCTAACTCTGTGCTAGCTCTGTATTCTTACCCTAGAGCCAGGGTCATAGTACAGTGTGGTTTCGGGATCGTAGAAGAAGCCAGACGTGGCATCGTACAGGTAGTTCGTCATGTCTGGAGTATCAGCGCCTGAAGGAATTTACAAATTGATCCGGATGAACCAGACAAAACAATAGCCCTAAATGTATAAGCACATCATGAAACGCTGTCACGGTTTCTCTAACTTTTGGAATGTTGCCTCACCATAGATGAAGCCCTGTGAGCCGTCTGCTGAGGTGGTCATCTCAGATGACTCTGAGGGTACATGAGGTCCACCAGCGAAGAACGAAGGATCCACAGGTGGAGCCTCACAGTAGCCAAGTCCCTGTGAAGCATTTAAGAACAGTTAGCTGCCTACCTTGAAGAAAATATGCCATTATTTTTTGATTTCACAGTTGAAGCACCTGGCCAAAGCTGGGGTCTAATGACATAGAGGGGCTACTGCCGGCCATCAAATCCCCTGGTGAAAAACAGTACAATTTAACAATCAACTAAAGAAACCTCATAAGGCCAAGAAACAACACCCTATGTCTGATTAAGTCTCACCTTGCATGACAGGGGGTGGACAAATAGGGGGATGCATCGGATCCAAGTACTGTGGAGGCTGTGGGTACTGCTGCAAAGATCAGTGAGAATACTTTGAACATGTATTTAGTTTTGAAAATCTGTCCAGTAAAGAACACAACTTACCCCAGAGAAAGCATCAGGTGCAAACCCAAGGATTGAAGTGTTTTGTTTATCAAACTCTCTTCTGAAACTGAGGCAGAAAATTATCAGGACCAATAGAATAAAATCCAACTCAGACTCAAGGGAATCCACAGAAACTTACTTTTGGTTCTTCAAGGGCTTTGCAATTTCAGCATAAACTCTAGATCCATCAATATAAAGGGGTTTGGGTTTATTGAGGAGCTCAACCAGACGTGTCACTTGCTAGAAAAGGAGGACCCAGGATAAGAAATACTTGGATATACAAAACACAAAAAAGTGCCAAGCTGACTTTTAGATACCTCATGGGAGTCCATGTCAACAAAGCAGAAGCACTTAAGTCCAGGGGGCTTGGCCTTGACTAGGCGGACATTTCTCTCATCCAGATATGCAAAAGGATCCAAGGCCTTCAGTATAGCCTCTACTGTAGTAGTGGGCTTCACATTTTTTATTATCATGGCTGTACAGCAAAAAAGGCAAAATATGAATTTTAATTGGGCATTACTGACCAAATATCTATGAACTGACAAATATATATGTTATAGTTACCGGTATAATATATAAAGAAACATGAGATTAGGTCAACATACTTTTACTGTCTTTAAAAATGATGTCAGGTTTAATCGCTGTGTGAAGAGGCAGGTTGCGGTTTGTCCCAGACTCCGCCTGCTGCTCGGTTTCCTGCTGTTGGAGCTGCTGGTCAACCTGCTGCTGCCAAGCCTCAGGGGTCAGGTCAGAGCTGCGCTGCCACTGGCCGTGTGGCAAGGGGCACCCAGGGCTTTTTGGTTTGGACCCATTCAGGTCCATCTTTAACAGTTCTAAAGGTTCATCTGGTCGAGGCAACTGAGGTTCCTGGTGTTCAGGTACTTTGTGATCCAATTCCTAATTCACAAAGAGAACAACTATTTAAGGGCAAACTAACCAGGTAGTGCGTTGTTTACTCATCTAATGTTTCAACGCTCATTTAGATGCAAACAATCCAAAGTTTACAGTGAAGCACTAAATATGTACATTAGGAACTACTATTTGAGAGGCAAAAACTATATTGAGATTATTAAATGATGAAACAGACTTACACAAAGACCTCTTTCAAACTCATTTGGCTGGATGAATCTCATAGTAGCAGTTTTAGTGCCAACCTTTATGGATGCCTGAAAGAACAACAAAAGGCTTAATTAGCATTGTGCTGCTCCAGTGACTTACATTTAAAGAGTATAACAGTAACACCCAACATGCACTGTGGCAGGTTTAGCACTCATTTTCACTGCCGAGGATAAACTGGGCCAAACTCCATGCTAATGTGCAAAGCATGGATCCATTTTTCACAGAGGCCCATTGCACCTATAGTGACACTACTTAGCTTTAGGGGGAACTAGAGCTGGGGCTAAGAATGAGTCTCCTTATATTTCAATCTGCCAACTATGTGATCACACCAGGGAATTGTTTGGTTAGAAATGTCAGGAATCCATCACAGTATTCAAAGAAACATTTTCAAAAGTGCTCAGAGGTGTTCAATACCCCATCACAAAACAGAACGAAACTGCAAATTATCAGAAAATAAACTATAATGTTGGGGATTGTACTTGCACATTTACAGATCGCTGATTACATTTGCTGACTCATTGTCTGGCAGATAGCTCCAAATAAAATGAAACATTAGTCTTTCAGCAATTTTCTCACTTTCCAATTCTAGCTAATAACCCAAAACACAAATTCAAAACCATGGGGAAAAAAACAACACTGTGTAACATTTCAAAATGAAATTGAACCAGAATCATCCATAAATCTGAAGTAAGCTGTGCAGGTCAAATCCAAAAATGAACAAACTTGTAGCACTGCCCACTCTTCAAATCGACTGACTTCCAAGGTTCTGTCCGCACACACATTTATCCTCCGTTTCTTAATACAGCTGCAGAGCATATGAAAACTAGTATTAAAAGCTCGCAAATAATCAGTCTAAAAATATGAACAGCAGAAAAAAATGCTACATAGTTCAATAACAATCAGACTTTTTGCATCTTCTGAAAATGCAATTCATGAGACATACAGCAACAACTACAACTGAGAATAAGAGACTAAGGCTCGGAACATTTCAACACCAAGTGACGTACTGATGGTGAAAATTCACACACAAAGCTCAAGCGGCCACAATCAGGAGGACCTGCATCTCCAGGAAGCGTCACAGTGACAGACAATGCCTTGAAGTGGTAAAAGAGTCCGATAGAGAATGAGAAGGAGCATCTCCAGTGATGATTACTCGGGTGATGTGATTCTTGTTGCAACAAAAACCAAACTGCCCAAATGGATAATGAACTATTAGACCAACTAAAGTTTTTGACCCGATCACGAAGACAACAGCAGATGAGAAGACACAACCAAAGCTCACAAAGTCCACAAGCCTCCTTTTTCCAAATAATCCACCCAAATAATCCACTCAAAATTGGACAGTCAGGGGATCATCAGGGAGGTCTCAGCCTGCACCAAAATGGTGGCATCACCAAATATCCAGCTGCTACTGTAGCTAAAAACAACCAAAATAAATGTGTGCCACAAATACAAACCGCATGACCACTAATTTGCTCGAGAAAATAAATACTGCTGCTACTGATGTAAACTTATTTTAACTGTTGAAGGCGGCAAACAAACTGAAAATAAAATAAGCTTAAATAGCACGATTCTTTCAGAGCGATAGCGCACCCACATGTGAAAATAGTCTTTCCAGCAATACAGCGAGGATGTCGCAGCAAAGGCCCAGCAGAGAACACCGCCACGCACAAAATCATAGAAACGCTTACACCACATTGGTTGCGAGTAAAAGATGTCGCCATTGGTATTGGTTGACCAATGAGCTGGTAAAGAAATCGTTTCCCAAGCAAAGAGGAAACCTTCATAACACGTTGGATAGGACGGCTTTCTTTATGCTCTAACTGTACGAAGGGTTAAACAGCTTGGAGTTGATGTACAAAATAAAACAAGGTAAAACGTTAGTATTCCATCGCTTTTCTTACTACCATGACTTTTTGGGGACTGTGAAATGCTACATTAAATTAGAACCAACTGTTGGGTGTAAACCAGTAACGATGTAAAAATATCAACAACTGGCAACTCCTTAAGTATGTGCCTTAATCCCAAGTTTTCTCCCTCCCCATCTACTAAGTGCCCTCTCAACCCCTCGAAATCCTGATGGGCGAGACGGCCTTCGTAGACTGACGAGGATTGGCCACCTTGTTGGACTCCATGAAGTGGACTGCATCCTCGAGGTTTAAAAACTCCACATAGGCCGTATCGTAGCTGTAACCTGGGGACAGCATTTGAAATACAGATGGGTTTTTGTTAGTCGATGCCAGTAATGACAGTCACCCACAAAAACATAAAGAGACAGCAGCTGGTGAATACAACGAAATCAGAGTAAGCGAATCTTTACACCTTTACCGACACACATACCTTTTCAAGAAAACTATTTTGTTTGAGGGTTTTCTTTATTCAGCCTCATGACTGAACTCATACCAGACTGTGTCATGAAAAGCTTTGATAAAGCCAAGTCTTAGGTGGATAAACCAGAGCTGAGGGTGCTCTGGACTCGGGGTACACCCCTTAGAAGGAAAAGAAATTACCTCTCGAGTTTGTCAAAAAAAGAGGACCTAATATGTGATGTTTCCACATGTTTATGGAAAATGAACAGCGTTGGCAACGTTTGAAACGTAATGATCATCACAATAACAGCTTGGCCGGTTGCCCATGTGTAAAAGTGATCCACTGAAGAAGCTTTCACTTTTCGATAAGCAGGATGAACAATGCATTAAAAGGCGGTTTCCATTTCAAGTTTGTTGGCCTTTTTCAATCAGTGACAGATCTGTTGAGGAAAATCTAAATTTTCTAAACTTCTAATGCTAGTTCCTTGCTGACAATGACCCCATCCATCAGGTTGAAAACGACAGCATATCACACACTCTCCCCGAACCCACCCTTCCTTTTGAGTACTTCACACAAACCAGCAACAACGAAAGCAACTGTGAATGTAAATAAGCAAAAATGCGAAGGTTTCAATGGCGTACAAAAGCGAAATCTTGGGGGACGTTAGCGATCATGAGCCCCAAACGGTTCCAAGCAGAAACTTGAATCTTACCTGGAACAACCCTTTTTATTTTCACCCCCTGCACTGGCACATCATCGCGGACTGCAAAGGCACCAAGAATCTGCAAGAGAGAACATCAAATCGAGTTCAGTGAGTTTGCCTTTCTACACCAAGCAACAACTAACACAAGAGTTTGTGTTTATCACCTGTTCCATTGTAGCATTTTTTGGAATCCCAGTTACGGATAATGTGTTGGAAACTTTGTTGCCCTCCACAGATGCACTTCGGTAGTCTTGATCCTTTTACATACATTGAGATTAAAATGACAGTTATGAAAAGAAAACCATTAAAAAAAAGTAAACACTTTTAAATAATAATGCACAAAATTATTTACCTGACAACCAGATTGAGTAAATTTTGTAGGAGAGATGGGTTTGGACTCCATGATGAGTTCCTTTGGTGGTTGAAGATCGTGTTTGTAATCAAAAACCCTTCCAGAGCCTGTTCTGTAATCAATGTCCCTGTAGTCTTGATCTCTCGCCTGTATAGTGGCACTGCTTTGGAAATTCTGTTCCACTTCCATCTTTGCCCCAGCAGTTTCTTGACCATGTGAGATGTCTTTCGCTTCTTTAAGACAATCATTCGGGTCAGAAGCCTTATGCGACGACTGATTCTTATCTTGATGGTAAGGAGGCCTTTCATCACTATGCGATTTGTTCTGACTATGCTTCAAATCCCTTTCTCCAAGCCAATGTTTACTCTCATTTCCTCTACCAAGAGGACCATTTAGTGGACTCTGTTCAGGGAGTGGATGGCCTTGTGGACCTTTAATGCCAATAGCTGGTCGATTAATACCAGGAAAGCTGTCACCATGGCTAAATCCAACATCCTTCCCTGAAAATTCATTAGAGGGCCTATCCCTATCCTGAAATGGTGGTAGATCTCTAACATTCGTATCCCTGGTAAAACCTACAGGGAAGCTAGGTTCAGGTACACTTCCCATACCTTTGCCAACATTTAAGAAAGTATTCTGGTCCTTTTGACGGTTTTTCCATTCTTCTACTAGAGTCATCTCTTCACCACTCCGATAATCCATAAGCGGACTGTTACTTGACTCTGGAAATGGACTCTCTTTGAGGGTTTCTTTCGCACCTATAAACTTTGATCTTTGTGGACCTGCAACCTCTGGAGCCATGTCTGACCTTGCTCGATCCACAGGAGGAACATCGCTGTTTCCAAACCTTAGGGGAGAACGATCTCTACCCCTAAATTCCCCTGACAGTCCAGAGCGATTTCTGAAATCCATATCAGAATTAAATCCACCTCTTTGATTAAAGGGCGGCCCTCCTCTTCTGTCAGTGTCCATCATCCTCTTTTCCCGCACAGGCAAGTCCATATCGAAATGATTAGTGGCACCAGGGTTCATGGGAGGCCTTTCACGCATGTCCCTAAATCCATCATTTCGCTCCATTCTGTCCATAGGGAACCCTCTTCTTCCGTCCATATTGGGACTGTTGAATTGTGGCATGTCATAATGACCCGATTCCCTCTCTCTCATATCAAATGGTGGCATGCCCCTCCCACCCATATCCAAGTTCCTGCCTGGTCCCGGAAAACCAGGAGAATTAATCATTTTGTCTCTGATGTTACCCTCATACGGTCTTCTAAGACCAAAGTCGCCTTCTGGTCCAGGTCTGAAGAAATCTCTACCTCGCATATCACGCGGATCCATATCACGCCCTCTCATTGGTGGCATATCCATTCTCCTGATGTCCATAGGTGGTAGATCTAGAGGTCTTGGACCCATATAACCCATGTTCATGCCATCTCTACCTCTATGATCAGGCATGGGTCGCTTCCTTCCTCCAAACATTTCCCCATGATGATCACCACTGCAATACAAATGTATACATTATACTGATAATTTTTTTTCAAAATGCCCAAATAACAAATTTTTAATTAATTACAACGAACATATTTAAAATTACTTTTTACATTAGGCAAGATTTATACAATAAAACTTCTTATTAAAGTGAACTGATTTATGTCTAAAACGTAGACTTGTTTACCGAAAGGCTGGTCCTCCCCGTGGTCCTGGCCCTGGTCCACCCCACATGTCTGTACTCAGTAAGTTATCTGAAAGCAAAGCTGTTGTTTTAGTCAATTTTGTATAAACTATTAATTTAATTGTTTTGACATGGCAATGACGGGTAAACCCATCACCTAATACAAGGACCTGACTTTTGCAGCACAACGCACAACATTTTAACAACACATCTCCTTTCCGGAAAACAAAGACTATTAAGCTTTATATTTCTATTATAATCTTATTTCAGTTGTGGCTTTGAAGATGGCTGCACACGCCAACGCAGTGGTGGCCACAGATGAAGCCTGCTAATTATAGCCATCGCTAGGCCCGGATAATATACGCCACAGCACAAACACACAGGCTCGGTTGTAAATGGGTGCACTTCGGTGAACAGGTGGGTTCTGGGGAACTGATCCATTACAAAAGCTCGTTATCTTAACGAAACTAGCGCACATAGAGCATTTAAAGTAACGACATCATTGACAATCCGCCGCTGGAGACAACGCAACCTGGCTAGCTCTGAAGCTAGCGCTGTGTTCGCTTGCAGAGGGCAGCATCTACATACTATACGATAACTTATTCAATTATTTTCGAGTAAATATTTGTCGGTGAGACTCACCGTGCTTTGTCTTAAAGCTGAATAAGATGTTTTAAAGGCCTGTTAATCAGCGGGTCATCGATGGCTTCGACAAAACGACGAAAAATGGAGCTTGACCGCTCTACTTCTTCTTCTACTACGGCGGAGGAGGCAGTTCTTCTTCGTTCTTCTTCGTTGGTGTAGGGCGAAGTAGTGCCACCGAGCGACGTTTACACGAACCAATGTCACATTACATTTGAACAAGGCAAAAGGCCTAAATCTATTACATTAACAGTGTGAATTACAGACGTGTGTAAATCTTGTAATTTTATTAGACATTAAATTAATAAGTTATTGTTATTCGAGGCCTCTTACAACATAATGCAGATATGCAATTTAGTGCTATATTTTTTCTGTCATTTGGCTTAAAATAAATTGTATGGAAACAAGGTATATAGCTTATATAGAAATTATTAAAGTACTTTTTGTTTCGATGGTTAAAAATAAAATTCACTCAGTGAAGGTCTACTAGAAGAAAAACACTTATTTCCAGCAATATTAGCATTGCTCATTTTATTTAATCACAACCACTGTAGCAACCTCTTAGCTCAGCTAAATGTTGCTAACTACACATGTAAATAAAAAAATACACATGTGTACAGGGCAAATGTACATATTCCTTAGTGAATTTACTAATTATATTAGTAACAACACAATAACAACAACAACAGCTAAAACAGCACATAGAACGCTCTCAATCTAGTTTTTAGTGTTTAAGTGTGAAGAGGACAAAACACAAGTATCAATACAGCAGTGAGGCTACACAGAGGAGAAAGAATAACAGCCAAAACATTTCAAAGAAATCAGTAAGCAATTAGAAACTAGTTATTTCTTTTGAAATATTTCAGTACATTACTGCAACAAATATTAAGGCACTTAAACTTAAAATACAGTATGCTTTCTTGCTATCTTAAAATTCTAAGTTGTCTGAAATTGTACTACACTAAAGCCTGCAAAAGAATCCAACTCAAGCTGATGAATCCACAGATCTGCAACTACTGATGTGATTGTTACATAGCTTTTGATGTTTTAGGCATAGTTTTGTGCATTGTATATCCAAAATAAAAGCTGGCTTTATATTTTAATCATAAATAAACTTTCAAAATACTCTTGAAATTTTAAACATCCAGACCATTTTCATTTGAGTAATAATTAATAGTTACAAAAAGGTTATCGCAGATCCTGAAAATGTAGATTTATATTTCTCATTTAAATTATTTCTATAATACATTTAATAGGTCTTTCAACTCATAATTTTAAGTTACAAGACATAAACTCAGAATTGTAGGTTCTAAAGCCGCAAACTACAGTAGCAATTAGTTAAAACAGACAAATACATCTACAGTATATACAATGAGCTGATGAGGAGAGGGCGGACTTCACTAAATTTTTACATTTCTTAAGGTAAAGGAAAGAACAGAAAAGCTACTTTGCAACTAGCATTAAAGGGACGAGTACACAAAATAACGAGGGAGAACACTATCAACAGACTAATCAGTACACAAAGCTAAAAAGTTGTAATGCATATTGTCATGACATGATTCAGCAAACTGGGGGATAGTCAGACAGCATAGACAGAGTTATTGGCTATACTGCGCGTGTGCTTGTTGGGTGGCAAAGGTCCTCTTCTGGTGCTAATCTCCCTGTCTCTGCGGCAGCAGCTGGGGGACGTCTCCGTTGCACCGTGCCTGGGGCTGCTCCTCCCGCCTCGCCGCACTGGGCAGGGAGGGCGCGGCGCCGGCGGCAGTCTGTGTGTCAGAGCCCGCTGTCGTGCTGGCGGCGGCGGCGTCAGTGCTGCCGGCCGGAGGAACGGGAGTGGCACCGTCCGGGTTGGAGTCCGCAGCGGCCCCTGCGGCAGGAGCGGAGGCCCCGGATTCGCCCTGCTCGGATGCTCGGAGCCTCTTCATCAGCGTGGTCACTCTGACGGCTTTCTGTGGGCAGAGCAGATGTGTTTACTTACTGTAACGTAAGTTTAGCACAGAATATCAAGAATATGAGATATGGGCCATAATCATTATCTTCCTAATACTGGTATATAACAATGTTCATATAAGATGTGATACCTTCCACTTAGCTTTGGCAAAGTTCTTTTCTATTTGTGCACAAACGCCATCCTTGATGTTCTTGTCTGAAGCAGCATTACCAGAAATCCTGACAGAAGAAGCAAGTTAAGTATTGTTTTGAATAGTACCTATAAAGTGTAAGTAATGCTGGTGGGATCTATCCATCATCTAACGTTACCATTCGTGGGCAATAGCTTCCTGTGCAGTCAGTCGTTGATCCTGGTCCACCTCCATTAAAGACGCCACTAGGTTTTTGGCTGAAAGACACAGGGGAGTAACAGCGTTAATCTCAGTAATGTTGCATATTGACAAACGTATGTGTGATATAAATCACACTGCCATAGAGTTCATTGTATTGAACTACAGTAACGAATCATCTCTTACCAGAATCTGAAATGTCGTCCCAGTACGGTGAATCAAATTCATAGTCCCCCGACAAAATCTTTAGGAAAAGGTTCTTATCGCGGCTGTCGGAGTCGTCTTCTTCCGCATCATCATAGAAAGGTGGGTTTCCAGACAAGCTGGTCAATAGGTACAATAAAAATGAGTTTGGGGCTTAACATGTTGTTTTGCTGTGATTTGTGTAACTTACAGTATGTACATGATGACGCCTATGGCCCAACAGTCCACAGGTCGTCCATATCTGAGCCTCCCAACGACCTCAGGAGCTGAAAGCAAAAACTAGCTCAGATAATCATTCTCCTGTAGAATGATGTGAAGATGCAAATGCTGCCTACCCAGGTATTCTGGGGTCCCACATGGGTCCTTAATGAGTCCATTTTCCAGTTTTGCCAACTGGAAGTCACTAATGACAATTTTGGAGTGCTTCAAGCGGTTGAAGTACACCAGGTTCTCCAGCTACATGAGAAAATGAAGGAAGGTTTATTAAACTAGGAAGCAAATCAAATGAACATGTGTGTGTGTGTGTCGTCACTCTGTGGTGAAATGTTGCTGTTCTTCACTAGGTGTCAGCAGTTTACTATACCTTCAGGTTCCTGTGGACAATTTTCAGGGAGTGCAGGTAAGCTACAGCTTCCAGAACCTGTCTCATAACGTTACTGGTGTCTCTCTCCGAGTAGTAGCCTTGGTCTAAGATCCAGTCAAAGACCTCTCTGCCTGTAGCACTGAGGAGATCACACGTCCAAGTTAGACACACGCTTTGCACAGAAGAGCAAGTTCATCAGACAAATATAACACTGAATGAAATATCTGAGGGGGCAGATATCCTGGTTGTACTCACAGCTCCAGAAAAATGAAGTACTCTTTCTTAGTTTCAAAAGCATCAACCAGCTGGAGGATGTTATGATGTTTAACCCTTTGAGATCCAAAAAAAGAGGAATGGATGATATCAGTGCTGACATCAATCAGCTACACACACATAGAGAAGAGTCAGTACAATCTGATAACTAACATCTGCTCAATTTTACATGACCACAGTTACAAACAGTTATTCACTTTGACCATGTTAATAATTAATTTATTATTTTTAGAAGACACAATAACAGCTAATATGCCACATCAGGCTCTTTTACTTTGATACAAGCATCAAAACACACATTTTCTTGTCAAGAAAGACTGAACTTAACACTATCTGAGTCATCTCTAAACCAATCTCTCTAAAGCAGACGAGAGCAGATGCTGCTTGTGAGAGAATCTGTTTCTGTTACTATTAAAAACAACTATTTTGATTAAAAATCCTCAGCGATGTCTCCACACTGGAATCCTGCTTTGTTCACCACTTACGCAGGCCTGAGCTCCGAGCCTCGAACGTCACTTACATCTTTAGGATCATTATCTCATTCTTGGCAGCTTTCCTCACTTTCCTTCCGTCCTTTTTGTGAAACTTTTTACAGGTGTACATTTTCAAGGTGTTCCTATCCTTCGCTCGGAATATCTCGCAGAACTCCTCGCTGTGAGAAACAAAGCAAAGGAACACGCGTCAGGCTTCGCGAGAATGACTTTGAGGCGCTCATGCTCTTTGTGCATCACATTCCGACGCGGTACGTACGATTTGACGATCTGTCCGAGGTCATACTTATCGGCCACCTCCGAGGGACTGTTGTAATCCTTCTTCTCCCCGAGTGTCAAACAACCAAATGGCATGGCAGCTCGTGCCCCAGCCAGGAGAGACCCGGCCACAACACAACCTGTCGGCATAAGCAGCAGAGGCTCATGTTCAGAGACACGCAGCAAAAGAGGATCGCGCACCTCAGCAACAGAGACTAAAACACAACACTGCACAAATTGCTTTGCAAAGTAATAAACAGTTTCAATAACAGCAGTAAGAGAACTTGTGATGACACTCGGCACCAAAAGATCATATCAAATCAATGGAAACATTTGTAGAAGGACAAATAATAATTATTATCATTCCTTTCTCTGGAATCCTTGTGGTCTCAGGAAAAAGCCTGAAGGTAATTGAGTTCTGGGAGCAAATGATTTGCAAATCGAACAAAACAAACACAACAAAAAAAACATAATGCACTTCACTGTAGTCGTATTCTGTGAGATTGGCAGACGTTTTCCTCCTTTCTGCAGTGAGTCAGCGCTGTACCACTGCAGCACAGCTTTATTCAGCTGTCTTCCTTCTACAGTAAACAGTACTCAGCACAACGTGACCCTGTGCTGTGGCAGAGCTTTTGTTTGTTGTTATTAAAAATCCCTAAAAAGTTGAAAAGGTCACCTCCTCAGCTCAGAAGAAACAAAAGGTTCCTCAGTAAAGGGGGAAATTATAACTTCTAATTGATATGAGACACATTTCACACTGTGGGAAAAGTCTGATTTACATCAGCGGAGAGAATAATTACAATAACTAAAATATGATGATCATAAAAGGAATATGCAGGTGATGCAAGTGGACACAGTGAGTTGATTATTTAGTGCCAAGGCGACATAACTAACAGCGACATAACTGCAGGAGAAACGCGCGAACAACAGTCACAGTAAATGTAACGCACCCACACAAAGTCCTTTAACACGTTTACATGCCACCTTCACAGCCGGACTACACAACATAACCCTGCTGCTGGTTCTGGAACACTGGAGCTTATGGACACAGGGACACAGTTTGCTGTTACAGTACGTGTTTACCTGAACTTTGTATTTGGATTAAACGTGGATTCTTCCTGACGTGTGGTTACATAAAGCCAGAGCCGACCTTTTGTTTCGTCTGTGTATCATTAATGACAGTAGCTTTTGCATCTGCACAACAGAAACCTATATATGCCCACCGGCAGCAGCAGCAGCAGCAGCAGCAGCTTCGCATCCAATGGCTTGCATGAAAAACAGACTCGGCTTTTTGGCAGCGCTTCCAGTAGAAATGGCAGCCAGCACAGAAGAGTGGGAGTAGAGAAATTCTGATTGAGGTTCTGTCTGGAGCCTCAGTCAGGACCCGATCTTTTCCAAGCTGCGGGATCCAGCGCGGGAGATTCTTAAAAAACACTAAACGCCCGGGCTCAGGCGCCGAACGTGCTCAGTCTCCACCTGTCACTCACGAGCAGCTGGTAACGAGAGAGCGCCCTTCATGTGAAGACAGCGCTCTGTGCTACTGACCACAAGGGGACTCATTACTCTGTGTTCCAGTCTCCACAGACCTGTGAAGCTTATGTAAAAAAATGGCCCATTATGCAAATGGCTTGTGTTTTGGAACTACAGAGAGTCTGTTCCCACTGATGTTCCACTTTGTAACGTTTTTACTGATACTGATTTATGTGCTTCAGGGGGAACAAATATTAGATGCCCACGTCTTTTAATCCATATTTTTAAATCTATAAAGTACATTAACTGGGTATTAGAACTCCAGGAGGTGTCTCTAAGCCTTTTCCTAACATGTGACAGGTCAACAGGTCATAAACCACATAGTCAAATATATGAACTTGCTTGTCAGTATTACTGAGCACAAACAAATTTTTCTATTCATTAGTTTAGATGAGAACAGCCTCGATTTGATCCTAGAAAAGCGACAGCAACAGTAGTGGTTGTACATGTATCAGTGGTAGTAGTTTAGTGAATACACCAATTGGCCCCATTTGAATGAATCAGTGATTCTGCAGCCTAAATAATTATTTAGAAACTATCATTTGACACATGTTCTCTTGCAAACAACCATTTATTTGGGGGGTGTTTCCTCCCCACATCTACACAAGTACAGATAGTGTTTCCCTGTGCCCATTGTTTACTGTGGCGCCGTGGCCCAAATAATTCCAAACTGTATTTCAGCCCTGATCTGATAAAAATACGTCTTCTTCTTCAGGAGCGGAGCTGTGAGTTAGGGTCTGATCCCAACCAGCATTTAGATAATTTACTCCAGCTAATTCACATCCTCAGCATGAATCACGCCAGCACAATACCCTGCACTCACAATTACTCTTTGTCTGGCTCTCACCTACATTCACACAACTGCACACGAGCCTTAATTCCGCACGACGGCGGCGCTCATTCAGACCAAGACGAGCGTGCACACGCCTCCGTCTGTGCTTTCTGGCATTTCTAAACAGTTCCATAATATTATTGGGAATCACTCCACGGCCAAGTGGACCTAATGCAATCGTTACACTCCACCGCCAGCCGCTGCACCTGAGCTTCGCTGCAGAGGAGTGTGATAAGGAGTGCGTGCCTCCTTCGGAAGCTAAGTGGGAGATAACAAGATGTTCACCACCGGAGGGGGAGAGAGACAAAAGGCCCTGGACTATTGCTGAATCAGAGGTCTTTTATCTTTGCCATTTCAAAGATCCGAATCAAGTGCTCTTCATTAATGTGAATGTGAATGCGGCTTCAGATTCAGACTGTTGACGCAAAGATCAGCAGTGCGAAAAACTTTACCCGAGAAGAACAATGTTCAAAGGATGCAAGAAATAGGTCAAAGCTCCTCAAGTTGGAATCTCTCTTCTCTCGTACCAGTGATGCTTTATTAACACATGAAACTTTCATTGATTCATACATTTCGCTTGACACCTGATTGTTAAGTAAATTGATACCGTGCCAAACAACAGCCCTAATGTGATGTTCACCCAGAGGACGGCCTCACGAGCCTCTTAGCATCATCCTGATATGTAAAACGGTGCGTTTTAGTGTCATGTGGCAGTTAAAACGAGTAAATGTCTCCACTTGTTATCACCTGCATAAATAAAAATGGCACATGCCTTCATGCCAAATAAAGCTGCTAATGCACAATTACAGCACCTGATGCTGAAACATCTCAGACAGTAGTTAGGATATTCAGTGATATACTGGTCTGAAGTCAGACATTAGGACTTAATAGTTTCATCAAAGTCCCAGATGATCACAGTGAACATGATTAAATGACTCGGCGCTGTTAACTCTAATCCAGTCCGACACCGAACACGGTACCAACCCAGATGGAAACTAGATGACGCTTAGTGATTCACTCTGAAGCAGCAGCCAAGGCGTTGTGTTGTTACAGTTCATTATGAGGCCCAGCAGCAGCCAGCGCCTACCGGGACGACGGATACATGTGCGTATCTCAGCGCATCTCAGCTGCATCTTCCTGACGGACGACTGCAGCTTCGGACCTCCCGGGATTCTCTGCTGCGCTGGAGCGGGTTGCTCGGTCAAAGTCGTGTGAGGCGGTGGCAGCGGGCCAGAGCGCCGCGGTTCTGGCCACGACTGAGCGCCGCGGTTCTGGCCACGACTGAGCCTCTTCAAAGAGAAGAGCTCGGCGACGGGGGGCAGATGGTTGGTGATGGTGCCGCAGCCAAATTTTAAAGGCTGTAATGCCTCATTTGCTAGGTGTTCACACAAAGACTGCATTCACACGTCCAGGTTTCAAGGACGTTCTGTCAGAAATGAACAGAGCAGGATAAAAATGTCTTTTAAACGCTCATCTGCGGAGCTAAAGAACATTTTCATGACTATGAATCAGGGTTTTTTTTTGTATTCGGTTCTGTTATGAAGTGAGTCCACCATTCATCTCTTCTTGAGGCACCTCTGGCTCATCTTCTTCTGATGTTGTTTTGTTGCCATGGTTACCAAGTGCTACAGTGTGCTCCGTGGTACTGTCAGTGCAGAACATGTCTCTGCGAAATGATCAACGCACTGGCCGAGCTCAGTGGCACTTCACGGGCCAGAAACTCACTCACTCATCTTTAATTTGAAGTTCACAAAATAGAAATCATCCCAGAATAAACAATAGAAACTAATCAAACAGAACTATTTTTATCATATTTTTTGAGTGTCAAATGAAAGGTGATGTGAAGTCTGTTACATAAGCAAAAGGTTTTAACTCAAACTCATTTTGAATATTTTTTCCAAAACCACAAATTGGCTTCATTTTTAAAATAATTTTTAACTGTTTAAATGTAATCTTTTATCCTATAATGTTCTTCCTCCATTTTCATTGCACCAACACACGTCTCTCATTTTCTCTCCAAACCTCACGTGCACACTTTTGCACAGTCTACGCGAGTCTTTTATCCCCAGAGGCACAGACGGACAAAACGCACACCTGGCGGCTGCACAGCTGCACTGACGCCCGTGGTTCGACTGATGCTGCAGCAGGTTGCTGCGCGCGAGCATCGCCCAGCACGCAAACAAAATGTGCAAAAGTTTCCGAAACAAACAGTGTCGCCGCTGTCGCCGCAGCAGCTGGTCCAAGATCAGTGCTGTAGCTACCGAGCGAGCACTCTGGACTTCTCGCGCTTCCGACGGAAGGACTCCGGAATAAAACGACGGATAAAATTACGCATTTTCCTCTCACTTACCTTCAAGTTAGCAGATCAACAAGCCGCTCCTCCGTCCGCTGCCTGAGTATTTTCCTTGGCTTCACTTTTCTTTGGATGCGTCCACAGCCACTGCGTTATCGCACAGATTCAAGATCTTCGAGCATTTCCAACAAGTCAGCTTGTCCACGGGAGTATTACGTGAACGCGTGATGATAACGGCGCGCTATGATGCAGGAAGGAGGGGAAGTGCGTGCGCGCGCGCGCACACACGCCCGTAGCACAGTTATGTGCGTACGTGCATCAGTGCAGTATTTTTTTTTTTTTTACCAGCAGTGAGATCATTTTTGGGATCTTAAACAGCACATTAACCCTGTGATGCTCACGCTGCTCAGACTGCAGCTGTGGAAAGATCAGGGTCAGAAGATGCTTTTTGCGAGTTGCTGCCAGTGCCTGGAGACCATCGTTTCTCCAGAATCACAGCAGCTTCTCCCTGCTCTCCAAAAAGAGCACCTTTGGATTTCTATGGCACAAAGACATCAAGAAAAGAAAAGAACCCAATTACTGATTGGCCAAAGGACCAATTACAGGACCCCTCACATAATAACTGAATGATCTTGAAGAACAACATGTCACCAGTAACGCAGGCTGTAGTAAAAGGCACCGTGTGTTTTCTAGTGACGTTTGGTGAAGACAGTCCACTTTATTTCAGATCAGACCCCCCCAGAAACCTCCAAAGCCTCACAGCTCACCAGCAAAGTTAAAAACCAAGCGGCTGACGGGGGATCACTGCTGATAAAATGATGCAGGTCTCTTTAAAGTGTGAAACGCCAACCCATGAAGAGGCAAAAATAAAGATACACAAAAATATAAAAATCCCACAGAGTGAGAAAAAGTGTTCAGTCATCTGCCTCTCTGGGGTCAGTGTCTCCAGAGACAGGGGGCGGGCTTCATTTTGATGATTCTGAATGGATCCTATCTCACACCAGTGACTGAGCGACAACCTCCTAAAGGCCACGGCTGCGTGATGGTTGCGCGTCATGGGCGCGGGCTCTGTTTTGTTCTGATCACTCAGTGTGTGTGCAGGTAAACGGAGGATCTGGAGCTGGTAGGCAGAATCACTGGCTTATGTAACACGAGTGTCTCTTTGCCCAAAGTGAGTAATGGCGCTAAAAGGCCATTGGGATGACAGGAAAGAGAGCGGTGGAGCATCTTTAACCTGTTCCCCACCTTCCCACAAAGCCACCTACTCGCTCCTGTCTGACTCCAGAGCGCCGCTTCTCTCCGCACAACGTACGCTGTATCACAAACATGAGGCCCGGAATCCGTTACATCACTGTCATTACATTCGAGTGGGAGGCTCATGATCCTCATCAAAGCCTCCGCTGTAGGAGACAGTGGAACACTTCTCACCTGTGGAAGTTTAAATGCAAAAAGTCTCTCGCAGTCACCGAGGGAGACGAGTGAACCTGGAACGGAACGCGGATCAAAAGACAAATGTTGAAATATGAATATATAACTTCAATAATACAGAAGCATCGGTGGATCAAAAGCAATTATTCACCAAAGCAAGTGAAGAGGTGGGGAGCTTGTATCAGGTACAGCCGGCGTTTGGATGTTCTTCAGATAAAAGGGGGTATCCACATCCTGAACCAGTCACAAGTGACAGGACATCTCCCGGCGCCGGGTCGAGGAAGTCCAAGGCCCGGCAGACGCTGCATCTGCACAAACCCCCTGTTTACGTGTGTGCGTTCTCTAATTGTGCGCCCGTGTGCTTGCCACAAAAGCAAAACTGTCCTTGACATCCACAATTCCAGTGCTCTGTCACCATAGCAACAGCCTCTTAAGGGATATAGATATTGCCGTGTTTGGCGTCATTTTACAGACGAAAGTGGACGAAAAGTCGTTTTGCTCGTACGAATCTCATTTCAAGGATCAATAACGTGTCTGTGAGGATCGTTCACGGCTCAAAGAAGCCTGAAGAGGTTTGAAGTAACCTGACGAGAGTCAAGTCTGGCTTCACAACGATGTGTGACAAACTGTGCATTACATTAGGTAATTACTTTAAACTATTGTCAGTTACAGATGCATTTCTTTTTATTTACGTTTATATTGAGATTATATTTGTTAAATTATAATATTTTATAATTTATACACACTCAAAAATAATCAAACCACTGACAGTGTGGTTCATGAATGACTCTCATCAACAACTTCTCTACAGCTGCTCCTCAGCCTTAGAACATGCAGAGCTACAGCTATGATTTCGAACGAGGTCAAGCCATGACACAGAAGTCGGCCTCTGATTCCTCCCCACATGCCTCATGCTCCGTAATCTCATACTCCACTGTGATTTGATCAGCAAGCCACAAGAAGGCTACTCAGTCCTGTCACACAGTGGAATCGCACGCAGTGGAATCACAGGCAAAAGTGGAATCTGCATCACAAAGCTGGCAGCTCACTGTGCTCCTCTGCTCATCCCTATGTTACCATGGCTGCATCTAGTTAAGCCAACATTTCAAGTCCATGAATGGAGCGAGTGACTCCCCGGCTTCACAGCTGCAGCATGTTTGTCTTCTCATCTAGACGTCTAGAACACGTTTAGGCCTTATGAAACAATTTAAATAACAGAATAAAGCATTAAAATGGAGGATAAAAGCAGGATTGAGTGCGACATCCCTCTAAACAAGACGACACTGCGAGCACATTCAGTTTTTCCAGAGCAGGAATGGCTTTGAAATGATTTTCTGACCAACATATTTTTCCTCCACCATCCACTACTCATGCTTGTAAAAGATGAGTCAACTTATAGTTCAACTTAGTTGTCATGGAAACCAAAACCAATAGTCATGGGGTCTGCCATAGAAACCTTTGAAGTAGTGGAGACATGCGTCTTCCGAGCATCAGCGGAGACCTACTCAGTTGTAACATCAGATGTTTAAAAACCTTTCTAAGAAAACTGTCAAAAATGGATTATCTAATATGTAAACAGTTCAAAAACTCACCTAAGTGAAGGTGCATAAATAAAACAATAAAGGTCTTGTTGGAAGACTTTAATAAAACAAACAAATCAAAAGAAGCTGGATGACTGATACTTTTTGCTGCTAACTTGAAAAAACCAAGTGTCTCCAGGCCTGAATTCAAGCGTCTCTACCCGGTGATTACCTGCATCACGCGTTCATCCAGTCCAACACTAACACTAATGACAGGGTGAACACCAGGGGGAAATGATGAGGATGCAGATGAAGGCGCTGCTCAGTTGGAGAAGTTGTGTGAATTTCAGCTGGGAGGACGGCGCCGTGTCACAGATGATACCCTCACACCTCAAGCAGAACATTTGGTGCTCTTTGAGGTTACCATAGTTACCACAACAGAGCGAGGCCGGATGTCCGCAACGTTGAGAAGTTTGTAAGTGCTGGTGCATTTGCAATTCCCGTGTCAACGCAAACAGCCAGTACCAGCTCATTTATTATCAGCCCAGCCTCAGAACGGGAAGCGCTGTGTTCAGGGCAGGTTTCAAAGCCTTCCTCTTCTGGTGAATTACCGCAGCTCCTGCGCTCGTGAGAGGCATTTTCTCTGTCTTGTGCTAATTCAGAGTTTATGAGGCTGCCGTCGCATGTGCAGCGACGCTCAACCACTTTCACAGAGAGACCTTCTGTAATTGCTGCAACTATGCTGTACATTTTTATTTACACAACCACTAATGTGCTGTACGTTTCGCACAGGCACCAAACTCTCAGCACAAAGTATATATAAGTGCGTCCTACATTATATATGCTATGTATATACTAACATACATCACCTGAATACTGAATAAGTACGTGTGGTGATTCATATCATTAGCGTATTCTCCAGACAGACTGTGAGCAAAATACACAATTGAGTGAGACGATGGGTAAAGAAGCTGTGCATTGGGCGTGTTTCGTAGTTAAGTATTCTGTTTGAGGCATGTGCAATATAACAATTCTTAAATTAATCATGGGAAAGAAGCATCGACGGTTACTCGATGTTTGAATGAATGCTGGTTTCTCAGACGCGCTTTATTTATTCCCCCGACACGCGCGCCATCATGCATGAGAATTATGAATAGATTATAATACGTACATAAAGCAGTTTGCTAATTTCCAACCATATCTCCCTGCCTTCCTACACACCGCTGACATCAAATGGTGGTCGCCATGGCAACAGGCTCACAAGCCACAACAGGGCTTTTGGAAGACAAATACAGATCAGCATAACAGAAAATCTGTCTTATCCACATTTTCTGTCTGTCAAAACGCTGCCGACGGAGGCCAACGCGACTGATCTCCGCTGGTTTCATTTACGCGTTACTCACACCAGCGACTCAGTGGCTTTTCGGCTGCAGAATAACAGGCTGGTAGGGATTTATAGGGGTTATAAGGGTTGGATGCCGATTCCAGAGGAGCCTCGTAGACATGATTTATTTAGCTTTCTCTGGGTGCTTCACTCAGACATGGAGGTCAGATACAAACAGGTTAAATTACCTACATGTAGGTAGAGGTCTAAAATCCTTCAACGCTTTAACGCTACGCTGTGTAAAATGGTTGAAGCCCAACACATATGAAATAATAGGACATATTGCGCATGATGCTGGATGATATGACAGTAGTCGGACATTTTGTCAGTCCACTTCAGTGCACACCAGGCATCGCATACTGTTGAGCTCCTTCCAAAGCTGAGGCCTGGTGTGAAACTAAAAACTTGACGCAGTCTCGGCAAATGTTGAAGTGTGACTTTTACAATCTGAAGTTGCTGAAACCATTATCAGAGCAAAGTGTTAGTGAGGCGTACGCAGACAGGAGAGGGACAGCTTGAACGCTCGGTACCAGCCTTGTTTCCTGCTCGTCCTCTGTGTGAATGTGTCTGTTATCAAGCGGAGCATCCTTTTATTATTTGGTTGGTTTTCCACTCTGCTTATTTCCCTCAGCACGGGCGTCTATGCCCCATCTGCCTCTGATTGGCTTCATGACAAGTCCGGCCGAGTGTTTTCAGTAATTTGCTAATTCTGTGCATTTTATTTATGTTTATGGTAATTAAAAGTCTGTTTTTGATGATAGCAACAAACTGGGTGTGTTTAAAGCCTAACTGGCTGTTTTGCAAAACTAAATTTAAATGAAAAAAAAAATTATGTATAGCTGGGGCTCAAAAACTGTCAATCAACAGGGTCAATGTCTCAATCATCAAACAGTTGCTTACAGTGGTTTGTGCTAAACATCGACTATAATGGTCAAACGTATTCATGCCCATTTATTCTATGTTTGAAGTGTCTGCTGTAAATTAGACCAGCAACACGGTCGCCTCTGTTTTTTCATTTGACGACGCACAGAAAGTCTTGGATCCTCCAACATTTATCAGAATAAGCCAAATCTCTCTGGCCCAAGAAATATGATATTTTTCCAAGACTTTTGGAAGCACATATTCTAACCTTCACTTTTCAGCTTCTTAATAAAACCACTTGGTTCCTCACTAGATTTTAATATTAATTGTAAAACTATATCATGTTTATTAATCATTAATCGTCTATTTAAAATGATTGTTATGGCTGGAAATCAATAGGCTGGTGAATGATGCATCTTGTGCATTTGTCATGACGTCCAACACATTCATATAAACTCACAGCAACATTTTCACTGTCTAATGTGCTTCAGACTTAAAGTTGGATCAACACCTCAGAAAATATCTGATGTCTCTGTTTGCATTTGCTTTACTTACATATTTGCAATTGCGTTTAATATAAATGTTTAAAGCAACGAAAAATGATTTTAAGAAAATACTCAGTTGCACTAATAGCAGGACACATGATGGAAACTCTCCACAAGTCCAGTGAGCTATGTACCTCGTGTGGCCTTGTGCCGTTGAAGCGCTTTCATTGCTCTGCAAATTTGTGTTCGCCTTTCAATATAATCCCATCTGTGGAGATATTCACTCAGAGAGCAGAGACGGGAACAAACACAACACTTCTCTCCATCTGTGACCTCCCAGCTCTTCACCCTCCCTCTGAATGCAGCGCAACAATGGAGAAGTGCAAGGCAGAGGGAGGAAGATTGCCTCGCTATTCAGGTATTTACTGATGGTATAGAGGCTCAAGGACGGAGGATTCAACGCAGAGAACAAAAATGTGAAAAAGACTTGCAAGACATTTTGCACGAGAAGTTTCTCTTTATCTTTTAAATGACATTTCACGCTGGGGACTGAGCTTCGATTACGACACAAGCCAACGTTATCTGTCTTTGGGACACAAGATGCCCACTTTAAATAGATAGAAACCCTGGAACCCCCCACTTCACCTTTACAACGTTCCATTCTTAATAATTTACAGGAGAATTTACATTTCCAACCTTGCGCCTGCTCTAATCAGAATTTTAGTCCTGACAGGAAACTGTTAGCTGCAGTTTTCGCCGTGTCCAGTTTGTCATGGATCACACAACAGCTGCTCTATGATATTTGCTGTTTCACAGATTTCACCCAAACCCTGCTTCAAAGGAAGGCAGTGTGAAAAAAATGTGTAAAATATTTATAAATATATACGGTTGAAGACAACAGAAGGAATTTTAGACCAGACCCCTCGCATATGTGTGTGTGTGTGTGTGTGTGTGTGTGTGTGTGTGTGTGTGTGTGTGTGTGTGTGTGTGTGAGAGAGAGAGAGAGAGAGGGAGAGAGAGCGATGCAACATACAGAATGTGGTGCAGTTCGTTCTGAGAGAAATGTGGGTTCATTGATTCTCAGTTGAATCTTTACTTAATGATTCTTCTCTGTAGAAACTGTTCTTCAGTATGAATCCTGCTCCATGGAAGCATCTGGTCCTCATTTTCTGATACTCACTCTAAAGTTTTCACCTGATCTGGGCTTGTGAGCAGAGCTGACGGTTCACCGCGTGGTTCCCAACAGCTGCTTTATAAAACGCCTGCTACAGAGTTGTCCTGAAACCCGAAACTGTGCAATCACAGTTCATCAACCACCTTTTCCAATACCTACAGGGACAGAAATTTCAGGTTTTACAGCCATGAATTATTCACAGGATATTACGAATGGCGGATGCATAGATTAGGCACCGGGCTGCGTTGTGGCTCAGCCTCCTCTCATCTACCTGGCAGAGAACGTTATACTGCGTCACACCTGTGTCACTGCACTCACCAGGTTCTCTCTCACTGGCTTTGATGAGCGAGTATGACGAACAACCTTTGTACATTCTCTCTGCCTTGTTACCAACATGTTATCAGATTTTCTTTCCTGTGGCTTCTGCAGCAAGAATTTGCCCATTTTTTAAGGCTGTGGCTATAACTTGGCAGTATTTATTCAAGGGAAACAGAGACAGGTTTCATTTGTTGACATATTTGAGAGGCAATTATGTGTAAAAAACCTTCTGCTGGTACAAAAATAATATTTACAGTGCAACAAAAGAAGAACACAAGTTCAATCTGCAGGGAAGGAACTGCACCAAAAACGGAAAATCAAGTATGTAGAAAAAATCAGCTCAGAAAAGTATAAAAAGAATCAGTGCGTACGTTTAAGACGCCTCTGCTGGTTTTATCAACTGTGGAAAGGATTTACCTGCATGTGGGAAAGGAGGAATGAGTTAAAACAGGCTGTTGTGTGGACATGTCAGAAATAAGCGAGTTACTAGTGCTTCTGCTTATGTAACACCTTCATCACTGCAGCACCGAGCGCTACTGTGCTACAGCATCAGAAGGAGGCATCTGTTGCTCTCTGCTGGTAAGAATCAACACTACAGGTGCTTCCTGCTGCAGCTGCAGATGATTTGCGACTAGTGCAGAAAAACTCCCTCTTGTTTAGTTATTCACTTATTTTGTGTTGCGTATACTTCCACTACACATTATGGCAGGACAGCTGACCCCTGAGCATGAGTCAGCGCTCTCACACTCTGAGAGACAAATATTAAGTCTGACCAATCTGATACCTGAAGCTCATGTTACAATCATTAAGTCACAATTACATTACATCCACTTCCACCTAAACGGAGAACTATCAGTGTTTTTTCCTGCAGCAGCGGGTGTCAGTTTCAGTGCCGTCAGTGAACGTACACCCGCAGACACAGTTCTGAGGACGCCGGCGTCGGCTCTTCCTCCCCTACGCCTGCGGCAGAAGGCTGGTGGCGTAGCTTTCTATCTCCAAGTCGGAGTCCTCCGCCTCGTCCGCAGACCCGGTCAGCGCCGGGTACGGCCTGGGCTGGTCCAAGTTCACGTACGTGACCTTCAGATCGATGTAGTGCTCTCCTGCCAGACAGGACAGGATGTGTTGTACTTCTGTAACCAGGCTGTGGAAGCCAGGCCTGTGCTCGGGCTCCGGGTCCCAACACGCCAGCATGACCGCGTAGCTGCGGAATGAGAGACGTTAGCGCTACAGCAGACGTACAGTAGGAGCGGTTCCTCGAGCGCTGGCGCGGCTCTTACAGGTCGTCGGGGCAAAACTGTGGCTGCGGAAGCCGGCGTCCCTTCAACAGGAAGTGCGTGATGTCGTAGGGGTCCACGTTTGGATACGGACTGGCCCCTCTGGTCAGCAGCTCCCACATCAGGATGCCGTACGACCACTAGAAGGTCAGTAACAAGAGTTAAATATTGGATGCGCGCGCGTCCCCGCGGCCTGGAGGAGATGCTCTCACCACGTCAGACTTGGTGGTGAACTTCTGTGTCTGCAGACTTTCGATGGCCATCCACTTCACCGGCAGCCTCGCCCGTTTGTGATCTTGAATGCTGTAGTACTCTTTGTCGTAAATGTCCCGCGCCATGCCGAAATCGGCCACCTTCACCGTGAAGTTCTCGTCCAGCCTGGAAACGAAAGGAACAAGAAGCCGGAGATAAGAGGACAGCTCTGATTGGACCTGCAGTCAGAACATGAACTCACTCACATGCAGTTACGTGCGGCAAGGTCTCTGTGCACAAACTTCTTCTGGGCTAAATATTCCATCCCCCTGGCAACCTGGAGGCCAAACCCTATGAGGTCTTTGACCGTCGGGTTCTGCAGAAAACAACGCTGTCAACACCACTATTCATCGTCTGGCACTGGTAATTTTCTGCCAGGTTAGAAAAGCAAACATTCACAGTCATGACTCTACTGGTTCGGGGAGTTACGTAACTCACCCTTTTCTCCGAACGGATGAAGTGACGCACGTCTCCGTGCTTCATGTACGGCAGGACCACCAGGGGGAGCCCTTCTTTAGGGAGCATGATGCCCAGCAGAGACAGGATGTTGGGGTGGTGGAAACCCTTCATGATGATGCCTTCTCTGAGGAACTGGTCCACCTCCCCCAAGTCTGTGATTCCTGCTCATAAAGACACAGCGTTACACCCACACGTCCACTGAATGTGAGCTCATATGAAGACGAAACCCTGGCTGGTCACATACGGTTCAGTGATTTAACAGCACAGTGGGTCTCTTGCTTGTTGCTGTCTATCAGGTACCCGTGATACACCGTCCCAAAGTGGCCTGCGTGAGAGGAATAATTAGAAAAAACAAAAACAGGCAAAAAGAAAGGATGCATTTTTATAAAGTTTCATTTTTACCTTTGCCAATAATCTGAATGTCGTCAATTCGGAGCATGTCGGCGGGGATCAGCACATCTTTCACCTCTTCCAGCAGCTCGGCACTCAGACTGACCATGGAGATGTTGTCCCGTGGGACGGGAACGTCGAGATGGTCGTGGCTGGCAGCGTATAGAAGCCCTTGGAAGGCCATTCCCCCTGAGCCGGAATTCTGACTAGACAAACCTACAGCAGCAGCGCACAGAACGGAGAGTTGGAGATTTGAAAGGGTTTTGTTATTGCTGCTTTTAACCTATTTTCAAGATTTAAGATTCAAAAAAACTTTATTAACCCCAGAGGGGTAATTATGTCTCACACTCACCTCGTCTGTAGTCTCCGGACAGCGCGAAGTCGTTGTTGCTGCCCATGCGGGTCCGTGAAAGCGTGGCTGACAAACGATTCTCCACATTGGCTGAAGGAGGTTTGATCAAAGAAAATCAGGCACAGATATCAGATATAGGGAAATTCCTTCAACCAGTATTGTTAATGGCAGTTATGATGAGACGTTTCTCACCTCTCTTTTTCTTTCTTAGATGCTTCATTATGAGTAAAGCCAGGGCGGCCCCCAGGACCAGAGCACCGACGATGCCCAGCACGATGCCCACTAACACGGCGTTGTTGTGGCCGCTACGCACCACTGTGCCCACGTCGTACACCTTCCCGTTCACAGACACCTACAACGGCGGAACTCAAGGTTATTCTCCAGCTCATCTCATCCGTGAGCAGAGCCGAGGGAGTCGGGCTCCTACCCTGACAGGTAACCCCCCACTGGGGACCTCCACGCTCTTGGGGATCCTGCAGGTCAGCACGTTCAGCAGGACCTGAGCGTTGCAGGGCACGTCGCCGACGGTCATGGTGATCTTCATGCACGTGCTCGCTGTCTTTAGGTGGTTATGCTGTTTCATGTTAAAAAACAGTAAAAGGCTTGAAGTATGCAAAAAAAAAAAAAGACGCAAGTGTTGTCAATGCAAACAAAGACATGACGGGAAACATACGTGCATTGAAACCTCGGTGTCTCCCAGCTTTAAAACTAATTCGTTGTCATCGCTTTCAAAGGGAATGATGACGGCGTCGGGGTGGTAGTCGAAGCGTCTCGTCCACAGGTCGCGTTTTCCGTCCATGTGGATGGAAATATTTCCCGCGTCAGACTTGTCCTCGGGCATTTCCTCCTGAAAGGCCGGAGCCAGACACTCGGCGTGCGTGGCGTTCACTGTGCCGTTGCAGACCTGGGTGAAGAATGTGTGGGTGGCTACGCATTGAGTGCGGTTCAGTTTCGCTTCGGGCCTATATGTTATGAGCCATAAGGATCAAATGTCAGCTTACCTGATAGAGGGGATGCGGGAGACTTTTGGAGGTGTACTGAACCACTATTTTGTGGGCAGAGTGGAGGTTGTGACCTTCTATCAGCAGCGTGGAGCCGCTGGATGACAGTGAAGTAGGCCGTTATTGGGCAACGTTCAAACGTTACGGTTCACCCTGGAATTTGAAGCACTGCCGACTTGGGAGCGTTTCCTACCTTTTGAAACTGCAGAGCGGATGCACGGAGGTCACGACGGGGTTCGACTTGTAGAAGAACGTAGAAGCCGAGGCTGCTTGCAAAGTGTCAATGACCATTTTCACCGGCACCTTCCCGACACCCGCGGCAGCTGCTGTTTGGCAAACAATTGAAGACAAATCCCCATTTCCTCCAGGAATGCTGGAGGTAATACACAATCCCAGGCATTACTCGGAGAACATGCATGAACATGAACACGATGATAAAAACATGTTATCTGAAGTGGCAGTAGTCAGTACCTGCACTGTTTATCACCAATGAAGACGGTCCTGTCGGTCCCAGAGTCCAAATATCTGCCTGTGATTGTAACCGCTGTTCCTCCAAACACGGGTCCATAACCGGGTGTGATATCAGTTATAACAGGCTCCTGATAAGTATCAACAGGCCATCGCTTTAATGCATGTTGCCTTCCCGCAAATAAATATCATATTAGGAATAGCTTTGTTGATATATTACTGTAAAAATGCCAGTCTCACCACTAATGAAAAGCCAGGCATCCAAGTGGAGCCTTGGATGGAGTAGGAGCCCTCCACTGCCCTCTCGTGCACGTCCAGCGTGATGTTAAGGTCCGGGTTTGGTTTGGTCCCTTTAATCTTGCATATCAGGCTGCAATGAATGAGTGACGAGTGACTGTCTGTGAGAGCGCGTGGACATCGGGCTCCGCACTGGCGGCAGTCTCGTACTCACACTTCGCTGCTGCTCCTCTCAGGCAGGACGGCACACGAGCCCCCCGGGCCGGCGCCGACCACGTGGGTCGACCCGCTCACGATGGCGGGCCGCTGAGGGGACTGGAAGTCCCGGCCGCAGAGCGTGAGGACCGTCTGACCACCAGCGGGCGCCGCCTTCGGGAAGAACTACAGAAAAGCAGCCGGTGCATTCAGTATCTGCTTTCTCAGCCCACGTACAGTAGCAGAGTAATTGAGTTACGGGTCCTAAGAACAGAAATACCTCCGTTAGAACCGGGGCGCAGGACTCGTTGCTCCATTCGGAGGAGCACTCCCACTGCCGGGAGCAGGTTCCTGAGCACCAGCCGCACTGCATGAAGCGCGGGGCCGTCAAACACACGGAGCACGTCTGGAAATGTGCACAGCCGGGTCCTGCAGACGGAACTCTGAACATCTTCCAGAGAGCAATAGAGCAGTGCAGTGAGCTGGACATGAGGAACCACACGAGGCGAACTAGAACCAGAGGACACGACGGAACCTACCTTATTTCCCACTACGAAGAGGAGTGAGGCGTTCGAGTACACGGCTGCTGTCCTGGAGACGGCAGCGTCGCCCAGAGAGTAGTTGGCAAAGACAACAGGCCTGTATGTGGTGAGGACCAACTAAAGCAGACACAGCTTTGATCAGCTGACAGCGACAACGAAGAAACGCTCCCAGAAGAACGTGAGCTTCGTTTACCTGCAGCATCCGGCCGTCAGAGGTGCCGAAGTGGCCCAGCGTGTGCTTCCCAGTGGTCGTGACCAGGACAGCAGTGAACAGCACGTCTCTCATCTGCCTGTTGAACAGGTCCACTCTGTAGTACGGCTTTGACACCAGAGTGGGCACGTCTTTGCACTTGTCGTTATCCCCCGAGCTCTGGGCATCATGAGAACACATGGGAGGAGACACACAGCGAAGCCTGAGTCCAGTGAAGAGGAAGCGCTGACTTCAAACACTATACGTCTTAACTGCGGGAGTAACGAGGCCATAAACGCTCTGCGTATGAACTGTGGCACTGCCTCCCAGGGGCGGTAACACTGGACCTGGACCCTTTGTGAAAAGCAATTATTAAAAGAGAAAGGCAGCGCGGCAGACCAGCGGTAAACATTCCACCGCCGACCTGCCCCAGCCTGCCCAGTTTGCCTCCCACGATCCCAGTGCCTCACGTTAATGTCACTTAATCTGTTTGAGGGTTTCACTCCTGGTGTCCACAGTAAATGATGTGGTCTCACACACACACACACACACACACACACACACACACACACACACACACACACACACACACACACACACACACACACACACAGACTCAGTTCCAGAAATGACGACTTCATCCACTGGTTAAGAATGAGTCCTTCCCACCTCCTCCTTCAATCTGGTTGCTAATACTTCAAATGAAGATGGCCTGATATGAGCCAATACAGTTCCTCCCCCTGGAATTCCACATTTTTATCAGCGGGATTTATAACTTGTGTTTGTTGGCTCGCATTCCTGTACACACACAGCGTGAACTCTGTAAAAGGGAAGGGCCGCACCTTTTAGTTACTGTAAAGAGCAGCCGAACGCACAGCGAAGGTGCTTTGGACGGGATTAGTGAAGTTTGTTTACATCATGTTTATGTATCTGGCAGCATATCAGCGCAGAAAAACGGATCCCATCTGATTTAAAGCAGCTTTCGCAGCAAACCTCTGCTCTCCAAACAGCGGCCGCTCTTGAAAGGAGACAGACTGAAACTCAGCAGAGCACAGAAACCGTGTGGCAACAGGCAGGTCACATTACTGACTCACGGCCCCGCCCGCTTTTTCCCATGGGGCCCTGCTCTCTTACACTCCTCACAGTCAATATTTGCTCTGTGTACTGTCATAGATTTTATGATATAGAATTTCCTGTCCTCGAGAAACTTTAAAAAAGCAAAATGAGAAACAGCTCCGATGCGATCGCAGGTGACTCACACCGCGTGTTTGTCTGAGCAGGTCACTTCCTGTTTGGGGCGACCTTTGACCTTTGGGTCTCACCTCGTGCGGGCAGCTCTCGCAGGGCTGGAAATGGCAGAGGCCTCTGGACAGCTGCTCCGTGCCCCTGCTGCAGCAGTCCTCCACACCTTTATCGATGGCGTAGTTGACTTTGGGCAGAGAGAAGGCGCACAGGGCCGAGTTCCTCCGAGCCTGTCCGCGAGCGTCCACCTCGGCGAACACCCCGTACAGCATGTCCTCCGTCTCGTCCAGCCCCAGCTCGCCGGCCAAGTCCCGCCCCACGGGCCCGTAGTGCGCCGCCTGCAGCCCGTTGAATACGACGTCCTTGAAAGCCTCCCTGCGCCTCCTCCTGCGCTTGGGCTCGTACCGGCACTCCAGGACCACCTCCCGGTACATCCACGCCTCGGGACTTATTATCGGCAGCCGTCCCAGGCGAGTCTGGAACGTTGAATTGCCCTTGTCGGGATTCTCTCTTTGCAGGGACAGGAAGTAGACGTGCTCTTTGGTGGAGAAGCTGTAAATATAATCAATCCTGTAGGAGTTCTGCAGATGGGGGAGCACCGTCAGGCCATCCGTGACCAGCTGAAAGCCATCTTCAGTCGAAAGAGGCCTCACCACGGATATGGACCTCCTGGGATATCTCTGTGCTACTCTGGCATCCACAGAGTTTGCCACAAAGAAGAACGACGTGGCTCCATCGTCAGCGATGGTGACTTTGGTGCCAAGTGGACTGGCCAGACAGTCTGGACACTTGGATGGAGAGTTTTGCTCCTTTTTGTATAAACACTGTGGCTCGGGCTCTGAAACGTTGATGTTAATAGAGAAGCACCCCCCGTGCTGAGTGCTTCCACAAACATACAAGTACGGTAGGAGGAATAAATCAGGATCCAACAGTAAAACCTCGTTGTCCGTATCCAGCCGCTCGTCAGGATCGGACTTAAGGCCGCACACCTGGCAGGTTTTACATCCAGCGTCACCAACGGGTCCAGTCTTGAGTCGCCAGATGCTTCCTAAATCGGCGTCGACCGCCTCCACCGCATTCCGGCTCCCAACGTACACCTCCCCCTTACCGTCATCCTTGTCCCTGTTGACCACTATGTTCTGAATAGGACTTCCTGTCTGGAAGTAGGGGATGGTGTACTTTACAGTGAAGTCCACCAGCGTGCGAGGAGGAGATGGGCACGCGCGCTGTCCCCAGGTGCCATGCAGTGGGATCCATAGGCATGCTGTCAGCAAGGACGCCCAAGTGACCATCTCCACGTCCCGGATCACTGTGCTCAACACGCGTTCCTCGAAGAAAGCATTCCGGACGCTCAGCAGAAGCTCTGTGGGAGACGACAGAGAAGGGCTTAACGGGGCAGCGGAGATTCATTCACAGCTTTTGAGCTCGTGTGTGTTTCTGACGTAGGCTCACAGTTTGTTTAAACTTAAATACAACATGAGTAAGCGAAAAAAAAATGTCCCACAACTTGTGATTAAGTGAATGCTATTTTTGTCTGCAGCCAAAAGACAAATCTGACAGGCACAAAAACAAGTAGAAAGGACTTTGGATCAAAAAAAAGGTGTCAGAATTTAAGATAATATCACTTTGGGGCGCGACACGACTTGCTGCAACATGTAAAGCAACTACGGAGCAGTTCAAGACTCCAGACACGCACTGAAAAAGATTCACAGAGGAAACACGAAACCAACGAATCAGATCGCATAAACGGCTCGTAGTTTTTTTATTCTCAGTATCAATAAGCCACTAAAACCAGTTGTCAGAGAACAGAGGCAGACGCAGGGCTCTTTAAGGTGACACCTTAATGTCAGTATGACTGTGGTTACATCATTCAAACCACTGCTAGTATTAAATCTGTTAAAACCCACTCTGTGCAGGAATGTAAACGTCAGCTGTGGATTTATAAATAATTAGGAATGTGTCCAGATGTTTTCCCTCCATCTATATAAATGAACATAGGTCTTACCTCGTGTGATTTACCTCCCATCGCGTCGCTCTCAGGGTCAGAAATCTTTCCGGGCTGAGTTTGCTTCTGTCGCTGACCTCGGCCGCTCGCTCACCTGGGACCGCCGGTGTGCGCAACTGGCGCAAAGTCCACGCCGACGCCGAACTACATCAAGCTACTGGGACGTCCTGCGGTCTGCGGATGAAACGGGATGTCACAAACCGGCTTCAAAATAAAAGCGCGCAGAGACCAACATTGACGTCATCAGCATCTACACGCACAAACAGTATAGACTCTGAAGTATGAGTTATTTACATAAATAAATTAATAAATTGTGTGACTTTAGCCACAATGTGCCATTTAAACAATGCAACAATTCATATGATGAAAATTTGCATTCCTTTATAAAACGTAAGAGCAGTTTCACAGCTAGATATGTTACTTTTTAGGCACAACCTGTCTTTTCTTTTCTACTGTTTTAATCACCTGTGGAGTTTCACAAGACTGTATCCTAGGGCTGGTTAAATGTATTTACAATTACTCTGGGCTGAAGACATCAGTTTTATTTGATCATTCAGATTAATCAGGAACTTGTTGTGAAAAGTTTTGTCTCATTTTATTTTAAAACCATCTGTTTTTGTAAATGTATGGCCAGGTTGTGGGTTCAATCCCCTCAGAGAAGGGTTGTGTCAGGCAGGGCATCCGATGTAAAAACATCCCAAATCTACCATGCAAATTATTTGCTGTCATGACCCCCGACGGGATAAAGCAGAAAGGAGTTATGTGTTTTTGTAGACGTAATGAATTTGTGGTCTATAATAAATAGAAATTTGTTGATTGTCTGTATAATTACAGTACTGGCCCAATGCACAAATTATCATATTTGATATTATAATGGCTTGAAATCCCATGTTTGAGTGAACAAAATACTCACAAATTGCAAGGACAGAACTGATACTCATTCAGTAATAGTCAAAATAGAAACCATTTAACATTCGTTAAAACAAACCTCAAACTAGTCTCCTATTTGACTTTATTTATTTTGAAAGGGGACGATGATTTATTTTGAAAGTTCAACATCGTCACGCGGACTTGACTATCCCAGTCGTGGGTGCTGTCAAGTCAAACCGCACCCGCGACCAGGAAGTTGATATAGTTGCGAAATCTGACCACCTAAAAATCTCGTCGTCTCTAACTCGCCAAGAGTCACATCATGAACTACGACTCATTTCCATTCAGGCGTCGCTGGTTTAATGGAAAGAGGTCCTGTATGTGAAAGCTGAGCCTCCAGGGTTTAATGCCAGAACCGCATTGCTTAGAGATGATGAATGAAGTTGTTCTTCAAATTCAGGAATCTCCAGCCAGAAGCTATGAGAGGAATGTTTCACTCTTCAGTCAGACAAACCTTAAACCCTGATCTAGGATTAATGAAGTGTGAATCTTAATACTATTAACACAAAGGACAAATGGACTAAATCACTGTGTACACATTTGTCATTGACATAATAAAGCATTGCAGGTGTTTGAGTTACACATTAACTGTTATCACAAAGTTGAATCGTTTACAAAAAAAATAAACACGTTTACTCCTTCAAACATTGTTTTAGAAAAAGTCAAGTTATGACAAAGATGTTTTGAATGAATGAATGATGTTTTAACCTAATATCCGTTCGACTATAATGAAACTGTGACTACACATCCAGACATGTATTGGGTGTGATCAACTTTAGATGCTACGTTGTAAATTATATTACAATAAAATTATTGCAATGGGACAAAAGCCTACAAAGTGTGCTTTGCATTGATTTAATTGGACTGTTGCAAAAGTGTGTTTAAATTTTGTAATTTATTACCTACATGTTGTAGATGATAAACTGTATATTGTGACTTCTTCTGTGCATTCAAATGAAAGATTATTATTACATCACACATACAAGTTTTATTTTTTGAATGAATGGTCATTTATAGAATGAGCACTTCTCATATTGCTTCCTCACAGCGAGGCATTATTTATATGGCAACGATCATCTTAGTTATAGCACAGCGGAAATGGCGAATCCCTTTCAGACATCACTTAAGACGTATCATCAGCTTTTAGCAAACAACGAGCTTTTTTATTTTATTAAATAAAATGAGATGAAGAATTAAAAAAACTAAATCACATAAATCACAGTCAGTTAAAGATCCATTGCTAGTGTAGTATATCAGCTGTTCTCCAACTTAAATGTAGAATATAACACAGCTAGAATATTACATTCAGCTAAAGTTTTACTATAAAATGTTAAATATTTACTTCAATATTTACTAAAAAAGCCTGAAAATATGAGACAAACGCTCCTGGGTCGCCCTCTACTGGCCAAGACAGAAGACATCATCTGTCAAACCTTTTTCAGGAGAAACAGAAACGAAAGTGAAATGCGTTCATTTTAACTGGCGTGAGTTCATCCCCGTTCACACTGTTGTTCTCCTCTGGTTCGTCCTGACGTTACTGGCAGCTCTCTGGTCATTGCAGTGACTGAAAGGCGCAACATGTCAAAGGTGGCGGACATCGACGAGGGGCTCTACTCCAGACAGCTGTAAGTGGTCACGAGGGCTCGTTTGTGGGTGGGTCGGTCCACGCACCCACCGGCTGTTCCGTGTGCACAGGTACGTCGTGGGCCATGAGGCGATGCGCCGCATGGCCACGACCAGCGTCCTGGTGGCGGGGATGCGGGGCCTCGGAGTCGAAATAGCCAAGAACGTGATCCTGTGCGGGGTGAAGTCCGTCACGGTCCAGGACGAAGGTCTGACAGAGTGGGCGGACCTGTCCTCCCAGGTAATTATCAGCCCTGACCATTTAAATACATGTGTAACAGTCACGGGGCGGTTATTATTTCTAGATTATGATTATGATGATAATTATCCACTTCCTGTCACACAACAACCCGCCGAGCGAGATTCTGATGTTTCCGTAAACATTGCAATCAGTCCTTTGTAGTTCTACATAAGTCACACAGTACCTGTGTATAATACTTGTATAATACTGCAGTATTTTTTGTATTAAGTTTATTCACTTTCACTTTTCATATAAAACGCAAATAATTTTTCAGTGTCGCCAAATGTAAAAGCAAAAGCAAAGAACGTTGAAGTTTACTTTCACTATGAATATCCGGTGAACAGGCACGAGCCATGAAAGCTTATGCAATATCTTACATCTTCATCTGTGGCCCCAGTTTTTCCTGAAGGAGTCCCATGTGGGTCAGAACCGGGCCACGTGTTCCCTGCAGTCACTGTCTGACCTAAACCCCCACGTGAGTGTGTCGGCGCACACCGGACCCCTGACCCCAGACCTGCTGCAGCGCTTTCAGGTACACGCCTGCTCTGCTGTCTATGACGCACGTGAATGTGCAGCAACGAGCCAATCAGCAGCCGGCGCTTGCGTCTTTCAGGTGGTGGTCCTCACCGACTCCTCGCTGGACGACCACAAGCGCTTTGGGGAGCTCTGCCATTCGCGCGGCATCAAACTCATTGTGGCCGACACCAAAGGGCTCTGCGGGTAAGCGGGCGTCACGGCTCAGGGTGCTGCAGAGGCGACGCGGGTGAAAGCGCTGTGTTTCGCTTGCAGCCAGCTGTTCTGTGACTTCGGGGAGGAGTACGAGGTGTCGGACAGGGACGGGGAGGCGCCCGCGACCGCCGCCGTCCACGGCGTCACCCAGGTGAAGCGCCGACGGCTCGGCTCGGCTCAACGCTTACCTGAACACGCTCGCCTGAAAGGTTCTGATGTTCCAGGACAATCCCGGGGTGGTGCTGTGCCTGGACGACCAGACCCACGGCTTTGCGGACGGCGCCAGGGTGGTCTTCTCCGGCGTTGGAGGCATGACGCAGCTCAACGCTCTGGGCCCCGTGGAGATCAGAGTCCGCGGTGAGTCTTCGTCTCCTCCGACGGCACCGGGGCCGCTTTTTTTCCTCCACCGCTGTGTGTTAATCCTATGGGACGTGTGTGCGTCTCAGGCCCGCACTCCTTCAGCATCGGCGACACGTCGGCCTTTTCTGCGTATGAACGCGGTGGAGTGGTCACCGAGGTCAAACAGCCTCTCATGCTGAACTTTGTAAGTCCCAGCGCTTCACTAATTCATTAACCGTCATTGTTGTTCCTTTTTGAAAACGCTGAGCAAACTGCTGCTGAAACAACTACAACACTAATTGCAGAAACCGCTGAGTGAGGCCCTGCTGGATAATGAACTCATTAAAATGAACGACTTTGGAAAAATAGCGAGACATCAGACCCTGCACTTGGCTTTTCAAGCTCTTCATTCATTTGTCGCGAAAGAAAAGCGACTTCCTCACCTCTGGTCTGAGGTCAGTGGATGTAATGGCACAGCCGTCACTCCGCTAATGAGCTAAAGGAGGCCTGTTCTGCTGGTGTGTGATTCATAAGACAGCTGTTTCCTCGGCCTCGTGCAGGCGGACGCCGACGCCCTGCTTGACCTGGTGCGAGAGCTGAACGCGGCCGCACAGCTGGAACGACTGGATGAGGACGCGGTGCGGACGCTGGCCTTCACGGCCCGGGGCGACCTGGCCCCCATGAACGCCGTGATTGGCGGCTTTGCCGCTCACGAAGTCATCAAGGTGAGGTCAAAGGTCAAAGCTTTGATCTTCATACATTTAACATAATGCTGTGTGGTGCTCCGCGCAGGCGTGCAGTGGCAAGTTCACGCCCCTTCAGCAGTGGCTGTACTTCGACGCCCTCGAGTGCCTCCCTGGAGAAGAGCATCGGCGGACGGAGGGCTTCTCGTCAGTACGTTCAGCCGCCTCCTCACCGCTAACCAACCGAAGCTGGATGTAACCGCCTGCGTTCTGCCCTCAGACAGGGACGCGGTACGACGGGCAGACGGCCGTGTTCGGCTCGGCGTTCCAGGAGGACCTCGGGAGGCAGAAGTATTTCCTGGTGAGGGCAGGTCTGGAGTGCGCCCAGCAGGGGGCGCCCTCTGCCTGGACAGCTGGGCCTCCATCTGTGCTGCGCTTTGATGTGCCGTGGCGTTAGTGATGCAGGAAATAGCTGTGAGTCAGGTGGCGTTTCCCTGCTGGCGAGCGACAGCCCTTCCTCTGTAACACTGTTATCTTCACACCAGTTCGCAGGACGCGGCGTTTGTTTGTGTGTGGAAATCACCAGCTTCCACGTTTATTCTAACAAACCGCTGTCCCGTCGCGTTTCAAGGTTGGTGCCGGTGCGATTGGCTGCGAGCTCCTGAAAAACTTCGCTCTAATGGGACTTGGTGCTGGAGAACAGGGGCAAATCACTGTCACAGACATGGACTGCATAGAAAGGTCCAACCTGAACCGCCAGTTCCTGTTCAGGTCCCAGGATATCGGGGTGAGAACGTAAAAACCACAGTCACGTGCTCTCCCTTGGTCTTTGCTATCATTCGCGACATGCTGCGTTTCTTGTGCCTCCGCTCGTCCCTAAACAGAAGCCAAAGTCAGAGGTGGCCGCCAAAGCAGCGCGGGACATGAACCCGCAGATGAGAATCGTGGCTCACCAGAATCGCCTGGGCCCCGAGAGCGAAGCGGTGTACGATTACAGCTTCTTCATGGGCCTGGACGGAGCGGCCGCAGCCCTGGACAACGTGGAGGCCAGTGAGTGCAGCGGCGCGTGGACGTGGACGGCGTCCGAGCGCACGCTTTGACCGCCCCTCGCTCTGTGCGACAGGAGTCTACCTCGACGGACGCTGCGTCAAACACAAGAGGCCGATGCTGGAGGGAGGAACCCTGGGCGGCAAAGGTCACACGCTGGTGGTGGTGCCTCACCTCACCGAGTCCTACGGCCAGGAGAAGTCGGGCAACACCGGCGCCTTCCCGCTCTGCACGCTCAAGAACTTCCCTCATCGCATCGAGCACACGCTGCAGGTGGGACGAGGCAGAAGGTTGCCGGTTCAAACCCAGCTGATCCCAGTGCCAAAGTTGAGCATCATAACCATTTGCTAATATCAGTAGTATTTATTATTGTGAAACATTTACAACCGTTGGCCACATGGTGGCGCTACATGACTCCAGTATGAGAGGAGCGTTTCAGAGGGAGCGGCTAGAAGTCCTGAATCATCCCTTTGTGCTCAAAGGTTTGGACAAAACTTCATAGCAGATAGTTACAAATGGATTTCAGTGCTGAACCAGCCGACAGAGAGAACAACACATGCAAACAGTTCAATAACAACCAGTAAATAAGTTCATAAAGGCGTCAACCTTCACTCTGACTCCTCTGTGTTTCTCCTAGTGGGCCAGAGACCAGTTCGAGGGGCTGTTTAAACAAACACCTGAGAATGTTAACCATTTCCTGAGGTAAGATGTGATGTCACCCTGTCATTTACAGCGTGCCACAAACTAGTGGGCTCCAGCTAGTGTGAGGAGCTGCAGCGGCGTCGTGCTGCTGCGTCAACAGGGATTTGGCTCTTTTTTTACCAAGCCCAATAAAGTGCAAGCGGGAAGACGTGTGGCTGTTTTTTTTAGCTGTGGAGCTGCAGAAGCTCTTATTAACAGTCTGCCTTGCAGAGGCCAGACTGTCAAATAGTTCTCACCCAATAATGAAGTCGTGCATTTTGAGCTTTCTGTTAGAAATGTTGGTTAGTTGCTATTATGTCAGAGGAATTATGTGAAAAGCCCCTCACACAGGCACAGGAGTAGCTGGTAACAGGTCTCCAGAAAGAGCTTCCAGCCTCCAGGCTTGAACTGAGTCTGAGTCCTCGGCCGTGGAGCCTTCTTAATCCAGCTGTGCTTCCAGATGTCTCTTTGAGATGCCTTTGTTTCGCTGGCATTTGATGGAGTCCCCCACATAGTCCCTCTCATCAACACACGGCCGTTTCCACATGACGCTGATGGTTGGACATAATTACTGGACCTTCGTAAATCGTTCTTTTTGCCGGTGGAAAAGAAACCGTGGCATTTGTTGTGTTTTTGTTCCACTGGTGCAGCTTTTTTTTTTTTTTTGCTGAACTGTGACCTGATGGTTCCTGTTTAGACCCTAAAGCTGCACACAGAGGAAGCAGGGAGTTCATTTCACTGATCAGACTCAACACTGCAAAACCGCAGCCCAGCCAGCGTTACTCAGTATTAAAGGAGTTTCCTCTGAGTAATTATCACGATTACACCCACATTAAGTCCTCTTTGCCCAACCAGACCCTGCTTTTAGTCCATTCCTGGTATTGACCGGCTCCGTGCTCGTTTCAGCGATGCGGGCTTCGTGCAGCGGACCCTCGGCCACGGGGACGCCGAGGCCCTGGAGGTGTTGGGCTCCGTGTGGAGCAGCCTGAGCAGCGGCGACGGAGGCCGGCGCCCGGCGAGCTGGGCCGACTGCGTGAGCTGGGCGCGCCGCGAGTGGGAGGTTCTGTACAACAACGACATCCGCCAGCTTCTGCACTGTTTCCCTCCCCATCAGGTGCGTTAGGCCCCCAGTCAAGGTGAGAGATTCCGGTTGTGGGGCATTCTTTTTTTTTTCACCTAATGGCGTCATGCAGCACAGCTCCCTCAGGCTCCGGGACCACTGTTAGTCTTTGAAACATGAGCCACTGATGAATATCTGTGTGAAGCATGCAGACGGAGTGATGTCACATGTGGCTGTCACACCTGGGGGTTAGCGCTCTTAACAACAGCTAACAGCTCTTGAGACGAAAACGCTGTCAGTCGCAGAATAAAAAGTAGCTTAACGTATTTTGTGGCCACATAGAAATCGCATGGATGTGTTTTTTTTTTTTCAGTAGTTCTCGTTGTCATTGTTTTCTAACGTGAGTTATGGCTTTATTGTGCTCCTGGACGTCACTTCCAACCGCAGACTTTCCAGCGCTTCTGTGCACAGAGGAACCATGATAAGGCATTTACCGTTAACGCTTAACATCAGTTAACGGACGAAGAGAGGGGCTGGTTTTACAGTGTTTCATTTGTGCAGGACAGATACTGTCTTCTGTTCTCTGTTGAGCCTCAGCCTTTTTAAGTGGGCATCATCGTCGCCCCTCGGCCATTTGAGCTGTGACTGTGGGGACGCCTTTTGGCGGCCCACCCCCGCCGTGAAAAGCGGCACCACGAGTCGGAGACGCTCCTTCTCAACATATGGGCCTTTTTTTTTTTTACAACATCAAAGCATTCAGGCCTTTTGTTCCTTTATCAGACGTACAAATTGTGTAGTTCACACATAGCTGATAACAATATTAGTCTGGCTGAGTCATGGGGAGGTTGAATCCCCCCTTCTGTGTCTAAGACTAAACAATGCATGTGGGTTCAGGTATTTATGGGAGTACTATGCTACTATGCTAAGCAGGCGTACGAGTGTTTATGTTCTGAATTGACAGCTCATGATAAAACATAAATGGAGCTGATGTTGTGATTCCTGACATCCCAGTGATAGAGGTTGTCGTCTGCCTCACTTCAGGTCACCTCTACAGGGCTTCCATTCTGGTCTGGATCCAAGAGATGCCCTCACCCGCTGACCTTTGACCCTGACAACGTGAGTAGTGTCTGGTCCGGTTCCTCACCCTAAACAGGATCCACTGTGCAACGCTGTGGGGATTTGGTGATGACCAAACATGCATTCCTTCTTTATCAGGTCTGATAGTGAATCTTCCTCACACTGATCATTTACCGGATTCTTATCTGAGCTGTGAACTCCAGCGCAAACCATAAAAACCTATTTAATATTCAGATGGCAGGAAGTGTAAAAAAAAGCGTTAATGAAACTGGATCTTGGTAAATGGATGTTAATGCACTGAATAATAGTCCCCCACTGATTTCAAACCAGACCCCCCAAAGCCAAAATGAGGTTTTTCAGCAGGTACAGCTGCAGCATTCAGCTGTGTATAGGTGATGCTGTGTGGCCCCACAGTCCCACAGGAACATTCCATGCGCTAACGTCTGCAGTGAAGCCTCAGCGCTACCAAGACTCAGGCCTTTCAGGGCCTGAGTCAGTGTCTGTGGGTCTCCGGATGCAGGATGAATGAAGCCAGTGTTGTACTCTACTGTAGCTGCACTATGTGGTAACGGGCACTGACTGTTGTGTTAGAGTCATTGGACCTTAGTGCTCCTTTACATGCAGCTTCCCCCTCTTCACACCACAGTTGCACCCAGGTCAGGTCTAATTAAATAATAATTAAATGTAATTATATTTATATTTATTCCTATGTTGTTATAGACTACTCACATGGAGTATGTGGCGGCTGCAGCTAATTTATACGCTCAAATCTACGGGATCAAGGCGACTAAAGAGTCTATCAGAGAAATATTGAAAAAGGTCCACGTGCCACCTTTCAATCCCAAGTCCTCTGTGAAGATCCATGTTACGGACAAGGAGATGGAGGAGGACAAAGAAAAGGGAAGCGATGATGCAGGTGAGGGGTTCTTTCAGTTACATCTACTTTATGACCCAACTTTCCTTCCAGCAGCGCTTTACTCAGTACCTTAATGTTTCCGCACCAGAAAAAGCTCAGCTGGAGGATTTGAAGGCAAAGTTGGCCTCTCCCTCCGTGAAGCGCTCGGCCGGGCGGATGTTCCCCGTCGACTTTGAGAAGGTAAAGCATGAGTGACATCCTTCCATCGGTGGCTTTCAGGTTGTCTTTTTCTTTTCCCGTCTTTGGGTCGTCAGTGAGACGGAACTCTGGGAGGAGAGGCATCATTTTTCACTAGACTAGACATATTCCTTCACAAAATGCCCTCGAACTTGCTCACAAAAAGGATCCTCAGGGTGAAGCGTGTCAGACGCTTCTAATGCGCGTGACCCTTTGGGCAACATAAACAGAAGGATCCTCGTGGTGTTTGTGTGCCGCTGCTGCTGCAGCCGCAAAAGTGGGTGTTTTGAATTTCAGGGGGCGGCGGCGAAGCATCCAGTGACTCAGGAGACGCCGTAACCAGCCTTTACCAGACAAGTAAACATCCAGTGTCGTCTGCAACCACAGGGTCCGTCCTCCGCTCCACGTCTCCTCCCGGGTCGCGTCGTGGACCCGTGGAATGTGTGTAGGAGGGTCGGTGAAGCATCGAGTTGCCCGCTCGGAGCTTCGTCGCGGGCCCCGAAGCCGCCCCTGAGTGACAGGCGCCTTTCTAGTCTTTGTTGAGCCGCGGCAGCAGAGGCGTGACATCACCCGCCGCGTCGGTCACAACAGAAATCTGATTTCCCCGCATTATAAAGGAGCCGACCCCGTCATTTATTAGAGAGATCAAGGTGACACAACCACAAAGCCCTTCAAAGCCGATAGCGTCATAGTCGCCGGTTCCAGGAATCATCCATTCTTCCTGCTACGTGAATGAAGAACGTGCATTTCGTTAATTGGCATATATATTTATATATGTTCCACGTTTCCCCATTGAACAGGATGACGACTCCCACATGGACTTCATCGTCGCTGCCTCGAACCTGCGAGCGGAGAACTACGACATCCCTGCAGCCGACCGGCACCAGGTGCAACAGCTAAAATATCCTAAAAACAGGGTGATGAGGAGGGGAGGAGAGGGGCCACACGCACACACGCACACACACACACACACACACACGCACACACGCGCACACACACACACACACACGCACACACGCGCACACACACGCGCACACACACGCGCACACACACACACGCACACACACGCGCACACACACACACACAAGCACACACGCGCGCACACACACGCGCACACACACACACGCACACACACGCGCACACACACACACGCACACACACGCGCACACACACACACAAGCACACACGCGCACACACACGCGCACACACACACACGCGCACACACACGCACACACACACACACACACACACGCACACACACACACACACTCACTCGTCGCCTCGTGTTGCCTTAAGCCAGAGAAACAGCCTCTCGCCTATTGTTCCTGCAGCAGAACTAATCACAGGCACTTTACCTGTCGCCCGGGAGGCGACACCTGAGCCAGGCCTTGAACTAACCACCGCTGCAAACGCACACGGGCCGAGACAGACAGACAGATGGATGGGAGGGGGATGGTCGCCGCTGAGCGAAGGGACACAAAGGAGGGTCACCCTTAAGGAGTCAGGACACATGATGGGAATAATTCCACCTTATTCACACCCATGTGCAGCTTGGGAGCTGACTGGCTGTCGTGTCCCTTCACAGAGTAGGCGCATCGCTGGCAGGATCATTCCTGCCATTTCCACCACCACGGCGGCAGTCGCGGGCCTGATGTGCCTGGAGCTGTACAAGCTGGTGCAGCGCCACCAGGAGATCCGCTGGTACCGCGCGGCCTACGTCAACCTGGCCGTCCAGTACTTCGTCATGTCCCTGCCGTGCGGGCCCCAGCGCTTCACGGTGAGTTCAGGGTCCGAGGCTCCTCTGCAGCCTGACAGACTGGTACCGCATACGGGTCTGCTGTTTGAACCTGTCCACTGGCTGTGGACAGGTTCAAACAGTCGGTGGATGAGTGCGCTCAGAAAGAAAGAGCACCACGGGCGACTGTCAGTATAACAAGTGTTTAGTGAACTCCCACGGAGCCCGAAGCTGAAGCACACACACCCATTATGAGTTCATTAAAGCTACACTGTCATTCAAAGCAGAAGCAGGAGCGTATTTTTTTAAGCCTTTCAGGATGGAACCTGCGACCTCACTCGAGGTCGTACCGAGTTTGTTGCTTGTTGTTTGTAGCTGCTCATGGGGGACGTTTTCTGGATCTCTCGCCTCCAAAGGAAGACGGCCCCTGCCAGCTCCCTCGCTGAGGGCACTCGGGGGGTCAGCGGGGGTCGGCCGGCGGAGAAGCTGCGCCCTGTGGGGCGTGAGGGCGCGGTGACGGGGGGTCTGAGACACCGGAGCTCTGGTTTCAGCTTCGATTACGTGCAGAACTGCTGCAGCTGCAGAACGGGCGGCGGTGATGACAGAAGCAGCTGCGAGCGTCCGGGCCTTTAATGCGGAGAGGCCCCCGTGTTCCCACGCTTGTTGTCTGTAAACGTAGATGCATCATTATTATAATGCTGATTTTTTTTTCGGACTTCTCCATAGTTTTGCAGAATCAGCGTTTAAGCTTTTTGCCTTATTCAGCAGAGGAGCCAGAACAGGGACAGGCCCGGTTTGGCTGAGGTTCTGAATCCATGAAACCTTCATTAACAGGGATTTAGGAAAACGTGCTCACCATTATATAATTAATCCATTTGTCTATGTTTATTGTAAAACACATGACTCTAAAATCACAGAACAGAACCGACAGCTACACTCACATTATTTTTCCACGCACATCAACGTGCTCTGGTGTCTCTGAACTGACATTCGAGGAGGTTTTATCAGCGGCTTGCGAAGCTGCAGACGTGCAGCTGTTAAATGTCGCCGATCGGACACGCGGCGTCGAGGGCTGAGACTTCATCCGCGCGAGATCAGCCGCGGTTCATACGTATCGGGTCACACCGCTCGCGTCTGGCGGGCCGCGGCGCCGGCCCACCCACTTCTCAGCGGCGTCGCCAGATGTGACGCCGTCCTGTCACGCGCCAGTTGTTGGGAATGTGTTTCCCACGTGTCACGGTTGTGTTTATTTTCCTACTGTACCAGTCGTTTTTTTTTTTTTTTGCAGAAATTGTTGCATTAAAGCAGCTGTTTCCCAAAATAGGAAGCTGCCCTGGTTCCGCCCCCGCCGCTGCCGGGCCTCGGCGTGGCGGCAGAACTATGTAAACAAGTGGGAGGCCGCCCTCGTCTGCACGACTGCGTGACTGCGTGTTTATGCTTGGGGCCGAGGCGCAGGCCGTTAAGGGCAGAGCGAGCCTTTAAAGTGGATCCTGCAGAGGCCGGGACAGAAGGGGACGTGTTCCGGCTCGGTTCTGGACAAGCGGCCCATGGTTCTGAGCCAGCGTGTGCTTCCTCTCTGGGCCTCCTGCTGGTGGCTTCCTCCTCCACGCCCTTTCACACGCGCTGCACATGCAGGTCTTCAGCCTCTAATTGAATAAGCGAGGTTAGAGGCAGCCCTTCACAGGAAAAGCGCCTTCAAGGTGAAGGCTCACACTGGAGCTCTGTTAATTGCCTTCAGAAATGGGAGCAATTTCCTGCCTTCGCAGGAAACGATGTATTAAAACCAGATTTCCCAGAAAGCCGTGAGGTTCGGGCGGGGGCTTGCGTTCGTCTGCTCCGGCCTCTGCTTCTAATAACATCTCATTCACAGCTCGGTCTGGAGCAAAGTCTAATTTACAGCGTCTTTGCTTTATGTGCGTTCATAAATCAGGCTGAAGCGGCGAAGCTGGCGCTTGGGCCAAGGCTTCGCAGCAGAATCGGGGGAGTTTTGATCCAGAAAGCGAAACCTGCAGGTTTGTGATTTGAGCGCTTCGATAATTGAAGGTCGCACATCTGTCACACAAATAACAGGCGCTGGCTCTGAGGAGGGAAGAGGACAACAAAGGGGGAGCATTGCCTTACATGTGGTTAAATCTGTGCCGGCCTCCGTGGACCGGGCCAGCAAAGGAGCAGGGCGAACATGATCCGCCCCGGCTCTGAGGACTCCTCCGGGAACCCCAGCATGGAGCCGCATTGTGTTTGGAGCTCAAGATGCTGACGGGAATAGCGTTCCCGGGATAATGAGTAATCTGGGATCAACACTGGCGACTTGTGCCTTGTGTTCATGCTGCAGGGTTTGGTTTGGGTTTTCGGTCGTGGTTTTGTTTTTTCGGCCTCGTGTTGTTGAGACGCGTTGTTGTTCCGTTACTGCTGTTCTACACTTCCCCATTGTGCCGGAACACAGGTTTTATTATTCATGTGAACCCAGACACAGACAAATATCTGACAGAAAGATCCAAAAAGGGAAGAACTGAGGGACAATGCAGCGTTATGTTGTTTAACTGTTTGCGTTTTATATGAATCTGGTTTATATTTAACATGCATTGGGTTTTTTTATTCACTACTTCACTAAAGGGACTTTTGATTGTCTAAAGCTGCTGCATCGACACAATCATCCTTATCACTAAGATCTTTGGAAATTCACTTTCTGAGGATAATTCCTTAAAATGTAAAGCTGCCAGATGTTTGACGTCTCAGCAGGGGGTCAGTGGCCGTTTGAAAGGACTTCCACAGGCATTTACTCAGCCTTAGGGCTACGCAGCGAATAGGCCTCATGTGAGATTCAGTTAGAGGAGGTGATGCGTGGACTGTGGCACAGTGAAGACCGTCCCCTCGCTGTGAGGATGAAGTACAGTGATAAGGTAATGCCCCAGGAATGCACATTGTATGTCGCTGGATGATGTCATACGGAGTTGTACCGTTTCCCTCTGAGCCGTGGGCCCGGCCGTTTTCAGCAGGACAGACGTCTGCAGGTCTAATCGCTGCCTTCGTGCCTCACAGCTTCAGCCCCAGGCTGTTTCCAGTAGGTGGAGAGGTGCGATCTTCTCATTTGAAAGACAATCACACAGATGCCATTTGCACGTCAATGGGGGCTTTTCACTCTCAGTTCTGGTAACAGACCTGAGAGCTTTGGGTGTTTTCCCTCTGTGTGAGTGTCTTATTGTCTGTGTTCCATCGGTTCTCCGTATATATAATATACAACCTTTTAAAGGTTTTGATCCAAACGCTGCTCTGAGCCGATCGCTCTGTTTTTAAAGCATCCGTGGGCCGTGGGTACGTCCTGCAGCCTGTCACTTCTGTGGGGCTGAGGCAAACAATCGCAGAGGGACGGGGTGAGCGGTCGGAGGTCGCAGCCATCTGCTTCTCCCTCACAGCCCAAAGGGAGGAGAGATCAATAGTGATCAGGTAGCAGATGACTCTCCCTGACGCTACCTGCTGTTCCCCTTTGTGGAGGGAACCTCCTCCACCTCTGAGCAAATGCACTTCACTGCTAGAACTTTTCCACTACTTGATGATTGCGACATGCTTTGTCGAACCTGACTGCGTCACGGTGGCCTGTTGCAGTGAAGTTTTCCTTACAGTAAATTAGGCCTCAGTCAAATGTTACCACTTTCCTACAGATGGAGGAGCAAAGAAAGTATAAGCTAAAGACCGCACGGATCCTGCATCAGCCTCCTGTAAATCTCACTTCCTGAAGATGCAGTTTCCTTTGAAGGAGTCGGCCTGTAGCCGCATCGGCCTATAAAAACCCTTCCACTGTTGGGACTGGGGCCAGATGGTGACGCTGGGGCGGGAGCAGACTGCAGGCGGGGGGACTTATCTAGGTTTGCGCCCTGATCCCGGCTTCCTGGCCCCAGAGAAAGCGCCGTTGATGCAAACGATACGGCGACCTGGTGCAAAATGAGCAGCGTGACTGGGATCCTTTCACGTTCACAGGTTGAGCTTCCTGCGGCTGCATCGCTTCCCAAGCCTCGCCTCAGTCTGCACACAGAGGGCTCTATTTCTGGGCTCCATTAATCAGATCCCATTGTTATCATAGGACTTATGCATAAACAAAATAATCCTGTATGATTATTTTTAACCTCCAGGGTTACTGTGTCACTCAGTACATTACATATCAGTGAGGTTTAGGTTTTATGAATTTATAGAGACTGAAATGTGACTCGTTAGAAATAACACTTTGTGATGGACACGCGTGTGTTTTTTGACATTTCATTTTAGTTGATATGAATTGCATTTGTGGGTTTATTTTCCTGGAAGCAGTCGGTGTCTGCGTTCAGAGCTTCAGGAAGAGCAGACGGGCTCTTCAGGCTTCCTGTCAACAAGGGGAAGCAGCCTGGAGCTTTGGCCTCGGGCGCTGGGGAACTCCACGTCTGAGCAGGTCGTGTGGGGACAGAGGCTCCACGATGTGCGTGACCTCAAATAAGACAAAGACGGGAATTCAGTGTCATTTAAAAAAATATAAACACCATCCGATCAGCAGCAAAAGGAGAGAAGTGATTGATGTCAGAGTTTATGACGACTGTAGCTGTAAAAGTGAGAAGCGGCGAAGAACGGGAAATGTCACGCGTCGTCTTTGCTTTGGAAAAAAGCAGCTGGGTCGTGTTTTGGGGGAAGTTTGAAGTTCCATTTATAACACAAACTACAGTATGCGGAACAGACGAGGGACCCGCGAAGCAGCGAGTCCAGCTCTGCTTCACGTCCAAACAGTTGGATGCAGTCTGTCACCGAGTTCAGTGCGGCCGCTTTTACGATCACTGCGCTTTGAACGTCACAGACTGCGCTTGGAGACGGTGAAACCACCGAGCTCAGCTTTAATGCAGTGCCGTCAACTGTGTGTGTCCTCAACAGGTGACGCCTCAGGCCGCGAGTCAAACCCGGACCCAAACTCGCTGTAGGCGACAATATCAGCTTCATGTTAGATGCGTCTGTTTCTGACTATAGTTGATTTATTCAAATGTTTGAGGAATAACATCAGATAAAGGTATCTGGTATTTGCACCAGACTTTTGCTTTTTCCGTGGATTTAATGTTGCTCTAGAGGAGAAACAATAACTCTTCCCCCGGAGATAACGCTTTCACTGGGGCATTTTTGTTTGTTGTAACTTCTGATCCTGTAGTTGTGCTTGTGGGAAAGTGTAATTGTTTCCAGCAGCCACTTTGCTTCCAGGGCTCTTGTTTAGTTCTGCCTCCCTGCTACGGCGGCGAATAGCTGACGTCAGGCTTCGTACGGACCGATGGGGCGGCTGATTAGGCCCTGCCACACGAGGAAAGGAGTAAAAATAGACTGTGTGTGTGTGTGTGTGTGTGTGTGTGTGTGTGTGTGTGTGTGTGTGTGTGTGTGTGTGTGTGTGTGTGTGTGTGTGTGTGTGTGTGTACACTTACACTTAAGTGCTTTTGAAAATCTCTGGCAGGAGACCAGTGAAAAAACGAATTTCCATTTGCAAGGTTTGCTCATCGTGTCGATAATTAGCCCGAGGATTTAAATTCAAAGAACTAGATCGATCCTTGTGACAAACTTGAAAAAAGAGACTGAAACATTTTAGCACTGCTGATGTGCAGCGACAGTTCGCTCGGCGTAAGCATCACAGGAGCTAAACTGACCGCACAAAATGTTCTTTGTCTGAAAACGAGGACAAAGCACCCAGACGTCCAGGCCCTTGAGGAGAAGCAGCTCCGCTGTGGCTCCATAACCCCAAACCTCACGAGCGAGGGGATTTGCGAGGGGCTGTCGAGAAGTTCCCCTTGGCTGCCGGAGCAGAGATAATTGGAGCCAGGTTTAGCTGGAGTTTTGGTATTCACGTCCCGAGCCAAGTTTTGATCTTCCCAATTCCTGCTCCGCCGCTGCGAGCGCTGCGACCCGACCGAGGGACACAGTCTGACAGACTCTGTGCATGTGAGGAATCTTGACCCACTTTCTTCAGGTCACGTTTGCTCTCACAGGTCTCATATGTGAGGATTATAACAATAAGGGTTTGGTGGTGAATGTTATCAGTGTGTCAGTCAGTTCTCTAATTTTAGCCAAACTAGATACTGAGCTTTAGGGGTGATGCTGTAATTGAAAGTATTGTTGATGCATATAATGATTTTTACTGTCATTCTGCAGAAACTAATCACAAATGTCTGTTTTGCAATTGAAGGGGTTCTTCCCCAGGCTGCGTAAAAACTGCCTGGCCCAAAGGTCACTGACACAGCTACGTGTATTTTCAACAGGCGCATTGTAAAAATGTGAGAACTGGTCGATGGAAACGTCAGATAAGCAGAGAGCCAGTCCATCACATATGAGGAAGCAGCTTCTTGACCTCAGTGGAGGTTGTTGGGGGAGATTCTGCAGCTGTCGATGATGAATGCACTCAGCGACTCAGGACTCGTGTTTCGGACCCAAACATCTCTTAAAGTGTGTGTGTGTGTGTGTGTGTGTGTGTGTGTGTGTGTGTGTGTGTGTGTGTGTGTGTGTGTGTGTGTGTGTGCGTGTGCGTCCATCGGCAGGTCGCAGGACGGACCTACTCCATGTGGGATGACTTCCTGGTCGAGGGCAGACGCGGCGGTCGGCAGGAAATGACCCTGGGAGATCTGGTGCAGCACGTGAAGGTGCGGGCGGCACGGAAACGCGCGCTGTTCACACCCAGCGCTAATTAACGCACATTAAACCGGCGCGCTCACCTTCCCCCAGTGCACACAATGCCCATTGTATACAAAGCCTGGCAACTTCACCTGTAAAGGAACTCAGATTAAAACAAACTCTGATGTGCATGTGCTGAGGTCTTCCTAGAAGAATACAGGTCAGCTTTCGCCGCCAGCCGATTCTTGGTTCACGGACGCACTTGGAATTTGCTGACGAGGCTCGGGGAAAATTTTGGCAACTGTTCTCGCTTTAACGCCTCCTCCTCTGTCTTCGTGCAGGACGAGCACAACTTGAGCGTCTGCGGCCTCTTCTACGGCCCGGCCGTGCTGTTCAACGGGCAGGAGGAGCGGCTCAGGCTGAGGTGCGTCCGCTGCTCCCGCCGGGACACGCGTTTGTTTGTGCAGAGGCTAATGGCCGGAGCTGCTGACACCCACGCGCATCGGCAGCGCTCCTCCTCCTCCTCCTCAGGTTTCCTCCTGTTTGTCGAGGGCACGGGTTCAATTAGCGTCAACCCTTTTGCTGCGTTTGAGGAAAAAAAAAAAGCACCGACTGCTGTTTGGCCTGTTTGAGTCTGTAGCGGCAGGCGCAGCCCACCAGCCCCCGGGGTGAAAGAGGTGCCGTGAACTAGAATGCGCCCGGAGGAGGAGGGAATGATGCTGGACTTGTAATGAGTGAGGTCTCCAGCTAGAAACAGACCGTCCGTGTCTTTGGCACGGACGTCTGTGGGGACTTTGATGGATCTAGACGTGCAGAGGGGCTGAAAGCTGCTCCTGCAGCTCAAAGGCGTCCTCCAGCAGCCGCTTCCTGCACCTCATAAAAACGAACTTATTATGACAGGAAAACATGAAAGGAGACAGTCTCCTGTCAACTGTGTGTGTATATGTTTACAGTGTTTCTGATTTGGTGAGGACGGTAACCAGAAAAGACATCCCTCCGAACACCAAGATGCTGGACCTGATCCCCTCGTTCGCCGAAGACGAGGACTCTGAGCAGGTCCCGACCATCAGGTACCTGCTCTAATGCACCTGATGATGAGGCCGTCGACGGGAGCAGACGTCCCTCTGGTCCGTGGGGTTTCAGCCAGTGTGAAGTGCTTTGTATGAAGGTGAATTCTGCCCTGTAATCTTAAAGGGCAGATGCAACAAACAGCTGAGGGTCAGGGTGCCGACCACTAACTACTGCCTGCTACTGCACCGTCATAGTCTGATGAAGATTTGCTGTATCACATTCCAATGAAGCAACGTGACTAATTCCACTGATTTGTCGTCCTGTGACTAAACCAGGAAGTAGAAACTACTGCAACTTGTTCAAAGTTTACATCCATTTACTCATTTGGGATTTTCTGCAGCTTTATAATACGGAAAAGCAGCTTTTATGCAATTATCACTCACTGTTAGTTTTGATTTATGACGCATGTCTTGAGAGGTCAGGTCACAACATCCACACACATCACCCTTCACATTTAGGCTCGTATGTGGCCGTCAGCGGCCTTAAAGCCCTCATCTGTGACATTTGGCTTCGCAGCCTTTAGGTTTCACTTCACACCCACATCCTGCCATGGCTATATTTAAATCATGCCTTAAAAAGTTCTCTCTGTAATTGTTACTTCAACTGTTTGCCTCCCTTTGTTCCACCGTTATTGTTCCTGTAATTAAGTGATTTTCTTTTGTGATTAAATGCTGGTGAAGCGATTTAAACCCTAAGAGCAGCCATTGTGTGTGCACTTCAGTGATGGGCTCTTCCCCTGCTGCTTTTAAACAGTTCACTTCACAGAAATATGTTGCGATGCTGACCGCACCCAGCCTCCCACTTTCACCGGAAAAATGTCAAAGTCACTGGGCTTCGTGTTCGTGCACTTATTTCATTTGTTTCTCCGGTGATTTTGTTACTGCCCTTAAACAAACTGGGCTCAAAAGACGAAGAGGCTGTCATTTACCTCCACAACATTGAGCTTTAGAGTAATGAAACATTAAATACATTTATTCCAAGTATCAAACATCAGCACTGTGGACAGAACACCCTCATTTATTGTGACTCATATGTATCCGATAACGTCGTTGCATATGATGGGCTGCCGGCTGCCCGTCTTCATGAGCGCCGTGAACCGGTAGAAGTCCGAGTCCAGTTGATGCAGGCCAGTGTGGGACTGGTGGAAGAACGGCTTGAGGCCCTGGAGCCCCACGGGACACGACCTTCGTTTGGGGGCCTCCGCCGCCTTGCTGGCGTCGGTGGAGCTCGCCGGCCGCGGCCTCCCCTCCGCGGCCTTGGACATCCCCGCCAGCCGCCGGCGCACGTTGCCCAGGATGTCCTTGGCGAGCCGCCGCCCCCCGCTGGGCCTCAGCGGCGCCGGCTCGGGGGACTCCGGTAGGTCCATCCAGTTCTTAATGAGGTCAGCGAAGCTGTTGTCGCCCAGAACCAGGGGCTGCCTGTTCCGGCCGCGACTCAGCAGCAGCGTGGTCCAGTCCTCCGGGTCGCCGGCCTCGAAGGAAGTCCAGCGCTCCAGACACGCGTCCGAGGTGGATTTGGGCCGAACGCGGCCGGAGGGCCCCCTGTTTGTGCGGAGGCAGGCGGAGGAGGAGACGCGCACGTTCCTGGTCCTCCGCAGCACCACGCCCTCGTCCTGCCAGGAGGCCTCCGAGTAGCCGGAGTCAAAGTCCACGCTCTTGTCGCTGCTGGGGGAGCCCTGCGCCAGGCGTGCGTGCTCCTGCTCCCCCCCCTCCCCCTCCTCCTCCTCCTCCTCCAGGGGGGTGGCCAGGCAGCAGGCGGAGTCGTAGGCGCCGGCCTCGCCGGCGTCGGACGCCCGCAGGCGGAGCCTCTCCTGCTGCCGGCAGAGCCGCGTCACGGCGAAGGAGCGGCCGCACGGCTCGCTCAGCGGCCGCGGCCGGCGCCGCCGCGGCGCGTGGTCCCGGAGGCAGACGGCGGAATCGCCTAAACACAGCTACACAGGCGGGAAGAGACAAAGGCTCGTTAGCGTGGAGGCCACGGTGTCTGATTTTGCAGCGAATCGCGGAGCAGTTGGGTCGACTCCCAAATGTCCCATCATGCTCTGGTCCGGACCGGGCTTTTACAGTTGTTTGTGTTATTTCTGCTGGGCCAATAAAATTTTTACCAGCTGAGATCACTCTGCTCTGCGACCATATAACAAGAGGAGCATTCCTGACAAACCCCAGAGCAGCTTTATGGAGACCGTCCCGTTTAGTATCCCCGAAAACGAGAAAGCCGTGACTCCGGGGGACAGGATGCACATTATAAACTGGCACGAGCAGAGGGGGGAAGTTTGAACAAAGTGGAGCTGGACGGCGGCGCAGAGCAGAGGCACATATCCTCTAACTCACAGGATGTCGACCGGTCGCCGCTAAAACCCAGGAAATGACTGCAACATTTTGGAGTCGTGCATTAATCCCGAATCGAGCCATAAACACATGTCGCAGGGCGACCAGACCCTCGCTGCTGCTGCTGCTGCTGCTGCTGCTGCTCATTGTCATGTTTATGTTGCTGGCGTCGCTGCCCTGCCTGTGTTTGCCTCGAAGCAGCGAGGACATCACAGTGCCATGATGTTATCACAGCTGTGGGCACCGGCCTCCGCCGCTCGGCCCCATGGGGCTCACTTATCTCACATCCTCAGTTGGACTCTGCGGTGCCTCTGACACTTTTTAAAGGCCTTCTTCTCCTTGGCTGTTTTCAGCCCAACGGGGAAACTGTCTCAGCTGTAATTACTCGGCAGGTTTGGTTTGAGTGAACTGTGGCCCTTCACTAAAAAGTTTTTAAGCTGAGAATTAGTGGGAAATAAAACTTACCATGATTTTGGAGGAAACCTCGGCAGAAATTAGGTCCAGGTGCAATTATCTGTAAAACCAAAATCAAATTAGAGCATTAGACGTTCAGTGTGCGTGTAAAAGTTATTAATAGCCGTTATTTTGTTTCCACTCACCTTTGCATGTGTTGAACGTGAAATAATGACAATCCTGAACCACGCCACACATGTGGGCCCGACCAGCAGCAGCCTCTCTGTCCGTGTCGTCCCCTCTCCGAGCCAGACCACGGTCTGACAGCCGCATTTGACGATGCTGAGCTTTTCTTTTTTTGCTGCGACAAATCAGAGCAACGCACCACGACACCAGCCAATGGCAGCCAAGCCTGAAACCAAGACCCGCCCAGTGCGCGCGCCGCGGCCCAGACTGTAGGAGCGCATGCGATTCACACGGCTGTGCTAATTAGGCAGCAAAAGACAAAACACGTTTAAATACAATTATATGAAGTGTTCCCACATATAGTACATATATTTATTAGATCATTCTAGATTTATTAAAGTTTCTTCTTTATTCTTTTATGTTGTTACTTGGGGTAAAAATCAACATTTATCAACATTTTAAACGTTTGCCAGTCCGTTTTCAGACACTCTAACTTACGGGCGTCTCAGTGTCGCCACCTGGTGGACGCCGTCGTCCACGCCGTCATCGCTCCTCAGCTGACCCCAGACCTCCTCACGGCCTTCGGCGCTGGCAGCCTCCTCAGCAGACGCTTTGACATGCAGACGACTCAAGGGCAGTTCCCGTTTCATGTGCAGATGAGTGGACCATTCACGGCCGCTGCTCCGCCTCAGCCTCTGGCTGCTGATCACGCTTTGTATTGTAATTAAGCAAAGCCCAGAGGCAGACGCAAAAGCAGCTCCGGGGCTCTGTATTTAAAAGGTACTTCTAAAATACAGAAGCATTACAAGCTAATTAAACTCAAACAGGGAAACAATGGCCCAATGTTTCACGACTTGAATGTATATCTGGCAATTAAATACAGTGGAGTAGAACCACAAAATAAAATATAACTTAATTAAATAATGAACCAACCAAGAACCTTTTCACCTGGATTTGACACATCAGTCTGTAGAATAAATTACAGTGTGACCAAACCTTTATTTACATTGAACAAGTGAATGAGTTTTACCTTAATAATAATGAACAACTATGATGCATTTGCCTCCGTGTTGTGGCATTTTGAAACATGGCTTACTGTACGTGAAGTGAAGTGGAGTAAAAATAGCCCTAATTCACACTATGATTATAGCATGTCTCTAAAGAACAGGTGTAAACAGATATCAAGGCACAAACATATGTAGAAAGACTGAATGAAACAAAGAGTACAGAACAATTCATGTAGGAACTGACGGAACCACTTAAAAATCTTGCAAATATCTTAGAAGTGACACATAACCATTTGTTTAGTTTCTTTAACGTAGTTGCTTAAGGAATGTTATTTAGTTTGTGGGGAGCACAGGCTAATCTATGGACAGTCATGCAGAACAATGCACTATAGTACAACTGTGGATATTGATTCTGTGTAAACATTGTACAAAAACGCGTTCCCTTCATCTGTGTTCATTCTCCATGCTCGTGTGTTTTCTTCTAAAAAATAAGCTCTGTGCAGTCGAAAGGTTCGTCGAGTGCCGGCGTCGGTCAACGTAAGCGTGGTGGTTTGTATAAAAAGTTGAACTGGATCCCAAGCTTCAACAGCAGAACGGAAAAATAACAGTCCAATAAAAGTCGAACTAAGTGACACGGAAGGAATTAAACAAGTGATTGTTGAACTCATCCTCGGAGGCTAATTAGCTGAAAACACGCATTCCACTGTATTTTCTATTTGTGGCGTGATGATTTACTGTTTTCATTTCATCTGCTTATTTACAATTTTCCAATCTAATTAAAAATAACGATTCTCCGGGGCCAGTGTCTCGACTGTAGGTGGTCAAACGTCTATTTACTCAGCAGGAACAGTGTGAGACCCCCCCCCCCCGATCAGGAGCAATACGAAATCTATTTATAAAACTAATAACACGTCAGACAGAGAAGGTGATGGTTGCAAATCAGTGATTATTGGCGTTGGTTCCGGCTTCCACTCTAGGAATCAAGTCTGTTATTGTTTTCATTATGAAAAGCAGTAATCATCACATGGCTGTTGCAGTCTCTCATGCAGTCTGCGTACGTCGGTCAGGCATCGTCCTGCCGGAGGAGAGACAAGGAGACAAACACAGGCGCTTGAGAGGATGCCGGATGACTGATGCATGCGATGAGTGCAACACACCCAGAGCGCAGTGTGATGGAGCTGATTGGGATCAGCAGGTGGTGAGTGACCTGGATGCATCCATGACTCACCCTTTAGAAAAGACCACAGTCTTTTAGATTGTTCTTAATGATGACATCAGTAACGGCGTCAAAGACGAACTGCACGTTCTTGGTGTCGGTGGCACACGTGAAGTGGGTGTAGATTTCCTTGGTGTCCTTCTTCTTGTTCAGGTCCTCAAACTTGGTCTGAATGTAACTGGCCGCCTCGTCAAACTTGTTGGCCCCTGGGAAGCAAAGGGCGGAGAGACGACGGAGGGGGTTTGACTGGAGGGTGACGTGTTCGTTGAGTCAGCGCCGTAGCGTGAAGGCGGCGCCTTCTTACCTGCGTACTCCGGGAAGCAGATGGTGAGAGGGCTGCGCGTGATCTTCTCCTCAAACAGGTCCTTCTTGTTGAGAAAGAGGATGATGGACGTCTCGGTGAACCACTTGTTGTTGCAGATGGAGTCAAAGAGTTTCATGCTCTCGTGCATTCGATTCTAACAGACAGGGGAGAAAATGGTCATCAGTTACAGGACGCAGATCAACGCAGCACCGGGTGCCGCCGCCAGGGGGCGCTGCTGCTCCACATTTTCAAAGCCAGGGCCAGGCATCGCAGTAGGGGGCAGATCAGAGCATCCTTTGGCACATGCTCTCCAGAGCCAATGCTTTACATTCATAAGCAGTTGAAGGAATTGGGGTCAAATGGTTGAAGTCAGTTGAAAAGCTATTAGCTAACAGGTCCTTTACTACATAATTGCACTCCACTGGTGCAAATTCCAATGAGCTAATTATACCACCTGGAGCTCGCTATGATTAAGCTGTAATAAGGAGGGATGGGCGACGCTAACCGCTGCACAGCCTGCACCGCCTCACACTCATAATGAAGCAAAGTGCAGATTTATGAAGCGAGTCAAGGAAGGCCCACAGAAGGCAGGTGTCTGTGTCTGGCTCCTCACCATCTCTTCGTCCTCAGCCAGCACCAGGTCATACGCGCTCAGAGCAACACAGAAGATGATGGCTGTGACTCCTTCAAAGCAGTGGATCCACTTCTTTCTCTCTGAGCGTTGGCCTCCCACATCAAACATCCTGCAACAGAGTTGGAGGTAAAGAAATGCATGTGTGTGTGTGTGTGTGTGTGTGTGTGTGTGTGTGTGTGTGTGTGTGTGTGTGAGGAGGAGGGAGGAGGAAGTTAGTGTTACATCCTGAGACCTATGTTAAGCTTTCATGAGGCCACTTTGAGAGCAGAAGTGGCGGATGGTGGAGAAGTGCCCATCGGATATCCGCTAAAAGGTTGCAAGGTCAGTCCGGGCTACGAGGGGCAGGCCTCAGCGCTGAGAGCTAACGGGGAAGCGGAGAAGCTGGAAGCTGTTAGAGGTGTGAGCAAAAGCCCTTCAGACGGCGGAGGTGATAATAGTCCTGCACATCCTGCACAGCTGCTGCGACACCAGCGCTCACCGAAGCCGCAATCTGTTTAAGCTGAGAAACGCCATCTCAATGCATCTTAAATCAGGCCTTTTTGGTTTTTTCCCTCCTATCGATTGCCTCTATGAATTATTCAGCTCGGACTGCGAGGGCGATGACAGAAGGTAAATATCAGAGTTTATCGGGAGGCGGGTCACACCCGAGCCGAGCCGAGCCGTGCGGCAGCTGCTGCTGTTCGTCATGCGAGTTACGCTGAACGCTCCACACACAATGCAGACAAACGCTGAGAATATCAGGCACCTCCACCTTCATACCTCCACACGCTGACCTTTATATATATGGATCCGCTTCAGTATTAGTACTGACATCAAATATTTAAGCTCTTACCTCCGCTAAGAGATTCTGTGTGTCTATACATCCATTACTATCCCACACATCAGTGCTCGAGCTCCATATTTTACGTAAGACCCGGCACTAAATAAAGCCGTAGTTTTATGGGAGCGGAGCACGGCGGGCAGGATCTAATGCATTAACTCAGCTCTCAGCGCAATCAGGATAATTAGTTTTGGTATAATTTAGCTTCTGAGCGGCTGGGAATCACATTTTCAAAGTAGGAGTGTCAGTCGGCCCTTGACACCATTAATGTTGGGAGCAAATATTTAGTTTAGCAGGTTCTGGATGATGTAGAGCAGTGAAGAGCAGCATGCGGACAGCAGGCGTGCTGTCGAAAACCATCAGTGGTCCATAGATTTATTCATAGAGGCCTACTTGAAGTGCAGCTCCTTGAAGGTGAAGTGCGTTTCCACAATGCCGGTGGTCTTGACTCGGGTCCGCAGCACGTCCTGCTGGGTGGGGATGTAGTCCGCCTTAGCTATCCTCTCCAGGTCGTTCAGGTAACTAAGACGCAGGCAAACAGAGTGATGTCAGTGCTTAGAACCCAAAAGCTGGAGACGCACACAAGAGATGCACAGTCGGTATCAGGCTCCACCCGCCGGCGCCGGTCCTCATTAATTAAAGTCCCGTTTTGACACAAACGCAGCGTGTCTGTTTGTCCATAGCGTTATATAAACACACTCTGGAGCTGGATGCTGGTTGGGGTCAAGGACCTCAGCCTCTGCGGGGCCACGGCTGCTATCGGCACGCTCGCAGGAAGCACATACTCGCTTCTTCGACCCAAAGCTGACAGCACAGGCCCCCCCCTCGCTCGCTGCAGCGGACACCAGTCGTCTGCGCGCCGTGCTTCGTCCACAGCTGCCCGCAGCCAAGGCTGATATTTACAGCGTTGTGTATATACGAATAACGTCGAGTGAACTCAACCAGGACAAATCTGACCGCAGCGTCAGTGTGAGCTGTTACCACTGGTCCCAACTGGGACTGCTCTGTGGTCTCGTGCTGATTCTGTACTGGTTCGCATCCACCCATTTCGACGCGTGCATCCTTCGTCCTCGCTCCTCTGTCTATTTTCAGACAGACTGCTGGTCAGTGTGTGTGTGTGTGTGTGTTGGGGGGGGGGTTGTGGTGCTTGACATAGCCTGCTCCACTTGCACACGCATTGCATCATCGTCCACGTCCAGCTGGGAGCCACCGTGGCCCAGCCAAGCTGCTGCTCGCGTAAACAGAAGCAGAAGCACGGAGTTTCAGCGGAGCAGAGCTTATGTGCTAATAATGCTAATAATTAATGACCCGACAACCCGACCAATCGATGCGTCTGGAAGGTTTATTAAGCAGAACAAACCTAACGAACGACGTGCTGCACATTTCCGGATGGGATGAGTTATTATGAACAGATCACACACAGCAACATTTCCGACTTCCAGTCACTAAGCAAACAGGAGGTTTAATGTCACAGCTATCATTTATTGGCAGCTCATTTAGACTGAAGTAAACACATTTGTCTAAGTCTCATTCTTTTAGCCGTGCAGGAAAACGCCGCCTGTGCTCTGCTTATCAAGTTACCGTATGAAAAGCCAAACCCGGCGAGGGAGAAATAATCAGTAAACTGAAGTTATTGGACCATTCCTCTCGCCTCTACAGCCCCCCGGAGAAGCTGGAGGCGGCCTTTCCACTGCAGCCCATATGAGGCGGGCTGGCGGCGCCGGGCGATCAGATCCATCACAGCATCTCTAATGGCAGCGATACGAAGCAGCCCACACCTGCGTGAAAGTAACAGCCACCGAGCGCATCAACAGTAGCTGCATAGTCCTTTTTGGGTTTTAGTACTGGTCGGAACATAATGTTAGACTCAGGCGTACGCAGGACTAGCGGGACAGAGCCAGCACCGGCGGAGGCGTCCTAAACAGAGGTCATCATGCACAGGGATGCAAGGGTTGCATTACAGGGCATAAAACCTACTCCTCAGCGGGCTCACGTTACAAGACCCACCCAAACCCGCACTCACTATGCTGCAGAGTCGTTGAGCTGGTACTCTCGCGACCTGGCGAAGCAGCTCTGTATGCCGCCGTCGCCCCACAGCCGCCGGATCACGTTGGCCAGGTCGTCGGGAAGAATGCCCTGCTCCTCAGCGGCCGCAGCCAGAGCGAAGAGCTGCTGCGCGTCGTCCTGTGGGCGACGGCACAGGCACAGGAGGAGATATTTGCACATGGATTTTAATTGTATTAATACAAATGTGTGTGTGTGTGTGTGTGTGTGTGTGTGTGTGTGTGTGTGTGTGTGTGTGTGTGTGTGTGTGTGTGTGTGTGTGTTGGTGCATCGCATGCGTGGGAGCGTCTGCGAGAGTCTCATCACGTACACGGCGAGGACGAGGACAGAAGAGCATCCATCCATCCAACGACCTCGGCCCCTGTATTACAGCTTCACACCAGCTCAGTCACTGTTAGAGCTCAGCGACAGCTTGCTCTTGTATCTGATAGGTGTTCACCGGGTGCAGCAGCCTGGCAGCTGCTTTGTGTTTCTACACGGCACTTTGTGAGCGTGTCATAACCGCGGCTGGCTGATTAATTATATTTAATTAAAATGTTTTAATTAGGTCAATACACATCAAATCTCCATAAAATAACAATCCAATTAGACATTCGTAATCCAACCCAAAGTCAAATTGAACAGTCTAAAAAAAGTATATATAAATGAATATGTAGACAGTTTATATATATTATATGAGACAGTTCATTCCTCCCACTTTTATTCTTGAAATATTCATTGGCTTTCCCAGGAAACACCGCCTCAACGTATGGATAAATGATGAGCGTGTGCCGTGTTGCATCTGCAGAGCTATGACTTAGCAGCATAACAGTCTCCACAGAAGGACTTAGCAAACAGACCGGGGGCGCGATGGAAGGACAGCTAGAAGTGAACATATGACAAAATGATCATTTGAACAAACGGGGCCGTTCCCTTCACCTTTTACAGGCGGAATCGCTGAACGCTGGGCTGTTCGCAGAGCACGCACACGCGCTCCTCTCTAAATGCCTCCCGCCGGTGCGTCTGAGCCCCACACCATCTGCCCGTCTGCGCGCCGCTGCTGGTATTTGTCACACTTCCAGCTCCGTGCTCGTCTGCTACAACGATCAGAGCAAAGACGGAGGGCGCGCGCAACAAAAGGCGCGGATCCCTCCCGTTTGACGATGACTCAGCGGCGCGATGATGGTTGACGCGAAAACGAGCCCGCGTTCGTTTGAAGCGTTGACGCAGCTTCAAAGCGGCTCTTTTTAATGAGTCAGTCGCTGTCTTTGCATGTCTGCGTTCATGCATCCGATGTGTGCAGACGTGTGCTTTGACAGGTGTTCTGCTGTGTCTTACCACTCGCGCGGGGCTGCTGTAGTCTACCCTGAGGTTGGCCATGGCCTTGACGATGGCCATGATGGACTGGATGGTGTTGCTGTAAACCACGGCGCGGTACTGCTTGCACTCGTCTTCTGAGTAGCCGTCTTCATGGATGATTCTGGAAACACCACGAACGCGCGACGTTTATTACGGTCCAGCAAACTGGGCTGCACTGCACCATCCACCACCCTGGTGCCAGTCACTAATCAATGCTGGGCATTTTGAACACTGGTGGTGTTTTCAAGCTCATGCGTGCGTCCAGAGATCATCTACTGTAGATTTCATCACGCTGCAGGGAGCGAACGTCCCATCAGCTTAAAGTCAAAGAGCCTGTGTGGATTTATAGGACAATAAACAGCAGTGATTCAAACAGCACGCGCTACAAAGGCGTTTATGCTCCATCTAGACGCGTTGATGGAACAATACATAACACTGTGGGTCAGTGTCGTGAGGCTGATTTATCTCCGTCCCCGTACGTGTTAATAAAGTGGCTTCAAGAAGCCACGAGCTCATGAAAAATGGATCTCGCTGCCTGTTCGGCCCTGAGGAATGTGAATAATTAAGCCGTTTAAGGGTCCTGAGTGAGCGTGGAAGTGGAAGTAACTTCCGATTGAATAATAGCAAGTCAAGCACGACCACATCAACAGGGACAGTCATCAGGCGTAGGCGTCGTCCTTACTGTTGACCTGTCAGCCGTCAGGAAGGTGGGAACTGCAGCCTATTCACGTAAATGACGCAGACAAACACTTCTTACTAGAATATAATCCAGCACGACTGTGACTTTGATGAGTAACCGTTCAAATACGGAGGAATTCTAACCTTGTACCAGCAGAATCTGTGGCTCCAGTGGCGACACTGAGTGGACGTTAATGACTCACCAAAAGCTACCGAAGCTCCAGAGTGATGGAAGCTCCTGGGTCTAAACAGAAGCGACCCAGATTAAACGCATAAGAAGGAAGAAGGCAATGGTTGTGTCACTTACTTCATCTGCTTCACAATGGTGCTCTTTCCAGATTCTCCAGCACCTGTTGGAACATTAAAGGAGTGGTGTTACATGTTGAACCTGACATTTTGGTCAACAATACAATAAAATAAAAATGGTTTTATTTAAATGCAATTTGTAATTGTTGTTAATTGTTGTTAAACCATCACTGTGAACTGAAGTGAAAAGACAAAGACCCATAAAGGGGAAAATCTGTGGGTTCATTGAAAAGCAGTGGCGCCATCTTCTCACCCAGCTTCCGCCTCAGCGTCACCATCGTTCTCGTTCGGAGGTTGGATCCCAAGTTTCCAACTTGAATGAAGCGTCAACTAGAAACGTTTTAATCGTGCTCGAGGGGGAACTGCTGCCTCTGTTAAATCTCTTCCTCCATTTGTACACCTGAATATTTGAGATAAACATTTTGCACTTAAAACAGATTTACGCCCGTGTGTACGGCTCTTGTGTTAAAGGAGAGAAAGCGGTTGGTGGCAAATGGAATATCGGTCTCTGTGGACGAGCTCACGCATGAAGGTCACCTTCCTGACTCCCTAATAAAACTCGCCCATTAATATTTCAAGCCCAGAGGGAACGGAACACTTGTGGACAGCAGTCAAAAAAAGAGCCGTCATGCTCAAGATGTTTTAGGAGGAGTGGGCAGTGGGAAGTCTTCTTTAAGGGAAAACCTTTCTATCCTCTTCTATTTACAGGATCTTATCGCAGGAAGTAGAAGGCCACTACTTGGAAGCTTTGGTTTTTGTGATTGTACAGTATGTCCTGAGGTTTGTGGATCATTGGAAGATAAGATCAGTTTTTCGAATTTAAAGCTTAAGGGTAGTTTAGCATAAAGACCTTCTTGTTCCTATGCTAAGCTAAGTGGCTAACACACTCGCCACAGGGATTAACCTCATCTACTTACTCAGGTATGAGTGATGTGTGAGCCGATAATAAAAGCTGCTATGGATAAAAACGACGCCCCTCATTGTTGTCGGTTCCTGAACAGATGGTTGCAGGAACAACTGAGACTATTCCTAATAAATTTCAGAACATTAATTACGTTGATGGGAAACCGCTAAACTTCAGCCACATCATTAATCCAGGTACAAACATTGCTGACAAAACAATCATCGGGGGACAAAGACCTGCTACACAAGATTAATCATTTGTCACTGATTTGAGTATTATCCCAGTATCTGCAGATAAAACCCCATTAGAGATCAGGGCCCAGGGCCCAGGGCCCAAATCTGTATTATAGCTTATCACTTCAGACACAACAGCTAATATCAGCAGCTACAAACATTACAAAGGCTTAATGGTAGAAATATGTGCTCGTGCTTCTGTAAAATAACCTGCAGTATGTTCTTATGGATCAGATCCAAGGCACATGAAGCCCTGCGCTCGAGTAATGAGGACCGATGAGTATTACAAAGACGCCTCTGTCCCCTCGGCTGGCAAAGAGGACAAGCTCTTTCTTTTTAGTGTCGTTACAACAGAATCGCTTTCTGGCAGCGCCGAGACGACGCCACCCCCTCTTTCTGGATCTTCAACCCCAACTATTCATAGCTGCTCCCTGGTTGGTTTTCAGAGCATGCCAAAAAAAAGACACAACAAAGATAATAGCATGATTTGTAGCACGAGGATCACAAGTGGCCAGAAAACACAACTGCCTCTCTCTCTCTCTCTCTCTCTCTCTCTCCCTCTCTCTCGCATCCAACTATCTCGCAGGCCTCCTCACTTCAGCTTGAGCGCCAGCTTGGATGGAGTCTCAGTAGCACAAAGTATCCATTCATGGGCCGATGAGGAATCCTGATCTCGGCAAACGCGATCTCTCAGCAGATGGTGTCAATCAGCCGACGACTACAGTAGCTGCATCCTGGCACCTCCACCCGCGGGAGCAGAGAACCAGTTTGTGTTCATGCAGTAGTGACTGGTATGACCGCGGTCAGACAGGAGGCCTCTCTGTGTGACACCTGACCTGCTGATGTCTACGTGTGACCCACATGCGTTAATTATGAGCTTCACGCTAACATAAAGCCTGTTAAATGGCCGAGAATAGCCCCGTACAACAGGGAGGAGGTCCAGGCTGCGCTGGTGGAGCTCACGCGGCCCAGATTTCCTGTGGACCGGCTGATGCAGGAGCACGGAGCACGGCCTCATTGAGCCGAGACAACCTGGCGTTTATTAGCAGCAGCCGAGAAATAAAAGCAATACGTAGAGAGGGGAAACAGAATGAGGCCGAGGGCGCTTCAGAAGAGAAAGCGCTGCAATTAAAAGGCCGTTAGGAAGAGGACAGATAGGAGGCGCTGGGGATGGAGGAGTACTGACGTAGCTCGATGAACATCCAGAAGGTTTCGCTGCCATTTTACTGACGAGAAGCCAGAGTTCAGCAACTGCCAGCGCAACGAGAAGCGCGATCAGCAACAGAGCTTTAATATAGAGGCTGCGGCGCACATGCTGCAGCGAGGAGCCCTGACGCTGCAGAGCCTCCGCTCATTCAGCCAGCAATAAGCAGCCAATCACTCCTTTTTGTTTTTCCCCCACTTCCCCGCCAGCAAATTGGCGCTTTGCTAAATTACACGCGGCAGCGAACATCACAGGATCCTATGGAGAAGTCCAAAAGCTTCCCTTCAGACCGCTGCCACCAGGTCCCAGTAAGGTTCTGATTATGGCAGTGAAAACCAAGATTAGCGCATTGGGTCTTAAAGCTGTTCCTCCTTCACGCTCGGATTTCCTGCGTGGACGCCACGGTTCTGGCTGCAGGCGAGTCGCGCTCCGCTTCCTGTGGAACCAAGCGCTTGTTTGAGCATTATTCATACACGGCGGCGACGTAAAGTTCCGGATTAGCATCGGTGGGAGCACGCACCAGTTAACAGGAAACACAGAGAGCCTGTAAGGGCCGAAGGGACCCGTGATGTAATTATACATCATGCATCAAACATGAGCGAACGATGTGATTATGAGCGGGTCGGACTCTTTCTCCTTGGCACCGTGCATCCAGCTAATCATTGTTGCCCGCGTTGCTGTGCCCCCCCCGGCGGCACTGAGGCGGCCGTCTGGGCCACGACTGTTCTTCCTCCGCAGATTCTGCATGTTTACATAAGGTTTCACAATGATGCGGCTGCTATTTAAAGCTGTGTCACAGCCCACCGGGGAACAGGATGACACGAGCTGATGTGACATTTTCTCTAAACACATTTGCATTATTCCTGAACATATTGTACATTAAGGGATCGACTCACTGAGTGTGTGTTAGACCGAGCTTCAGAATCTAGACGGGATCTGATCACTCAATCCCACTCAGATTTAACAGTTACCATTTTTTATTTAGCAGCGAAGTGTTCACCTTCACCTTACAGTGGTCAAAGTAACAATCCCAGACACACTGGTTCGTATGTAAATGGATCCAAGTTATCAGTATTTGTGTGTAGACAGAGTAATTATTTATAAGGGCCACTGTCCTCTGCCAGGACACTATTATTAACAACCGTGCATGTTTTCACCCAGCCTGAAACCGAGCCTCCCTCTCCCTCGTCCATTTATTGACCTGCAGATTGCAGCCTTTGAATTATTTCCTGCAGGCACTCAGGCTCCTCAGACGCCAGGGAACAAAGGCCGGCATTCGTTTGCAGTATCGCCACACGCCGGCTCTACCAGCCTGGACCCCACCAGCACCAGACCTGGACCCCGCCAGCACCAGCACCAGCACAGCCCTTTTTCACAAGTGCGGTGGAAGAATTTGCCGTGCTCGGATACAATACAGTACGTTATCGCCTGGAGTGAGAAAGTAGGTCATCAGCGTCACAGGGAGCTTCACTGCTCGGCTCTGCAGAACGGATGCCTCCTGCACTCACTGTGTAGCCACTGGTTAAACACTTGTAATGATTTATTCAGCCTGGATACTTCATATATGGCAGTTCATGATGTCTGCTACCGAAGCCTGGTAGTGCTCCCTAAAAAACAGGATCCGTGCAGCACATCATTATGTGTGAAGCGTTATGTGTGAGACAGCGAGGACACAGTTAATAACAGTGGCAAACACCTTTTATGATGCTGTTGCCTACATTTCACCCCTGCAGCTCCAGCTCGTACCGATGAAGGCGATGCGAATGAAGGAGACGCTTTGCAAAGACTTTAAAGACGCCGCCAAGCACCGGAGGACTTATTGAATCAGGATTCTAGGATAACGTGGTCATCACTGTATTTCAAGGATTTGTGGACATTCTTAAAAAAAAAAAAAGAAAGAAGAAAACATGAACTATAGGATTTGATGTCATTTTGTGTGGAAATGCTTGTTCACGTATCAGACATCACAGCTGGTGCCACACACCTAATTACTGGCATATGGACATTAACTTTTATAGCGATGCGCCCATGCTTTGTTTTTCAGGGGGATTTCGCAGCTTCGGCTGTGGCAAATAAATGAACCTGAGGCCGGAGAACACGAGGCCTTTTAGCTGTGATTCAGAAGAGCAGCGGAGCTTTAGTCTCTCTGTACGGTGGGAGAGCATGCGCCCGTCCGTCAGCCGCCATCGGGAGCCTGCTGTACATTAGAGCGGCCGTATATTGAGTGTTGGCCCGACGGCTTGCAGTCGGAGGGGGGTTCACAGAGACACTCGCCGACCACGTCGACGCGCTGGCGCTCAAAGGTCAGCGCTGGCAGAGCTGGTGGAGGAAATGTGCCTGCGCTAGGTCAGTTGCCATGGTTACCGCACTGCATTGCCTCACCAAAACTAAATTACAGAGATCAACACATTTACACGTTTGCGTGGGTTGACAGTGGGAAAAAAATCAGACACAATACTCTTAAAGCAAAGACTCATTGAGCGGCTGCATTAGTGACCAACGACAGTGGGACTAAAAATAGGGAGTTAGAGACGTTTAGGGCTGCAAGGGGCAGCGCGGCATTGTGGGATTGCTGAGAGAAGAGGCCCACATTAAAACACGCTCGGTGCACGTCGGACGCGTAAACATGAACAATAAACAATCATCATCTGGCAAAACGGGATGCATTTGGACGCCCACGTTTTTGTGGTGAGAGCGGCGGTGAAGTCGAGTAATCGTATTCAAATCGCATGCAGCCGGGCGTCTCCGCCGAACTCTCGCTGTCAATTTATTTCCGAGAGGATTCAACAGATTTCCTTCTCCCACAAACCAAGAGCATTTAAAAATATGTCTCGCCAGCTATTATGAGCTATTAGTGTATTTGGATCCGACTGGGCGCCAACAAGCGTGAACCCTGATTGTTGCTGTTCTCTCACCTTCTGTTAAGACGGCGGCTTTAAAGCCACAGTCGATGAGCCACATTTAAAAATCGCTTTAGCTCCTCGTTCATTCTTTTTTTTTTATCTGTATCTGTCCAGGAAACCTCTCCAGCAGTCTTTGCTGTCACCTCTTCCCCAGGTTCAGATTCCTCCTTGTTGAGTGCACAGTTAACATTTAATGGCCGGCGTAGGTGTCACCATGACTGATATTGTATAGAATTACCTGCAAGTTAAGTACATGTCAGCACAGCATTAAAATCAAAGAGGAAGCGTTTTGCTAAGAATTCATATTATTCAATATTCATTCCAAGAGTCTTTGCAGCATCAATATTACAAGACTTAAGTGAATGGAAACCAACAAACCTGCTCTTCCTTTTCCTCCTCATCACTTCTGATTGCAAACTGTCCTGATAATCATTAATATAAAGCAGACTGGATGACACCAGTGCCAGTTTATCTTGTAGCCACACAGCACTGCTCCAGGATCAGTACTTGGTGGCTAGAGAAAGTTCTAAAAGCTCCGAACAGACTTTAATCTTAGATATACTTAAAGAACTTAATGACGCCCCGAGGCTGCACGAAATTCAGGTCACGGTCAGGTGGCGCTTCCTGATTCTTATCTTCATAATCCTAAAAAGAGAGCAACATGTTCGCCAGCTAATCAGACACAGGAGGATTATTCTTCTCTCAGCCATAATATTCAAGGTATAATCACGTAAAAAACTCAGTGTTGCCGTTTCAGACTTTCAGATGTATATTTGGTTACTGTACATAAGCAAGTACCTGTAAATGTCCTTTAGTTCAGTGTTTGTGGTTAATGGGTTTCTCTGTCCTCTGTGGAGCTGTGTCTGTGTTTTGCATCAGTGGTGGAGTCAGTTCTGTCTAGTTGAGCTCAGCTTCGGTTCCAGGTTACTTCGGTTCCTACTTGTTTTGTATTTTCATTACACCTGCATGTCCTCATTCTCCCCACTTGGTCCCAGACCCTTGTGACATGCGAAGGAGTTACCTCAGTTAACCTGTGATCACTGGTGCCCGCTGTTGGTGCACAATGGAGTGAATTAAATGTATTAAGTCGATCATTCAGTATGAATATAACCATGGCAACGAGGCAGGGAGGCGAGCCTGCTTCATCCCTGTGAAGCAGCATCACTGAGAAATCAGTGTTTTTACTCCATTCACCAAATATTACCAACACTCATAACAGCCACAATGTCACTTTTCCCATTCTAATATTAAACACAGTCAAAGGAATCAGGCTTCCCCAGCGGCCGACGCACTCGCTGGGCGATATGATCGTATACCTGCACACTGCAGTTGAAGAGACTGCAGCGAGATGACATAATTAAAAAAGTCCGACCGTAGATGCTAAAACAACAACACGGATAATTACTGCTTCATCAGCATCAGCTCATCATCGAGTCTGCTTTCATTAAACATCTCATCAGCGGACGTCTGTGTTTTATGCCTCATATCCTGAATCACTTAAGTCCTCTTCTATTTTGCTTTTCTCCCTCCGACAAGTGTAAAGACTGCACAGTCTACTCATCTGAAGAATACAGACTTAACATGCGCTCATCTGTCACTGTGTCCGTGTGAGAGGGCACCGCCATAAAAAACAGACTCATGTTCAGCGTTAGGACGACAGGCAGCAGTAAATACAGGCCGCGCTGGTGGAGAGGCCCCGAAATCAAACGTGATTACGCTGACATTTGCTTTGGCCTATTGCCCTTTAAAGTGTTTCGACATCTTTTCCAACAGCAATTACTTACTTACAGCGGAGAAGTCAACCGTGAATCATCTCAATCTGAATCATCTTAAAAATGACAGAGAGCACCCTCATCACGTACTGTATGAAGGCCATCTGTCCCTCATCCTTTACGCTGCCTTTCCAGACACATCTCATGGTTGCTGCATCATCTCCGTATCAGTGACAGATGGATTCCTCTCGCGCAGCGCCTCGGTACATTAAGACGTATGTCGTGAGGAACACGGGCAGACTCCTAAAGGACGGCTGCTGTGTAAAGCCCAGCTCGTCACACAGCTGGCTGCGAAAACCTGTCTGAAGATCCAATTAGAGCCTTTGTCCTTGTAAGGCTTTGCCCTTTTACTCAGGGCCCTGTGCTCATGTGGAAGGATGAGTAAGGAAAGAGGAAAACGAAGCTTCCTAAATTATGAATGAGTCAGAAAATGGAAATGTGATAAGAAAATGAAAGATGTGAAAGGAGCCAGTTTGTCATCTGCGCAAAACAGAGGATGGGATCTGATAATGGACTCCAGAGCAGAATCTTATTTTGCACATCATTGTCAGACGTGATAAATATGTCGGTTAATGCATCCTGGAGAATTTCCACTTTAACTTCACAGGCTGCAGGAAAGTGGGTGGCGCCTGTAGGTACTAAAGTTAGCAGATTCTGTAGGTTTCCTGCTGCTGCAGAAAACAACATGCTGCAACACCGTAGAGGGAGAAACAGCAGCCCGCGAGCATCACCCACCCGTCAATCACATCACATCACACAATAAAGTGGAGAGAGCAGTCGCCAACACAGAACCTGCCCCACAGTCTGTCTGTGTCTGTATTATTAAGAGAATTCAATAATTCATGTGAACGCCAGTGGTTTTCACGTTAATGCAGTCTAATGTACCGGAGCACGCGCTTTCAACAACACAACTACATCCGACAGCGATGCACACATCACATGGACTGATGCACCGCGGTTATGCAACTTCTTCTTCTATGGTTCCCGTCATTGCGGAGTCATTTTCTTTGGTCTGTGTCAAGTTGTGTGGAACCAACAAATGGAATCTGTGGAATCAATTAATGTCTAATAAACAGTATCATTCTCTCTTATCAGTATCATTCAGAACCACACTTTACGCACTACTGCATATCATAAACATCACCTGCCCCACACACACACACACACACACAGCTCTGTCGCCCTGTAGCTCTGCTCAGCATTGTTTGCATTTTTGCTAGGTCAGCATATAAATACACGTGCACTTAGTGGTGTTCACCGTAGACGTGACTAACAGCCCATAAACCTATCATTTGAGCTCGTGGGCAGTTGTGAAGTTGTCATCTGTGGACGGACGTCGCACCCTGAGCCGTCTCTTGTGTCGTGAGCAGTGAGTCACGTCTGCTCTGACGCACACTTATTATCAGCATCTGCTCAGGGTGGGAACCAGAGATAACGCTGGCGGACGAGGGATTAAAGAACCAAGTCACAAATATGCAGATCTCTCAGAACCCAAAGTATGTTCACACTGTAGATTTTTTACCTAAACTCAGAGTGCACCACTCTGAGTTTAGGTAAACTGCTGGTGAAAGTCCAATCGGACTCAGTTAAACTCAGGAGCGGAACCAAGGTTGAGCTTCCTGAGGCCGTTAAAATGCCACATGTGGGGGGCATCATTCATACAGCAGGTACAGAGACAAGCACAGGTGAGAGCGCCTACGACGCTGCATCACAGACTCATGCATCATGGGCTTTGTTCCGGGTCTCTGGCCCTGAACACCAGGAGGTCTGCAGTATGGTGCAACACGGTGCAATCAGCGAGAAAGGAGAGTTTCCCATGAGCTGATGATGTCAAGTCGTCCCACAGCCTTGTGCCCATATTAACAGTCAGAGGACGTCTGGGAGGGGTTTTCAGCTCCCCCTTTGGTTCCTACTGACCTCTACCCACTAATAATATGCTTTATTGCCCCTCTGATTCTACAACAAACAGAGGAGGAGGCTCTTCTGTCGTGAAGCCTTCACTTCAAACACACCACCGGCGGCTGGAAGCTGCAGAGCCGCTAACGACCCCCACGCTCCGCTACCTGCCGTCACGCGACCCATCGCCTCCACCCAGCGCTAAGTCCGCATCTCCACAGACAGGAACAGGGTGAACGCGGCCGCGACGCGGCGCCGGAGCCTCGAAGTGAAAAGTCAACAAGCGGCCGCCTCCTGCGCGTCTGTGTGTGTCATCAACACTCCTCAGATCCAGCCTCGAGACGCTGTCACAGCGCGGCTAATTAGTTTGTGTCCTGAGGGTTTCAGACACTGGAATAATACGACGACGGGGAGCGAAGTGTGTCGTGACAGGGCCGATAAAGCGACTACGCTCGACTGTTTATTCTGGTGTGTTTAAAATGTGAAACTGGGGCCTTGTGGTTGTGACAACTTGCCTGGTCGTTGTCACAGCAGGAAGCCAAGAAATGGACCAGCAGCCTGAGACCAAATCTGTTACATAATCCTCCAGGACGTGTGAAATATGCATGTCCCTGAACGCATCACGCATGTTCAGTTCGTTCGCTCGCTTTGTTTTTGTGACTTCACTGGACCTGAAAACGCCGCCTTTGTCACAGATTTCATGTTTTGTCAGACAATTACTACCTAAGAGAGCGTATGAACGTATAATCACATGCATAGCTTTAAAATGATCATTAAAGGAAGAAAAACAATAAGGAAACATTTATAATCTGTGTTTTCTCTTTTTTTGGGACTCTGGGATTTCGAGTCCGCTGTCACCTTGCTTCGTGACCACAACTCGACTGCACTGGGACAACGCACGCAGTTCAAAGACGCACAAGTGCAAGTGTGTGACGTGGAGCAGAAACGGTGCTGCAACCCATAAATACACAGGAAGGACGACTGTAGAAGTTTGTGATTAAGAGGCTCGATTGACACTGTGTTATTACTCACCAACCCAGACACCAACCACAACACACACACACACACACACACACACACACACACACACACACACAAACCTCTATGTCTGTAAAGACGCTCCTCGATGCACTAAAATGTTGTAAGATTGTGCAAAATGTCCTTACTTCCCCCTCAGTATCTACAGTGGCAATTACACACACACACACACACACACACACACACACACACACACACACACACACACACACACACACACACACACACACACACACACACACACACACACACACACACACACACACACACATTCCTTGAGGCTCACAGTGTGTTGTCAGCTGTCAGTTGTGTGCACATATAAATGATAAGACGCAGAGACAAACCAAGAGCAGAATGATGGCAAACAAAAACAGCTGAACTGGGCAAGAGGGGAAGTGAGTAAGCAGTGTGTGTGTGTGTGTGTGTGTGTGTGTGTGTGTGTGTGTGTGTGTGTGTGAATGCAAGAGATGTTTGTCTGTCTTTGGAATAAATGGCATAAAACAGCTTTTCTCCCCACTGTTGCCAGAAGACAAACATGAATCGCGTCGCCGTGACAGGCGGAAGTGTGTTTGTGAGCGCGGAGCTGAAGTGAGTCCCGCTCCTGCGCGTGGATCCTTGGATTTAGTGAATTAGGCTTTCTGGGCAGAACGCCAGCTGTTCTGCCCAGAACAGAGCGGAGGGAAGCAGCGGCACATGTTGACATGATGACATCGGAGTTATCTCTAAGACACTCGCGTCGGCTAATTAACAAGACGCGCAGCGGGAGGCCGTGTGTTGGAAATGGCCCCTTCACGTGCTGCAGGTGATGGGATGTTCGCAGGCCCGTCTTGCACGCGTGGGCGACTGCGTGGGGTTTCGATGCCCATTCACTGCCTCTGTGCTAGTTTGGTACTTCACGCATGCCAACTTTGTTGTTGTGCCGCGCTCTAAACCATATGCTGACACGTCTTATTTCCGGGCAGCTCCGCATACGCTGCTTTACATTGGCCGCTGCACCTCCACCTACCTAGCAGCAGCAGCTTCACTTCCCTGGCCGCCTTCTCGCCGTCCTCTCGCAGGTTCTTGTCAATCATCTTTGACCTCTCCGCCGCAGCCTTATCCTCGGCGCTCACCGTGCAGCCCATGGCTCCGAACGCTGGGGCGCAAAGAAAAGAGGCGTCAATGCTGATGGACTCGGCTGGTGCCGGGGAACGAACGACGGAGCGGCTCCTGCTTCCAGCGCTGCTCGGCGGTGAGAAAGTCGGTCCCGCGTAAACAGGCTCGTCGGCGTCTCCAGTGAGCTCGAATATCGGTCCAGAGAGCTGTCGCTTCCACCTAATGCCGGGCTGTCAGCGGCGGCCCATGTCGAGCAGCGCTCAGTCCCGCATCCATTCACAGGCGGAGACGCCTCCCGCTTCCACGGATCCGCTGCACGTCCCCCTCGCTCGCGCGGCTTCTGCGGGCTTTCAGGGCGCTGAACCCCCCCCCCCCCCCCCTCGGATAGGCTGGCCCGCAATTGGCGCGAGCCCATCAATCGCGCTGACGTCACGCGCCGGACGACTTGTCGCGGTAGCCCAATTAAAGCAGGTGAGCTATGCGCGCGGGAGCGTGCGCGCGGGCAATTACGGGGGGGGGGGGGGGGGGGGGCGGCGAGGCGTGATTGGAGAAGCGCGCCGCGCAGACCGCAGTGGGCGCTGCGCCAGCGTCATTCCTCCGCATTTCTCATGGAGGCAGACCTGCACAACAGGCAGCGTTTCCCGAGGCTGCGAGCGGACAGTGCACGCGCTGGTGTGTCTGCAGATGCAGCTAAAATGGTTCATTTATCCCGAGATTTCCAAAGGCATCAACGCTGTTCGGCTGATAGGAGAGTTGGTGGACAGCGCTGCCAAACGGCCACATTTTGATATTTGCAACACAATGTTCATTTGCTTATTTGTACTTAATAACTAATTAAAACTGACATTGCCTATTAATGAGATGGTTGAGCAGAGAAGGGAATGATGACCACAGAGACCGTGTAAAAACATCTACAATTATTTATTTGCCAAACTCAAACAGTCCCTGCTATTTACACTTTACAAGCTACTGTAAATAAGCATCACAAATATAAAAGGTCTACATTTATATACATTATTTATATAAAGCCACATTTGTTTCACCAAAATTCATATATGTTGTTATTTACTTAGAGTTGTGTTTTACTCCTAGAATTACATCTTGAACTACAGCTGTAATAAAATATTACACCAATTTATTGAATGCTTTAATATATGGTAACTGTACGCTTCAAAGGTCGTAGCTGTGAGGGTTTAAGGCATTTTCGTATCAGTAGGTAGTTTGCTGTTGTTTTGGCATAATCTGTTCAAGTGAATAAAAGCTCCTCCTGAAACACGACAAAACGAAATCAGAGCAACTAATTGAAATACAAGTGGAAACGCGAGGGACGGAGGTTGATACCTGCACTAATACCGCTTCTGTTGTTCGCAATTTGTTCATAAAAACAACCAGAACCGCTGAACAAACACAAAAGAGACAAGTGTATAAATAAAATCAGGGAAGTGATGATTTACACAGGACTTTTATCCTCTGTGATACGATATCACACTGTCTTTGGCTTTCAGGAGACACTACTGCATGACCTATGTCCGACGTTTGAACCTTGGCACTGTTTAAATTGTGATACTTAGTAATGCAGCTTGTCAGTATTGTGGTACCACTGTCTAAAGGTTGACAAACACAGGCAATACACATGCACATCCCCATATAAAGCCCAGAGTTAATGTGTTGCCACTGACTGAACATCAAGCGTTTACTGTGCATTTCACTGTAGCAGCCACAGAACAGATCAGACAGAAAACCATGCTAAACATTAACCCTGTGTCTAAATATGCAGCTCAAAATACTACAAACATCTACAGCGGCCACGAAGCGTCAGACACGTTCAAATGAATGAAACAGATTGGATCGGCTCTGCCCCAAACTCGTGGTGGTTGGCCAGACATAGTTCAAAGTCACAGATAACGAGAGAAAGAAAAGAACCACAGTTTAATAGCATCTTATATGTGTATGAGAATGAATCGTTAGCAGCTGCTTCACTAGCTTAGCATAAAGAATGGAAACAGCTGGAAGCGCTCCGGCTCCGGTCCCGGTCCAGAATTAATAGGTTTGCCACTGTATGAGCTTCCTCATGCTAAGCTAAGCCAAGCTAATCAGGTCTGGTCTGTGGAGGTAAATTATACACATATATATTTATGGGTGGTGCCAGTGTTCTTAGCTATAACTCTACAAGAAAGCAAATTAACAATATTTATCCATATGTCGGATGATTCCTTTGATTTCAGTTTCCATAGCAACCTTTAAATACATGGGTTAATCTGTTCAAATACTATTCATACAGAATGATATTAACAGAATCAAGAGATTTTACAAAGGTGAGCTGGTTGAATCTGAACTACACGGTTCTGTTACAGGTCACAGTCTATATTCAGTGTGTCCGTGTTCATCAAAGGTAGGTCTCATATGCATTTTAATAACATGTAAAGCGTTGTCAGCATGTAACACCTACATACACATCCTAAAAAGTGGCATACGTAACATCATCATGACGTTAAACATCTTCCATCTGAAACTCAAAACACAAGATACAGTAGCAAAATAAATACACACTCCTGGTTTTCTACGTTTGCATGCTGTTCCGACTGCAACAAGGCACCGAGGTTGTGAAGCAAGTTTTCTGATGTGTGCGTGTGGAACAAAAGCTTGGACTGCACCACCGTCGACCGACGGACCTCAAAGCACTTCTGCTCAAATCTCCAGCAGCTCAGTGATGCTGCTGGTTCGGGATCAGATCGTCTGACTCCTCCGCTATTTTGTGCCTCTTGTGGAAAATTTGATATAAAAATATATGTAATATCAGGTCATCTGTGGTGTATTTCCCGTTGGCTAAAATATAATCCCACTAACCATGCTAGTGTTTCTGTACAGGACCAGCTGCAGCATTTTGCGTGTGGAGACAAAGAGGAAGCAACAGGATAAATCACCATAGAGGACATGGGCTTCCTCTTTGCTTTAGAACATTCATGTGACTAACGCAAAAATCACTGAAGCTTGTTATGATAAGTTACAGTGTAAAAGTTAATTAACCTCAGTCCACCAAGTGTGTTTCCAACCTTTATAGCGTGGCTCTGTGCTGGGCAGAGCCGTAGTAAGCTCTACGCTATGCTGAGCGGCCCACGCACCCTACAACAGCACCACCTAGTGGCCTCCTGCCGCGAGGCCGGCCCCTGTTGTCCAGTCTATGATGATGAAGCTCAGACTCATGACCATGAAGGAGACGCCCAAAGCAGCAAAACAGGCAGCCTAAGAATGAGGAGGAAGAACCTGAATTATCAACAGGCGTTTGAAAAACATCTCGTGTGTCTGCTGTCTCGTGACGTGTGCCTCACCAGTATCTTAGGAAGGGACTTCGTGGGTTCGTCGGTTTTGGGCACTATGCGCATGTAGAAGACAGCAGGGAAGATGAAAATGAGACAAGGAGCCGATGTCGCACCTGGAGGAGAACAGGAAAAGGATCAGCGGTCGTACAGCGCCACAGGAAGTTGAATTCAACCAAAGTCTCATTCCTATTTCCTCCTTTATTTGTTGATGAGCTAAAATCTGATTTGATTCCACGTGCTGAATAACTCAGACAGTTTAAAGTTAATATATAAATGATTTATGCATGTGGCAATATGAAGAACGTCACCTGTGTCACCTCTGGCCTACAGTATACAACGATAAAACGTCACCTCGACTCCAAGGACACACGGTGACAACAATATTGACTCTGGATGGGAGTCTGATCGTGAGCAAACACACACTGGTCACGTGTTGTTTTGCTTTGAATCTTTTTTTTTCCTTTTTGCGTGTGGAACCAGGCGTTCTGACGCAGCCAATAACCGTGTGCAAAGGGTACATTTTGCATATATAATAATATATATAATTATATATATATATATATATATATATATATATAATATATATATAATAAGTGAAATTCCAGATCCGACATGAACAGGCGCATCGATGCTGCAGCCTTGTCGAACCGTCCCGCGCTGCACTAACCGATGATGCCGAAGATGCCCAGAATGTTGGGGGCGAATATCACCAGCATGTTGATGAAGGTGAGCAGGATGAGAGCGATGGCGACGTGACGCAGCCAGCTGAAGGACTTGGTGGCGAACAGCATGTGCTGGATGGCGCGTCGCACCTGCGGGCAGAGGGCGGGGCTTAGAAACAACAACAGTGGTCCCCGAGAGCGGCGGCGGCGGCGGCGGCGGCGGCGGCCCGGGCTTACGGGGAACAGCACGATGGGGACGGTGAGCGTGACGGCGGTGAGCACGGCCACGCGCACGCACAGGATCAGCGTGTCGTACGGGTCGATGCGGTTGTAGGTGTGCAGCAGCTCCGACTCCACGTTGTCTGCAGAGACGAGAAGGGGACAGCGTGACGCTAGCATTGGCCACAGGATGGCGCCAGGAGGACGCGACAGCAGGGCAAGACGACAAACTGGACCCTAAAGCCGCTGACTTCGCGGCGGTCTCACCGTAGAAGGTCAGGTAGCCAAAGAGAGCCGCCAGGAAGTACATGCAGTACATGACCAGGATGGAGATGTTGGACACCTTCTGCATCTTCCTTTTCGTGGGGCTGAAATCAGAGCGTTTAAAGTTCCATCAGTGTCGCGCTCACGCGACATCGGGTGCTGATGTCACAAAATGGCGCCTTACTTGCGGAGCTCGGTGTAAATGGGCAGCACCTCCGGGTGGCAGACGAAGGCAAACGCCAGGATGGGAATGGTGTACGCCGTCTGCGGGGGACACGCACGAAACACGCGGCGTCCACAGTTAGCGGCCGAAACCAGAGCTCCGGCCGGACCCCTCCACACACCCCCCCCCCCCCCCCACCCACCTGCCAGTTCATGGTGATCATGCGCGGGAAGCAGTGGGCGGCGGCGGCGTCCTCGAGGTCCGCGGCGGCGCTGGAGCCGTGGCCGGAGGCGTTCGCGCCCAGGTGAGCTGCGGTGCTGTTGGCGGAGAACTCCTCGAACGGGCAGGGGATCTGGAACTTCTTATAGATCACCTGCAGAGAGTGCAGGATTTCAGCAAAGGATCTTATTTATCCATGATGCTCTTCTTACAGTTGGGCCAAATCAGTGAGCGAGGCACAATCTGACGTTATGCAGCCCTCGCCTTCGTCTCATCACATGTATTTACATACCACTGGAAACAGAGACGTCGGTGGGAAAGCGACAAAGCAAACGGTGGTGCTACTTACTGCAGTGAGGAAGAACACCATGCAGCTGAGGGAGAAGCCGCTGGTGTAGCCCAGGTAGCCTGAGAGGAGAGAGGAGGAGAACGTAATGCTTCTCCCGTTCGGCCCTCGTATCACAATGCTTTGTTTGTTACAGAAGGAGCACCGCCCACTGTGAATGACCTCTTAACGCCAGGAGGGTAGAAATGCCACGTTTACACTGTGCACTAATGAAAAGCTTAGTGTGGGATGGAGACGGATGGTTCGGGAGCAAAAGACTAAGTCTAATTGGACGCCCGCTGCTTCCGCCGCCAGTGCTGGGACAAAAACACGCTAATTGCTGGACTTCGCGGTAACAGCTCCATCGAAATGTCATTTTGTACGTTGGCTCGGCATCAGAGGAAAACAAAGCTGTGGCTAATGAAACATGGGAAGTGCTGTGGAAGAAACTGCTGGAAAGTCCTTGAGATCGATGAGAATATGTAAAATGCTTCGATAAACAGTGGAAAGGGGCAAAACTATAAGAAACACACGCTGACTGACACCAGGAAACAACAACAGCGCAATATTATGTCTGTCATTATGTCGTTTCACACATCAATGAGCCTTCTAGTCCTTATTTCACACACTACAGGGAGAAAATGTGGATAAAATCCATCGTGGCTCCTTAAAGTGAGTGGACGTGACTGCAGGATTACTCACCGAGTTGCTTCATTAAAGCCAGAGGCAGGATGACGCTGGCAGACACCATGATGACCAGGTAGTTTCCATTCAAGTACCACAAACTGTTTGGAGAAAGCTCTAGTTTACTTTGGACGGTTCAGACAGAGGCAAACACGAGAAGGGCGCAAACGCAGCTCAGAAACAGTTGGACACATTTATGGGAAGCGCTCGTTCCGTGTTCGGCACCGAAACGAGCTGCTGTGGACACACTCGGCCCAACGTTCATGGAAAAATGTGAAATTGGTGGCAGCAGTGGAAAGAGCAGTTACGTAACATGGATGTTTACGTGAAGGCCCCGGTCCGTAGAGGGGGAAGCCATATTGGATCCCACACACACACAGACACCCTGCGGAGGTTTCTGCCTTAAAGGCTTCAAAGCGCTGAATCAAGACGAGATTATTGAGACAGTCAGAGCTCTGGTCTGCCTTCATGAAGGGCCTCGCTCCTGTATAATGACCTGCTGTATGTGGGCGCCACACGTTTCCTGCCATTAAGCAAACATCCTGGGAATGTCACCCCAAACATAGCCTCCCCCATATTACACAGGACGCAGTGTGTGAGTTCACGACACGCAAACATCACGACGGCGTGTGTGGATTTATTAATGTCACATCATCATCATTAGGTTTCTATATGGTTGGATGAACTACACAGCTTGTTTACTGACGCGATTAAACTGTGTGCGCGCGTGTGTGTGTGTGTGTGTGTGTGTGTGTGTGTGTGTGTGTGTGTGTGTGTGTGTGTGTGTGTGTGTGTGTGTGTGTGTGTGTGTGTGTGTGTGTGTGTAAATCCCTTGAAAGCAGAGGAAATGACACAGGTCATAGGTCGTCCCCCTGTTTAGACACTGGGTCGTCAGTTATTACATAGCTAATATAAATTAAGGGAAGTTCAAACCTTCGTAAACAACACAGGCCTGCTGAGCCTGAGAAGTTGAGGTTCATGTAATGTATGATTAAAAATACACGCTGGTCATTGTTGAGTACCAGATCAGTGAGTTTAGCTAATGGCATACAGTAGTACATGGTCATTCTGCTGTAAGTGGATCATTAATAAAACAGAGTTCTTCGGACAGCACCGCTACAGTTTAGTGACTGCCCAGAACATATTTGTTTAGCTTCCTGGCAAACCGCATTTGGCTGAATATGTGCATCATCATCAGTTCAGCTCTGGTCTTCAGGGAACTAAGTCTCTCAGGAGTCAAGGCCAATTCTGTAAGTGTCTGTGACTTTAGTTGGACCGAGTCTGAAGTCTACAGTTCTGGATGACCCGATTTTCTCCCATGTGACCAGCCTTTGAGTCCCCTACGAAGTGGCTGCATTGCAGTCTATTTAAAGGGCCACAGGTCATAAATAATCCGCCGGCCCCTCCACATGCCCCTCATTCCACTCCGTTCTCCTGACGCCACAGATTTGATATGCAAAAGCAACGTCCAGTGGAACTGAACAGCCTGTGTCTGGGTCCTGGAGAGCCGGCCCCGAACCCACACGTCCTTATGCTTGGCCCCAGAATTTGGCACCTACGTTACACCACCTGCTGCTGTCATTTGTGCGTGTGGGAGCGGGAGTCATAGCTTCATGCAACAACGTTTGACAAATGATCATAGGCCAAAACTAAAGGAGAGCAGGAAGACGACAGACGGCTAAAGTTTCAAAGTAGAACACATTTAAAGCTACTGTGTGTCCCTGTGCGTGTGTGTGCTGACGTCTTTCATGGCAGTTTGACCCTTTACTCCACTGTACAAACACCCAGTCGACAGCTTTCTGGGGAGAGGTTTCTATCCTATGACATGTTTGAAGGGGGAGATGTGTGGATGCAGTTGAGCACAGAGTTTGTTTTTAGATTCGAACAGGCAGCTGGAATCCACTTCAGCTCTCCATGACCTTATGCAGGGTGCCTTTGTGACAGGACTCTGACGTAAGCAGCACTTGCCTCCGCTTGTTGACCCCACCAGAGGTTTGTATTGTATGCGCACACCGTGGGCGCATACACAGACGTACCTCCCTCCGCTGCTCGGCCAATTGCAAGCTGTCATTCCTACCTCACCCCCAGACCTCACCTCACCCCCAAACTAAAGTATTTGCTTCCCACTTAGCAGGCCAGGCCCCTTGACCCTACGCACAACGTGCGAACCCTGGAAAATTACCCGGCAGGGGTCACACAGCATGAACCTCAGCAGCAGCAGCAGCAGCACGTGATTATGAATGCAGTAAAGCACAAACAGTGAGATACTTACTCAGAGTTGGGATCTGCCTTCAGGAATGCTTGAATAACCAGCGGCAACTCCGATTTAACAATGTACAGGTAGCTGGACATGGCTGGAACAATACAAGGCAGGGAAAACACAAATTAGCAAAGTCAGGGTCACAAGGACAAATGGATGTCAAGGCTATTATAAAAAATAACAATAAAATGTTTAGAAAATAAAAACTAGTGTAATTTATGAACTACAACAATACAACACCTTAATCATCTTAAATTGCATGCGAGGGCTGTTGAGGTGATTTTTCTTAAGCACCTCTAAACTAAGTGACGACTTAGTGTTTTAACATAAAGTTTCATTTGTTTATGATTAATAAAAGCTGTCAACATTAGGTCTTGTATTAGGAATCGACATCAGGTCAGAGAGTAGCCGTAACTACAGAAAAACATTTTTTATAAAACTCATCTGAATTTAAACCTGCTGTTGTAAATGAGTGTATTGTGTATTTAGAGAATGTTTATTATTAGCTTTTAAATGAGCACTTTATGTTTGTCTTGTTCCAGTGACGGGCTGAGTTGCTAAAGTAAAGCAGAGCCTTTGGATGGCAGGGATATGCCCCATGATTTGATCCCAGCGAGACATCAGCCCAGAGCAACGGCAGCGTGAGTGAATGGTTGTTGTCAGGTGTCTAGGATCCAAGTCTAAAGCGTTTAATTGTGCATAATTTATGTTTCCTGCAAACAGTCGGTTAATCTGTAAAACACACAAATCCCTCCAGAACAATACCTCCAATATTCTGCAGGGTGATGGCGATACCAGCGGCCATTTTTCCAGGAGTGCCAAACGCCCTGTACCCCAGCTGTTCATAGGCTCGGATGCCTGAAAGCAGATTACAAACAGCACGACTGAGCTCTACCTGCTGAGACAAGCCTCAGTAACACAATAGTAACACAATAAAACTCATATTTTCATCTCAAGCCTTTGGAGCAGCGAAGCTAAATGAAATCACAAACTTCTGCTGATGTTATTTCTGTTCGGCCGCGCGGCCCCCTCATCCGTTTAGCTGTATCAGATGTGGGTTTCACTCTAATCCCAGCCAGCAGCAGCGGGACGGCGTGTACTGTCTGTTCTCTGAGGCCCTGACGTGACGCGAGGCTTACCCACAATGCCAGAGGCTTTGAGGAGCAGATGGATGGAGTAGGATGACAGGGCTGCCACCGCCGTCAGCAGGAACCTGCACCACCACACAAGGAGGAAGGTCACACACCTGAGGACTCCACGGTGTTCTCTATTTGCGTACGCTTCGAGGTTCCCCACATTACTGCCTTTAATAGATTAAAAACTATACAGCAGAGTGATGATGTGTGTTCAACACAGTGAATTAGTACTGAAGATGGGACTGGTAAGGTTTTAACTGCAGAACCTCATAATTAAGTGAGAATTAGAAAATGTTCCATTATAAAGCAGTAATTAAAAGGTTTATTACAATCACGCAAGATTTAAAAACGAGTAACAAACAGAAAAAACAATCACGTGTGGAAGCAGAGGGTCAGGGTCGAGCCCTGAGATGCCTTTGAACAATGAGTAGCTGTTATGACGTGCAAACTGCCGCGGCTCCGTCTCAACCCATCGAACGCACGCCGGCGTGGATCGCTGGGCTTTGGAGGCTTACGGCCGCCTCACGCTGATACTCACAGGAAGAGGAGAATGCCAGTGTTGGCCATGGCGTAGGCCAGGCCCAGAATCCCACTGCCCATGATGGCATTGCCAAGGTTGAAGACAGACATGCCAAAGGAGGTCTTTCCTTCGAACTGAGGGGGGAAACCAAAGCCTGTGTGAACCTCCAGTTCGTCTGTGGAAACAAACATGGTGTCCACGTCGGCGAACGCTTACGTCCGTGAAGCGGACGGGTTTCTTTCCGTCGGCGCTGGGCAGAAACCCCTCACTCTCCAGCCCTGCGTCCGGGTCATCGTACCTAGGATGCAGGACGAAGCAGGCAGTGGTCAGCTGAAGCCGGCACCAACTGGGCTCAGCGCGAGACGGGACGTTACGTACATGCGGTGAACGGCGCCTCATCACCGCAGACCTACCTGACTGCTTGGGAGCCATTTCTGCGCGAGGGTCCACCCGGAGGCGCGGGCACAAAAACAAGGTAGACATGCAGTTAGGAGATTTTACAGGGAGGAAATCAAACGCACAAGTTATTGTTGGAAAACAAATATCACAGGACGAACTGATGTCACGTTGGTTAATGTCCCGCTGGCCTCAAAAGTCTGCCGACTTCCTTGAAATAACCCACGTGTGCCTCATGCTATGTTGAATGCATTACCCGTATGACATTACAGGAGGGAAGCGTCACTCATGCAGAAGGAAAACACTCACTGATCCTCCTCCGGCAGCAGCTTCACGGGGACGCTCACGTCCTGTCCAAGCTCCAGGCTTTTTCCGTTGGATAAGATGTTCATCTCTGACTGAGAGGGCTCCATCGTCCAAGTTGAAACCAGAACTTTCTGGCTTGGGCCCGTCGAGGTCACTGGATATCGGGAATATCTAGGGCAGAGGCAGGAAAGAATTAGGCCACAGACTTTATTTCATCACCTTACTCAAGACACGCTGACACACACTTCAGGGTCGGATTGTTCATCGGACTTTAATTTATCTCGTGTTTTTATCTCATGTTCAGAATGACTGAGAACCTCACAGAATGTTGCAGGCACATGTATCTTCTGTCTTCTATCGAACCCTGCTCTTATTTATGAACTCCTTTGATTCATCCACTTGTGCAATGCACACACGGCAAACAGTGAACAGCAAACACTGTAGCGCATGCTACACGGATGACAAAATCCAGAACTTCGGCGATCAGCAAACAAGTCCGGACCATCTGATCAAAGGTCGACGCTTATTCGAGCTTTTATTTTCTGCAATTTTGTTTTGCGCTCGTCTTTTATGCGGTTAAAGTCGCTGCTGAGAACCCACGCAGTGACTGTTCATCTTTAGGAGAAATATGAGCACAATGTGATCAAACAAGGAGCCAAATCACTCACAACAGAAGCTCATGCAACACTGACAAAAGGCATTTCCAAAATAGTCATTAGTCTAATTCTATAATTGCTACGTGGGCTTTGACGAAGCCTGGTCTGAAGCGAAAGTCGCGTTTTTCAACCAGGAGAAGATTTGGCTTTAACGCCTACTGTATCGGTAACTGGAGCCTCCTGTGACCTCGGTGACACTAATGAACCCCCTCCGCTGTTTCACACTGTGAACGGAGGGAGACAATAGGGTGTTGTTTGCTGCGGAAGTGCACAGCAGCTCGGTTGTCCTCGCCGCAGGACGATCACTGGCTCGGCTACGCAAGCTGACACCACGGCACAAAGAAGCTCCGCTTCCTCCTCATTTCCAAGCGCTAATGTGGATATTAATGAAGAAAAGTGACATGGAGGCTTATTATTGTGACATCGAGACCTATGTGATGGGAAAGCTACACTCGGCCCTCAGTCGACCCATGTCCTCATGGAAAACCTCCTATGACTGTACGCCTTTCTAGCGGGTGGTGGAGGGTGGACTTTGAAATGTTACAACAGGTGGGAGGAGGAAAAATGATTAGCTGATGATTTTTCCATCTGCTCAGCAGCAACGCGCGAGAACGACGAGTGAAACACTGTACAGTGAGCGCCGCAGCGGCGGTTGCAAAAGTCCAGTTCCCTACGGCTGTTGTGCGAGAGGAGGGGGGAGCCGGGGGGGGGGGGGGGGGGGGGGCTGGGGGTGGTGAGCACATGTAGATGAGGAGATGCCCATGTGGTGGTGAGTGCGGAACAGACACGAGGTTCAGCGGAGAGCGCCTGGCGGCACCAGCCCGTCCCCGGCCACGTGCCTGCGGGGACACAGCAGCACACGCTCGCGTCCCGACCGGAGCGGCGCCGAGCCACGAGCGTCGACTGGCTCTGTGTGCTTCTAAGCTGGCGAAACAAAACAGGGCAAAACGCGGCGGCTGGGTCGCGATCATGTGAAGGAATTCAAGGAAAATTCCACTCGTTTGCCGTAACAGCTGCCAAGCGAAGTTGGAATTACTTCTAAAAACCTCATTCACTTTCTGTGTTCAATGCACAACAAATTCTGGAAACAAAAGCGATTCCAGCTGTTTAACGAGACAAACCAACATTCATCATCATCGCCGGTTGACGAGGGGCGACACGTAAACAAGCTTCATACATTAATGCGACCGTGAGACCTTAAAATAAACGTGGGCGCCGCCAAGCAGCGATCAGACATAGTTCCAGTTGCTGTGTCAGAGAAGTGGCCCAGTTCTTTAGGACACTTAAGACGGGACCTGGACCCAACGCTGATGATGAGCATGGGATCAGTTACCCACAGTAACGTCCAGGTGATACAGTGGCTTTAATGTGAGCTCCCAGCTCCTGCTGGATTGTATCACAGCACAAGACAAATCTCTCTGCATTAGCCTCCTGTTAACTACAGGCCGAGCTGATTTATCAGCTGACACGGACACACATTAACTGCTGGCGTGAAGCTAAAGGTCTTGAACGCATCTGTTGCCTCGAAGCAATGAGAAATGAGTCTCTGCAGAGCTCTCCTGGCATTTAGGCGCATTCATTTGAGGGAACGTATTCTGGCAACGGCTCCAATGAACACAAACCCATGAGAATATCGTTTCCATTTTCATCCCATTAAGATACAAAGAACTACACAACACGGAAGATGCTCCGTAAACAGACTGAGACACGAAAGACGTCCAAAGGTCACATGAGAAAATGCAGCGTGTCTGAACCGAAGTGTTTAAATTCAGGCTGGAAAACAATTTACGTTGATTCATTTGAAAACAAAACATCAACAAAGTTCAGCGACTTTGCAATGACCTGAGTATAAATAGACAAGAACACATGCGAGGTCCAGGATTATGAGCTTCGCGACTAAGGATAATAATAACTAGTGGATTGTCCGGCTCTTGATACACGAGCGGACTCAGACTGAGATATTCACAGGTCCCTGTGTGACGGGGGCCCGCGGGCCCGGAACACGGGCCCGGAACACGGGCCTCCGCTTACTGTGCACCTGTCCATCTTCTGGGCGGCGTGCGCTGCGATGGCGCCGCACGCCGGGGGGTCAGCGACCGCACTCAGCCTTATCTGCCCGTTCCAAGCCAGCGTGAAAATCCATACAGGGAGTTTGTGTTTCGATAGAGGCCAAAGTCAAAAACATACCCCCTCAACCACACCTCCTTGAATACACAGAGAGGAGCTCCGCAGACGGCCCGTCTGCCTCCGCTTCAGTCCCACTGCCGCTGGGGCTTCAACTCAGAGGGCGACACGCGGCTGCGTACAGATGAATTTTAAACATATACAACCTCTCAAATAGTCACAAAACACCAGAGAGTTTGAGGCTCCTTCTCAAACATGACCGGAGGATGTTATTAATAAAGTGATAATCCCAGACAACTTCCTAAGGTTCATCAAAGTTTCAAACCAACCAGCAGAATAAAATAAAAGAGATATTAATTAAAATAATGCTCACTGCTTTGTTCTATTTTCATTTATTCTATTTACATAAAATAAAATGTCATTTGGGTTGATCCTGGAGAGGAGCCCTCCAAATCTGCGTTCGAGGCCCAAACCTGCATTATCTCAACGTGACGTGTAGTTTAGGCTCAGCGGGATAATGTGCTGCATTCACGTCCCACACAGCGAGCTCTTCCTCCACATGGGTATATTTAGCCCACAATAACAAATGCGAGAGGCTTCAACCGGCGGCCGCTGGTTGGCAGAGCTGCTGCTGCTGCTGCTGCTGCTGTAAATAATACTCACGGGTTGAGGCGAACTCCACGCGTTTTCGTTGCGGGCACGAATGGATTTAACGCAGCAGAAAGCAGAGGCTCTGCGGTTCGCTCGCTGCCATGTGGCCTCAGCCAACACACCGACGCGGACCCTCGGAACACAGCAACAGGAGAAGGTTCCACGGGGCGTTTAAAAAATGACACAGCCTTTGAGAAATCTCCAAAACTCTGGGCTGTGGATTATTTCACGCGTGGCTGCACAAATCACGCACATTGGCTTTATTAACGGCAACTATAGGGCGCAGTGTGGAGCCCTTTAAACGCGCACAGGTATGTCTGATGTGTCACGCACACATGAAGCCATAATTAATGCACATCTTGGGTTTACCTGTCGCGAACCGAACCGAACCCCTAGACTCAAGCAACGAACGCACGGGTCAAACAATGGATGGACAACAGTCTGTCACCGAGCCCGGGAGCCACATGGTCGTGACATCTGGACTTCGCGCTCAATAATGGGGGCGATCAGGCTTTTGTTTCTTTATTGATCAATCTTATTACGGAGCAAATCCGGACCTTCAGTAAAGCGTGCCATGCGCGCGCCCTGGCACCAAATGTTCACATGGGGCTCCCTCGTTTTCCTGGGTTACCTCCAGCTGATATGTTACATCCAGGGATTTGAAAACGTTCCCAAAGCGTAAACTTTTTTCATAAAACTGACACTAAATCTAATTTACCAGCAAAACACAGTATGGACAAATAAAGCAGGTTTGTTAAGTCTTACCAAAGGCGCTGGTTGAGGAGCGTTCAGGTTAATCCCTCTGATGAGTCAAACTCCCTCACTGACGGCTGTTTTTTTTTTTATCTCTGGTCCAGTTGTTTTTTTGTTGTTGTTTTTTTTCGTCACGAACTCCGCGTTTCTGTGGAGATTTACTTGCAGATATTTATGCACGTTCTCCCCGTCGCTCGAACTCAGAAGCTACAAATTGCGCGTTGGGAAACGCTCGGCATTGTATCCCCCCAAGGAGCTCAACTGTGGGGGTCGCGTTAGGTCCGCCTCCTTTATAACCCCCCCCCCCCACACACACACACACACACACGCGCGCGCGCGCGCGCGCACACACGCACACGTACGGCCGCGTCGAGCGCCGGAGCTTCGGTTTCTTGGTAGGTGGAGGGAACACGTCGGAAACCAGAGTCGGCAGCCAGAGAGAAACGCGATGAGTCCAGTTGAGATCTGCGAATGCGTCTTGAACTGGTGGCAGACCAGTCAGACTGCGGCAAGCGCAAACTACTGCACCCAGTCTTTAAAAATTAAAGAAACTACCTCAGCACGTTAAATCGTTTCTTCTTTTAAAAAAAAAAAAATAATAATAAACAAACCATAAATCCCATATGAACAGTACATAAGCCACTATAGTGATACAGTGACTTCAAAAGCTACATTTTATAAGTCAACATGCAGGTTTACTGATAATGAGGCCTGTGGGACGTTTAACAGGTCCTGTGAAGGTAAACTAAATAAACCGGGTCTGGGTCATGGCAGGAATCTGAAATGTTTCCCAGGTGGCATCACATTCGGGTAAAGTCCCAGATTCCTATTTACTGTAATAAAAATGGAAAGATCCTGCTACGGCCAAGAAACACAGCTTCAGTCTAGGTTTGAGTGGTTACGAACAGCAGCAACACAGTTTGTACACAAGCAGCTCGTCACACAGCATTTACTGTCCAGTAAAATTTTAAGCAAGATTGAACCCACGGCGATGGCGCATGCACTGTACTTGTGTACTTGCTCATTTAGCACAACATGGAGGCGCACACACTCACACACTATAATGCACCACACCTCAGGTTAAAGCTGATGAAACAGTCTGCACAGTGTCATCACCGCCGGCTTCATCGATTCTAGCTTTTTTGGAAGAATTACATCAGCCCGTCCGTAAAAGAAAGAGATCCAGCTCAGCGCTGTCCTCTGCGCGTGGACGTTTGAGTTTGGTGCCAGCTCTCACAGTGGCAGTGGGGAAAATTAACCACCTCACACACAGGTGTCAATACATTTATGTAACAGAGGCAAATAAGGTTCACATCAGTTATCTGTGAGCAGGAACCATCAAAAGCCCGGGCAGCAGGCATTTCATTTTGTAACTCTGTTTATAACTAGATATATATCAGTTAGAACGTGTTACAGCAGTGAAAGTGCTTCACCAAAGCATTGTAAATGTAAATTACTGGTTCAAGACTTTTTTAATGGGACTGGTTGTGTTGGAAAAATACTACATTTAATCATTGAAACATATTTTTCTGAAGCGTTGTTAGCTGTGCTATAGCCTTGAAGTTTTCTCCCTTCTGCTCTGCAAGAAATAGGGAGTACCGGTGTGTAGCATCCTTATCTGATGAGCCCAATTTTCCCACGTTCTGTGTGACAATGCACCTCCCAGAATGCAATACATATTATGAGCTGAATCCTTGTCTTCTCTTCAGTGAGAGGAAGTTGCCTTTGCTGTAAACTGCTCACTCCTTGTAAGTAAAATCCTGAAGAAGGTCTCAACTGATTGTGTCTGCTTTATTTAAGATTTACAAAGGGAACTAACAATTTCCCTAACAGGTTGCACTTTGCATTGTTTGATAGCTGTTCTATTTTAATGGCCTAACAGTCCTTGTCAGTGGGTGAAGTTGTGCTGGAAATCTCTGCTGTGTTTGGACACATGAGCTCAGCAGCTCATGTAAATATCATCTAGTGGCAGCATCGCCTCACTACAACACATACAGAACAGGGCTCTGAACGGCAACTAATTCTTTGGCAGGTTACTGAAACGGTACAGACATTAGATGTGAATGTGTGCCATAACTAAAGACAAATTGAATTACATGCATGGCCTCCTGACAGGCAGATGTCCTACGTTTAATAGGAACGGTTCTAATCAATGTTATAGAAAAGTATATTCAAACTCATAACAGGAAGACCAGTGACCATCACTCACACTGTTTATTTTCTGTACAAACAAGAGCTTGTATAAACTGTACAACCTTCAACATACTGAAAGAAAAATGCCATAAAGAGAAGAAATAGAAAAGAAATATGTAAACTAGGGAGGACAGCTTACTGTGCATATGTACATTCATAAATTATACAAGTCATTTTAATATACCTACGTTACAGGTTATTTGTATTTTCCGACTTATTGAAAGAGGTATATTCATTTCAGATCTTACATGAGAGAAAACCAATAAAGGAGAACCATCTGTTACTTCCCAGTCAGGTCCACGTCGGTGCTCATGCAGCCTCAAAGGACTTCCACCTCTAAAAGATGCAAAGCACCTGCAGACCAAGATGATCACTCACTTGAGGTTGAGGCAACCTATTCTATTTCAGTGAAGCGGGCAAACATAGCTTTTCGGACTGCGTCTTTGTAAGTGTCTGAGGCAGAGAGGGTGTAGTTGGTGCCTTTAGTGCCAAGTCCAGCTCCTTTTGTTCTTAACTGTGCCTGATAAACAAAAAACACAAAATTAGGAACTTCATAACAACTACTTTGCAGAAGCAGCTTGTTTAATTGCAAATACCTCAATTGGTGCAGTGATGCCCTGCTGGTGACGGCCTAGTCCTTTCCCCTCCTTCCAGCCCATGGCTTGTAGCATTTTGTTCCCAATATTGTCACTGTTCAGACCATCTTTGGTGGGTTGTTCATAGTTACTGTCCAGCAAAGGAGAAAAAAACATTACTACCAAAGTGGAGAAACACATTATTATAGTATTTGGAGACATGGCTGCTTACATGACTGGTGTTGGCTGGCTGTATTTCTTCTTTTTTGGTGCAGGTGGTTCAGGGATGCCATATTTTTCTCTCCTCTCAGCTGCTCTGTCTCTGTATTTCAACTATTCAGAAGAAAATGGATATTTTACCAGACAGTTACATTAATAATGGAAACCCAAGGTTCACTGGTTTTGCAGAATGACTGTATATTGAGCCAAACCTCTGTCTCCTTTCTCTCCAGCTCTTCTAGTTCAGCTTCGCTCATTTTGGATCTGCGAAGAACCTCTAGGTTTTTCTAAAAATAAACACGGACAAGAAAAATATATTGAATAACTGTTGAACTTTTTTGTTTTTAATTTTCAAACTGAAGGCAACGTGTGATGTTACCTTGTGAAGGTCAGAGAGTTGCTGATGTCGAATCAAGCTTTCTTTGTTGGGGAACTGTCTCCTGCAGAGCAGGCAGGCGAGCTTATTCCAGTCAGTCAGTTTGTCCTGTCCTCCTTCACCACCATCAGGCTCTGCTCCCGCTTCCTCAGGGTCACTGTCTCCACTGTAGGCTGCCACAAGGCCACACTAACCACGAAACATAAACAAAGCCTTGTAAATATTGTTATAACGTAACCGGCACCAAGACACGGTGTGCAAATATTTAAATTGCAATATTTTCTTAAACGTCACAAAAGGAAAAGTCAAGCCAGCCGAAAAAACCCTCACCTTTGAAGCGTTGACAGCGTTGAGTGCTGGCTCCTCTTCATGAACCCTTGACAACTCTGGTATGAGTCTATCTAGAGTTCCCGCTTGCTAGCAAAATAAATAAAAGGCATCAATCAAATAGATCTGCTCAGGACTAAAGTTTACACATGCAGTGTAGAAACATGTTCACTTTTTCAATCCCACTAACTTACCTTCTTTTCAAACAGTGTGAAGCCAGCATCAGCAGCCGCTGCTTCCTTCCTCTCTTCTTGACTAATAGGCTGAAAGCTGCTTTTGAAGTTCTCTTTCTGCTTATTGAGACTTTTAGCCCAACGTTCCATGTCTTTAGCAATCTGGAAAGGACCAATCAGAGTTAAGTTCAAATTACAAAATAGAAACTTATGCTTATTTAGAACATTTAACACAATACCTGCTGGGCTGTTTTGCTTTTGGGCTTTTCCTTTTTTTCTTTGCCTTCTTTCGGTTCTTTACTGCCTGCTGCTGTTTCATTTTGTGAAGCATTTGTGTCAGCTGGGGCTGGTACATATGTCTGTTTCTCACAGTCCCAGTAAAGGTACTGCTGGGTCTGAGAGTTGTAGTAATACTGGAAGGAGACGGAGACCAATGTACATTATAAAACCAGCACATCTTGTAACAACATGCCAGTGACTTCTGAAAGGTGACTGAACCACTTACATGTGTATTCGGGTCATAGTAGAGCCCAGTTTGAGGATCATAATAATAGCCAGATGACTCATCGTACTGATAGGTTGATGTATCAGGTACAGCTGTCAATATTAAATATACATCATAAAATCAGTAAATAAAGTACATGATATTGGTTTCAAAAGAATATCTTCTTGCTCAACACACTAGGTCAAAAGCTGATTTTAGGGATCTTGTGTGTTCATACCAGTCTTGACGTCAGTTGCTTCTCCTGAGACCGTTACAGTACTGGCAGCAGTAACAGTGGCAGCAGCAACTGTGGCAACAGGCACAGTTGCTGGTTCGAGGCCCGAAGTGGGCTTTGCCTCCAGTTGCTGAACAAGTGGCACAGCCTGCAATGAACGCAGCTTTTATTTAGCTGCTTTACACTTCGCATGACAATCAAGGGACTATTGCGCAAGTACAGATAATCAAAATACCTGAACAGCAGCCTGAGCAATTATGTGAGGCTGGTAGACTTGGGCACCCTGTGAGATTACAACTCCAGCTGCAGTAGGAACAATCTTGACACCGGGGGCAGCTAAAATTGGAAAAGCAAAGCTCTGACCATTTTCAAAACTTTACTACTATTCTAAATTCTAGTTTTATTTCAGCAAATGTCTTTGTTACTTCATGTTCAAGCATCTTATACCTCCTAAAATCCCATTTCCCTGAGAAAGGCTGGCTCCTGGTGCTTGTGGGAAGAATGTCGGGTAATCCTATCAAGAGAAAAAAAGCAGCTAAATAAACTAGAACACTACTAATACATATGGGACCAGTAAAGAACTGTACATGTTAGCCATTTTGTATTTCTACTGACCTGTGACATTGGATGATATCCTTCTTGCAGGTAGCTGTATTCAGATAAACCATCAGAGTTCTGCTGTGGCTGTTAACATCAAACATGCAAAATGATCCAGCGTCAATGATATTGATAGTGGAAAATGGAGCGAATACACGATGAATAACAACAGGTTGAGAGATGACAGGACTACCTGACTTGAGGACCACTGGGCTGCAGCAATGGCTGTGCTGGCCACAGAGAAGGCACTGACACGGTTCCCGTCTGGTAGCACAAGGTCCCTAAAAACGAGGACATAAACAATATTGCAAAATGTTATTCACACTTTATTAGAGCGGCTGAACCTCCCTTGGCCCTAAATGCACATCTGAAGCTTTAATGGACGAAAAATACATTTAATTGTCCCTTAGGTTAAAAGACAGCACATATCTTAAAGTACTGCAACAAACACGTTTAGATGAATGAACAGTGTACTGCAGATAAACTTACTTTCTAGCACTCTTGGCATAATCAACACCAATTGTTTTTCCATCTAGTTTCAAAGGAGGCTGCAGTCCTTGTAAGATGGTTAGTAGCTGAGAGGCCTCCTGTGGAAAGGCACAACATCCAGACAATATTAAGATAAAGCCAGTGCAATTCTTCTTTATATGTTTACAGCCTTTTCCAACACCTACCTAAAACTTTTGGACAGTACTGTAGGTTATAAATGATGCCTCTTAGTGAGAATTAACCATTACCACTCAGAAATCTAGAGAGAAATCTAGAGATAATTAAAGTATACTTTACCAGAGGAGAGGACAGCTGCACAAAGGCAAAGCCTCTGTTCTGGCCCGTCTGCTTGTCCTTGATGAGGCGAATGTTGTTAGGTGAAAGGTTAGCATATGGTGCCAGGGCTGTCATGATGGCTTCCACAGTGGTAAGTGGAGCAATATTTCTCAGGATAATTGCTGTAAACAACAAAAGAATAGATTTATACACTTTGAAGCGAAAAATATGTCTATAAAGTGTCAAAGACATTGTGGCAACGTGGGATGTTATAAAGACCCAAAAAACACTTACTGTCACCATAGAAATCTCCACTGGGTTGACTTTCAGAGACGCCTGGATTATGGCTGGTTTCACCTTCTGTTGAGAGAAAGAAATAGAAGTTAGAGAAGAACTAAACACAGGTGATCAGTTTGAAATACCTGCACTAAAATGAAACCCATTCCAATAGCAGTCGCTCTCTCATGGACATCAGATATATGGTTTTGTTTTCACTTTCCATTAATTGTAGGTAGGAAGGAAAGAACAAAATGCACTTTTTCTATTTTCAAATTCAACAATATTCACTATGCCTCTACAGCTTTATGTTGTATCCCAGCACTGCTCCAGGTGTCCGCTACCAGTGGCCTCTTGTTGATGTAACTACTTACCAGTTTTGGCTGCTCCACACCTGAAGCACTTCAGCCTCCTCCGGAAATTGTACAGGCCACACTGCAAGTAACCGTTCACATTTTTTATTATACACCTGCTAATTCCCTGACCAGTGCTGCCTTAGTGACAGGCAGACAATCTGTATTTGTGCTGCATACCATACCTACTTCAGAAACAACCTAACCTGTACCACTCGAACAAATGTATTAAAGAAAAAAAAAAAAGAGCTCCAAGACCGCAACAATTATAATTAAGAACCTAATGTGTGCAGTGTTCTGTACCAACATTGGTTAAAAGCATAAAACCAAAACAATCAATCATAACTTACAGTGTTGCATAACCAGTCTTCAAACTTGTTTCTGGGATGACTGTAGTGCATGTCCACATTTTTGCCTTGTATGAGCAGACGTTTCTGAAAGAGGGAAACAAAAATCAATAATATATTCATGGCAAGTGTCAAACTCAATAGAGCAAGCAGTTTTGGAAGGGAGAGAAGGGGGAGAGGGACCCCCAACAGATAGCCTTTGTGTTAAAGACAGGCACATGATGCAAATGTGAGCATGATGTATGAAGGGCTCTAAAAGGTGTTTGGGACCCGTGTGCCCAGGCTGAGCTGGAGCAGAGTGTACAATGTGACCCTAGCAGACATTTGTCACTGATTAAGAAAATAAAAAAAAACATGTATGGCTTTCCCACAAGTTTCAGTGTGAAGAAGAAGAAAATCCTTATCTACTGGAAAAAGACATCAGGTGACATTTTGCCCTGAAGAAAAAAGGATAATTCCTCTGTCAGCAAGATAATGTGTTACTGACTCAACTGCAGAGTCCTTTAGTAGACACGAGCCAAATCTGCAGATTTGATGCTATTCCTTAGCTAAACCAAAATAAAAAAAAAAAAGGAATTATGTTTAGGATCCTAAATACCACTCCTCTAAATCGTCTCGCTAATAAACACCTTTTTACTTTTACATATAACCCATGGGTTTTTTCACCTCTCTTTATGGTTTCCACACTATTTTTAAATGCATATTGGTTGCCTTTTGGAATAAATTTCCAGATCCCCAAGATTAAAACTAGACTTGGCGATTGTGAAGCAACCTGATTGGTCTCCATCCATCGGGAAGCATCTTGCAAGTGATAAAAGTCCACGAAGGCGAAACCACGGCTTATACCTAGAGACAGCATTCAAATATAGACGGGAGGCGTGTTAGTTAAGAGTCCATGGGCATATTATTCAAACTCTTCCACAAACTGCTTCATGACCCAGGCCCTGGTTGGTACAATGGGCCGCTCCTTAGGGGTTTTACCATAGCAAAAGAAATCCAGCTCATCGCTACGGTTTGAAATCACACTCAACGTGTGTTTGCCAATCTGTTTTTTTTTTTTCCAAACCTGGTAATGCTTTCAAACTTACCTTTAGAAGTATCCACAATGGCCTAAATTGTTTAAAAAGTTTAAATAAACATTTCAAAACACTTATTATAATTCTCTCCTAGCTGCTATGGGAAAATGGGTCTGAATGGAAGCAGATTGGCCCTATGGTCAGATCGAGGGGAGGTTCGGGTCCACTACACATTGGCCTCACCTGTTTTCTTTTTCATCAGCCTGACATCCACTGGCTGTGGTCCCTCCAGTTGATCTATGGAAAAACGGACCTAAAAAACAAAAACGCATAAATAGAACGTTTACTTTTTTTTCCCACCTTCACCTGGCCTTTCCAAAAAGCTTAAACTTATTAGAAAGCAGTGCACACATATAATCCCAAAACATGCATAAAGAAGATAGCATATCTGTAGAACAAAATTGTCTACTTACATCATCCTCTGTGACATGGGGAGGCAGGCCCCAGAGCATGATAGTCTTGCTCTTCTTCTCCTCCCCAGGCTCCCTTCTATAGTCTTGCTCTGGGTAGTCACCATCAGACTGATAACCGTCTTCTGATCGATCACTGTTGCGTCTTTTCCTCTCTCGTGGCTTTAAAACATATTGAATCTGAACGTCACACACCAATGTATGAAACACATGTACAGCAAAGTTAATATCAATGCAACTACCTCAGGACTGTCTCTTGATCCCCGGCGTTCTCCTTCATAACGGTCGCCACGTCTCTCCTCCCCCCAGCGGCGCATGTTGTGGTCACGCTCTTGGTCCCTCTCTCGTCTATCGCGCCAATCTGACTCATCACGAGACTGGTCAGACCCGTATCTACCACTACGCTCGGTCCGACCAATTCTGTTTGAAGAAACGTCGAAAGGAAAAGTAAAGCACCTGTAGAGCTGCAGGATTACATAACGTGTGTGTAACATTAGTTGAACACTTACATAACACAATATTAAAGACTTTGGAAAAAAAGACTGTAATAACAATCCAGTTAAATAATGCTGTGACAGTGTATAAACCATTACAACCCATTTATATTGTGTTTGACAAAAAAAATAAATCCATGACAACTTAGAAAAGATTTTAACATTTCCCAACTGCTCATGTGGACGGAAAAAAACTAAACGACTTCAAGTTTAAATTTTGACATTAAAACCTTTACTTATATATTAAACCATCTTTACTGTATTTCAAACGGCCTTTTTAGTTCTGATTTCCAAAATGCCGCGTCTTCATCGTTACGTAATTGTCTTCATTATGATACAAAAATAGCCAAACGTTTCCCCCTTTACAAATTCCTAAATACTGATGTGAAAATGCGACAATGTCCTGTCACTCCAAACAAGTGTGGACCGAAGGAGCAGTAAAACTCCTCATCAGCTTTGCGTTTTGCTCACCTTTTGTCTGCTCCCATGGTCGCCACGGTTTCTGCAAGTTACAAGACCTCTAGAAAGCAAACACACAGAGTCGTCTTCACGAATCGGCAGCTTCACAATCATTCACAGGTTTCACAGTCATAGCTCCGTACTGTGGAATCTTCTAGAGCGCAGCTTCAACTGTAACATGGACGCTGAATAACGTTAGCAAAAATGCACAGGAGCGACCCGCATTAAGAGCTACATGATGTTGCAAAGACCAACTCACCAGAAGAGTCTGATAATAGTGTTACCGCTCAGTACCGCTTTTCTAAAAGGCTTTTAGAAAAATTGAGATCAATAAATTCATCTCACGTCCACGGACTTTAGAACATTACGGTGGCACCTTCTTTATCCCAAGATGCATTGCTGTATCACGCAGTGCATTGTGGGTAACGGAAGCTTTTTGCCCTGATTTAACGGGACAGGTAGCAAACAATGTTCTGCTCATTGCCTATGTGGTTATTTGTACTCGATCACAGGTGGCCACGTAGATTGTTGAGTTCAATTCAAGTGGACGAATGCCACCCGGATAAATACAGGCGCAGACAAGCAGAGGCTACTGTTGCCTGACAGTCTAAAATCAGGGATACTTAACAAGTTCCTTGTCCGCCATGTTACTGGGTAGACAGTTGCTGTATACTTAGTGTATGTGTAAAGGTTTTTGATACTTTAAGTATATATTTTTTGAAATTTAATTCTCACTGCTATAAGACTTTGTGAAGATAGCAATTATGATTTGATACAGTTTACTCTGTGTGATTAAAACGTTATTTTACTAAGAAAATAAATAAATAAAAACATTGCATTGTTTACTGGTAACATTAAATGTCCTTTTGCGCTTAGCTGATCATTTTCACTTAATTAGTCAGTAATTGGCAGGTTCTTCAGAAATAATATCTCCTGAAACCTTTTAAACCCAATAATGTAGTATAGTGTAATATACATTGTAGTAACATGCATAAATGAATAATTTTATCATTTGATGTCTAGATGGTAACTGTATTAAGTCAAACTGTTGAGGCTATTGCACATGAACACACGTATAAGCATTGCTCTAATCAAGTCTTTATCGGTTACTTTAAGCAAAGAGCACTGCATATTTTAATCACAATGAGGGGTCAGAAGTTGTTTGCATAATCTTGTTTTAAACACAACATGGTGGGTGTGTGTGTAATAAAATGATGCTGAACCTTACTAAAACAAGCTGAAACATGAAAACATAAAAAACATCGTTTACCATTTATTACAGCATTTCAATTCTGAAACATCACTAAACAATTCACTGTACAGGCATGTCCTCAATAAAGATGAATACAGATTTGTTCAACATGGCACACAAGAAAGTCACCTTTTCATCAATCTCTGAAGTAGTCATGTAATTGTACACAGCACAGATGGGCAAATAGCTGAGTTTGCTGATACCAGATTCATAATAATTGTGGAGCTTATGTGTACTTTGATGCCAGAATCACTGACACCCACGGCTGCCCATAGCTTTTTTTTTACAAATGTATCATGAGAGAAAACAACACATAATTCAGCCATATAATATAAAAATGGTCCACATGGTTCCAAAAAACTAGCGTTGTTTTCTTCTCAGTTATTACAAAAAAATCAAGGTGGGGGAGGGATGGTTAAGTAGGTCTTGGACGCCTTGAATTTCCATGACGAAGACTAAGTCAGCGTCTCTCCTTTCGTCACCTGTAACGATATAATTCGTGCAGAGGTTATATTATTGTGGGACATGCATATGCAAAGACAGAATAGGTTGTAAAAAGCTGAATTGAATCCATACTTACTCTTGCCTCGATATATTCAATCCTCCTTTCCAGCGCTGTCAGCTTCTCATTGAGAGTAGCCAAACGGGAACGACATGACATATCTGTAAATAATACATAGCATTTAGTGTAAGCAAGTGCACCAGTAAGCTGCGTTACCGATTTCTGCCTGGTGTGTTTTATTTTATTGCGCTTTGAGCCTGAACGTCAATGTTGATCAGAAGAACATCTGTTCAGATCTGTTGTGTTGCAGCTGATGCTAATACGACCGGGCTAGCATTAGCGCAGAACTCGTATTCAGAAGCATTTTAATTCGGTACTTGACACCTGATATGAATCTAACATCACTAACACTCCAGACAAAGGGGGCGGCAGCGCTAAACAACGCTGCCTTTGCACCTTCTGGTTTGACATATTTGAAGGCAAAGCTAAATGCTAACTGGGAGTGGCCATGGAGAACATCAACACCGATGCTAACGCTAGCCCCTGTATGACATATAGCTCGACTGGCTAACATTCACACAAGCTGAGGCCTAACATGTAAAATGGACTTGGAAATCTTACCGAATGAGTTAAGAAAGTCGGCGATCTTTTTAATGCTGCTTGTAATCACTTCGATGTACTCTCTGTTCGCCCAGTCTTGGTGAATCTCTCTTTGCACTGGATCTTCCTGGCCGGCCATGTTGAACAAGTAGCACCTCGGCGTAGTGATCAGTCAGGGATTGGCCCTGCGCGTGCATCCAGGAAGAGAAGCGCACGCGGGCCACATATCAGTGCCCCGCAGTCACATCCAAGTCAGATGTGGGCAACTAAGTGAAAATATTCGTTATACGACCCAACTTCATGTTGTCTGGTAACAGTGACATTCAGAGAAAGGTTGGCAAAATAATTGACTCATAAATAGTAGGTCTTCATCTGTTGCATAGCAACGCTATTTGATTGCAGTATTGTGCTCTAATAAACAAACCAAATACATGAAGTAAAATACATAGTTTACAAATTACAACAACATCTTATATGACATAACGTTTTTATTCCAAATAAAGACGTGACATGAATTGGGTTCAACTGTGGTTGAGTCTGTGTTTACATATTTATCAGACATTCCATTCCCAAACAGGCTTCAAGGAGCGTCTTCATTTAGTAAACAGCTTCAACAACCATAGTTCACCACAGGGGATGTGTCAATATTATGCTGCATTACTGTGAAAGTGGAAAACATGATAAAACACCCAAACCAGATGTGCGACTACTGATTAATCTGATGGGCCAGTCTGCTCATCACTGATATACTTTTCAGCCATCCACACACTTTACTGAGCTCCTTTGAGTAGCTCTTGAATATCTGCCTCCAGGTCAATAGTGAGGAAATTTCTGCTGTAGCGCTTGTAGGGCTCCCCACTGGGACTGACCAGGAACTTCTCAAAGTTCCAGGAGATGTCGTTCCTACAGACTGGACTCCAAATAATGAACTTTGGATCGGTCATGAGGGCCACGCCGTCATCACTGGGATACGGAAGGCTTCCCTTCAGAAAGACAAACAAGGGGTGGGCGTCCTTTCCATTCACATCCACCTTCTCTAGGAGCTGGAACCTTGGTTCGAACCCATTCCCTGGACGCACGTATTTCAGAGATCTTAGGATTTCCTCATTCTTGGCATTTTCCTGATATAATAAATTCAGAACAAATCATGTATTTAAACATTACGTAATTAAAAAAAAAAGTAACTGTAATGAGGCAAAATATTTTTTTCGTTTTTGAAACTCACAATCTGTCACAACAACAGTTTCTGATGGAAATATTCAGCTCTCTATATTTATGTAACCAATAAGTCTGGCCATTCGGCACATTTATATTTTCTCAATTGTCTTTATACATTTTAATGTAGTGATGCAGCTTTTTAATAAAAATATTGATTCAAAAGTTACTGTATGACACTAATAAGAAGTACATGGTCTGTTCGCCTTTTCCCTGTCATCATTATCTTAATACAGCAGCATATGGTCTCAAGGGACACCAGAGTAAGTCGGGCGTTTCTGAGTTCACACATGGCTTACCTGGTGTCCAAACTGATTGCAGGGTACACCCAGAATAACGAGTCCCCTGTCGGAGTAGCGGGAGTGCAGCTCGTTCATCTGAGTATAATCCCTGGTTGTTGTTCCTCAGAGAGACGCCACGTTCTCAATGAGAACCACTTTGCCCTTCAGTGTGGAGAAACTGAAGGTTTCTCCGGACAGCAGTTTGGCTGTCAGCTGGTAAAACCCATCCACGTATCCAGCCATTCTCCTCAACACTGACTTTTGAGGGAGAAAGTTTACTTTATTCTACCCAGAAAGGTCCACAGACACAAGTTTTAAGCGCGTCCGTCATCAGAGGGCGGGGCTTAAAGGTGACGCTGATGATGTAAAATACCACCTGTATTGTTATAAAGTATTGAAAACAATACACAAATACACAAACTCATCTATTATGTTTAGAATTACCTAGACATTAACATATGATTGTGTGTGTGTGTGTGTGTGTGTGTGTGTGTGTGTGTGTGTATTGTAACTGAAAAGAAGATAAACGAAGGAGAAGTGACGCCATTGCTTGTTTTTTTTATTTCTGCTTTGTTGCTGCTTTATGTAAAACACTACAGGATGCAGGGTACGTGTCCTTTCAGGGCATCAGAAATAATGCACGCAGCCAAAGGCGGCACTTGCCAAATTACCGAAAGATTTACTCAGGCCCTAAACCACGATGAAAAGAACGGATTAAAGTTATATAAGTTAGTCTGACAGTGTTCTGACACACACGTCAGATTAAATAATGAGTGAGTTTATTATAAACGAGTTTATAACAGTTAAACAACAGTATCATACCGTAATTGTAACAAAAGACCGCCCCCACGGTGCCGGGTGGAAATGGTACCTTCCAGGAAGTTCCGTGCAACGTGCAATCTTTTGGTCTTTTCGTTTGGGGAAACAAACCTATATTGAGTCCCGCAGTTCATTAAAGAGCATTCCCCTAAACATGCTGGTGTGTGACAGGCGCGTTTAGTGTCGAGAAGCTCAGCCATGATGCCAGACTGGCTCATCCTCTGTGCCTCCAGCCTGTTGTTAAGTCTGTTATCGGTGGCTGCGTGGCTCGTTCACTCGGGACTGTTCTCACGCATCACCGTGCGAACGGGCCCCGCGCCGCTCAAGAAGATCACCTTCGCCTACAAATTCAAACAAGGACCGTATAAAAGCTGCCGACAGCTCCTCAGGGAGTCTCTCAGTATCGGACCAAAGCTTTCGTGCATTGGAGTGTTTTATGACGACCCCGAAAAGGTAAAAACACAGATATGTATTGCATAACACAGGCTTAGGTGTCTTCATACAAAAGCTCCAATAGCATCAACCTCGCTTTCAGCACTTCTCTAGAATTTAACTTAATAATTCGACAGATTTCGCAACATATACCAGATTTCACCACTAGATGGCGGTAATGTTTTATTAAAACTAGGCTAGTTATAGCAAGGTCATGCCCACTGAACACTGAATGAGTGAATCAGAGAGTTAAAATATTTGTTCTCAGAACTAATTACCCACTTCTAATTATTCAAGTTTTGTATATTTCCCTGTCTTTTTTATTTTCTCAGACTTAAAGAATTTGGCACAGTATTTTGTTAACTGAATAGGATGTGTTGTATCAATGATTAAAATATGATCAAACAATAATAATAATGTTAGGTTTGTTGTGTTGATGTCATGGGATGCAACTTAATTAAGAAGTAATAAATAAGTTATTTCAGCTGAAGGTAATGAGCACAATAAGCCAATAATTTATTCCAAATGTAAAAAAATGAAGTTTTCCTACATAGATTGCTTGTAACTGTTGAGCTGTATTACAGGCTCCAGCGTTCGTAGTGTTATACAGACATACAGTCGCGTGATGTGCGGCGTGTATATCTTATTGAAGGTGCTTTCAGTATGATGGAGCAGCTCCCAGGTTGCTAGCGCTGGCCTCTGACAGTAAGCTGACCAGCCTGTCTTGTTAGCTCTGGGGCTTCACTGCAGCATCCAGTTGTGTAAATCAGAATTGCACTGGCATTGTTTTTGCCCTTGCTGAGAGGAGCTGCAGTGTGACAGTTTATTGGGCAGTTACTGTCACCAGGGAAGAGGGGCAGTCCAAAATAAAACAAATCATTTTGACACACACTATATGAAATACGCAGAACCCCACTTGTGTTTTGTAGCAGAAATAACTGTTTTATTTCTTGGTGTTTATTTCATGAATGTCCAGTATCGTTGCAGCTCTGTAAAGGTTCGTACACAATGTGGGGGCTCCGCCAATACTTTTCTTTTTCCACGCGGCGTCTTCCACCGCAGCCAAAAACAAAATTAATTAGTTGATTCTCACTGCAAAATGTTTTCACTCTCCAACCCCGTGTGAACTCATCCGTCCCAACATCTCAGCGTGTTCGAGCGCCAGGAAGCAATATCTGCTCGCTCAGTGTGGTCACTGCTATCGTGTGGTGCTAGGTTTTACATTTTACTCCGAGAACAGTGTTTTTTTCCTCAATACGTTCTGGACAAACAACCGAAGAATAGAAGTCTTAGCACCTGCAAGTGATTAAGCAGACGGGAGGCTCAGGTAACCAGAACAATTAGATTGTTGTATATGTATAATTAAAATGTTGTAGCATTAATAGCTGCCCTGATGTGCCAAACATGCCGAGTCAGCAATTCACCGTCCTCACCTCTTATTGTGCGACTCAAGTTAGTTTCCTTCTCTGACGCAGGCTTGTATCCGCCATCGGTACCACTGGCCTTTAGAAGTGTCGACATCAACCTAAAGGAATGCCGAGGACAGCGGCGGCGTTCTGCCATAGATCCCTCTGTGTTATGCTCCTCTTTTTCTTCTCAGGCCGTTAATTAGGCCGGTAGTGGGAAGCCAAGTCCTGATCTGAGTTAAATAGTTGGCGTAATGATCTCAACTCATTAGTGTCTCAGCCTCAAGATGTTATTCAGTCGCCGCGTCAGGAGAGTGCTCTCAGACAGGAGAACTGGTTTCGGGTTAAATTGTCAAAAACTGCCCCTTGATATTTGCAGTTGGAGGGATTTTCAAACGTCCTAACAGACAGAGGATAAGTGTCAGCATGACTAGTGTCATCCTGTGTTCTCAGTTGTCTCACTTTTACCTCCTTTAATCACTTCCTCTGGAGAAACAAAAGACCTCAACAAGGACTTGAGTCGGTCCTGAGACGGTTGCCATGGATACGTGGCGGGAGCAGCTCTGCCTGTTCCTTCAAATGGCTAACACACATCTCTGAGTCCCACTCACTAAACCCTTCTCCTCCACCAGCCTCTTCACTGTTTCAAATCAAGGAGGTTTCTCTGCCTCCGTCGCGCCCACTTCACCTCCACTCTGCAGCTCCCCTGCCGGTGTCCACCGAATGTCATGAGGGAGGCGATGGGGGTGCAGAAAACGGGTTTCTGTCAAACTTGATATTCCAAGGAAGCGTCAGCGTTTGCGGTCCTTGAGACAAAGTGGGTGACAAGTTGAGTAGTGCTGAAGGAGGAGACACGTGTGTGTTCATTTTCAGGGACTTTGTCTTGGTCATGAAAGCTGTGTGTGTGGCTGGGGGGGGTGTGAACGCTAGCCTTTGTGGTCGAATGTTGAAACAGTATAAAATCACACTAATTCCCGCCCTTTCAGAAGGTTAGCGTAAAACATTCAGATTTGAGTTGGATCGCTTGAAATGTGAGTGCGGACAGAAGCACCTACTTCAGGCCGTCGGCCAGAGACGCGAGGACGAGATCGCTGCTGCTGAGTTTTTGGGCGGCTTCACTGCTGTGCCGCGAGCGAGTAGGTTACGAGTGCGGAGAGGCGACACATCGACGGCGAGTTGTGCGCTTTTGGCTGTGCTTGATTGTGCTGACGCCTTGTGATAATGAATAAACGCCTGTGGCCTCGACCCCCCACTGCCTGTGAAGTTCAGCTAAATGTAGCAGTGGTATATGCTCACATCAGTGTTGACCTTAAGGGGACCTTTAGCATTTTCACCCTAAATTAACCATTAAACATATGGGAAAAATGAGGAAAGCCTTTATTTAATGAAGGAACCAAAACATCAGAACCATCATGTGATCCCAGCAGGTTCGAAAAGAACTGGACTCTACCTAATGTAGATCTTCATATATTGGTAACACATAACATGCACTGAGCTAATGTTACAGTAACCTATACGAATGCCCACATCACAAATTGCACTAACTCACTTCTTGCGGTGACTTTGTGTCTCGACCTCCGTGAGGTTTCGGCCTCAGCCGAGCCTCCGCGAGGCCGGACCCGAATACAACGCTGTCCCTGGGTCGTTCCTGGTCTGACCCCGTCGCACGCTGTCTTCCTCTGTTCCCTCAATCGCTGGTAATGAAAGCAAAATGGGCAGAAAATAGCGTTTCCGTAGCAGCATTAGCCCGGTGTGTGAGCGCCACACTTCTCCCAGCGCTCACCCTGGGTCACGAGCCGCCGAGTTCCAAGCAGACGTTCCCAGACCCATCCGCTGAGCATGAAGTGTAGCGCTGATAGGTTTATGAACAAACCGGACCATTCCACATTATTTATTTCACGAGCCTTCAGTAGTGCTCAGCTCAGCACAGTGGGGAGAAGGTCTTTAATGTCCCAGGAGTAATCATTTGTAAAGAGTAACTCCCGTTTTCTCTCTTTTAATGGGCATCACCGTCCTCAGACTGGAGAATGGAGCAATAATTGCTCCAGTGCCAAATCCCCCAATTAGAGCTACAATTAACGGCCAGGCTTCCTCTTTAAGTTTGGCATCTGGCCGACATCACCGAAAAACTACTTTTTCCTTGCTGGCGCCCATTGTTCTCCAGAAAACGGCGCCGCGTCTATCGCTTCTCTCCGTCCACAGTGTGCGTCTGATCTTGTCCGTGCCTTTGAGTGTGTTGTGATTAGTACTAATGTGTAAATGTTTTCCATTCCGGTCCTCGTTTGCAGGTATCTGAATCACCGTGCCGTTTTGCTGTGGGCAGCATTCTGAGCGAAGGGGAAAACAAGCCAGACGAGCAGCTCCTCCAGCGCTATGAGACATCGGGTTTTAATGTCTTTTCCTTTCCCGAAGTCACGCATGTGGTCACGACCTCGATCCCCCACAAGCCATTTCTCTCCATCCCTCTGAGAGTGGGAAAAGTCTACCCCCAGCTACAGCACTACATCAAGGTATGATGACGCTCCTAATCTGTTCTGTGGAAGCTGAAGCTGAATCACAAGCAGAACATATAATGTCCATAACATGCAGGTGTTGTTTTTCTGTGCGTGTGGGTGTGCAAACTAAAGTGCTTGTTCAAACTGGGACGTATGGGTGAAGGAAGCAGAATGAACACGCGCTATATTCACACATCCAGCTTCATCCTCGCCTCCAGCCCTTCATATACAGTCTGCTTCCCTTGGGGCTCAGCGTTCCCACAATGCTTTGTTGGCCGCGTGCTGCACTTTACTGACGACTGCTCACCAAGATGCTGCAGCTCGACAGCATTCCTGCCTGTGGGCCTGACCGCCGGCCACTTCATCCGCTTAGTCATTCGCATATCCTGTTGGAAATGCCCATAAATGACACAAATAACTATTAGGAAATTGAGGATGCTTCACTGTCTGAAGTGGGCTTACGTCAAAGCGTAGCATGAAACTGATCAATACCGAACCTCCTGAGGGTCACGTGCGCACGTGAGCCACGCTGGGAGTTGAAGCCCAGTCCGATCACGTCGCTCCGGGGATGCTGGGAAAGTGAGTCATCGGGACGAGCCCAGCGTTCCGTGGGTCCCCTTTAATTGCGCCGCGCGCGGAAGCAGGTGGCGCCGCCGCGGGTCGGCCCAGCGCGCGCTGCAGGAACGCGTCCGCGTGTCCTGTCTGGTTGACTCCGCCATCTGCCTGGACGCTGCTCAAGCCTGGCCGCGCTCCAGCGGCGCTTAGCCTGTCTGAGAGGTCGAGCTACGCCGCCGTCCACGCCGGGCGCCACCCGCCGCCGCCCGGAATATTAAGTGGGTTCCAGTTTTATTGGTTTCGGATGTCCTGCGTCAGAATTTGAAATTTTCCCAACAGCCTGTAGTTACTTAGAGACAATAGGAAGCTGTTGCATTAAATGATAAAAATAATGAATGGACTGATATATATTATTTACAGGCGACAGAAAAAAACAAAAATACATAACATTGAACAGTATTTAGGAAGATTTGGCAAAGTGCCTTTACAGCTCAGTTAGTTCTAAATGGATTTCTTTCAGTGAATAAAGCATGCTGTTGACGGCTGACACTTGCAATATCCCCAGTGGTGAGACCTTTTCAAACAAGCTCATCAGCATTTAGCATGCCTGGCTTGTCATGGCAGAATGATTTCTGTCTGTCAGACACTTTGACTTGCTGCCCCGTGGTCAGGCCTGATATTTTCCTAGTCGGACCATCGATCGGCCCCGCTGTTTCTCCTCTGTGCCTGGGTTTTTAGCGGCGGGCGACATCACAAGCGCTTTGGCATCTTGAGATTTGATTCGAGCACGGTGTCCAGGCCTTCACACTGGACGGGGGACTGGGGCGGGAGGATAATAACGCTGACATTCACGACATCTAAAGGTTTCTGAGAGGCAGACGATGGAGCATTTGTTTGCTGGAGGGCACTGAAGTTTCTCGCCAGCACAGAGATTCTGGACGGAATATAAAACGAGTTTTCCTTTGTTCCTTAAAATGGGCCTGTTTTGGGAACTGACACACATGGCGGAGTGATCGCCCAGGCTTTCGCAGCGCGACGGAGGCAGAAGCCTCGTTTCTGGGGGCAGAAGGCGGAATCCTCACTGAGAAGCAGTGCACAGATGCTGGTCCGCAGGGCCTCATAAACATGCAGGCTTTTAGCTAACGGTGACAATCCGAAAGGTCAGAAAAGGTCACGAGGTTTATCGGCTGGAAAGCGTAATGAGGGCGGTGTCACATTGCTGGGAGATTTAGTAGGAAAGTTTAATTCAGTTCTGCAACTGGAGTTTATAAACGTTCCTATCTAATAGGCGCGGCATTCTAAACATCACTCGTTTTCTTTCGCATATGCGGGAAACGTTAATGAAATTCAAAGCTCCAGAAGATATTTTGCCTGCAGCACCGTTTTAGGTTTAGTCATATATTCACACCTTTTCTTTATGTGCTTTTAACAGTAGCAACGCGTGACACTAATAAAGTGCAGGGATCAAACCATGCAGTTAGGATGATTGGTTATTCATCCTTAATGAACTGATTATTAATTAGTTTGCTTTGATGAAGTGGTACTTTTCCTCTTTTCACACACACAGTCTTTCATAAGCTCTTTCTAAGACAGGACCTCTTTTAATATTTAGTATTGGCATGTTGTGTCGTTCCCATGCCGCTCACATTGTTCTTTAATTGGATTAACAGAAGCTCAGCCTTTCCAGAAATCAGAATGACGTGCCCTGTCGATTTCCAGTCACGATGATGAGGGAGAACCAGTTTTCATCATCACTGCCAGTTTTGACACACAGAGTAAAAATCAATTAATTACTAGATGTGTCGTATGGAATATTAAATGACGATAGTTAAACACATGGCAGAATCATTTATCCAAGTCATAACATCTGTGTTCTGGGCCAGTGATGCTCTTCATATATGTAAATGATCATGATTAACAAGGTAAGGGATATTTTGCTTTAAATACATAAATGTTTGATTTAATAAATTATTTTTTAGCAATAACAAAGAATGTTCTTCGGGTTCAACAATGTAGTTTTACTGGAAACCTTAATATCTCTTCTACTGTATGTGAGTTTTATTTTTAACCAATTAATTATATTAATGTACCAATTTGCCGGCTCTGTTTTATGAGCAGCGTTGCATCATGACCCCTGGAGCTTACTCTGCTCACAGGAGGCTCTGTGGACTTCGCCTGTCAAGCGTTCAAACATGACTTTCATCCTCCAGCAGCTGGGAATCTACTGTTTGTGTTAAATGTCACATCTACATATGATTGATCCGATTTAAACTTTATTCTTTGTTGCGCTGCCGCTGTGAATCAAGATCGGGCAGAAGGGTGTGATTACAATTTAGGAAGGGTGGTTATTTTTAGATGCGGGACAAATTGTTTTGCGCCAGTGTCTTGTTATCAATCACTTAAGACTGGAGATGGAGCGGTTGCTGGAAAGATACACTGCTTTGATGTCAGTGTGAGTACGTGTGAAATTTGCTCTCCTTTGTCCTTTTTTGCAAACTTACTTGATATAGTTCAAATATGTAGCGATTGCAGAAGCACCACAAATAGCAACACAAACACCACAGGCACTGTCCAACACTAGAGTAAGGAAATACCTTCAGAATAAGATATGAAGCCCTTCATGTGCACGGGGAACAAACAGACAAAACGCAAACATCAAGCAGATCAAAAGATCAAAAAACCAACTGGATAAATTGGATTTGGCATTTAGAAAGCAACGCTGCCATTCCATTACAATAAAGGAACAAGCTGGCGCATTAAGCAGGCGGTAAACTCCTGTTAAACAACAAGCGGTGATTGAAGCAGAATCTCGCGCCTCCTCTCGCCGCCTTAAATGTTCTGACCCTTCGCTTTGTGTCTTTTGTTGAGACACACACGTGCGCGTTTAAATGAATTTGCCCCAGGGGCCTCTTGAGGGATTTTTAGAAAAGCAATCCAAGAGGCAATTTTGAACCATTCAAGTATGAGTCCGACAGCGGGGCGGTGGCGGCGCTCCGAGGTGCCGCCGTCCGGGACCTCAGTGAGCGGCCGAAAGAAAATGGGAAAGATAAAAAAGAGGCTTAGGACTTAACTGCTTTATTCAGCTCAGTGACTTTCAAATTGTCCTTGTTCATCTGTCGGGGCCGAATGAGTCTTTGTAAAGAGGGCTGTTGCTTGAGTGACACCTGGATTGTTCCTACTGGCAGTGACTACTGTCACTCATTATGCTCTCGGCCCCTGTGAATCCGTTTCCCTGCAGGCTTTGGACTGAGATGTAGACTGTAGAGATAGCGCCCATCATGCTCTCCTCCACGCAAAGGAGGAAGACGAGCCCGAAACCTTTTCGTGGCCCTACAAGATTGAAAGGCGTCACGTCATGGCACAAAGGAAGAGGAGAGCAATGCGATGGCGTGGGATCACCCGTCATTTCACAGATTACTGACATTAACACACAAACTGCAGGAAGTGTGTCTTGGTTGATGCAGAGTTGTTGTGCTGAGACGTTCTCGCCCTTTAACCCTCCACATCCTGCGGGTGGAGGTTTCCTTTTGTCCCGTGTCAGGTGGAGGAGCCCTGTTCGCTGGCAGAGCCTGCAGGACTGAAAGCCTGTTACCTTTGAAGTCAGCTGAACTTAGTGGAGGCGGCCGGAGCGGCGGACGATGCCTCGTATTGCAGCTCGCGAACGGGAACGAGATGATGAAGGGCATTATTCTGCTCTTTGCTACATTTTGTCTTCTGAGGCCAATATTATGACAGAGAAACCATCCTCTTATTAGCAGAAATGGACCAGGATGTCCCTGAAATGACCACTGGACTCACACCTGACATGTCAGTAGCCTCCTGTTTTTATGTTTCACACCCAAACATTGTGTCTATACAGTGAAAGTTCAGGCAATTTGAACATAATACTTTGTTTCCATTAAGACTTTATTTTAGCTGTGAGAGCCTGAGAAGCACATTTACTGTAGAGATAAGGTGTCTTTCAATCTGCTTCTGCTGCGACCTTTAAATTGGTCCCCGTCCTGCCTCCCGCTCGTCCTGCAGATCTCAGCGGAGATCCCGTGTCTTTGGTCGACGGACGGCTCAGTCGTGTATTGGCGTCACGCTTGGACCCGCTGACGGTCCTGAGTTGGAAGCTTCAGAGCAGCCGCTTTCTCTGCTCACCAGGAAGCGGTGAGTTCCGCTTAATGCACCTGTTGGCGGATTTTCTAAATTGGGTAGAAGGGTTGGTGGCGCTGGTCCGGTGGGCGGTTCTCCTCCCTGTTCACTGATCCTCTCTTCATTCTGCCTTTCTCCTCAGCAGACGAAGGCGATTGTCTCGCTCCTCCTTTTCTTCTTCCTTCTGTCTCACTTTTTTCCTCCTGCGATTTGTCACAGCCTGTCCCATCTGTGCAGACTCTGAGGTGCAGTGGGTGGCGCCACCCCACACTCTAGTGTTGCGACTGTTAATTGTTAGGATTTGTTCTCTTAGGCTCGTCTCGAGCACATTATTCTCCCCACATTCCCGACCTGCGACTCGAGGCTCCTGCTGCGTGGCCTTCATGATTTCAGCTGTCTTCCTCCACCTGCTCAGCCTGGTGCACGCTCCTTCATGTCCCCCCGCTCTCCAGTTGTGATCTTATCACCGTTGTCTGTTTTTGGCTTCTGTCTGAGCTGCTTTGGACGGATGATTCCTATCTGGACACTCGGCTTATTGTCATATCAAACAGGCCAACATTCAGCCATAAAACACTGTTTGTGATCAACCATGGCATCATTTTAGGCATATTGTGCCCATGAGAGCTGGATCATCACTGGCTCCTGGTATTGATATTTAGGACTAATTTAATCAGCATTTGTGGGAGTTGTCAAACTACATCACGAGATGTAAAAGCAGATTCATGGAAATTCAAAGTGAATGGGATTTCTAAAGAGGCGTCTGGGAAAGACTTATCTCATTTCTTTGTGTGTGTGGAGATAATGGCTCCTACAGAACCACCAGCGGGAGCAGCTCACGCCGGCCGTTTGTGTGTCAGGCCTGATTGTTATCCCTCCACAGTGTCTGCACTTTGTGCTGCCCAAATGTACTCACTTTATTTGCAAAGCCACCTCTCAGAGCCTCTTTACGCATGTGTAAAATAACACTTCTCGGAGCCGGAGAGCTCCTCTCCTCATCTCCTCCAGCTCCACTTGCTGCTCCACACCGGAGAGACCGTTCTTCTTAATTCCCTGCTAATTGTAATTAATTGTAATTAGCGCTAATGCAATTTAAAAGCAAAAGACCTAATGAACACAGTGTGTCCGTGCAGAGGAAATTCATTTCTTAGTATGAAAATACTGGAAAGTTACCAAAGCAAGCAATGGGAAACACATCAACACACGTAATTGATTCTGTCTGCAGCATCATCAACAACAAATTTATTCATTTTCCATCTATTAGGCAAATTGCTGCCATGTTGCCAGGTGTTGTATCTGTTCAGGTGCGTTGGCAAAAGGGTGTTGGGCGTTTGTCAGAAACTCATGAGTCATTCTTCTCATCATCTGTCGGCGTTCTGAGCGTTTGTCTTTCACATGTTGCTGGAAGCAGCATATCCTTTTACGCAACCAGACAAACGTTTGCACACATCATCTCCTTCAGTGGCTTTTTAAACTCACATTTTTGTTATAAACACATTTTATAAACATACATTCTATAATAGAGTGACATTTTATCATCAATATGTGACCTATGACCTTTGTAGGCTGTGTTTTAACAGACAAACGCATCCTTTCCTACGCGTAGACTATGAAACCTTCACCTGTTCACTCAGAAACAATGCTCTAAACACAGAATAAGAACATGAGGTGACCAAAGGCCACGTTTGAGACCAGCCCCAGATTGGTCATTCACTAACACTCAGACTAATCATATTCATTTCTTATGCCTTTTTCCTGCTAAATTTCCTTGACATTGTTTCAGTACAACAAAGCACCGTAATTACAAGCTTTATTTCACTGCGACGTGTGAATTAGCCTAATAATTTAACTCTGTACTGAGGAAATGAGCACGGTGCCGTTCTGGAGGTTTCTACTAGAATCAAACAGTGAAACTAAGCACGAAGGAAAGAGGCTTTAATCAAAGTCAGGTGAGTGGCTGCTCCTCTGGCTGCTGTGATTTCCCAGGTCTACTCCCTCAATAATGCACCAACGTAATAATGTTTTCATGCCATGGAAACAAAATAATTGACTATAATCTTTCTCTCCCAAAAATCCCTCGGCCTGTGAAGGATGTGAGGGGAAAAGCGACCTCACGGTGACCCTGTTACTCTGCTGTGCTATCAGTGCTCTTCTTTGCCCCCTGGGCCACGATACTGCGGGAGAGGAGTATGAAGAACCTCAAACAGAAATCAATACAGGACACTGGGCGCGATCCTCTGCCCAATAATCACAACCTACCAGGCTGCGTTCGTCTCTGCTGTTTTCCTGCTCCAAGGCTTTTCACTGCTCCAGCAGATCCAATTACAAATGAAAGCACAGAAATGTTAAATATAAGCAGTAGGTAGCGTCGTTTTAAACGTATAAAGCACATAACGTGTCTCTGAGCTTAATAAATCTGACCACTGGTTCATCTCAAGCACCTGGAATGAAAGCAATAACCACTTTCTCATGTGTTGGATTAATAAAGTAATATTACTTTGGGTATTTTAAGTTGAAGGTATGTGTAAAATAAGTGAACAACTTACACTTAAATGTGGAGATTCAGGCAGTAGCTTCGTGGACGTCAGGCCAACTGGTATTGAGGTTGTTTTTATGAAATTCTTAACAATTGTACGTCTCATTTTATTATTTTCTATATAAAGATATATGTTTTTGTTCATATTTTAAGCTGAAATTCCCCTTTTTGCTATGCTCATTAACGTCTTGGATAACTTCCAACACAGGAAGCAAAACAGTTGGCAATTCAGAGAACACACGCTGGAATAGTGGATCCTCTTGTTGAATATTAATTTATTTTGAATGAGTTGGCATTTCGCATTCCTTTTTCTCTTCACTCACTCGTCTGGCCATCATTGTTGGTCTGAAAAAGTCAGTAGCACTTACCCCTCCACCTCCTGCTGAAGGGTTTTTCAGTAATGAAGGGAACGCTTGAAGCTTTAATGTGCAAATGCAACTTCAGTGTTTTGATTCTGAAAGGAAATCATTAGAGTTTTTTTTTTTGGCAGTTTTTTGCTCTGCACTTATTTGCATTTTGGAAAACAAACCAATGATGTTTGTGTGAAGTGTCATTTGTCGCATTGTAGGATTCATTGGGTCCCGTTGTTGTTGATCTACGCTTTCACATAATTTGACGTTCGTGTGCCCATTTTTCGGAACCTCACTCACAATAGTTTCCACTCTAAAACCAATTCCCTCCTGGCGCCTGCGTTTCCCACAGTCTAATCGCACAAAGGCTGCTGCAGCGAATCTAAAACCATGGTTAGAAAAGTCCGTATAAGATCACAAACATCTTGTGGGGATTCCCGAATCATCGCGTCTGAATATGGTGACATTCTTTCCACGATGTTGTGAAGGAAGCAGATGTTCACTTTCACAAAGACGGCTCCTCTGCATATTCATTATTAGTTAGATGTTTCTATTATTTCCCTCTATGAGTAACTAAAGTGCTTTTAAATCCACGCTTTGTCTCCTCCCGGCACATTTTTTGTGCTTGGATCTTGGAAGATTGGAGAGTTTAGGCTTCCCTCACATTTTGCCTGCAGTGATGTGTTTGTGTGCTTCTCTCCAATAACATCTCTTCTCTCCAACTTTGTAACCTCTTCGTAACTTACTTTACTTTTCGCATTTGATCATCCAGCGACGAGGCCTGAGCTGCTGAATTAAATTGTCGCGAGCGCGTCTGCACGCGTCCCCGCGTGCACATTAATATGCGCTGTGTGGCAGCCCATGTCTGACTCCGGCTGATGAGCCAAGCCAATAAGGATACACAGATGTTTCACAAGCAGGAAAAAAACGCTCCAATAATTGATGTTGCCGAAATTACTGAAACTGACAACCCTCCTGCAGACGGCAGTGAGAGGAATGTCACCGCTGTCATAATTGGGCTGAGAGACAGATGGTGAGAGAGATGATAGGATCGAGTTTGAAAGTAAGTCAGCTGTCTTCTATAAAGAATCTATCTTATGTGTGTGTCTTCAGCCTCGGAGCCTGATTATCAGATCCTACACATGTGACATTTCTGTCGTCCCACCGAAAGTAACTACCTGTCACTACTTGGGCTTTGCCGGAAAATGGAGCTACCGGCGAGGGACGCCGGACTCCCAGGATTCCTCAGGAAACAACAATGATCCGAATAGCTTCAACACTTGGAGAGATGTCATGAATTTCCTATAGAGTGTGAAATGATTTATAGCCCAGTACACTTGGGCTAATGTAGTTCAAGTTGGTGATGAAACATGGTTTGGAGATGGAGGAAGAGGTCTCCATTAACATAATGCCACGCTTTTAATGCAGCCATGTTACATCTGCTTTTAATTAAAGCAATCTGACACCGCACTCACTGAGAACAAGCTCTTTGCAAGAAACGACGGCTTGTGGTGTGTCTAAATATGATGAGCTTCTTTCATCATTAATTTGCAACAACTCCAAATAACAAAAACAATTATAGGAACTTTGAACAAATGTACTTTACAGTAGCCGCGTGTTTTCAGGAGTGCTCAACATTTAGCATATGGCAAAAGGGTAAAAGTAACAGACGTCGGCTGTGCATGAGCAGAATAACAAAGGGCAGCGTATGAAAGGTTAATGAGCCCGGAGAAGGGAAGTGGTCTCTGTTATGTGAGACTTCAACTTCTGGAGGAGGAGGAGGAGGAGAAGAACAGGGGTTCTGGAGCGTGGAGGCTGAACATTTACCACCTGAGACCGCTCCGCTGTTTCAGAAGGACATCATCGTCACAGCTTGTGGCTGAAACATCACTTTTGTAGACGCTGCCATGTTTGTTGTTTCCTCAGTCTGTTACATTGATAAGCCTGTGAACATGAATGGCTTAATAATTGTCAATGAGCCCCATGTTAATCACTCTCCTCAGATTGGGAGTCGATCGGTTCCTTTGAGAAAATGACTGATGGCGTTTTTCGTCTCCCGCAGGAACGGAGGCTCTGCGCTCACCCATTCCTAGAGATCTACCGAGGGGGGCAGATCCAGTTCATGGCCCCGTTGGCCCGGCAGGGAGACTTCTACGTGCCAGAGGTCCGGCAGGCAGAACGGCGGCTCTCCGACCGCGAGGACTCGCACAGTGACACCGAAGTCTCAGGTAAACGGAGCCAGCAGCTCACGAAGGTGAACCCGGTCGGGGTCCGTTGCCTTTTAACACAACAGTGCAACAGCATATTTGTATTTCTCTCCTGGTTCAGAACTGTGGTATATGCGATGCGTGTAGGAGAAACGCCAACCCATGAGATTTCTTTAGTTAGCAGTAACGAAGCGCTATCGTACTGTTAAGACGAGCTCAGGTTGTTTTTTTCTGCAGACTCAGCTACTTTACGGCCATTAGGAAAACGGGTGTTGAGGCGCCGGTGTTTTGGCGTCAGCACTCAGCCGTGACACTCGCCGCTCGGGTGGGACTCCGGAGAATTGGACCTTGTTCCTGCTTCTGTTTTGTTTATGGGAAGCCCTGCAGAAGTAAACTGTGATTGACACCTTCTTAGGTGTTAATGAAAAGCCCAGACACAACAGCCCGTGGCGGAAATGTGCTGCCACTCAGCCGGGGGCCGTCCCCGGACCGGCGCCGGAGCCTCCTCTCCTGCCGTAAACACAACGCACACACAGCCGCATCCTCTCCGCTCAACATCCGTTTACTCCCATGAGACATAAAAGCCTGCGAAGGAGTGTTTTCAGGAGTCATTATGAGGCTTGATGAAGCGAGTCTAATCACGAGTTGACTGCGAGTGTGAAAACGATAACACCTTCAGCGCTCCAGCTTTGTAGAGGGAGCTTAATTAAGTCCACTTCAGCACTGCTCCACTTTACAATGAATCCAAATATAATCCGGCTGAAACGTTGGTGACGTCAAAGTAACCATGGAAAGTAGAGACAAATGGAACAACATTTGATTCGGAGCTTGAAAGAAGAAGCGTGACTCAGAAACGGAGTGTAGTTCTCCTGAGGCTCTTTGAATAGTAGTGATTTTCAAATGACAACAAATAAGAGGTCAAAGTTCAGTAATTAAGCAGAACTGGTTGCGATTCGTTCTTTGGTTGAAAGGAAGAATCCTGCTTTGAACCAAAACTCCGTGCACCAGGTTCCCGCGTTGCTCTGTGAGCTTTACTTCAACAAAGAGGCTTTGACGGCACCTGTCCACGTTCCAGCTGTAGTTTTAACTCGTCTCCTGTGAATCACGCTGAACATTCTTCGTCTCCTTATTCTAAAATCGGAATTTGCTACTGTCGCTTTTGAAAGGTTGCAGATTGAATATCTTTAGATTGCGACAAAACAAGGAGACTGGAAACGTTGCGTTGCTAAATAACGGAGTCATGGATTTGTGTGTGTGACTGACACATTTTATGACCTCATCCTCATTCAGCGCCGGCGTTTGAAGCGACTGAGCGTCAGACGCGTTGACGTCCCTTATCACACGGTCCAGGTACCGACCCGGCCCACGCTCATGTTGTGGGGGGTCCCGGTGCAGCCGTGGACCTTGAACCCACCGCTCCCTTAACGCGATCTTATCTCCCCCCGACAAACTCACCACTGGCCGTTATCGGCTTTTCCAGGGCTGCTCGAGTTCTTTAGGGGGGCGTTGGAGTCAGGTCTCAAGCCTCGCTGCTGTCAGAGGTCAGTTCCTTGATGATCCTTAATGCAAGGGCGGCGCTTTCCTGTCACAGCGGTTGTGAGAGCGTTAACTAAAAGTCTTCATCTGCTTTATTTTGTGAGCATTTGTGGAAGGGTTTGCTCTGCTCCTCCATGTATTTTACTTCAATATTTAATGTGAAGTCTAATGAGGAGGATCAGACTTGATCGGACTCTTCCTTTTGGTCAGCACGCTGCAAAACCACTGGGGTTTATTCCAGCATAAGTGAAACTATTTAACTGAGCACATAAATAATTCAATTCAGTTGTGTGACTTTAAGTATGTGAGTAGACGAGACTTTCACTTTCAAAGGAAACAGTTTAATATCCGCAGAGTTGCTGGTGTCATGACAGTTGTTTTCCCTCTGCTGGGAAATCATCCGCCGTCAATCAAAAAAAATCAGCTGAGCGAACGCTCAGCACTTCATTCATTCCAGCCACTGTTTCCACACGTGGCCTTGTCATCACTAGACCGGTTGAATAGACTCAAAATGAGCACGACGGTCCGGGTTCATGTTGAGTTAATGGGAAAAGCTGATTCCACAAAAATCTCTGCGTGGTGTTTTACAGCCTGGACGGGATTTAAGCCCGTTCATAATAAATAAACGCGCGTGAGTAACGCGTTAAATCCCGACATGCTGGGATTCCATGGCACCTTTCTCCGTTTCATTCTAATAATGGATCAGCTGTCTCTCAGATGTATGTAGAGGCTGTGGCCTGGAGCCACTGCTAAGCCCCTCCAATCAATTGCAGGGACAGTTTTCATCTAAAAAATGAAGATATCATGCCTAATGTGTATCTTCTAATCCAAATGGGATTTTTCCTCCCCATTGACTGATTAAATTCCGCGGCTTGCTTTAGGCAACAGGCAGAGGGAAACCGTCACGAGCCCGGACCCGCTGCTCTCTCAGAATTCAGTCTGCATATTTTTAATGTTTTATTTAATTTTCCCTCCTCCCTCCATCAATCACGCGCACACGAGGTGGGTGTAAATTAATCAGGAAGAGCTTGTGGCGAAATTTAAATTTGGATGTTTTTTTTTATCTTATTTTATTTGACTCCTGAATGCGTATGAAGATAAGTACGGGCTCGCTCTGCGCCGCAGATCCGCTGTTTGCGATGTGGTTGTTCGCTCAAACAAGGGCTTTACGTGAAGGTTGATCCAAATAATCCTGCTTTACACGCCTCTGCTCGAATCCATCCCCAATCTCGAATTCTCTGTCAACATGTAGCTCCCTCTCCTTCCGCCGTCGTATTTGGGAGCTGTCTGACACAAACAGTCTTTTATGTTTGCGATCAACAGCGCGGCGGAGCTCACGCTTTCTTCATATTTCTTCATTACGAGCAAAGTTGCATCTGATTTAATTTTCAGGAAAATCTACCATTTTGGCCCTCGCCGTGTTTGCTTATGTTTTCGACATTTAAAGCGTAATAAGGAAAGGGAAAGACAACATTTAGCTGCGTCTGACTCACGCTCAGCAGCTGCGTTGTCAGTCGTCTGTCTTGATGCGTACGTTTGAGTTTAGGCTTCAGAATCTTATGTTTGTGACTATTAGAGAAATAATATAACAACACTGAAAACGCCTGAAGATCCAAGCCTCGTGTTCAGCATGTGATTGCCTCTCAGGCGTGTACATGATTTAAAGCCCCTGTTCCACATCGTTTCCCAGCGTCTGTGTTCATCATGACAAAGCGTGGCCGTTGATGACACGCTCAGCGTTCGGACTCATTGATCGGAGGAGAGCGCGGGAACGCTCGCAGCCGCACGAAAGGCGAAAGGTCGAGTGACTGGAACGCGCGGGTATGAAATTGATCCCATTAAACCGCAGAGCAAACTGAATGGCAGCCAGGAGCCGAGGGCCGGCCGCGCCTGTGATCCCGTCCAATTAAAGAGCAAATAACCTTTAGCTTCCAGGAGTTTCTAATTAACAGCGTTTCGTTGCCTATTTTTAAGTTCCAGCGTCGAGTCACATCGCGAGGTGTTGCTGACGATCCCTCAGTCTGTTAACAAGCAGGAAAGGGTGTGACAGGCTGGTTACATGTACTACTTTCCTTCACCAGCTTTGGAGGATGTTTGTTTCACCTATGGAGATTTAGCGTCTATCACCGGCAGTGATTTTATAATCATTAAACCGCTTTAACATCCAATGTGTCTCTGGCCACCGACCGTTTTATTTTGTAATTCGCCAGTTCGCTATAAAATAAAAGCTCCGCAGCTCAATCCGTCATGCAGATTTTGGTGGCGTCCCAGACTTAGATTTCTGGGCAGCCAGGCTCCTCTCATGTGGTGTTTGTTTACAACAGCCCCGTCACCATCTGTCCGCTCTCCGCTTTTGTCTCATCGCTGGTGTAGGTGCGGACTCAAACAGCGAGTACAGCTCAGAGAGCGGCGTCCTCCTGACGGACAGCAGAGAGGCGTCCCCGGCGGCGTCCTCCGTCCGCTCCGCCTCCGCCTCCGCCCGGGACCGGGGTAAACAGGGCGACCGGGACTGCGGAGGGAGCAGCTCCAGGGGAGGCGAGTTTAAAGAGCTGCACTGGGAACAGACTGGGGAGACGCAGGAGGACGGAGGACGGCAGCACCGCGGAGACCCCGACCCCAAGAGCCGGGAGGGGCCCACCCTGGAGTGGTGGGGGGTGGTCGGAGGGGAGGAGTGACTGTTCTTTTGGTGGTGCAAAAAAAAAAACAAAAACCCACGTCTCACCATGAGGTCATGAATATTATTTGTTCACTGACACGAGGAAGATTATATCAACACATCCAAAGACGAGGGCCAAACCAGCGCCATGAGCATCCACCTTCATTCTCTCCTGCTGGAAGATGTTAACCTCCAGATGAGATTTAAAGCCTTCAGCTTGGCTTTGTGGTTTTTCATCAAGTGTTACTATTATTTGTTGGGTGTGAGACGCCGCGGCTAGACTTGAATCCTTCAATGGACCCGTGTAGAATCTGACAGCAAATCTACTTGAAATCCGCTCAACCGTCTCAGGTAGCCTGGGTTCCTTGAAAGCTGTGCTGCTGTTGCGCGGGTGTGTGTGTGTGTGTGTGTGTGTGTGTGTGTGTGTGTGTGTGTGTGTGTGTGTGTGTGTGTGTGTGTGTGTGTGTGTGTTAGCTAACGCATACGTCCCGCCGCCTCCAGCTGAGATGATCACCGTGCGTCGTTTGACAGCTGTCTGCTCCCTGCACGCCTGCAGCGAGGCGTCCGTTCCCTCTCAAACAGCTCCCTGGTCAGAGGATCCATTCACCTGGCTAATATCATTCATACAAACTGGTACGCGGGGATGGAAATGACTCTAAGCACATGCATCTGACTCAGTGTTTGCTACTGATCCTCGTTAAAAGTATTATGTCTGTTTTTAAAAGTCTGGTAGTTTCTGATGAAGACATAAACGTGTGCGTGACTGTCTACTCGCCTTCTTCCTGTCGTCCTTCCTTCCTGTGAGAACAATAGGTTTTCTGAGTGTGAAGCCACAAGCAGTGAGCTGTGTATTAATATTCACTTCACTATAACTGGAGGCAAAGCTGTGTTGGTCCCAGTATTTACTGTCGTCTACTGTAATTCTTTTAATATACGTTCTGCGCCTTCTCCACAGACTCACTCTGTTTTGTCCTCCTCTTCTCAAATAAATTTGGCAGCTGCAGCTCATATTGACCCGTAGCATGAAATGAACTCGCAGACGTTTACTTATTAACCACTGGGATTTTTGACCTTCAAATCGCTTAATTACCTATTAATGAGTTGTGTAATTAAAATGGCTTTGTGCAACAGGTCTGACTTTAAAAGGCAGTCCTCAGTCGGAGCTTTAAGTCAAGAGGCCGGAAAAGCTAAAGGTCAGGCTGCTGTGTGTGTGTGTGTGTGTGTGTGTGTGTGTGTGTGTGTGTGTGTGTGTGTGTGTGTGTGTGTGTGTGTGTGTGTGTGTGTGTGTGTGGGTGGGTGGTTGTTGGTGTTGGTGATGGTGATGATAAGACGTTATCTTATTCAGCCGTGCCACGCATCTGCTGTGACACACAGAGGTCACCCCCAGTCCTCCCACAGGTGCTCACAGGGCGAAAAATGGAACCCAGCGACCAGCAAACATCCTTTGAGCTTATGCTGACCAACACACTGAGCGTGCAAACAAAGCCATAGGACGCTTTACCTACACTGGGCGTAATTGTAATGACTAAAAATGACATAACCTATGGCTTCCTGAAAGCGCGAGTCCTCCTGCTGTGGCCACGAGCACGAGACGCAGAGAACCTCCAGCAGACCGGACCGTCAGGCGGAACCCGGCTCTCCGCTTTGCATAAGGACGAGGCGCACATCCAGACAAACACGCAGGTACATTCAGGTACATTCGCCCTCTCTCTCCCCGTCACTTCAGGCTCGCTCGCCCACAGGAAGCAGCTGCAGTCGGCGGCTTCGCTGAGGCGTCCCGGTGCGAGGTGGGACAGACCGCTTCCAGTGACTGACGGAGCCAAATTGCCCAGATGACCTGGTGAAGCGGCGTCTTGGAGCGGGCCTCGGCGGCGCGTCGTCGCGGGCAGCTCGGCTCAATTAGCTGTTGTCTGGATTGCGTTTTTTGACATTGTGTCATTGTGTACACAGGGAGATCATTAGCTTCCGAACTGTTCATTAGAGCGATTTTGTTTACAGTCGCTCAGTAAACTGACGTATGACCTCACAGGAAGAGCTCGGTGAGCGCGGCTCGTTCATTAATTTACCCTAAATTGAAGTTGTCTGCGATCGGGCGCCTTTAATGGGCAGAATGCTGAGGTTTGACTCCAGCGATGCTCCACGCGGAAGGTGATCTATAGACAGCGTTTATGTTTTTAATCTAAATGAGGATTACTGGAAAGATGGGCTCGCGTTCCCCGAGGACGGAGCTAAACGAGACGGATGAGCTCTGGGAGTGGGAACGAAGAGTCGAGCTGCAGTTTGTGTACGCAATTATAAGAGCTCTCCGGGAGCGCTTTGTACGCGCGCACGAAGGCGGAGCGGCAACAGGAGCGCATGTAAATGTAAATGATGCGGGGAGGATGAGGATCCCCGTGTGAGCGGTCGGGCTCAGCTTTGACCCGTCACAGATGCGAGATAATCACTGCTGCGTGCCACTCACTCGCTTTCTGATTTCTATGTGATGCGATGTGAGGTGTTGCCTGCTTTTCAACCTGAGAGCTCTGCTCAAACAGAGGAAACGTGAAGGTCTGATCGCAGATGCCTGGAAGTGGTGAGGCAGAAGATACCGCCCCATCTTCTTGCTGCAGACACGGTGCTGTTGGTGGAATTATTATTCTTTACTCCAGAGCCGGACTGAATGATAAGAAAACCAGAGACGGTGTGTTTTTGCCCTGATTGTTTTGCAACCACTCCGTATTGTTGCGACTGATCGCCGCAGCGGGAGCCGCGCAGCCGTCAGCCTGATGCACGCTGACCACTGGCCGGCATCGCTTTGTCTCCGTCCCCTGTAATTTTACCCGACATTAATTGGCATGTTCCTATCTAAACTCTGCTTTCCACCCACATGCCCTCAACTATTGTAATGTAAACTACAATTCTATTTCAGGAGAAAATTGGTCCCTTTGTGTTAGCTGGGGGAATTATGCAACAAGCAGGACCGGCTCGTCATTTTAATTGCCACTGTACACAGGAAAAGTTCCTCTTTTCCAACCCCTGACTGCAAAGTAGCAATTGTTAGTCCGGAAATGAAACATTTGGAATGTGTGTGTGTGTGTGTGTGTGTGTGTGTGTGCGTGCGTGTGTGTGTGTGTGTGTGTGCGTGCGTGTGCGTGTGGGCGAGAGCAAACTGGGTAAACTTTACTCTGGCAACTGACTAATTCCAGGTTTAACTCCGAGCTTCTGCCACTAGAAAAAACCTGAGCTGCGCTGGGAAACCAGACGGGGTGAAGCGGTCCTTTTGCTGAGCTCTTCACCAATTATGCAACGGGAATGTTGCCGATGTAATATTGTTTGGAGTGAGGAAAGGGGAGCAGCGTCGGTGTGCGTCGCCTTTAAACAGACAGCGAGACTGAGCTGCTCCATCGCTGGAGGTTTGGGGGTCACGAAATGTCAAGAGTAACGTTTGAGTTGTTGATGCATAAATAACAAAAACAAGCAACCCCCTGCTGCGTGGTGTGACGTCATTTCCGCCTAATTGAACCTCGAGCTTCATTACACCCCACCCCCACCTCCATCCCACTCGCAGAGGCGCAGTAATATGAACTTGTGCGCGCCGTGTGTGGGAAGTTGGGGGTTTGGAGGGTGGGGGCTCTGTCGCCTTTACGGCGGAAAACAAAGTGCGCAACGTGCCTCTGGAGTGTGTGAAGTGCGGTGGCACTCGACTGGAGTGTGATTCAGTTTTAATGAGATGGAGGTGAATGAAGAGTTGGCCGGCCTTCATAGAGGGAGACATCAAAAACGGTTTATCCGCATCTCTTTCTTCTCGTCCGTCTAAATTTAGCCGGAGAGACAGCACCTTGAATCATCTGTTTGGAAAGACGTTATTTTATGTTCACTTTTTTTACCGGTTTATCATTAAAAGTTAGATTGGCACCGTGCACGCGGCGCTCCGCGGGGAACGCAATGGATGAGTCACTTCAAAAGACCAGTGAGAAGTTGGGAACAGGATCTGCGGTTTTCATTAATGCAGCTTCGTCGCTGTTTTTATTCCGTACTCCTGCATTCTAAACAGAATAAATTATCTGCTTTTTTCAAGGTGGGTTCCATTGTTTTGGAGTCGCTCCCATGTGTGGCTCACTCCGCGCCGTCTGCAACGCCGTCAGGTCTGTCGGAGGCGAGAGCGCGGCGTCTCGTCGCTGCTCTCATTAGAGCCGTGCAACAGCGGAGGGAGAGAGAGAGAGAGAGAGAGCGAGGGAGAGAGAGAGAGAGAGAGAACGAGAGAGAGAGAGGCTGCGTGATGCGACGCGGGATCTGCGGGATCCACAGCTGCGGACCGTAACTTTACGCGTGCACGCGTTCAGGGCGCGTGGGATCACCGCGATCGTGGTGGATCGCTGCGGCTTAGCGCACGTGCCCCGGCTCTGCGGACGCAGCGAACACCTGGGCGCTCGCGCTCGCCGCTCGCCGCTCCCCTCCCGGCTCGAGCCGCGGGCTGACAGGTGCCGTACAAGTTGAGGAGCTCCCGACGGGAGTTTGCCACACTTGGTCCCGCGAGCCGCGCTTCAGAACCACGGACAGATCCGCGCCGCCGTCTGGCCAACATGCTCAAAGTGCAGAACATCTGGACTCTGCGCGTTACGTGAAGCTCCCCGGGTTTGCCGCGTGCTGCCGCTCTGCGCGTGAGGACGAGCCGCATATTTCAGGCAAGTTATCCTGTCCTGCAGCCAGGTAAGAACCGATCCGTGGCTCCCACTTTACCGTCGCACTATTCATCACGGGGAGCATCTGCTTTGGTGTTTATTAATGTTTTAGGCGCTCAAATAAGATTTGATCACACAAGCTCCTTGACTCATCTGTTAATCATGTTATGATTAATTAATTAGCAGGAGCAACATATTCCCAACACGTCTCTGCACATAGTAATTACCTCAAATTGAATATGTCTCAAAGCAAATCAAAAGAGCGGCTGAACTTGATCTAATCTTTAATTTGACTGTATCAACACCTCAGTGTGACACATCTAGGAATAAAATAGAAGCTGTTTCCTCTCGATCCCAGCACATATACACCACACTCATTGTTTCACATACAAATTACATAATCTAATAGGCACTGGTTGCAATCAGATGTTTTGTTCCCTGACAGCACCCCAGCAGCGTAACAGCCTCCTGCTGTGCTGAAGTTACTGAGCTATTTTCATTTTACAATTCTCATGAAAGCATCTTTTCAGGTCCAAATATTAAACAAATTCACTATGACACATCAGTGTTGTCGGGGAACAGGACAGGATGCTACAGCAGTGGGATCTCTCCAAATGTAAGATGACGACTAATATTAGCTGCCACCATCGTGGCCTGAGGTCAATAACTAAGGTGTACATGCAAAAATAATGGTCATCGTCCCAAGTTCTTGGGGGCTGAACAGACTGACGGCCAGATTTCCCTGAGCTATTTTCATCAAATGATGCACGAGATTAGGTCTGAAACTCCAAATCAGCTGGCTGCTGGCCACCACGCAGGCTTCCTAAGTCCTGCAGCTGACAAGTCCAGGTGGAGGGATCAACGCGGCCCCAGCAGACATGCTGTAAAGAGGAGAAGCATCAGTGGCTGCACTTTGTCTTGTTTTGCCTTTAATTAGCGCTGGGGGAAGTTGCTCCGCTTTGAACCTTAACCTGGAGATTATCCAGAATGGTGAAGCTGCACAGCGAATGCCTCGGGATGAGCTGATGCTGTGCCTTTAACCACCGAGTCGCCCGAACGTCTTGCATCTTCAAGTCCGCTTCCCTGTGTGATGCTAAATCTGCTGCTGGTGTTATCTCACATGAAAAAAGCAGGGACTGGAGAAACGCACCGAGCCATTTTCATCACAACAGCCACAAGTAACACAACAAACGACCGTCCTGTAAAGATCAGCGTAGCATTTTTAAAAAAAAAATAAATCTCATGGGACAAGTGCTGCATCCAGGCTCGTATTACACAACAGGCTTAATGATTCATGGCTGGCGGATTGGACACTAAATTAAATGTCATGTAATGTACGTTCAAGTATTCAACCAAAGTGCACTCAGGCCACTCTGCCACACAAAGCCCATGGAGGTGCAGCGCCGGTTGAGATGATCAAGTTACGCTGCCATTACACAACAGTATTAAATAATACATCGCTGCTTTTGCTTTGTTTTGCTTTGCGTGACGATGATGATGATGATGATGATGGACCTTATCAACAAATGGGCGTGACCGTTATGCGTCTGTTATTAACGATGCCTCCGTAGTGGAACTGTACATGACAGCGAGCCATACAGTACGTTACACACCAGCTATATTTGGATCAGACAGATCAGGCCGGGTGTGAGCAGTAACGTGTGAGCTGACGGTTCAAAGCCCAGTAAACCACGCTGCCGTCTCCTTTTGAACTCGCCCTCCACGGGGGAATATTCGAGCGAGAGCCGCGGAGCCCGTGTCTCTCCTCCGCCGCCGGGGTCGAGTGCGTTCCTACGTCGAGATCATTTTAATGACGCGACGGAGGTCTGATAGGAGCAGCCGTGGAAGCGAACAGAGGCTCGGGCTCAAGCCCATAATGCTGCTGTCGGCTGAGAGGAGTTTTCTCAGAGCCGGCTGGAAAAGAGCCGCGTCTCGCGTCCACTTCTCCAGCCTTTCTTCGCTCCCCTTCAACGCTTCGCCTCCCGCGGACCTCCAACCTCATTTTGGCCTGATTTGCATCCGCTCGCCTAATTGGCTGTTCCTTATTGCACCATTAATTCACACCGTGACCCAGTCTTTGCGAGCAGAAAGCCCCCATCTGCTCGGACAGACAGCGCAGAAGAGCAATTAGACTATTAACGTTGGCCTCCACAAGTTGCGTCTCACCTTGGATCTAATAATAGAGCAAATGGAGTCCAAACACCTGCACCTACTGTCCAGGATCTCACACAGGCTTTACATTACACCTTCACGCATTACTACATGTAATCCTCTTTGCAGGAGAGAGGGGAGTGTATTTATCAATCCACTATGAGGCTTCCCACCCACAGCCTGATGTAATATTTATCTGGGGAGAAATTCATCATTCATTACAGCCTTTCCTCCTCATTTTCTCTCTTGTTTGTTTCTGTGACTGCTCCTGGGTTGTCACAGGATATTCTTCAAATGTCCCTGCAAAAAACAGAGGCACACACACACACACACACACACACACACACACACACACACACACACACACACACACACACACACACACACACACACACACACACACACACACACACACACGAGATGATCTTAACGCTGGTGTTTTTAACCAAGCCTCGCTCATATCTCTCTGTGGGGGGTCCCGTTCGGTGAATAATGTGACTGTTAGGATATTTTCTAATTAGACAGTACAAAGTAAGTTCATTTGGCTCCATAAATGACATTTCCAGGTAACATAATAGTGTCAGTACCAACATTGTGTGGCAGAATAGGAACAGTGAGTAATAAGCTTCCCAGCTGCTTGTTAATGGAGAGGGGTGCAGCGGCACATAAAATGGTCCAATCTGCAGCCGTGCACTGTGGATTTACCACAGTGTGAATCCTCCCAAAATCTCAACTTGAATTTAAAACAATGGGAAGCAGACGCTGGGACCTTTCTGTTAACGTTTTGTGCCACCGCTTCATCCCTCAGCAAATAATTTGTCTAATGCCGCCGATGTGAGAAAGACCTGCCGCTGATCATCATAATCCTGGGAAGACTCTTCATATGAATCATTGAACGTCCGCCGTCGCTATGTAAATCTGCCTAAACCTACAGTTTTCTGAGCTTCCTTTAATGTTTTATATATGTTATGAATGGCTGAGAGCAGAATTCGCTCCCTTCTTGTGTGTGAGCGAAACAGCCTCCGTCTCTGATCAGACGTCACAACAACTCCTGGTGAGATCTAAACCTGTAACCTCAGCGCGATAGGAATCTACAATATTAGCATACGTGTCTCGCTGCCCACTTCCCTCCAGTTACCCACCATGTTGCCATGGCAACCCCAGCCATTCAGGAGAACCACCGCGTCGGTGCGATATCGCCGTTGCAAGCTTAGAAAGTATGCCTCACTGGAGAGGTCCCTTAAATATCTATAAATATTTGATCCGGTCACTCCAGGTTTGTCTTTCACACGAGTGCAGTGATTATATTTCAGCAAGAATCACCAAGAGACCGACTGCAAGTCAGCTCCACTGCAAAAGACTCTCAATTTCCCCCTCCTGACTGGTCAGTCTTGGGTTTGAAGTCTGTAATAAAGCATAATATGTGATAGTTATACACACCTGACAGACTGAGGCTTCATGCGTGGTTACCTGGATAATTAGTGTCCCTTTTTGTTCACTCCGTAAATATCAAACACGCTGCTCCCACTGAGAGAAGGCTGTTCTGCCTCCAGACGCTGTGAACTCCGGCGCCGCTCCGCTTCGAGCCGACCCCCGCGACCCGGTCCTGCCATGCCGAGTGCGCCGCCCCGCTCCAGGTCTTTGGCCGGTTCCGCCCGCTTCTGGCCCGTCCACCTGCTCCTGGTGGAGCTGCTGGTGCCAGGAGTCCTGCCCAGCCTCTCCAGAGCGTCCCCCACGGCCAAGCGCGAGATCATCATGGAGGGGGACCTGGTGATCGGAGGCCTGTTCCCCGTGCACCACAAGGGCGACGGGATGGAGGACTGCGGGAAGATCAACGAGGAGAGGGGGATCCAGAGGCTGGAGGCCATGCTGCTGGCGCTGGACGAGATCAACGCCAGCGACCGCATCCTGCCCGGCCTCCAGCTGGGAGCTCACATCCTGGACACCTGCTCCAAGGACACGTACGCGCTGGAGCAGTCGCTGGACTTCGTCAGGGCCTCTCTCACCAAGGTGCACGATCCGGGGTTCATCTGCCCTGACGGCTCGAGGCCCGTCCAAAAGGAGGTGCCGCTGGCCATCTCTGGGGTTATCGGAGGGTCCTACAGCGACGTCTCCATTCAGGTAAAGGAGCTAATTCTTATTTCTTCCACACCACTTGTGCACAACTGTGAGAAACTGCACACAAACCGAATAGACCGTAGCACAAAAACATACAATTGTATACGTTTACAGGTAGGAGCTACACAAAAACATCTGTCTAATGCAAATCCACGGTCTCCATAGAGTCCTAGTTTAGTGAAGGTGCAGACGGTGTAAACGTATCCGAACGCTGCGTTTTTATCTGGAGTCGTGCGAAATCGAGTGGGTTCCGTTACATCTCCGCACATATTTTATTGCAGTTCTAATTCTGGCGATTTTCCACAGGCTGGAAAAAAAGTTTCGCGCAACAGAGAACTTTAACTTTGAAAACAGGCCTCGCCCACGCAGTCGCACGCTGCTGGCGAAGAGGCCGAGCAGCTGCTCTGACCCGGCACAGACAGCCTGAGGTTCCGCGTCGCGCCCAGGGACACGCTGACATATGACAAGTGAACAGCAGCACATTGGCGAACGAGCGCTGCGGCCGCGCATCCGGCTCCGGAAACCTTCGCAAAGTCACTGCCGCGAATCCAGACGAGGACAGTCGGGCCTGAACTTCCACCCAGTCAGCGGCGGAGCAGCTTCTGCTGCGGCTGCCGACGGAACCCACCCGGGACGGGTCCGCTTGAAGCGTGAACGCCACTTTGTCAGCGACTTCATTTCCGCCTCAGAAGGAAAGCTGACCTTTCACACGCGTATGAAAGGTTGCCAGAGGCAAAACATCTGAGCGTAATTAATTAATTCCGATTGCCCTCACACATCATAATTACCACGATTCGCCGGGTGTTAGTGAGACAAAGTGTGTAGGGATGATTTTGTTACACTTTCCATTAACTCTAGTTCGTGCATATTCATCATCTACCCACACAGAGTGAACATTTTTTATGTGACAAAGCTTTGACAGTCAACTCTATGCATAGAAAGATAATTTCCAGTGGTAATGACTTGTGTGCGTCTGTATCTAATGCCTGGTTTAGTCACACAGACTTAATTTGCTTTCCAGTAGAAACACGCTTTTAAAGCCTGTCTGGCTGCTTGCTGGCTGTTTAGCTTATCTACAAAGCCGTAATAACGGAGGGGCGTGTTCAGCAGCTGAAGCGCTGCTGTCGCTCCTAAGAGCTGAACACGCGTTCCACATGTTTTGAGTTCTAGTAGGATTTGTTAGAATTGGTTGCGCCCTGTGATATTTGTTTTAAGTTTCATAAAAACGTCTTTCATTCCGTTGCTCCATATTAATGAGTCCATCATTATGATTAGCCGCTAATGTCACTCTGCCCCCTCACTTAATTCCTCCAGCTGTGACCTCGTAGCAGAGTCTGTATATTCTGGCTTGTTGGAATTACCATTATCATTATCATCCATCACATTTATATAAACGAAACCAGTATTAACATCTTAACAGCCAGTCTAATTAAAAGGTCCACTCCAACTTTAGATAATTAGTTCTGTGTAATTCTTATTAAAATTCTGAAAAAACAATGAAAGGACATTAGCGGCAGCTTAATGTTCTAATGTGCATTTCTCACAGGTCAAACTGTATTTGTGTCTCATATTTAAAATACGGGACCAAGATTTAAACGACACAACAAATGAAGGTTAAACACTGAGCAAAGCTGCCATTTTGGATTGAATGGATTTAAACCAAGAATATTCTTATATCAGATTAGATTAAATGCATGTATACTTACATAAATAATAAATCCTATCATTTAATAATTATTTTGTTTGTGCTCCTCTTCCTAAGAGGAAGCTGTAGTTCCTTCATAATTCCCCGTTTGGGGCCTGGTGAAGGAAACACTGAAGCTTTAAACGTGCTGCAGTCATTTGTTTGTTTGGTTGTGGGATCTTTGATGAGCTCCTGCGATGACACTAGTGATGAATATGTCATGTCAGCGTGTTAATGTGTGTTAATGAGGCTATCTATGACAGGATCCATCCTATCCTGTAATTTAACGTCTCCGTTGAACACAGCGCTTGTTCCCTGACAAAGCGGTGGGCAGCTTACTGTAGGTCCTGTCCTGTAACGCTGAGGATTAAGCAACAAAGGAGCAGCAGGTTTTTAAGGAGCGTGAAAAGGACCGTCTGGACGTCTCCCAGCGATCGAGTCTCCGGCCACCGCTCGCTCACACAGGCGTCCAAAACAAACCCGCTGCTTTCAAGCTTCCTGCGCGAGCCTCAATACGCACCTCCACTGTCACTGCGCGCTTTGTTAGCATGTTCAGTTACCGGGTGCTATAATGAGCTGGGCCGTGAGAGCGCTGAGCATCCAGTGGTGGGATTTGTGTCGAGAGGTCGGGCGCTTTGAGCGCTCCCTTTCACATCCCGGAGCAGCGCTTTGTGGCGATGAAGAGCGTTGTAGAACTGAGGGGGACGAGTGCCAGCGGAGCTGCGTTTCCCATCCGCGGGGTGCATCTCCGTCACCTGCGTGCGGGGAGAGGACACTGAGGCCGCCTGTGACAGGGGCCGAGGACAAGATGTGGGAAAGCGGGTGGGAACGGAGCCAGGGCCTCCTCGGCCTCTGAGGCGCCCATTCAACGCGAGCCCGGCGATGTTCAGGGCTCCCTCGTCATCGCCTCGCTCTCGCTGATGCGCATCCCTGATTAATTATTTGAAAACAGCCTTTATTCCCAGCACTGCGTTAGCGGCGGTGTCTGTGAACGATGACTCAGTCCGAGCAGCCCACACGTCTTACAGCCGCGCATGTAACCTGTTATTACAGAGGGACCATCCGAAACGGAACAATGGAGACGTTCAGGGCTGTTTCTCGGAGCGCGCGCGTAGAACTATGAAATCCGCCACCAACTTATCACCAAAAGATGAAACATTTAATAAGGCTGAGGACAGAGAGGGAACAGATACTGTACAGAGAATGAATTCCCCTTAAAATGCGATATTAGATTTTAAAAGCACCCACTAAACCCTTTAAGACATCAGACAAACTCTGTCCTATTGCTGCTGCAGCTGTCGGCTCTCAATAATTTGAGGTCATAAGAGTATCGGTCCTGATGTTTAATACTTTTTTAGTTTGCCCTGGTTTATTAAATCTGTGCTACACAGAGGACTGGAGAGGGTTTTATTGTGTTCCCGTCTTCACAGAGAGCAACGGGTGGAGAATAAAAAAAACCCTGCTTTGGTGTTAACTTCAAAAGGGGTCTTGTTTATCATGTGATATTACTGCTGAAGCCCCCGTCCACACACACACACACACACACACACACACACACACACACACACACACACACACACACACACACACACACACACACACACACACACACACACACACACCTCGCTCCTCTCCCTGAATCTGTTATTTTTGAACCGGAGGTTTTAGCACATTCGCAGAACGCGGCTCAGCTCCCTAATTAGCATCAGCGCGTCTTTCAGAGTGGAGGGAAACATTGTAATGACTGGAAGGTTCGTTAGAGTCAGGACCCACACCGTCAATAACATGCGAGCGCTCCATCAATTTTCGGATGCGCCCGCCTGCATCTTGTCGGTCGCCATTAGATTGTTTTTATATACTATCACAAGAATTAATAATCAGCTGTGGCTCAGAACCTGTGGCTTTTAGTTGGCGCATTGCTTCAGACAGCAGCAGTGGGAATTACTGGACTTCTCCAGTTTGTTTCACAAGCGCTGGAGGCTAGAAGCGATATTTCAAAGTTTTAAGCAGAGCGAATGATAAAGTGCAATATTCTCTCTCCGATGTTTGACTGTTACTGCAGAGCGTCTGGAAAGGTCGCTCCTGTGCTGAGCGTTGTCTTCGCCGAAGGAAACAATGGATGGAGGCTTAATGTGAAGAACTCCTCCTCCTGATGTAGCGAGTAGCAGATCGACCCACTGACATGTACCAATGTGTATGTGGAATAACCCTGTACAGGACACTACAGATGCTACTGGACCGCGACTCTCTCCTTTATTTGTGCTCTGGGAACGTTGGAATCAATCCTGAAAAGTTAGCCGATGCCTATAAACTTAATCAAGACAGCATATGTCTCGTCATAACATTACACACATTAAAACTTGGGGAGGTGCGAGTCAACAAATGAGCCTTAATCCGTATCAGCTGTGGGGCAGATGGCGGCGGATCCGGCAGATATAGTGTCAGATTAGCTTTACTGTATAATGAAATGGCACAAGCTATTGAACAGCCAATGCAGCTATCGCCTCGACTTTCCCTCCATGGCAAAAAAAAAGAAGACTTGAGGCTGTGGGCAAAGAGGCGAGCGTCAGAGGTGCACGGCACTGTGAAGCCTCTGATTCAATTTCACAACTGGAAAAATAAGCCCTGAATGGGGGGAGGCGCTGTAATCGTTAAGAGCGCCGAGCTCAATGCGCTCGCTTGCTTTTGCCTCGAACTGGATTCAAGTGAGCGCGGAAAAGTGCAAGTCGTGAGATTTACAGTTCGCTTTTGATGTTGCACGATCAATGAAATCACTCCGGCGCCTCAGCCTCGCCCCAAAATCCACCAGCTTCAGCCGCAGTCGCTTCCTCTCGGCGAACAGTTCCACTCTCCCCTGGATCCAATGCACGTCTGCTTAATTAGTGATATATAATCTCTTAACAATTCAGGACTCAGCGTTATTGAATTTGAACACATTCATATGAATGGGAAACGCTTCCGTTTTGCAGAATCAGTGGCTCAACCCAAACTCAGCGCTGCACGGTTCATCTGGTCGACTGTTTGCTCAACAGCATCTGTGTTTCGTTTTGGAATTAGGTTTTATTTTGAAAGCACTGCAGTAAAAATAACATGATGTTTATAAAAGAGATCTTTACATTTGGTAAACCTACACTGTGTGTGTGTGTGTGTGTGTGTGTGTGTGTGTGTGTGTGTGTGTGTGTGTGTGTGTGTGTGTGTGTGTGTGTGTGTGTGTGTGTGGCAGCCAGATGAGTTACAGATGTGGTCAGTGCAACACGCTCTCATGCTATAATGATATTTTATATGACACAGTATGTTGTTAGAACACAACATGTCTCATCAGTGAACCTCCTAAACAACCCGACCAAACAGGCCGCAATAATCATCATGATGTATCTAATGTAATCTATAATTAGGTCATTCGTCTGTTTAATGGAATAACATGAGCATTCTTTTTAATATACATGGTCCCACACAACAAATAGAGACTGCTCATATTAAAGAGTAATACAATAGTGCTCCATGGGAACCAAACCACAAATAGCATGTGGTTTAGTCAGGATCCACACAAGCTGTGGTCGCCGTCTTTACAGGGTGAAGTGGACGAGTCCTGCATAAATTAGCTGCAGCGCTGGGACTTAACTAACAAATCAAATGCATGTTTGGGGACGCTGGTGTCTCCCACTGAAGACGAGCTCATAGTAAGGGCTGAGCCGGTGCCGCGGCTCTGTGACTCGTTGATGGGGAGAGCGAGCGAGCGAGCGAACAGACGGCGGCTGTCACACACTCCAGCGGCGTCCTGAACGGCGCCGTGTCAAGACAACACGGATGAAGGCCGAGCGTCTGTCTGACAAGCGCCTTATTACCGAGCAGGTGCGACGCTAACGGCCCGGCGCCACATAAACGCATCAGGCTTCCGCAAACGTAGGCGCGGGAACGCTAGCTCCCGGTGGGCGGCGTGATGACATGTTCCTACCAGGAACGCTGCCGGCTGCAGTGCGCTTGTCTACATGCGTCATGTTTACTCCATTCATCCCTGGAGAGCTGCTGTGTGGTGCAAACACACTCCGCAGCTACAGTCAGTCATCTCTAAAGGGTCAGGACACGTTTCAATGCCCTTAACAATTTGAACTGGATATTCCTAATTCTTTAGGGCCTTTAAGGTTTGCTGGGACCCGATGGTTGAGGTAGAATGGAAGGTATGTGTCAGGATGCTCCATCAGGTCAGGTTGGAGATAATTCAAACTGTCGACCCATTAAAGACACACAACTGGCTTATAAAGCTCCTATCGCACAGTTGTGTCACATTCAGAACCGATACGTTTGTTTAGCTCTCAGATCTCTATATTGGTCCATTTCATAGGGCTTAGGACTGTGTGTGTGTGAATGGAGGCTTCCAATTACCTCCACGGGGGATGCCGGTGTTTGGGAAGCCTCCAGGCGTACAGCGATACCTGGGGCAGCAGGCAGTCAGGCTGCAGTCATAGGTGCTCAGTAATCACCGCTGGGTCTTCTGCAGAATGACAATCTTACAGCGGCTCTGATGCTTCCTGGGGGACGCCACAGTAATGAATGTGGCACGGTGATGAGCGCCTCTCCCAGCTCCCAGTCAGAGATTAGCATCCACTTTGGCTGAACTCGGCTCCGGCAGCCTTCACCTCTATTAGGAAATGTCTGGGATCATTGGGTATCATCACTTCCAGCAGAATTCGCCATCGGTCTTATGCGATTTGACGGAATGACTTCAACGCGGGGAAACATCAAATCCTCCCGATAAAACCCTTATCTCGGCACCGTGGTTGCTCTTGTTATCGGGCATTATCTGGGAAGGGATTTGTGGCAGGAGCTGCTGCCGATCCCTGACAGAGTAAACAGTTGGAGATACTCTGAATTGTGACTGTTTCCACTGCCAGTGCGCCACAGAGCTGAAGCGTGTCCGACAGCAGCTACTGGCTTCAACAGCTCCACTTCACCTAAGAACCAAATGAATATCTATGAGGTCTGAAGCAAAGGATGCACCTGAAGGGACTTTAGACTTACGGGGCTTGATTTGGCTGCGTATCATGGACCATTCTTAACACTATCAAGGGGGGTACCATTAAATGTTAACGCTTGCTGGTTTAAGCTAACTTACTTTTACCTGTTCTCCAGGTGGCCAACCTGCTGCGGCTCTTCCAGATCCCCCAGATCAGCTACGCCTCCACCAGCGCCAAGCTCAGCGACAAGAGCCGCTACGACTACTTCGCCCGCACCGTGCCCCCCGACTTCTACCAGGCCAAGGCCATGGCGGAGATCCTGCGCTACTTCAACTGGACCTACGTGTCCACGGTGGCCTCGGAGGGCGACTACGGCGAGACGGGCATCGACGCCTTCCAGCAGGAGGCGCGCGCGCGCCACATCTGCATCGCCACGTCGGCCAAGGTGAGCCGCTCCATGAACCGCCAGGGCTACGACAACGTGATCCGCTCGCTGCAGCAGAAGTCCAACGCCAGGGTGGTGATCCTGTTCACGCGCAGCGAGGACGCGCGCGAGCTGCTGGTGTCGGCGGCGCGCATGAACGTCAGCTTCACGTGGGTGGCGAGCGACGGGTGGGGCGCGCAGGAGAGCGTGGTGAGGGGCAGCGAGGGCGCGGCCGACGGGGCCTTCACCATCGAGCTGGCGTCGTATCCCATCCGGGCGTTCGAGGACTACTTCACCAAGCTGAACCCCTACACCAACACGCGGAACCCGTGGTTCAGGGAGTTCTGGGAGCACCGCTTCGACTGCAGCCTCCAGGAGCACGAGTGCAGCGGGCGCAGCCTGCGCGACGGCACCTTCGAGCAGGAGTCCAAGATCATGTTCGTGGTGAACGCCGTGTACGCCATGGCCTACGCGCTGCACAACATGAGGCAGGCTGTGTGCGCCAACGCGTCCAAGGTGTGCGACGCCATGAAGCCCGGCAACGGCAAGCGCTTCTACAAGGAGTTCATCCTGAAGACCAAGTTCGAAGGTGAGCCAGAGAGGAACGGCGGCGGGCTCTGAAATAAGCGAGAGCCGCGATTAATCCGTTGGAAAACGTTCAGCGTGAAGCAACGAGGGGGTTAAAAAAAAAAAAGCACGGCTATGTTTTGTCACTTCAAATGGTTTTCTCTGAAGACCTAAAAAGAGAAGCCTGATTTCCAATTCAATTAGTAAAAATAATTAGCGTGGATAAATGTGTGGGAGGGATCCTGTCTGAGGAAACGTTAGATTCACATTTAGATGAGCAGCAAAGCAGAGTTTAGCGGTATTGTCCTTCTTCATCCGCCGTCTGCTTCCTTCCTCCAGCTCCCTTCAGACCCTCCGACACCGAGAACCTGGTGCGCTTCGACTCTGTCGGCGACAGCATCAGCCGCTACAACATCTTCCATTACCACAAAGAAGACGGCAGGTTCACCTACAGGAAGGTCGGCTACTGGGACCAGCTCCTGACCCTCAACACCTCGCTGGTTCCCTGGCACGGCCACGCGCCGCCCACCTCCCAGTGCAGCGACCCCTGCAGGAAGAACGAGGTGAAGAGCATGCAGCCCGGGGACGTGTGCTGCTGGATCTGCATCCCCTGCCAGCCCTACCAGTACCTGCAGGACGAGTTCACCTGTGCCGACTGCAGCTTCGGCCAGTGGCCCCTGGCCAACCTGACCGGCTGCTACGACCTGCCCGAAGAGTACATCCGGTGGGAGGACGCCTGGGCCATCGGGCCCGTCACCATCTCCTGTCTTGGTATAATGTGCACGCTGTCCGTGGTCGGCCTGTTCTTCAAGCACAACGAGACGCCCGTGGTGAAGGCCAGCGGACGCGAGCTCTCCTACATCCTCCTGCTGGGAGTGCTGATGTGCTACAGCATGACCTTCATCTACATCGCCAAACCCTCCACGGCCGTGTGCACCCTCCGCCGGCTGGGCCTCGGCACCTCCTTCGCCGTGTGCTACTCGGCGCTGCTGACCAAGACCAACCGCATCGCCCGCATCTTCAGCGGCGTGAAGAACGGCGCCCAGCGGCCGCGCTTCATCAGCCCCGGCTCCCAGGTGGCCATCTGCGGCGCCCTCATCTCCTGCCAGCTGCTGGTGGCCGTGATCTGGCTGCTGGTGGAGGTGCCGGGCGTCCGCAAGGAGGTGAGCGCCGAGAAAAGGAACGTGGTCACGCTCAAGTGCAACAGCCGGGAGTCCAGCATGCTCATATCGCTCACCTACAACTGCGTCCTCATCGTGCTCTGCACCGTCTACGCCTTCAAGACGCGGAAGTGCCCCGAGAACTTCAACGAGGCCAAGTTCATCGGCTTCACCATGTACACCACCTGCATCATCTGGCTGGCGTTCCTGCCCATCTTCTACGTGACTGCCAGCGACTACAGGGTAACTATTTAAGAAACTCCCCGATCCTACCAGTGTAAACAGGCTACGAGCCGCCGCCCCGCGTGTGTTTACCTTTTCCTTAGAGCAGAAGGTGTCACTTTCCCATTCCATTTGATCACCGTCATCGTGTGGGTTGAAGGATCTTTCAACAGCAGAACAAAGGTCCTGGAGACAGACGACGCCTGAGTGTAGAGACCCAAATGATTGATAGCGGTCACCTGACTCCCAGAATGACGACGTCAGACTGCGGTTTGATTACACAGCAATATCAGGTCGTATGAAGTGAAATAGGAGGAAAAAGAATAATCTAGTGGAACATATATACACTATGTATTGTGTAAGGAGACAAAAACTCAAACATGAGTTATTAAAGTGACAGACCATGTAAGTTATGAGAGCCTGTGCCGTGGGCAGACTCAGGGCCAGCGCCGCAGCATTTGGTGCGGGTGTGCAGCAAGGCCTTTGTTGTGCAAACAGATGGGGGGAGGTCTAGGATCACACAGGCCTCGTGCATCACGAGGCACCGCAGGCTTTTCATGTCCGCGCCGATCAAGCCGCGTGAACCGGGAGCCTCCACCTTCCCCGGTCCCCGGTGGGATCCACGGGACCGGCTGAACGTAGCCAAGCGAGGCTCCGCGCGGCACACGGCGTTCGGGGACGAGCGAATGGACTGGCAGCGAATCAGGGACCTTGATGCTTCACGTCTGTGTGACACTAATAATAATGGCTCTGGGTTCAGTTGTCCCATTTCAAATTAGGGTTGAGCAGCATGGAAATACTGTATTCAGATGAGGGACTAGCCTTGTTGCTCAGTGACGCATGATGAACTGAAGGTCTCACAGATGGATACAGATTTTCCTCGTGTCCATAAAGTTTTTCAGTGAATATCTTAAAATCTGCCTCTTCTTTGATGTTGCAGTCTTCTTATCGTTTCACCAGTATAAAGTAAATATCTATAAAACATCCAAATATTAAAATGCAAACATTTATTTAATAATGAATTCAACCACATAAAGTTTTTAAAAGGCATTCAGAGTGAAAGTGTAACCTCATTCTCTTTGCTGTCGGTGTCAGAGAAACAACACAGACTTTTCCTGCTTAATTTTTTTTTTTTTTGCAAAAAGATGGTAAAATTGAAAAAGCATCTAGAAAGGCATCATTACGCCTGAAAGAGATAAGCAACGAGACCAGTGGAGTAATCTTCCCGCAGTCCAGGAGGTGTTTTATTTTGATGCGAGGATGTGTGAGGACTCATATTCTCATATTTCTGCTGTGCTGCTGTTGTGCAGCGTGCTTGGGAGGGATGTCGCGTCATGCTGTGGTTCTGCAAATAGAAGTTTCTGGACTGCAGGGGAAACCGGTGGGGTGGGAAGAGATGGTGCTCGGAAAGATGACCCCAGCAGTCAGCTCACATTAGCAGCTGAAATATGACTAATAAGGCCTTGACTTTCCAGGACAGCCAGCTGTGCATATCACACTGGCTCCTCTCTGCCCTCAGATTAATGCACATACAAATATGCAATTAGAATTTTTTATATAAGTAATTAAAAAGTCTAAATTAGGTGTTGCTAGAATAACAAGTATATCAAAATGTTTTAGTATTACTGCAGGCTACAATAGAAATACTTTTGTGACAATAGTAATCAAATACATATAGTTAAGGCTCACACACTTCTTCCTCCTCGGAGACAGGAGAGGAAAGTAAACATATTGAAGCAATTAGCAGCTACAGAACATTTTATTTCAGGAGTGAGTTAAGTGCTAAGAACTGAGCTGAAAGAAGAGAATTAAATTTCCAGATTGTCAGCAAACACATCCCCAAATGAATAGTGTTAATGCAAAATCAAAGTTGCAGCCAGGTTCTATTCAAACACCATAAAACATCACATAATATTCTATGTATGTGTTATATGCAATAATGAGACTTTATTAATGTTACGTTACTGGGCCTATTTTTTTTAGATGTAATAATTGGGAGAGTGAGTGGGTGAGATGATGGATGTACTGTGAAGCCCAAGCTGAGCAATCCGAGGTGGGAAGAGGAGGCTAAAAGAAAATGAGATGATTAGTAGCACAAACCGTTTTATGATTATTCTTTTTCTGATTGGTTTTGGCGCAGAGCAGGGACTAAATCGTGCGGGGGACAGGTGTTCTTTGAAGACAGATCAGATATATTCATCACCCCCGCTCTTTGCTCTCTCCCCACAGGTGCAGACCACCACCATGTGCGTCTCGGTCAGCCTGAGCGGTTCAGTGGTCCTCGGCTGCCTCTTCTCCCCCAAGATCCACATCATTCTGTTCCAGCCGCAGAAAAACGTGGCCTCGCTCAGGGTCACGGCCAGCCGCTTCAGCGCCACAGTGTCCGCTACCGCGTCCGCCCCCAGCTCCAGCTACTCCAAAGGTGCTGCACCCGCTACTGCACCCGCTACTGCACCCGCTGCTGCACCCGTTGCTGCACCCGCTGCTGCACCCGCTGCTGCACCCGCTGCTGCACCCGCTGCTGCACCCGCTGCTGCACCCGCTACTGCCCATTAGTATGCAATAGACATGTCATGGAACCACATCTGTATTTTTAGGTGCAACTTTGATCTGGTTGCAAATGATGTGATAAAACCACCACTAGATGATGCAAAGATAATTGCAGGAGACGTGACATGAAAGTAGCACCTAATGCTGCACTATGCTAAAGCAGCAGATGAAGGAGCAGACGCGGTTACCGCGCTGATGCAGTTCTCATACGTCATTTGATGAAATATGCAAAGAAACCAATTAAAAATTGCACATTATTAGAAGTTTCTTTTTTGTTTCATCCACTTTCACATCAGCGTAGTTAAGCCGTTAGATTCTGGTCATTATGTTTATTTTCATGCTGGGATAAAGGCAAGTCTTATTTAAGCCCACTAATAAACAAATAATTCATGGCACAGTCTTCCTAAATACAAGGTTTACATAATGCTCTCGTTTTCAGACATAATGAGTTCAAACCCCAGAATTGCTGATACAACAATACACATATACATATACAACATCAGACACATGTTCAAAATAGTCCACTAAAAGTAAAGGAATGTGTTCTGTTCAAAAGCATGTCCTCAGACGCTGGAAGCTCGCAGGTGCTCTCCACATTTTGGCATCATGTCAGAAATCAGCCTCATTCCGCCGGACACGCAGCGTCCCTCTCCCAGCATTCACTACTGGTTTCCAGTAAAGTGAGAAACTGGCCTGGCTCACGTCTATTTTTATCCCCCCCAGGATCAGCCTCTAACTACGTGCCAGCAGTTTGTAATGGCCGTGAAGTGGTGGACTCTACAACGTCTTCTTTGTGAAAGAAAAAAAGTTCCTCTCTAAGCACAAGAGGCCGTCCTCCATCCTCCTCCCCCTCCATCACCCGTGGCTGTGCACGACGGAGCCTTCATGCCATCCAGCGTGTTGCGGACAGATAACTCTGTCTGGGTGGGTGGGCTGACCGACAGTGACCAGGGTCCTTCTAACTGTGAAAGCTAAACGACCTTCCCTCAGCAAGCCGTATGTATCAAGTGTAAAGCCTTTTTGTATAGATTTAATATGCTGTGATCTCCTTGGTTTACAGATAGATGTGACTAAATGCACCGTGCCTTGTCCTAAGAGTCTTGTTGTCAAATGGGTGGTTGTGAAGCAATAGTTAAACAAAAGGCTGTTCTTATCGTGTCCTACCAGTGCTGTGAGTATATCCAAATGTTTTAGACCTCGATTTAAAAAAAAGCTACTGAAGAAATGCAGCTCTTTCTGTTGAACAAATATGTGACTAACCATAGTGAACGTGATAAAAACTAGGCAACTAGACAATATAAAGGACATATGTTGATGTAGACTGGTGTCGTTTTTGTAATTTATGTAAATAAAATGTTTTTAATATTAAAAGACTAAATATTGCTTGCGATTCTTGACACAACTGAAACTAAATGCAGTTTTTATGTTTGTTGAATTGTCATTGCATAAAGAAGAGGGAGAACGGCTGACACCTTAGTATTTAACATGTTTCCAACGGGTTCAGCTTGAGGTATTTTGCTCTAATAGGACTTGTATTTGCTTCTCGCGTCTCTAAGCGCTGCTGTGGACGGCTGAGCGTGTACATGTAAACACATTCCCCTAAGTCAGATTTTTTTTCATACTGATTGGAGTTTCCTGATCATTAAATTGTAATAAGCATCTAAACAACCACCCACCACCTGCCTGGTCTGTAGTTTAAATATCTTCATACTGTTACATAATGACAGGAGCCAAAGCCCACAGACGTGCACTAAAGGTTGACGCAAACCTTCAAGAAACTCACATGCTACTAGAAATGACACATTCGTCATCGCTACAGTTCGAGCAATTACGCTTCTGACAGAACAAAGACGAAGGGTTTTCCTGTGGAGTTAATTACTACATTGCATGTGGCCAAGGCAGCTGACGAACGTCACATGCAATTACCGAGACCAAGAAAAACCCGAGTGAAGCCAAGTTAACGCTGCGTTTCCAGCTTCTAGTAACGCTGACCATCAGGCAAACCAGAACGACGAAGAGAGGAATTTTCGTCTGACCCCCACAATACAGCATCTTCTCACTTCTGGTCCAGTGCAGACACAGCCCACAATTCTGTGCTCTGGTTTGCTCCACTGAAGCAGAAGCTGTTAGAGAACTTTACACTTTTATGTGACTTTTATACAAGGGAAACAATTCATTGTACATATGGGTTTTAAATCTTTAATTTGCATAAAAAAGGTGCTAAACAGTCAGCTAGTCATCAGTCTCATCAGCCTCCTGATCCCGTTTCCTTTTGAGGGGAATAACATAGATTCCATTCTTGGCCTCTTTCAGTCTCCACCATCGGCCCAGCCTGAAGGAGGACACAATCAGAGGTGATCCTTTAGAACAGCCAGCTGACAACTAATTATTCTTGTATTCAGCCAAATGATAACACAAACCCATGACATGATAGTCATATATTTTATAATTCTACACTCCAGTTATCATTACACCTTTTCAAAGTAAAGTCACCTCTGACTACTCAAAACAACATAGAGCAACACTGACATCTAGTGGACATCGCCTTCACTGAGCATGAACTTGAGCTGACACTGATTATGTTGCTCTTGCTCCAGTTTCTATGGAAACGTGACTAAGTTACCTGTGCTCCTGTCCGACTCCTGCAACCAAGAACTGACCAGAGCTTGAAAATTTCAGGCTGTTGACGAAACCAGACTGGGAGGGAAAGGTCGAGAGAGACAAATCAATTAATTTAACGCAATATCAGAATATAACTGACTGAGAATCCTCATCTTAATAAAAACAGCATGCGAAGGCTTACCACTGGTACACTGAAGAGAGGCTCCAGTGAACGATAATTATGGCCACACTTCCACAGCTGAATGTTTGAATTGTGAGAGCCTACAAGGGGGAGTTGTCGTAGTTAGGTTACAGTACATCACTACAGACAGCAGAGCATCTTAAATACATCTTAGGTACACAAAACGTTAGAAGTGAAAACATTAATATGTACAGCACAGACAGCAAATTAAAGGGTATGTGTGTTGTTAAAAAGCTGGTAAGGGCCACTCTTACAGCTAGAGGTACCTGAAGCAACAAGATCAGAGTTGTGTACAGCTGCTACTGAAGAGATCCAGTGAGGCTGCTCCAGCTCTGTATCACTATAGCAACCGTGAGCCTTCTTCACGGTAGTGAGGGGTTTCTTCTTGTTGACACTCCAAAGACATACAGAGCTGAAGCCATTCAGAAATTTGAGTGAGGACACAAAAAATAAACATGAATCAATCTGTAAAAATATTTAAAAAAAAATGGCAGTATCTGTGTAACAAGTGTCTTACCCATCATCAGCTCCTGTTATCATGTGCTCCTCATTTATAAGCTGGATACAATCTATGGATCCCCTGCACAAAAGCAATAATCATGTCAGTCTGTGTGAAAGCATCAGGCTCCCATTATATTAAAAGCATATCTAGAATTCTTCCCATATTCAATAAAAATTTCACTCCAGAAAAATCAAACCAAAGCTAATAGTTAATAATTTACTCAAATTTCATTTGCACTTGAATGTTGCCAACACATCTAAACTGGTCCTTTAATAAGCAAGGCATCAGTAAGAAGACTCACGCATGGCCATGGAAGACCAGCTGAGACTCCTCTATGATCTTCCACACTCTCACGGTTCCGTCACGTCCTCCTGCAGTCACACAGCGCTCTCGGCTCAGACTGTCCAGTCCTGTGATGGAATCTTGATGCCCAAAGCTAGAAATTCAGAGAAGCGTTTACACATTCAGGACAATAACTGAGGAAATTTGACAGTGAAATAAATATGCTCTTTTTAGTTACGCACAGAGTTTCCACATATGCATTCTCAGCCACGTTCCAAACCTTGACTGAGCGATCTTGAGAGGCACTGTACAGATCGTGAGTTCCCTTCCTGAATGAAAGACCCTGATGAGGTAAAAAACATTTTAGATGATTCACAGGACATTCTTAGGTCTATGCTAAATCTTAAAAACAACCGGAGGAGGAGAGCATACCGACACTGGGCCTTTGTGTCCTGGAAACTTGTACAGATGTTTGCATGTCTCAGCCTCCCAAATCATGATCAGTTTGTTCATGTCTCCAGTGGCCTAAAAGGACACAGAACTATGATTACCTGTGTTACAATGCAATGAGGCACTTAAAAAGAAAAAGACTAAAACCAGACACTTTGCAAACTGTAACACCGACTCACTAAGTATTTTCCATCTGATGATATGGCCATACACAGGATATGAGCCGTATGTCCTACATGCCGATCTTCGGTACCTTTTCTTCCACCAGGAATCGTATGCAATTTCTTGCCACTCTTAACATCCCCTGAAGATAGAAGAAATGAAAAATACCAAATGAACTGATGCTGCTAATTTAATGACAAAATCATACATTTCATTCATACGTCTTTATGGTATTTCATAGCAAGCCTACACTTAATAATGGAGCAGTCTTTGGCAGCAGAGATGATGCACTTCTCATCAGGGGTGATGACCAGACAGGTAATTGGAAGTTTGTGTCCTCTAAACATCCTGATCTCTGACGCATCAGGTACAATAACCTAGATGAAAGCAAAAAATCATTTAACACTACATTTGTTTATAGGTTTGTAAAAGTAGGTGATGTGGTTCAAATTCTGATGCTTACATCTTTGGCAATAAATCGCTGTAGTTTTCCTTTCTGTTCAAGCTGAGAAGAATCACGTACAAAGAAAGAGCATTAAAACAGGAGTGTGTAAAGATTCCAATTTGGCAGACCAACATCCACATCCATTCATATTGTACAACTACATGAGGGATCATAAAAACAAGTTTGTTTGAGTATTCAGTTGGTAGAATGATGAAAAAGATGATCACAGGGTCCAATGTGTCTAATGGTCAGTTACACCAGGGAGTCCTCAAAGAAAGGGCTTTATCGATTCTTACCACATCATCTTGAAGTCTTCCAGCTATCAGATCAGTCGCAAATGAATCTTCTTCTGCTTTGTTTTCCTCTAATGAGAATAGGCTGCAATTAATCTCACACAGGAAGTGACTGATATTATGTATCTCAAAGTTACGTGGGTGTCAATGGCTTACCTTCTTCTTTGAGCTGTTCAAGGTAAAGTTTGGCTAATCTCAGTTTCTTCTCCTGTGGCGTTTCGTCATATTCAGGTTCTTCCTTAGTTTGTTTTCTTTTGGGCACTACAGGACTGAGCGAAAAAGAACATCTACCAATGTTAATTTCATAACCCAAGAAACGTGTCAGTCTCACATAACCTGACTCAACTATGTCAGAAGATTCACCTCTCTGGCTCCGAGTCGCTGGAAATCTCTTCATTATATCTAGAGCCGTGTTTCTTCTTTTGAACTTTGCCTTTAGCACCCGAATCACCCTGGAACAAGAGAAGAACGCACATCGGGTAATGCCATATAGTGTGGTTACATTTGTCAAGGAACGCGTTATAGAAATTGAAGACACGAGTCAACTTGCACGTTAGCTTGCCTGCTAACAGTCCACCTCACTTACTTTTTGTGTTGGTGCCGCAGCATTTCTCCCCCTTTTGCCTAATTTTGTTTTTTCTTTTGTCTTTTTGAAGAACGACGAAGACATCGTCACCCGAAACTAGTACCGTTTTAAAAACGATTATTGTATATATAGTTAACTCCACAAGTCTCTCTATAAGCAAATCAACACTTAACCCACATGGGTACAGGCCAACCAAACTAGAATATGACGTCAAAATATAAGTCGGGTACTGATTTGCTGATATGAAACGTTTTGCCTCTATGTCCCGCCTTCCGGAAAAATAGTGACTCCCTATTGGCCAAATTATGATTTTCAGTGAGCAGGAAACTGTACTGGAGAAAAATACTTCCCTCGGGGAATAAGTTTTCACACCTTTGTTCCGCACGTAATTGTAAAAATCTAAATTTCACAACACAGTTATCCTACATACACGTGTACCATACGTGATAAAAGATAAATTTAGAAGCAGTATTTCACATGTATTTCACAGGAAACGCCTTGCACTACTGTTCTAGATTAACCGCATTTGAATCAGGATCTATGTACTGTACTACTGCAGTAGTACTACTACTTCCTCTACTACGCAGTATTTCCATTTACTGCGCTGTCTTTGTCCTCTCAGAGTGTGATTACAGTTTCTCCCTGAAGTCGACCTGATCAGCCAGGTGAGCGTCTCCGAACCGTCTGAAACCACATATGACACGTATCCGCGTGCTGGGAGTCAGTTAGTGTCACCCCCGGTTGCAGCTGGAGACAAACTGGAGGCTAGAAGGAGGGGTTGAGGAGGAGGAAGGGGTGGAGGATGCAATTGGAACTAACTTTTTGTTTAGTAACACAAAGCAATAAACCACGTTAGGCGACTAGAAAAAGTTTGATGCAAAGTTTCCGCCGGATCCGGCGCAGACAAGCGATGCTTGAGGCAGCAAATGACCGAATCCCTACTCTCTGCATCAGATCTGTAGCCCCATGCCACCAAAGAGAGAAACAGGGGAGGTTCCAGCACAGCCGCCGCTCAAGATGATAAAGATCAACACAGATGCGCAGGAGTTTGGCTGCGATTCAGGCGAGGATAAGTACAGGCTGACGGAGGAGTCCGGCTTCTCACCGTTCCCCACCAACGAGGTGAGAGAATCCACCGATCGCTGGTACATATGGAACAGCTGCTTTGCACTATGCGCACGGTCTGTGTCTTTGCCTTGTTCTCATTTGGCAGCACGAAACTATTGAATTTGACGAAGAACACGTTTCGAGCCCAGGCATCAGAACAGACACCATCAGCCTCCTCATGAAAATAGAGCAGCTGCAGGCACAGCTCAAATATGAACGCAGATGTAGGATCTTGGCAGAGAAAGAGCTGAGAGAGCTGAAAGGTGGGTGGAAAAGCAAAGCATGACTAATTCCTCAATTGATATGCCAAAAATATCTAAAAAAAGGAGCACACAGTTAAGGGCTCTGGATGACTCATTCTGGTCATCACTCAGGACAGAGGCTTTCACAAAGGTCATGCCCTCTGTCATGTGTTTGTAAGGTTTCAGGGAGTTAATGACACAGGGGAGCTGACATTGTGGGATGTTTACGTTAAATGTTTAATATATTAAATCTAAAAAAGTAATAACAACTAAAATCAATATGTTTTAGACACAGTTAGTATCTTAACCATTTCCCAGAAGGTTATTGTTTTTTTAGGAGTGTACATACTTTTACTTTTTTTCATATTACTTTTGCTTGTTCACTAGACAGACAGACAGACAGACAGACAGACAGACAGACAGACAGACAGATAGATAGATAAACTTCATTGATCCCACAACTTTGTGCAGCAAAGCTGTGCAGGATTGCAAAAAAGGAGCATAAAAATAGTTGTAATAATAGTAATAATAAACAACAACAACATTATGTACATAATTTGGAAGATATAAAGACCACATAGGATTTTTTTAGGATACATTTCTCTATTAACTATAGAAATAGAAATAGAAAACAACTGATTTTCCAGATACAAGTTTCTCAGTCTGGTTGCACATTTAAGACAAGCTATAAATACAGCGGTTAATGGATTTGATTATTCAAAGAAACAAGCCATTCTGGTGTCAACATTTTGTAAACGTATGTGCAATGCTCCGCAGAGATGAACACGCTCATGATGCAGATGAGACACACGGCTCACGAACTCCGGGTCACTCTGGATCACGTTCTCCAAGGAGGCGAGGGAACAGTCGCGCCACAGAACTCTCATGATGAAACCATCGCCTTCCTGGCTGAGCCTGAGACAGAGATGAGAATGGCTCATAATATCCCAGAGGTTCGTGTACCTCAGGTCTTCTGGGAACAGCACGATTAGTTAGATTGCACGAGTGACTTTATGTTTTTATGCTGGGAAAGTGTATTTTGATATCAGTGCTTCTCTTTGTAATAGCTGACTTTCTCATGGTCATGGTCAGATTTAGCGATTAATACGTATATATTTTACTGTACTAAAACTAACATTTTTCCTTGTTGCCCCCAGGACGACCACAACTTCCTGTATCTTTCCGAGAATCTCAGAGTACCAAGAAATCTTTACGCACGCATCGCAGAGATAGCGGATTACAAGAAATACACGTCGGCTCTGCTCATGATCCTTTTCGACAGAGAAACATTAGCGACGCACTCTCTGCAAGGCCGGAGGAACACCTTCACAGGAGAGGACTCCCACAAACCCCAGCTGCCTCCTGAGATCCTGAGAAGCATAATTGGTAAGGAGCCTTTTTCCATCCTCAGTGTATAAGTGCACGGTACCACTTTATTTATTAACTTAAGGAAGCTTAAACATCTGTTATGTGTCTTCTATCAGATCACGTGTCAGGGAAGTTCGAAGTGGATAGCAGCCAGATAAAAACCGCAATCCGGACAAAGCTGAATAACGAGGACAAACTCTTAAAGAAGAGGCTGGGTTTGGGTAAAGCTGAGAACAAAGCTATTCTAGACCAAGGTTTTGGCCAAGATGCTTCACTTCTGCCTGAAAATGGAGCGATGGGAAGCGACTCGCAGTTGTAGCCTTTCCAGTCTTTGTCTGTTGGTCACTAGATCTTCATGTCTAAAAGAAATGTGACTGGTTGCCTTCGTCAAGCTGTTTTTTACACACAGTGTTTGTCTGTCATGCTGTACGTTTGTTATAAGTGTAAAGTTAACCTGGTGACCCAGCCAAGCCCCCGGGAAAGCGCTTTACTGCACAATGTCAAGTGTAATCATCAGTGGTTCAAACCCAAGTGTTCTTATTTAATTTGAGGTAGTGACTGTGACTGTGTCTAAGTAACACGTTAACAACATTGATGATGTCATGTTGTCCTGCATTTCAATCAGCTGTCTGTGTAAAAGTATGACGTTTCAACATGTTTAGGCTAAGAGGGGACCCGTTCGGACCCGAAGTTGTATGTAACGAGAAATCCTCCTGCCCCCAAAGCATCTGTTCTCTTCTCTTTCTTGTGATTCACAGACAATAAACGTTCGGAATCTACGTCCTTGAGTTTCCTGCGGGCTGTGTTTCTCACCAGTAGGTGGCAGCATGGAGTTAGGTCTCGTACAGCTCAAGAGGGCAGCCTAAGTTCAAATGTTTCTATCATTAGACAATGTAAAACATACAGCGGTCTCCATTTACAGTAGAAAAGGAAGCACGGGAAATGAGGATGCTCAAGATGGACACGTGAGCGATGCAGATGGTTCACACTGACTGATGGGGGACTTGTTGGTGTCGGTGAGAGGCAGTTTAACAGTGATGCCACAGTCGCCGGGTGTTGGCTCCTCCCCCTCCTCCCCCCGGCCAGTGCTGCCGTCCCCGTGGATGCACAGCACAGCATCTCTGCCTCTGCCGGCATCAGGTCGCCACGGGATCATCCCCCGTCCGTCCGCTTCTCTGGGAACTTTACGGACCACTTCCGAGATCACGAAACGCAGTCTAGTCTCAAACTGGACCTCTCTGACACCTGACATCAGCATGCTTTCACCGCAGCCTTTCAGTGTGTCAGGTCTGGAGTTGTCTGGTAAGTTTCTTTACTGCTCAGACAGTGAGGGGAACAGGCCTCGTTTTTATGTATTCGCTTTTGTGTTTGACAGTGAAGGAATATAAAATCCCAGATAAACAAACGGGCATGTTCAATAAGTCTACAGGCTAATTAGAGATTTCCTTTGATCACCAGTGATACAGTAAATGAAGCTTTTTTTAATACAGTGAAAGTAAACAATACTAAATCATCAGCAGGTTTACTGACTATGACAAAGCTTATATTTCAATAGAAATTTGAAATAAGTATGAGAGATTTAAAGTTAAGGTGAAATGTAAAATAAGTATTAGAAATTTAAAGACAAGGTGAATGTGATTATTATTTTAAGTAAATATTAGACCAAATCCTCTTTTCACCGCGGGCGGAATTTGTAATTGCAACAGGAGGTTTAGTGGCTGCTACTGATGCTGATCTTCAGGAGTCAAACGTGCACTTTAAGGACGAAGCGTGTGCAAGTGGAACACGGGGAAAACCAGGACAGCCTTACATAAGCAGCATGAGCGTGTCCATGTACGTGTCCCTGCCGGGGATCAACGCACGGCCAACGTGGCACCACCAGAGAAGATTACAGCACCACTGGAGGAGAGCGGCGCGTGGATTTAGGACGTCGGCCACTTTCACATGTCTCCAACCTCATTATGCTCATCAGAAAAACACACGCTCCGGGTGGAGGGTCTGCTTTAAAAGTACACACCAGGGAGGAAGTTACACTGTGATTGGCTCAAACGTCCAGTTAAGGCACCAGGTGGTCCCAGCGGGGGGCCGTTTTCACCAGGTATCACAGCGATCGTGGGTCGGGCCGGGCCCGGGTACGAGGTCTCCTCCTCGGGGCCGCAGTGCAGCGTGACGCCGAACTCATGCTAATGAGTGCAGCCTCATCCCTGCAGCTGGGCCACAACAAGAACGCTCATTATTATTCACTTCAAAATGGATGAGGACGGAGAGGAGACGGACAGGGCGCCTGCATGAATTATGTCCATTGATCATGCCCCCCCCCCCCCCCCTCCCCCAACCTCACCAACGCTGACCACTTTAGATGGTGATGATGAGCAGTTTGTACCTGTCACGATCAGTGCCCGCTTTAAAGGCGGCGACGACTGCTCTGACTAAAACTGTACCAAGCGAACATAAAGACTGCTATTCAAAGCTTTAACATTCTATAACATCCTGTGTTTCTTGACAGGAGCGAAGGTTCCTTCACGTGACCTCAGTCCAGCACCATGGGGCGGACGCTGAATCTTTTATTATGAACCATGGGAGAGAACGGCTCATTTCTGACCCCGGGCTCCAATGACAGCGCCGGCCTGCGGCCCGAGCCCTCCGCTCCTCAGCGCCTCGGCGCGCTCCCCGGCGCCCACGCCGGCTTCCAGGACCTGGCCCGGACCGTCCTCATGGTGGCCGTGGACGCGCTGGCCCTGCTGGCCAACACCGCCGTTCTGATCGCCGTCGTCAAAGCCCCGCACCTCCGCAAGTTCGCCTTCGTGGGGCACCTGTGCGCCGTGGACCTGCTGTGCGCCGTGCTCCTCATGCCGCTCGGCATCGTGTCCGGCTCGCCGTACTTCGCCGGCGTGGAGCTCACCGTGGCGCAGTGTCGGCTCTACGTCTTCCTCAACGCCGCCCTCGTGGCCGCCTCCATCTTCACCATCACCGCCATCAGCGTGGAGCGCTACTACTACATCGTGCACCCCATGCGCTACGAGGTCCGGATGACGCTGCGGCTGACGGCGGCCGTGGTGGCGGCGGTGTGGGCGGCGGCCGCCGGCCTGGGGCTGTCCGCGGCGCTCGGGTGGCCGGCCTCGCGCGGCGGCTCCGTCAGCGCCGCGCGCTGCTCGCGCCACTGGAGCCACAGCGAGCACCGGCGCGCGCTCTCCGTGCTCTTCAGCGTCGCGTGCTTCTGCGTGCCCTCCGCCGTGATCTTCGCCGTCTACTGCAGCGTGTACAAGGTGGCCCGCGTGGCCGCGCGCCACCACGGGCCCCTGCCGTCGTGGACGAGCGCTCGGCGCAAGCCCCGCTCCGACTCCGTCAGCAGCCGCGCCACCATCATCACCACCCGCAGCGCCCCGCGCGGGACGGCGCGCGAGCGGCCGTTCGGCGGAGCCAAGGCCGCCCTCACCCTGGTGCTGATCGTGGGCCAGTTCCTGATCTGCTGGTTGCCCTACTTTGCCTTTCACCTCCATTTGACGCTGAACGCGTCGCCCAACGCCGCGCGCGACCTGAGGGAGGCCGTCACGTGGCTCGCGTACTCCTCCTTCGCCGTCAACCCGTTCTTCTACGGGCTCCTGAACCGGCAGATCCGAGAGGAGCTGTGGAAGCTGAGGCGCTGCTACTCGGCCCGGCCCGTGGAGCTGCCCGTCTCCAGCCACGAGGGCTCGGGCCACGAGAACTTCCTGCAGTTCCTCCACAGGACCAGCTGCACCACAGAGACCAGTCCTGGAACCACCCTGGGTCACGCTGAGCAGACTGGCTTCAGAATACCAGGACAGATCCCGGAAGAGCTCAGTTAGAGATTTAAGACAGTCATAGGAGCGTGAGGCGAAGCTGTGAAGCAGCATTTCATATATTTCTATATATATTTTTTGAGAAAATCTATATCAGCATATGAAGCTAACAAACCATTTTTGTCACGTGACTACTTATCTCAAAAATAAAAAAAAATAACAAGCTATTTATTCAAGGCAAATAAATAAAAATGATTAGATCTTCAATCAGTGGATCTATGTTATGATTAGGTAGTAAACGGAGCTATTACATTATAAGTAAGCAATATGTCATGTCATACTTGAAGTTATTAAATTGACTATCTGAATAAAAATAGATTTTATGATGAATGGTCGTATAAATGACTGGAGGTGAGCAACGGTGTGTTCTTACAATCAGCTGAATAATCTACATCAACTGCAAATACTGAAGCAATACAAACATATGAATAATGACTAAACATTACACAAGTCAGTGCTGTAATTTTTCCGTTGAATTAAATAGACATCACTTTCCTTAAACACATTTATGCAAATCATGAGTCAGCAATATCTGGTGAGAAGTCAGCAGATTTAATGTTGTAGAGGAAGGTGACCAGAGAAGTGGTAACCGTGAGCCTGGGTGTGTGTCTGTCTGCACGCGCTGAGCGTCTGTGTCCGTGTTGGCCGTTTGTAAAACCCTGAGATGAGCCCAGTTAACACATGATTATATAAGGAGAAAAGGCCATTTCATAACAGCTGAGGCAGTCGTCTCTAATACCCTCTTAACACGTGTACACCGGCAGATTAATCCCAAATAACTCACATTTCTATACATTTACTGACCTACTTGTCAAATAAGGCATAAAATTATTTGTGGGCTGAGATGAATCAGTGAACACAGGCTGATGATGTTTCTGTTTCTATGGGGATTAGACATGTAACAGGTGACTAATGAGTGGAACACGCTAAGCTAAATTCATATTTATATGTTTGCTAGATGGAGAAATGCTAGTACATTTATAAACATCCAGGCTAATTTAAAACCGGGAATATTTCCATTCAATGGACCAACAGCCATAAACACACATCTCACACCATTAGAGGCTCCATCGAGACAGTGCTGACTTAGGTACCGAGCCTCAGACCTGTTGTAAATGTATTCCATGTGCTAAGATGATTAAAAAGGAAAAAGCAAGGTTGAATCCGCTTCAAAGCGCTGACGGCCCGTTTCATCATCCTGCTCCCAGAGTGTGTCATTCAACAGCTAAGTTGCTAATTAAAGTGAAGGGCCCGCTATCGCAGTGGCGGCTTTATTACACACAGACAATCCCGCTGACTATCCATCTCCTTCACTAGGCACATTCATCACAGATCAAACACCGGCCGCCGGCACAATGAGGATTAATGGGCCGAGCTCAGCGGAGTGTGGCCGGCGCTCGGAACCGCGAACGCACCGGGTCTGGGTCCGTCTGAGCGCCGGTGCTGCAGCACAGACAGATGTAAGGAGAAGCAGCTCTGACAGAAGCTCTGATTGATGACTCGTATTACTGTTCAGCCTCAAACAGAGAAGTACAAAATATGACTCAGGCTCCATCCATCCAGCAGAACCGGGCTGACTTCGGACACTCTGGTGATGGGCTTGTCAGCTAGACGCAGCCAACCATCAGCCTGACCTGTTGTAGAACAGCTGGACTGACAGGTGCTGAGCAGGAAGCCTGTCTGACATCCCTGACGCCCCACATAAGCTGCTGCTGGAGGCAGCGGAGGTCAGACGTTTGCTCCACTCACTGGTTTATCAACGGCCCGCGTCAGCTGCGTGGGCGGACGGTCCCCCTGCTGGGCCTTTGGAACAAAACCATGTCTTCATACAGGAAAACAGAGTCAAAGGCCAGATGTTTGAAGTGTGTAAGTGTAAAAATCATATTTCAGGGTTTTGGTTAGAATCAGAATCAAACAATATTTGGAATGCCTTTTTTTTCCTAACTAATGACAGGGATGCCCCCCCCCCCCCCCCCCCCCCCACACACACACACACCCAGAATGTCCTGTAAAGTCCAGTGACGTAGTCTTTGGGATCATAAGCCCGTGTTCTTCCTGCCGACCCGGGCGTCCGTTCACACAAACAAAGCCCATCTGCCGGAGTGAGCGGTCCATTAGCATTCCTCCGTTTCCTGCACCGACGGGGTAGCACACGCTCATCATCACACCGCCTCCTCTCCGGGTCCTCCCCCTGCAGCCATCATTGATCGTTTCCATGGAAACTGCCCAGTATGCTACGCGTATGTGTGGTAGCGGTAGCTTACGTAGCTTCCTCTGGCTGCGTTATCACACGCTGGGTCATTATCAGGTGAGGACGGAGGGACCGGGTGACGAACGCGTGGAGAGGAGCCCATCGATGCTCTGATGGCGTCCGACACCCTGAGCTTGTATCTGACCTAGTGAGAGCGAGAGGAAGACGGCTAATGGGTCCAAAGGTGGAGCGGAGTGAAAGCGCGTTTAAAGCCAAACAGAGCAGATACGAGGCCGCTCTGCACACAGCGCGTCGCTAACGGACGCCGTGATAACAGCCTCTGTATCCGCGATGCTGTTGGTGACGCGTGAATCTGTTGTTTGAGCACATTTAGCTTTTACCCGGTTCCCAGTTTATTGTTTTACTGTTTTTAACCAACTGGATTCAGGGGGAAGGTCCAAATACTAGTGAGGAAGTGAGCTGAAGGCTGGAGGCCAGACAGCGGCAGAACTGACCTGCAGCTCAAGCTGTCTCCTAACAGTGGAGTGAGCGGATGCGATGGCTGTGTGACACACAACTGTGGCTGCGAACACAGACTCAGTGTATGATGAGCCGTCTGCATTCTTACGGTATTTTTGCTGCCCCCACCCAACACACACACACACACACACACACACACACACACACACACACACACACACACACACACACACACACACACACACACACACACACACACACAGGAATATGATCCGGACTAAAAGGACCATCTGCACATACCATCCAGCGCTCCGTCACGTTCCAGATATAACCTCAGGCTGCAGTGAGGCCTCGGTCCGAGCCGCGAGCTCCGCTGTGAGACGTCCACTCTGCTCTGCCTGGAGTTTGACTCCTTCGTATGTTCGGGTGGACACAATGATGAAAGGAGAAGATTCAGATGAAGTAGAAATCGACTTGAGAGACTCCAGTGACTCGGAGGAATTTGATGGGGAGGAACCTGAGACGCTGTGGAGGGCGCCTCCTGCTCTGGAGGAGGAGGACAACATTCACACGACTTCGCTGGTGGAAATCAGCGACACCAAACCTCTGATTAACGCCAGAGACCCTCGGGGGATCAACGACTGCCTCAAGGTATTTCACCTTCGCCGCTAACCGTTCCTTCCACGCCCTGCTTCAGCCGCGCGGGGGCGTTATTGGACCACACCGAGCGTTCCCTTTCTGCCTCCAGGTGACGTTCGAGGATGTGATCGCGGAGCCGGCGTCCGTGCGCAGCGGGGACCGGGTGTGGATCTGGAGCCACGCGCTGTTCGAGGTGTCGAGGGCGTGGATCTACAGGGCGGTGGCGGCGCTCCTGGCCGTGCCCGTGGCGGCGCTCTCCGGCCTGCTCTTTGCGCTGCTCAGCTGCTTCCACATCTGGTAGGTGCAGATCCTGCGGCGTTGTTGCGCTGCTGAGGCAAACGAAGGCTCCTTCACCACGGGATGCTCTTGTGCGTTGCTGTGGCAGGATGGTCGGCCCCTGTGCGCGCTGCGCCCTCATCGGCACCCGCTGGCTGCAGAGCCTGTGGAGCGTGGTGCTGGGCCTCCTGGTGCGGCCCTTCCTCCAGAGCGCCGGGAGATGCTGCGGCGGCTTCAGCATCCACTTGGCCAAAGAATGAGACCCGTACAGTGAATAGGGAGGACGCCAGGACCGGGTCGTGACATGTTCTTGTAAATAAGGTTGTTGTGAGTGTGTTTATTACAGATGCTGATGCAAAGCAGTGGGATATGCTGTGTAACTTAAATCGTGTGTAAACTCCATTAATGATGAGGATTGGTTTAATGTTCTCTTACATTTGAACTAAAGAACAAAAACTATTTGGAGCTACTGTGTCCTTTGGTTGTTCGTGTCCGAGTCGGTTCCTGTCTTTGTGCAGAGTCAATTTATATATCATTTATCAAACCAAATGTCTACGTTAAAGATACTGTACAACAGATTGTATTTCACTCGGCAAATTCACTGCAACATCAGTCAAACCTCTGAATATTTGATATTTTGAGTGAAAGTCTCTGAAGGCGTTTGTTTAAAAGTCAATGTGGCCACAAGAGGGAACCATCACTCTGGTTTAACAGACAGAGTGGGAAAATGATGAAGTGGAGCATTAATCTAAGCTCCCTTGTATAAAACTTTCTAATTATCATGGAAAACAAAATACTTACACAGTAAATAACAATGCTGTAAATGTTGAACAACCGACGACAGTGTTGTAAGGAATAATTATAATTTTGTGTGAATCTTTAAATACAGTTTGAAATCCTGTTTTACTATATACTTGTCAACAAGCATAAGAACAACTTTAAAAACGAGGAGGTTGAGAAATGAGCCAGTATTAACTTAGGCATATAATCATAAAAATAATATCATTATTATAATAATTCAGAGAGTGTTGGGGGAACCTGAAGACACCAGATGTAGGTTGTGTGTGTAGACGCTGCCTTTCACATCACAGCCACTAATCTGTGCTGCTCTGCTGGGTGCAGGCTATCGTCTGGACACCGCGTTTACGCGATCCGCTCAGGTCCACTTTCATCCCACACGAACACATCAGCGAGTGCCGGGTCCGAACACCCGAGGACCCGGCGGCCTCCTCAGCGCCAGGGTCCCGCTGCGCCGGACGCGTGCGTGAGGCTCCGCTGGCTGCTGCCCGTCTTGGAAGTGGACCTGCGCGCGGGGCCACGGCTGCAGCAGCGCATCCCGTCGCGAAACAGGGGGCCGGCGAAGAGCATGTAGATCCAGGGGTTGCAGCAGCTGTTGAGACTGGCCAGCAGCATGGAGATGATGAAGGCGGCGTCTGCGTGGGCGAGAGATCGGGCCGTGGGAAATAAAGAAGGATAAGACGAGGGGCTTGTTTTTATCGTTTCTATAGTAAATAATAATCTCACTAATAGATTTTGTTCTATAGACTATTAACATAATATTGGATGGGCATGATCTTGGTCCTCAGGCATTGGCAAGTATTGGCATTTATACACAAGTAACAGAAACATCAAATAAGACAAATGACTTAAGAACATGAACAATTTCATTACAACCACTCCATCATATGGGAGAGCACGTTGTCTCCTTCTCTGCTGAACACGAGGAGCTGTTCGCTTCGTGGCGTCCTGACTCCTTTTAGTCCCTTGATTTGTTGCGATAGCTGAGCTGTGAACACAGAGTTATGAGACACGTCCCACACATAAGTCAGGCCCGCTGTCCGGTGGAGCTGTGGAATTACGCTGAGCGTGGAGACGCCACAGCGTCTGCTTTGATCCACATCGCTTTGACGCACAGCGCATGCACGGCTTTCTTGTGCGTCCACAAATGAAAGCAAAGACTAATCTTGGCTCCGTTCGAGTCGCGGCACGAGGCACGTTTCTGCTCTTTAGAGACCGAAGTTTAAAAAGTGGGAATGTGGATGGGTTGATGTTGAAATCAGAGAGACGACTTGATCCCACCATCAAAGATAATTCTGAGGAAGAAGAGTTAAACAAATATTGTATAAGGTCTCCTTCGCCGCTGTTTTCAGCGTCTCGTTGGGATCGAAGCTCAGGGCGAGAGGCTTCGTTTTCACATATTAGCTCGACGTCCTGAGTAACGGGATAAACGACCTCCAGCGGGCCTGATTTTGAACTGTAGTCATTTGAAACACCCTTCACAGATCATATAATGAGATCTGCATTCCAATTTTAGTGCAAATGTAAAGAATGGTTGCAGTTACTAGAAATATAGTAGAAATTCAGCTTGAGTCCATCAGTTAAACTGTTTACAGCATGTGCAGAACTGGTTGTTGGAGAATTAAACAGGAACCTGTTTAGTTTAGCCAGAACTATATTTACATTAAAAGCTGTTATCTAGAAGGAGGTTATGAGGCATATTTCCTATATACTGCCTTGTGGTTAATGGGAGTTATGCAACTCATCACTGGGATCAGAGGGAGAAAGTCTTTGATGTCTTCACACAAGAGAGGAGGACGTGCTCTGAGCTGATAACCCTGTAAATGACACTCATATTTATCTGTGCGCATTCTGGGGAAGTCTGCAGTTAAACACCATTGTGTTGCAGTGGAAGTGCATGCATTCCAGTGTCCTTTCACATCACAGTCTCAAACAATGCTCTGCTGGTTGTCTCACTCAGCAACACTTAACACTTAACAACGTGTTTTTATTACATATGATTCTAATTAGGGAAATGTACGTAATGCAACGATTTGATGGACATGCAGTAATGTGCAGTGTGTTTTTAATGGTAAAGAACCAAATGCGCGCGCCGTCACCTTCTCTTGGTGCATCAGGATCCCACGCAGACCACAGCTGGACAAAGAAGAAGGGAGTCCAGCATGCGATGTACACCAGGACCACCACGAAGGTCATCTTCACTGTGCGCATCTTGGCTTTGGAGATCAGCTTCACGCTGCTCACCCGAGACAGAGGATGCGGCGCCTTGGAGGTCCTCGCAGTGAGCGCGAGGACGTGCCCCCTTCTCGTTTTCAAGTTGAAATTCTGCCAGATTTTAAGGCATATCAGGCCGTAGCAGACGCTCAAAATCGCCACGGGGACGAAGTAAATGGTCACGCTCATCCACGTGACGTACGCCTTGGCGCCCCACGGCTGCACAAAGTCTCCCCAGCAGTCGTACACTCCGCTCCCCACCTCCTTCAGGGAGAAGATGCAGGCTTGAGGAGCGCTGAACACCAAGCTGAGCATCCAGGAGGCGAGCACGCACGTGCGGTCCGTCCTCTTGGCCACCGCGCGCAGGGGTCGGCACACAGCCAGGCACCTGTCCACGGACATCAGCACCAGCAGGTACGTGGACGCGAACATGCCCACGACCTGGAGGTATTTGACCGAGCGGCAAAGCAGGTCCGGCCCGTAGAAGCGGAAGGTGATGTCCCAGATGAGCTGCGGTAGGACCTGAAAGAACGCGACGACCAGATCCGCGATGCTCAGGTGCTTCATGAAATAATGCATCCGCGACTGGGCGCGCTTGGTGGCGTGGACGACCCACAGGACGCAGAGGTTGCCCGTCACGGCGAGCAGCAGCACCAGGAGCAGGACGGCCACCTCCGCCTTGGCCACGTCTTCGTTCCGCTTCAGGGGGTTCGCCGTGCTGTTCCCCGCGTGGCTGTCGTTCACGCGACTCGCGTCGCAGCAGGACGCGTTCCGCAGCCGCTCGCGCTCCTCGCGTAAAAACGCATCCATCGTGCGTAAAAGCTCCGCTTTGCCGCAGCCGGCGCTCACATCACAAACTGTCCCGCAGCAGCAGCGCAGGCCAGTGAAGAGTGAACCGATCTCCCACCAAATCTACGGCTCACTAACTTCTTCTATTGATTCTGGTCGAACGGCGTGCGTTTAAATGAGCATCTGAAGCTGCTGAGGGGCCTCGGAGCAGAGTGTCTGTATTCTAACCGTGCCACTGCCCCCTCCCCTGCTCTTATACTCCTCTGATGGAGACTGTCTGCGTTAATCATGGCCAGACTGCATTTTACCATGCTCTCCCTCTCTCTCTTCTGTCTGTATGTCTGCACATTAAATGCACATTGTGACTTTGTAAAATCAAATGTCCCGGAACAACAGATGTTACTGAAATGACTCTCGGCACAAGGCAATAGGATCAGAAGGAGAACGAATCCACCATAAGGCTGCAGGAGTCACCAAATATGGAAGACGATGCAGCTGAACAGAACTACATGCGACACTGTGATGGTGTCCGTCAGATTTGTGATAAAGCAATGTGTTATAGTGTGGTAAAGGTTAATGTAGTTCCAAAACGTTTGGTGACATAAATCACAACAAGGGTCTTTGTTTGCTTTTACAGGAATTCTGAAACTATCAGACAACTGATGTCAACTTTCACACAGCATCATCAAAAACATCATGCTTTAGAAATAAAAGGTCCACTGTAGTTCAAATGAAACATATTTGTGTCATTTAAGCTGTGGTGTGTGGATGGTCTCCACTTTGTGGAACCACAAATAGACTGTCTGCTTTCACTTTTTTATCATACAACACAAACATGTGAACATCAGATGCACGGGGCCAAATATTTGTTCATCTGGTTTAGTTGGATCCCTGAGCTGAACAGCTACAGGTGCAGCGGCGCCCAGAACAGAACAGCCCTGTGCTGTGACTGGCAGGTCTGTGGCTCCGTGACCAGCACACGGTCTGTGTGAACGCTGCCAAGCAAAACCGCGTCCTGAACACGGTCCATTTTCTCTTTCCTTCCACTGCTTTTGTGTTTCATTGTTGAGCACGCGTTGACGTTTTGTCCGTCTGGTGCACTTTTACAACCCTCATTTCAGGAGGACGCTGGATGCTGCGTAAAATCGTCATATAAAAATTCATGCAGCGATTCACAAACCTCATAAAGACATGTTCTGTTTGCAGCAGACCAGAGACACCGGGAGGCTGCCGTCCACTCACCCTGTTCACATGTTGATGTGATGCCTGGTTCTGCTGAGGTGCTTCTGCTAACAGAGGTTTTCCCCATCAACACTTTAAATCTCTATGTGTTGGAATGTAATATATTCAGAAACAGCCTAATTTATAATCGCTTAGTTATAATAATAAGTAGTTATAATCAGGTCAATAAGTGCTTGTAAATGCTATGGTTTGTAAAACGGCAGACGTCAATATTAGAGCTTAAATCCTCAGACATTTTATTGAAACCCTTCATTCTGAGCACGGACATTTGCACCAAAGTCTGAGATGATAATTGATATAATTAAACACACTGTCTTTTCTGATGTGACGTCTATTAAAGCCTATTAAAACTTTCATATATGCAGCTTTTCAAAGGTGATCTTTTATTTATCGTGGGTTTAATATACTCATCTGCTTCACAAACTCCCTGTTTCACCTTGTTCAGCATATTTTGAAGGGACTTGAATAATTGCTCCTTTTGGTTCTGTGGAATCAATGGGACCGTGTGAGAGTAAATGCAAAAAAACCACACAAGACCCACTGAAACTTAATAATGAAGCTCATTAATTAACAGTTTCTAAACTTAAAACTTGTTCATTACATAACTAAAGTCATAACTTATACCAACATTTTGCGACACAAAGTTATTATAAAATAAAATTATAATTATAAAATTATAATAACTGCCCCAGCAGGGATGAAAGTCCACCCTCTGGGACCCTGTCGGAGACGACTGCAGCTTCTTGCACCATTCACAGAGACTGCAGCCTGCTGTAATGTCCTCGGCTGACAACCAGTGACATGCACAAAGCCACAGGTTCTGTTTGGGAGCTGTTGGTGATAAGCCATCATCTGTCCTACCTGGGACCTCATCACTGTGGAATGAGCCCCTTAGGCCTCGGTGAGCCGGGACCTTCAATAAAACTGCACTGTCCTTGTGGCAATTATAGTCATTATTCTACAAGCAGTCTGGCTGCTGCAGGCTTTTACTGTAGCAGTAGCTGAGGTTTTTGTACTTAAATGACGTGTATAGGCTCCTCTGCATTTGATCGTTTTATATATAATGGTAAGGTAATACGGGGTCAAGGAGCAGCATGCGCCAGACTCATGTTCATGTTATCGACAGGTGTTAATTAACATCATTTGAGAAAGTCAATAATGGGAAAAGCTCATACAGAGCAAGTCAACCATCATATAACACAAATTACTACAGTAACAGTAATTACTACAGTATTACAGATATTTGTATCTGGCTACGTGACTTAAACGATCCTGGACAAAGACACAAAGGTTCCTTTTCAACAGTAAAACATACCAGTTGCAGTTACCACAGCAGCTGCTTTTACTGTGCGAGACCTGCTTTTACTGGTTGCATTAGTTTTGTTTGTGGAATCTCTGACATCTTGCTTTGCTTTTCATTAGAAAACAATTCAAGCTTAATCCGCTTGGAGAGGACGCAGAACACTTGTCACAGCGCATCGCGTGGGGGCAGCTCTCGGCCTCTTGGTTCCAGTGGCAACGGTTATTTCACCAGGGACGGTTGTTATTATGTTTACACACAGCAAAGGCTGCAGCAAAGGTTTTTAAATCCACAGACAATGAGCGTTGAACAAGAAGAGGCCTTTTCCTTTAAGTATAAAACAAATAGGACTGCAGAAGTTACAGAACAAAAGGTTAAATCCAGTGACTGGGACTTCAAGTCATATTGTGACAGTTGATATTATTCTCTTATCTCCACTAGAGAACATGCCAAGTTTTGCCCTCTTGAAAAGAAGGCAGAAAAAACAACAGTTGGCACAAATGAAGCGAAATCTAGACAAACATCTTCATCAGATCATCTCCTGCCTGCAGCTGATCACTACATGGTAACACTAGACCCAGACTGGTGCTGTTGTTAGATACATCAGACATCACTTATCACGGCCAGAGTTGCATGTTTTCCTTATGACAGTTGGAGCCAGAGAAGAAAATATTTTTGGGACCTTTAAAAGTAGTTGCAGGAGTTAATCACTGCTGGTTACAGGAGGAGGCAAATAAGCCGCATATCTTCACAGTGAGGATAGGACGTAACAGCCAGAACAAATTGAGTAAAGAGCATATGATACAATCTAATCTCGTTAAACTATGACTAAACTGTAGGGACCTTTTCAGAGAGAAACCAATCCATTTAAAAAATAAATAAATAAAAGAGAAAGAGACATCAGTGTGTTTCCGCCATAAAACATCTGAGGAAGATTTAAGATCGCTCCTTTTTCTGGTTTCCACCAATTCGACATGGTTTTCCTGAGTTTTTTTAAATAACATCACTGCTCACATAAGTCAGAATTAATCAAAGCCAAAAATTTGCTTTCATTTATGTGACCTCCTGCAAGTAACATATGATCCTTCCAACCAAAAAGTAAATAATACCATGTTTTTAGATCATGGTGTCAAGTATTTGACAGATCCGGTCACATCGTCGTCAATGGGAAGTTTTTAACAGTCACGCTTCAAGCGGCATCAGACGAAGCGCGTCTGCATGTGAACGTTGGTGCCGTTTTGACCCACGACACTCCGCTTGGTGCCACTGTCCGCTGCGACCCGCTGTCCACAGGAAGAGCAAAGGCCAAGAAGACAAAAAAGAAACCCGGCGGAGGCGGAACACGGAGCGTCTCAAATGTGGGAAAGTGAATCTGCATCTGCATCTCATCTGCATCGAGACAGATGACATCCACTAGCGAAACGCTGGGGAAAATCTCAATCGGTTCTGCTCCTGACCATTTACATAACAGACCCACGGGGCGCTGCACTTAAAGGACAGACATTCCAGTCACAACGTTGAGCAGATGCAGTTCACACGCAGCGGGAGGACCCCAGTATCTGCACGGCAGCAGGACGTATTTGCCCCAGAGCGACTTTTACTTTTACTCTTTGTCACGACTCCATCGGAGGTAACGGTCGAACCGACTGCAATGAGCGCCGTTCATGTTTGGGAGGAAGACTTCTGCATCTACCATGTCTCAACCATTGACCAGTTGTTCATCACAACCTATATCATCTCTTATGGTCACATCCATTAAGCTAATAGAGTCCAAGTCCAGCCAACATCAAACAATTCAAACATCAAACCAATTTGTAATCAGGGAATTTCAACCTATTACAAACACCCTCATTTGTGATGTAATAGTTACATTTGTCAGTGGACCTTGGTAGTTGTGCTCATCACTGGTCTGGAGGGTCTACATGTACCTTACTGGGAGCTGACCAGTCCAGCTGCTTCTGGAGTCATGTACCTGTAAATACACAAAGGAACCCAGTACGGACCCACAAAGTAGAAAACGCAGCAATTTAGAAATGCCTCCCAGACTAATAAAATAAATAAAACACAGAAACCCACGACGGGCCTAAGGTTCTACTAGAGGTTGACACAAGGATAGGAGTCCCAGTGGTTCTGGGATTAGACCAGTGGTCACGTAGACAAAAATAAACGTCACGGCAGAACAATCATATTTGTTGGTTGGATGAAACAGCAAACAGTGGAAAGCAGTAAACAGCTGAGGTAATCACAGCAGCAGCCTGGAAACTATGCAGAATCTAAACAGCACCGCGTTTGACCCAAGATCACGCACAGAAGCAGAGAAAATGGCCGTTCTCTGCTGCGTGGCGACCAGGCGACGTAACGAAAACAGCAGATCCACCTGAAAAAAGGAGAAACGAGGAGGAGGCGTCTGATGTCGCTGGCTTTTATTGACACAACGTTGCGTTAAGTGAACGCACAGCGTCATAAACACAGCTGTGGAGAACTCTTATTAAGCATTTTAAATAACTCAACAACTGTATTCTGACTAGGAAGAATTACTGTTTAAGATATTTACAATTACATTTTAACTGGCCACAATTTACTTTCGGATATCTGAAATGACGTCATTAGTGTCACTGCACAGACTCAGCACTGATTAGTGTATTTCTGTCCAGTCAAAACTGTAATTTAAGATTGTTTAAAATAAAACTGCGTGGACCTTCAAGCTTCCAAAATGACGATGCTTCCACCTACAGGCCACAAGAGGTAATTAAGACTCACGACAACTTTAATAGACGCAATAGACGTTAACTAATCGCTAGAGTAATTAGATAGTTACATCGCAGTGGCCAGATTCATTTCTAGTGACGAGGTTTTCAGTAGCAATGAAAGGCACCACCATCATTTCAATATCGAAAATGGTCGTTTTGAGAATTATTTTCGATATCAACCCACACTCTATACTATCAATTCAGACTGAAACTAATCTGCACCAAGTGGCTGCTTTTGATTTTCGTATTAATGTGTTTTCCAAATTTCTATTCTTGCAGCTCTTGTTAACCAAGATGTGGGTAAAGTCATATCTGACCAGTAGGTGGCAGCGCAGAGCCACAGGATTCAGAGGTGGGTGAAGAAAACGTAAGACTGAGAGTTACTTCAAACAGCTGTGGATGGACGGTCATCTCCATTCTGCTCTTAGTTTGTTCAATCACAAGTCAAATGAAACACGTCAGGTTTGATTTGTTTATTGTTCTGTTTGTGCAAGGATAATCATTACGAAAAATCTACACACTAGAGATGATAATATATCCTTTTAACTATCATACAATGTTATTTATACAAGTATCCAAGTATGTATATATTCATTCCAATGTACCTATTACACTTTAAAGATGTATTGACCAACAAACATCATCAACAGTAAACAAGATCATCTAAACACCCACGCAGCCTAAAGAGACCATGTGTAATCTAGGGACTAAGAAAGCTTCAATGATACCGATGTGCTCTATCACGGTTCTAGTCTGACTTCAAAAAGAAAACACAGAACCTACGAATGCGGCACAGGTCTCTGTTGCGTCTTCAGGTGCATTAGTCGCTTTGATGTGAAGGAGGAAATTTTACTCGTCTGTTGAGGTAACACAGCTAAACTTCTTATATATAGAGATGACGATGTTATGACAACGTTGTGCTATTTTTTATCTTTACTTCCACAGATAACTGTAATAATAACTGTAATGCTCTGTGTTTTACTGTAGATGTACTGTAACCGCCTTATAGCAGGCATTAGAAGGACTGGAGCCTAAAGGTGGTTTCACTCTGAAACACCATCCAGCCATAGGGTCCGACACTGTGAAGCGGGGTCTCTGCCCGTAAACGGTGCCCGAGAATATAGGACACCAGCACTGCCTGGAATCTGCATGGTCAGTGGTCCAATATTCCCCTAAGTGTTCCCTGGTAATGGAAGAGGAAACCAGACACAAGTCCAAGCATCTCTGGACTCCATTGTCAGGTTTTAGCAAACACTAAGTAAACACAAGTATTTTCCAGTGTGTCCCTTTTTGAATCTATAATGGTATATTCCTTTAAAAAACAATAATAGATTTTAATTTGTCTGTATTTCAGTGGAATAATTATTTGTCCACCAAGAAACCAACAGTAGCCCTCCTACCTACAGTCTGTGTTAAATATTCAGCACACAGCCCCGGTGTCAGTTTGTTTTGCTGTATTGGGCCGTGATGGTCGTCACAATCGCTCTGGTCCCACAGTGGTCTTCACCCTTTTGACCTCAGAACCGACGGGAGCTACATGTTACCCTGTTTGTCGGAGGAGGAGGAGGAGGTGGAGGGTGACGGGGAGGGGGCTTTGGGGAACACCCTGTCAGTGGGGGTGATGCCTGGGCTGCCCAGGCCGGAGGAGCTGGAGCTGCTGGAGCGGTGTGGCCCCTGGCCCGGTCCGATCACGGGCGCGGGCCGGACCGGCCTGACGGGCGGGGGCCTCAGCGGTGCGCTGGGCCTGCGCGCCGAGACGGCGGGCTTGAAGGTGGTCATGGTCTCCGAGGAGGAGGAGCTGCTGCTGCGCCGCTGCGCCGCGTCCGGGTCGCGGATCACCATGGTGTGGAGCGGGCTGCCGGGCGGGTCCGGCGCCGCGCCGGGGTGTTTGAGCGGCTCCAGCGTGTCCAGGACGACGTCGGGGGCGTGTTTGGCCACGTTCTGCCGCTCCAGCTCCCGCAGCTCGTGGAGAGCGGTGTTCATGGTTTTCTCTATGTCCTGAAAAGACAACGCCGGGATTTAGAAACTGACGTGAAACGACAGTATCAAACGCAAGAAGCCGAATCTCACTTGTGCGACGGGACCAACCTCGGCCAAGGCCTCGGCCTCCAGAGCCTTGTGGTCCCCTAAGCTGGTGTGGCGAATGGCGCCGGGCGACGAGCGCTGGGCGTGGCTGTTGACGAAGGCCTTGCGCTCGGGGTGAGCGCCGAACGTGGTGAGCCGCCGTTTCTCCGGGCTCTCCGTGGGGCCCCTGCTGACGGCCATTTTGTGCGGGCTGCAGGGACGGGGCATCACGCGGGGCGGCTGCTCGGCCGCTCGGGTGGGGCTATGGCAATCGGCGCCGTTCCGGTGGCGCGGGACCGCGGCGCCGTCCGATCGCACCCTCACCCTGAGGAAGCGTTTAAAAAACGGACTCACACTTCCCATAATTCACTACACATTCTCCCCTCTGAGCATTTTGGCGCTCAAACCCACCTTCCCAGTGCGGCTCCGAAGCGGTGCTCGGGCGTTTGCTCGTTCCTGGATGGGGCTCGGTCATCGTGGGGCAGCCCACTGCCCGCCTCACTCTCACTCCTGTGCATGCCGTCTGAGAACGCGTCATCCCTGAACAGACGAGAGGCTGGCCTCATCAAACACCACAGCTACAGTATTAGCTCGTGCTACGGCGAAAGATAGACATAATACCCAGAGCAATAGAAACAGACAAGCTACATCCACAAGCACCACATTGCTCCGTTCAGAGGTGAGTGGATTCTTTACGTTGCCCTCGACTCACATGTCTTGCACCACTATGTACTGGTGTGGGATCAGCCCATCCACTCCGTTGTGTCGGCCCTCCCACCAGTCCTCAGAGGCTCGCAGGTACAGCAACAGAGAGGCTCCCTTCTTGAAAGAAAGTTCTCTTGGACTTCTGCCCACGTAGTCGAACTTGGCTATGGCCTCGATCTGTTCCGGCTCTGCAAAACAAAGCATCCGACGCGACTCAGGAACTCTGGAATATTTGCCCCGCTGTCTCTGTGTAACTGGCTGAGGGTGCAGGGTGGTTCACCTTCATCGCTAGTGTTTGGCCCGGTGCCGTTGTCGACCTCATCGAGTGCTCCTGGCTCACTGTGGGGACTTTCACTGAACGAAGGAGACCAAACATTCAAAAGCCAAAGAAGAAAATATTGTTTCTACAAATCTGCAAAGATGTAAAATAAACTGGAACTTTGAGAAATAAAGGCTGGAATAAATGTCAACGGACGACCAGAGAAACAAACCACTTCATTCACATTAATTTCAACTTCTTACTTACCAGTACTCTTCCCCTCCAGCCATGCACTTCTCATACACGGGGCCGTCCAGCTCACGCAGTGTCGGGAAGATGCCCTCATGGTGAATGATAATGGTCTTAATGACCTCATTAACGTGAGCTTGGCAGGCCACGGGGTCCTGCTCATCTGGTATAGGCATCAGTGTGGGGCCAAAGCAAATAGCTAGGTTATAGGGGTCCATCATGTTTTCATCACTGTACTGAGAGAGGCTGGAGAGACAGAAGCAGGGAAGGTGATGACTCGGCCCGGCCCACTAGAACCTGTGGGGATCCTGGAGTCGTGGGACTTACTGGTTTAGAAACGCAAACAGGTACCGCATGACAATGATCACAGGCCGCTGAAGAGTCACCACTATCTGCTGCAGGTGATGTGCTCGTTCTGCACCCGAGTCGAGCTCTAAGAAGACAAATACAAAGATGAGGTGAAGCACTCGCAGAACCCAAGTGAAGTGATGCTTCCTGGGAACGTCTCTCACTGGTTGTGGATATGAGGTCGAGGAAGCGCTCCTTGGGGAACAGCGGGTTCTCAAGGCCCCTGAAGTAGAGCTTGAGGACGCCGGCCACGGAGTTGATGTCATGATCCGCCTGATCGTCCACCAGCGGATCCTCACCTTTAGACGCAGGATACACGTGATCCACAGGCAAGAATGAGCCACTCTCTACTGCTAATCAGCATTCATGTACTCATAACACGACTATGACGCAAGCTCTTAATGCGAGCTTCCAGGTAGGAATGCAATTTTATTTCCTCATTTACATTTCGTACGTTATGTATTATGAACCTAAACTGATTTACATGTCTCATACACGAGCGTGTATACATGTGGCGCATCAGCTCTTTATCTGCACTCTGGAGACCAACGGGAGAGACTGTGGCTTCTGAGGTGAGCGTAACAAAATTTAAAATCAATCAGGAGAAAATGGCCAACTACGCTGGGACTCACCTCTTTCAAATGCATTTTTAATATCGTTGACTTCGACCTGGGAGCCTGGAACTCGAAATATGCCCTGCTGCTGAAGACCTGCGGACGGAACGAGCCCTCGGTGTGAAATGGAAAATACTCACCCACTCACTTCTCTGAAGCTTAAACACCAATACTAACCCAAAGAGAGAGGAGGACCTACCGTACAGGTTGATGTATCGGATGCAGCTCTCAACCACCACCGGTATGGGCTGCCCTGAATCCTACCGTGGCAAAAAGAACCAGTAGGTCATGATCCAAGTGAGTCAAAAGGAAAAGTCATGCTGTCATCAGAAGCCTGAGTCAGTCCCCAGCCCCTTAAATGATCAGACTCAGAGCAGTGGTGACTTAATGTACAGAGTAAAAATATGCAGAACACGCTACGTTAGAATTGCACTGCCTTATATGTTACTGTTAAATGTTTATGGAAACACAGAATCCCAGCAGGCACAGAAATACGGTTAGCATTTTGATGATCCCACCCGCCCAAAAGACAGTGTACCTGACTCCGGGCACGGACATTCCGTCTTCCCCTGGGCAGAGAGCAGTAAGGCGCGTAGACAGAGGAAGAGAGGCAAGAACAACCACAACAGGTTAGTGAGAGAGACAGCTCGTACAGAGAGAGAGGAAGAGGCCTGGCCTGAGAGCGTAGCCGAAGCATCAGTGCCTTGTGGGGTGTGAGACAGGCGGATGTGGCTGGAAGGGGCGTGGGTGGGAAGGAGGGGGACGCCCGAGTGGCTGCGTGAGAGAGGACTGTCTCACCAAGACCTCTGAATTCAAGCCGGATTTCACTTCATATGCCCTTTATTGTCTTAATCAATTCATTGATTTGAGCTATAAAATAAAAATATTTACAATGGTAGATATTTTTATATTATTCTATGTATCATTTTTCAGCATTCAGCACTCTGCTAAACTGTAAACTGTAAAAATTGAGGTTTTCTATCCTATTCTATTTTTAATATGCTAGAAGCTGAACATTTCGATTTAGCATCATAAAAGAGGAGAAAGTGCGTTTTGCATTAAAGGGATCTTAATTGTTTAAATTAAAGCCGGTGCATCATCAGCAGAGTGTGTGTCTTTCACAGCCACGACTGGTACAAGGCCAACCAATTAATTCAGTGTCTGGAGTCTTGCAAGGGTTAAACCTGCACTGGTGCTTTTACATCGAGTCATCTTTACAACCCGTTTGACTGTTTTCCATCTGTCCCTGTGATAACAAGGCATTGAGCAAGAGGAAAGTCAGCGCACGAGCGAGCCAACGTTTGGGTGGAAGAGTGGTCGAAGGCAAGAGAGCCCTGAAGGACTGCTAGTAAACAGCTGAGCTCATGGAGAGACAAAGAGCGCAGATGGGCCAATACCTGAATGAAGGCCTCCATATTGCCGTTAAACAGCTTACTGTTATAAATGGAGCGAGGTCTAGCCTTCCGCATTCTCTGGGGTTTAGGGGGAAGAATGGGAGGCCTGGGGAGATGGTGGGGGGTGTATGGTTGGTACATGGTAAATACGAAGAACTAGCCGTTACAAATCATATTCATTCTCGCCTGAAGTTAAATAGGAATTATACAGAAAAAAACACAATGTATGTCACAGAATTCTGCTTTAGGTATTATTCATCAGGCTTTATACAAAACTAGGCTAAAAAGCTGCTGGTGGAGGTCAACCTCCTAATGTGACTATCTGCAAGACAGGAAGCAAGGTCAATGTTCTCCTACGACTCACATTTACAGCTATGAAGAACAAATAAATACACATGCATGCATTTCATGTAATATGCTACTAATCAACACTAGTAGAAGCCTGGAGTCCATTAACTGTAAGCCTTTCACAACAGAAGGACATTCTCAACTCTCTGGCATTTAGCTTAGATATTTTTATTGATTAAAGCCGGAGGAACAACTAACAGCAGCACCCTCTGTAATTAAAATTCAACCCATTGTTCCATAAATAAAAGAAGGTACGGCTGCAGGCCCGTTCCCTCACTGTGATCTCATTTCCACCACATTACAGGGAGGATTTTACACATCGTCGCCTACTTTATTCGCCCTGTTGTCCACTGGACATCTTACCTCGTTGTTCCATATTCAGCCCGATCCCCTGGAAAGACAAAAACACAGCAGAGAAAGTGACTGAATTACAACATGTTAGTTTTACATTCGCAGAAGTGCTGGGCGACCACACAGCACTGGCAGATGGGAGCGGAAAGGGGTGTTCTGAGAAAACGGGCATCTATTGAGGCCGGGCTCAATGGGGTGAGCGCCGCGGCTGCATTTGACTCTCCGCCAGGCAGCGGTCATTCAGCGGTCGCCCTAGAAACAGCACAAGAGCCCCAGAAGGGGAACGGCCTGCCTGCTCGCTCTGCAGAGTGCAAAACGTATCCAGGGGCAACGGGGGAGCAAGGCTGAGGGAGAGCGAGCCGATTTGTACGGTGTCATGATTTCACCGTATCTGCGCCTCGTTGCCCGTCGCATGCAAACACAATGCAGGCCTAAAGTGATCACGGCGGTGCGTTCGAGGGCCCGGTTCACGTGCGGAGCTGCTTCCAGCACAATCCTACTCTATGTCACACACACACACACACACACACACACACACACACACACACACACACACACACACACACACACACACACACACACACACACACACACACACACACACACACACACACACACACACACAATTCAACCGCTGAGGCAGATGCTCGGCTGACACGTAACCAGGGTCTGTGCATATAAAACAGAATGATGTAACAAATATCTAGAGCCATTGAGTAACTAATTTCCTTGACTAAGCGGTTCCTTCCACATAAACCACATGTGCAATAAATATGTATATATGAACACAGTTGGACTCACCTTCCCCTAGCGTCTGCTTCAGGAGGTCATGCTTGGCCTGCAGCTTGATAATGAGGTTGCTGCCATTGATGTACTCCTTGTATTTCTGCGGAGACAAACACATCACACAGGAAACGGTGACGTGGCGTCCGCGCGCAGCCCCTGCCCCGTCACTGGCCGAGGACTCACGGTGAAGTAGAAGCCCTCGGTCTCCTGCTGATTGGCCCGTCTCTTGGCGATGTTCGCCTTGCTCATGTAGGAGTCGGAGGAGGCCGACTTGACCGACTCCGTGGACTGGCTGTGCTGGAAGGCCTCGGAGACGTCGAAGTCCTCCACGGTGAGCATGTCCTGCAGGGTCTGCAGGGTGGCGTCGAGGGTCTTCCTCACCTGACACAGCGTGCGCACAGGAAACACCAAGACGAGTCGAATCACGGTTCACTGAAGTGCACTTCAGCGTCTCAAACCAACTCTACCAACAGACCACTGCAGCCATTTACACAGCAGCTGACTGACACACTGTAACACAAGCAAGTAATTAGCTTCTTCGCACGACACCTCATGACATGAAAGATTAACTCTGCTGCTTCGCCGAGGGGGGGCGGAGAGTGTTGCACGCTGACGCACACGGGCGACCTTTAAAACAGGCCTCCGTGAGTCACGGCGGCCTGGGTGACTCCAGGCCCAGAAAAGGAGCGTGAGGTCAAAGATGCATGTGGGTGAACGCGGGGCGATGGGAGTGAAGCGGTTTGACGCCAACTCCAGGTGAAAGGACAGAGGCCGAGGCTGGAAATTTGATGAGCAACATGCTGGGAATGACACTCATTCAGTTAGAGGGTCCTTGAAGAGACAACAGACCTCGAATTCTGTTTATTGTCCTTCCGTCCCAAAAAGGACTGTTTAACCTGCTTTGTGAGCTTAATGAGGAGGATCCGCTTCCACAGCAGCGTGCTTCTGCAGCTCATCTGGGTTGTTTTGCTCCCTTTGGCCACGGCCAGGCTCCCTGTCCCCATAGGCTTTGTGCAGTTAAGCTAACCCAATGCTAAAAATCATTTTGCATAACAGAAAGTGTTCATCTATAAAAAAAAAAGCTGATGTCTGCTGCTGTGTTGCAAGTTATTCAAAATGCAGAGCAGCAGATATGCATCTTCAGGACATCTTCCTGCTCAGCTACATGTGGTCGCACAACGCCGATTGAGCGATAGCGCTTTCATTTCCTGCATTTTCACCCTTTCAACTTCGGCTCACACCACTTATGCAACACCAGCCTTCGTGTTCTGATTCATGCATTCTTCTACACCGTGCGACTAGCTGGGCCTTGTCAGCCGCAGCGAGGCACAATGGACACAATAGCAATCAACGTGCATTAGGGGGAAAGAGCAGATATGCTTATTTTAACAGGTTCAAGCTTCACATCTACCCAAAACCTACAAACTCAGCTCACAACTTGTGAAAATATAAGTCTAAATGTTATGTAATGACCAAATGACTATAAAAATAAATATATTAATATATATCTCCGCAGATTTTGCCACTTGCTCCTCTCTAGGCAGAAATAAACTCAGAAAAGGCCACTTGCAGTGAGTTGGCCTCATCCTGAAACGAAGCGTGGACATTAGACGCTTTCAGTGCTTGGGAGAATTCCGCCCACAGAACCTCTCACCTCTTCATTTTCTATCTTCAGCGTGGCCAGGCGAGACTGCAGCTGGTGGTAGCGCATCAGGAGCTCTGTCTGGACAGGCTGCTGTGCGCTCACCTGGCACACCTGGGATAAAGGCACAAGGGCAACAGCGCCGTGAGGATTGAAGCGGGGGGGCAACAAACACGGGATAAACCCGAAATAAAGCGCTAAAGCCTGCAAACAGAGCCCTTTCGCAAGCGCCGCCCGGCCCTCGGTGACTCACCTCGTCTCCCATGTGCGGCTGGTAGTCGAAGCGCGCCGGGGGACAGAAGATCTGACTGTGCGCGTCCATGAACTTCAGCTTGTCCCCTCTGATGTCGGCGGCGTCTACCGCTCCTTCGATTAAATCCAAGCCCTCGTGGCGGGAGGTCTCCAGGCTGTACTCTGCAGACAAGTAGGTCCTCATGGTCCGTGCCAGGCTCGCGTGGTAGCCTAGATCACAGCACTGGGCGGAGGAACGAGGAGGAACAGTCACTAAAACGTGACTGTTAAGCCGAATGCAGACGCTGCACAACAAAGAGCGGAGACTCACGTCGATCATATCGGACACGTCGTGGATGTAGTATTTTGCCACCAGGGCGTTGGTGGCTGCTAGATTGAGAAGATAATCATTGCGAGCCTTTGTGCATTTCAGCTTGTTTTCGAAGTACTTTGCTTGTCTCTAGGGAGAAAGAAGCAGCGAGAGTCCATCAAAGCAGGATGTTAGACCCATCTGAGTGTACCAACAGATTGCATCACTTCACTAAACTAATTTGATCTTGAATAAGTCAGCGGGTTGTAAGTTTCGCTTTGGCAGCGGGCGCTTTGTGCGCGCGTGGACCAGACCTTCTCCTTCATTTTCTCCATCTTCTTGACGGAGCTGCGTCGCTGCGGGCGCTCGTCGTGGCCGTAGCGCAGCAGGCCGCTGCTGATGTCATTGGCCTTGCCGATGTGCTTCTCCTCCTGCTTCTCCGCCTCCTTCAGCTTGCTCTCGGCACTGAGGCTCTCGGAATGGTACATGTGGTACGTCTTCATCACCTGGGGAGCACAAAGTCACGCGTGAGGAGGGGAAACGATGCTGGAGCAATGGAAGGATGTCATACAGATTAAATCTAATGAGTGCACAAACAAAATACTAATTTAAGGTGTGAAGTCACTCTGTCTCATGCCAATAACTTTTTTATTCATAAACTGAAACCCATGTGAATATATTTCAGGGCATTTTTAGCTAAATTCTACATTTTAATTTCGTCCCAGTCACGTCTCACATGAACTCATGTACCTGTCAAAGAGCTCAGGCAGCGCAGCTCACTCATTCTCACGGGAGCTCCACATTATGATTGACATTTTCTGACTGAGCTGAAGGCAGCGAGCTCAGCGTGTCTGTCTGATGGGAGTGCCCTGGTTCTTTAGCCAGTAAATACACTTCCCACTAATGTAACACAAGCACTTGATGTTTTACTACAACCGCGCTCCATCATGGCTCCAGTCCGATTTTTATCAGATGAAAGTTTTCCAAATCGAACTCGAACTCACATTTTAGGGTGTTAATAAAAACACATGCAAATGTGTAATCAATAACGCAGACAAAAAAAAAAAGAGAGCAAATTAAACATCCATTCCTCCATCACTCCATCGCTCTCAGGTTCTGGTTTCCTAGCAACCATGAGTGAAACGGACGAGCAAAGGACAGCGAGATCGATCAGGAGGGAGGTTACGAAGTGACAGTAAGCAACCTCCTCCCTCCGCTGCTCAAGAAACAAGAAACTCCTGGATTCCCACCAAGCGCCAGCAGCAAATCAATGGCAGCGGCCAGCAGCCTCACTTTACGCTTAACACACGGCTGACAACAACAGCAAACAAATGATTAAACTCCCACTTAAGCCATAAAACGTTAGTTAGCCCGAATAGAATACTCAAATTCCTTGTGCTGCAGTTTGTGTGTGGACGCTACAGACAGACTTTTAATAATGCACGAAGAGAAGACAGAGAAAAATCAATGTCAGTATGGCGGCAAAGTGCTGTATAATGTTACATGGGAGAATATGCCTCATGCCAATATCACTTCCTCAAACCTATTTGTGTTTTGGACTCGTTTACTTGTTTGTAGCATGAAAAAATCTCAATCTGAATCATGCAGAATTTTATATTAGCACTTGGTCGCTGTGATTTGAAGTTGTGTCTGTTTGATGGCCAACTGCGATGTTTTAATAATAATGTTGGGACTCCTCTTTCCGTTTGGGAAAGTGACTGACTGCATGATCGTGTATTTGCATCCTGCAGTTGAACTCTCTGAGCAGCCGAGCTGAGGGGGGCGGAGCTCTGGTGCGCTCCCGCATCCAGCAGAGGAGACCCCCGCGTCGCCTCCGGGCGCAGCTGCCTTCTATTACGTTTTCGCTGCAGACGGCGCACAGCAGGGAGCCGCGTGTGACGCATCTGCTACCGGGCACATGCACGACTGCGTGCAGCGGCCCAACCACCGCGGCAGCTTGTGTTGGCCGCGAGCACCGTGCACCCCCGGACACAGACTGCTGAGCGTGCATGAAGCGCAGCCAGGGGCGAGAGCGAAAGGATCCACGCCAAGAGCTAGGATGCTAATTATACGTCCTATTGTGACCTTAGGCGAAGGGACAATGACCTTAGGCTGCTTCACGGACAGAGAAACGCACACTAGGATCTTTAACTTACCGTGTAGAGCTCATTGGTGACTTTCACTAACTCCTCATGCATCTGCACCCCGATGTCTTTGCTCTATTAAAAAAAAAAAAGGCAGATATGAGTGACAGTAACGGTGCATTTCAATAATAAATGAAAGCTGGTATTCAAACATGTAAGAATAAGAGTTTGGTTATTTGATAGAACTGCCATTCTGCGAATGAGGAACCGGGAGGCGAGGCGGCAGCGATTTGTACGTGTGAGGGATGTCAGCGGGCGTCGGAGCGCTGTGATTACTCTGCACCAGAAAAGATCTAATACAATGCCCAAAGTGCACAGGCAGACAGAAATAGAACGGTGCAGTAACTGCAGAACATCTCCCAAGAAGCAGAGTCACAGCCCCAGCTCGGTTACCGGGGCTAAGAGCCGATGATGAATTGGACCCGTCTCAGGATAGGGCCCAGAGCCCAGGAGGAGGCCTGGGTCACATACAGCATACAGGCTGATGCTTCAGCGCCATTAAGCCACAGTTTATGTGATATTGTTGCAATCTATTGGTAAATGTTGAGGGATATTGATGATTATATTAAATATATTGCTAAATGCTCATTTAGTGCAATTAGCAGCTTTATCATAATTGGGTTTTTCCACAAGCAGTTGTTTGGTTCTCCTACTTGTGCTGGGAATGCAATTCTCATCACGACTCCCATCGTGACAGTGCACATCCCCCTAGAGAGAATAAATTACTAAGCACTCGTGCGACTGTCAAGCAGAGCTGATCTAAGACACCCAGAGCACACGGTTTCCTAGAGCCCCTGAGTCACAGGCACTGTGGCGCTGTCACATGTAGCAGACGCTAACCACGTTGCTGCTACGCGTCAAAGGAAATGACACGGCCTTTGTTGCTGAAGCTCTGAATTAAACAAATCTCATCTAAGTTGATGAATGAGGCCCTGAACGAGACCGTCGGGGTTCGTGTTGGTTTCGATCGTGCGCGTTTAAATTCAGAGTTTGACCTTTTTGAAGAGTCTGATTACGTCCTCGCCCACGTGTGCCAGACGGACAATGACGTTGTTGTTGTAGATGTCGCTGAGCGTGGCATGGTCCCGGCTCTCCCTCCTGGTCTGGTCCAGAACCAAGTACCAGCAGTTCACAGTGGAGAGGAGGTTTTGGTCCTTTCTGGAAGAGTCAAGGGAAAACCTCATTACTGTGTGTTTAATGTTTATTGTTGCTGTTTGACACCATTTCATGCGAGAACTTTACAACTGAGAGATTAGCAAACAACAGAACCCATCTGGTAGATGTAAAGTCAGCTGGACACGATAAACAAAAGTTAATGGCTGATTCAGCTCACTCAGACACTCGCTGGGTATAACAGAGGACGAATCTATCACACATTACAGGCTTTTACATGTTTTCACATATTAGAGGGCGAGAGCTGCTTGCATCGGGTGAGGAATCTGCAAAAATAAGGCAGCTGTGCACACACACAGAAGTCATGCTGACTGCACTTGCATCCATGCTCCAGGGAGCATGTGAGTTCAATTATCCTCACACCAAAGACTTCGTTTGTCTTTGCTTCCATGCACCTTCTTTAGAGAACAGTCCCCCTGTTCTTTCTAACCACCAACGCTGCAATACAGAGGTGCTAAAACATGTTACACTTTGTACAGCAGAATGTGTAATAGTACATGTACTTTATTTCTCATAGTATTAAAAATGACTCCTTACTTATATTTAGCAGTAGCTGTGTGCTGCCTTTTTTAAGTTATACATATTCATGCAACGTAATGTTCACATTATCTTATGTCACATGTAAAACAAAGACTGATAGTCAATTTGTCTAAACGTGATGACATCAGCGTATCGGTTTGTACCTGTGTCACAGATGCAGTTATTTTTGACTCTCAGTTTGAGCTGACAGGTTTTTTGTGAACTGCTGTAATATCTTTGATCATTTGTGTCTCTGAAGAACTTGATTCCAGCTTTCATCTCTTTTTAAAGTGAATAAAAGATGTTTTTCTGTCCTGGTGATGCAGCTTCATCACTGTAGAACTGCTTGTTTTTAAGGGTGGGCTTCTGTTGTTTAATACAACCTCTTCTCATCCAACTGGACTATTTCAGTTCAGATTTTGTTGCCCGGGAGAATTCTGGAGAAGTTGGCCGAGATTATAGCCTCCGTTTTACGAGCAAGCAGATGACATCATCTGGGTTGGAAAACTCTAGGTGATGTCATGTGAAGGAGTTTTTCAGCTAAAAGCAGAGAAATATTATTTAAACGTTAAAAAATGTGATCATGTTATCAGCCTGAATGCTAAAATAAACCCATAGAAACTACTGCTGGCTCTTTCTTTGCGCTTGTTGGATTCCTGTTAGTCATACTTCATCTATGATTTCATCCTAGTGTTCGGATGAAAAGCATAAACTTTATAAAACAGCACCTGAAAATCATGATTCTGTCAGGGTAAAGGTGAAGATAAGCTGAAGCCCTGTCTGTTCTGAATAAAGAACAGTAGTATTCAGGACACAAAGGAGTTGATGCTGAATTGTTGACAGGAGGTTTTATACTTGACAGATCCCAAACATGACATGTATCATACACATGAATTCAACAGTCAGTTGAACACGTTGGGAAAATGTTGCCTTCTCATACGCGACACTGAAACTAAAACGCTTCCCGACAATCTCCTGCCACCTCCTTTATTAGATCGGACACCAAAAACAAAAATCTGAGAGGTTTGTAGATAAAGGCGAAGGGCACAAAGGGGAAATGAAATGCCAAAAAACATAAATAAAAGAGCGAACAGGGTTGGGCTCATAGAGTGGGAAAGAGAAGACAGCATGGGGTTATTACTGACACAGACATAGTCACTCCATTGTAGTGTCCAAGTATGAGTCTAGTCCTTGACAGGCGCATAGAATGATGAGCACTTAATGTGACCTGGGAGAATCTGGGACAGTGGGGCTGGGAGACAAGTCATGCAACGTGCGTCTTTACAGGGGTCTCCCTGTGAGGGAGCGCTCCATTTATCAACGTCCCAGCGACGGGAGCTCTGAGAAACTGAGCGAGACGGAGACTGTCTGTGTCTGTCTGTGCTTTAAGTCCGCGCTGCTAATCGTATGCTGCTGAGCTACTGGTTCAGTGTATTGCCCAAGGACGCTTGGACACATGACAGGAGGCGTCGGGAATCGACAAACGACTCCACGGCTGCTCAGCCTCCTTCAAATCATCCCTAATCACCGACATGCTGAGCAGCATCATGCTGCAGTTCATCTTCCTTTCACGGCCACAAATCTCACCCGTGCTGAAACAAACAGCTGAAAGAAATTAGTCTGGGAGAAGAAGTCCCTGTTTGTTTGTTACACTCATGACAGAAGCGCTGATGTTTTTTTCCCCTCGACCCATTGAGAAAATATAAGTACTCTGGTAGCAGTCTGGCATGAAGTTGCTTGAGAATGGAAATGCAATGACAGACACAGAGAAAAGACAGGAGGGGGTGGATAAAGAGTCTGACCTAGTTGGGAGAAACACAGCAGCCTCAGGCCACAAGCTTACTTCACCCTGGCTTTATTTCAGGGCCCCTCTTTGTGATTCTCACCCCTCCTCTGCTTCCCTTTGTCTCTCTATGCCTCTCTGTGTCCTTGCCAGCAAAGATGGTTGATCAATACAGATGTTGCAGCCTTTGAGCGGGCAGACGGCGGCGAGCCTTACTTAAAGTGCTGGTGCTCTCTGGAGGTGCGGATCTTGGCAGAGTAGCGCTCGGCCAGCTTGTCCAGGCCCCTGGAGTACTCCAGCTGGAGCTCGGCTTTGCGGCGGAAGAACTCCTGCAGGTCCTGCAGCAGCTGCAGCCGGGACTCGGACTGCTGCTCCAGACAACGGAACTGCTCCACCAGCTGGTTACGGATCTCTGCATATCAAAAAGAGAGACCACCTTCAGCATAAAAGGAGCCTTCATGGAGGAGAGGGCTTACATGCTGGGCCCGGATCCGCCTGCCAAACAGCGCTATGGGTCATCTTTGAATATATATATATATATATATATATATATATATATATATATATATATATATATATATATATATATATATATATATATATATATATATATATATATATAGCCTGCAGATGCATTTGCAAGAACAAAGACATCATAATTAGATAAAACTGGATGTCAAAGTGCATTTGTCTGCTGTCAGGACGTGTGTGTGGTTAGAGGGAGGGGTCGGCGGTGTCGAAATGCTGGGGTGGCACACGTGCGTATGAGATGCATGTCTGATGATTGCACCAGACAGCATGGAAAATACAAAATAGGTCATCTTCTGGAAATGCATTGTGCTGAGCGGGCCGTCAGAGGAGTTTTGTCTTTGAAAAAAAAACCTACACAAACACATTCTTTCAATAAACGACTGCTGCTGAGCTTTAACCACTCACTGCTGCACTTCAACATTCCAATATTTGGAATATTTATTATGTATTAATAGACATTTTATTGGCACATAAATATGACAAGCAAAAAATTATAATTATAAATATTAAAATACTGTGTTTGTCTCATTGCAGAAAGTTGTATTACTGCAATGTTGTATAATAACTATACTGCTGCTTGTTTGTTCCAGGAAACGGGGAAGAACTGTGTTGCGAAACAAACAAAGCTTCTCTATCTTTATGAAAATAAGAAGCATCAGAGCAACGTTAAGATGACTGCAGATTCCATTATGACAGATGGTTTCAACCATGCATATGATTGGTGTGCACTGAAAAGAACTCTGTCAAAAGTTATCAATGGAGAATAGGAAATAAAAGCCCCTTTGTTCGCGTCGAAATACTCTATCTGCAGCAGGAACACGGGCGTTTTAAAAGGGCTTCTGCAGAATCGCCTGGCGTAGGAGGAAACGTGAATGAACGAGCGAGAATGAGCATAAACACCGGGTCCCTGGCGGCTCTGAGACGCGCCCCTCGCGGCCCCCATAGTTGCCCAGTTGCCTGGTTACATGCCTCTGGAGGACCTGAATGAAAGCTCCCCGTTCTGACAGTCTGCTGAGAAGAATGGGCGAGGACGAGGGCACCGTCCACCGCCGAGAAACGCTCAGCGAGCGGGCCTGAGCGTCAAAACGCGCACGCGTCACGTGAGCAACACAATTCGTCGGCCCGTGCGACTTTAATCTTTTTTTAATCTTCCACCGTCGCGGGGCAGACGGTACGATGAGTCCTAAAATGGTTCAACGGCATGGTTTTACCAGCGAGACATCAAAAGGACGCGTGATATTTGCATTCGCTCGCACGTGAGCGGGCTATTTTTAGCGCCTAAACTGTTACGAGGGACTCAGCAATGCCGCGCTGCATTCAATGAATGATTCAAGCCTTTGCAGAGTAATGCATAATTAGGAGGAAGTCGGAGTGAGGAAGCGAGGAGTTCAAGTGTAACGAGGAGGCCTCAAAAGCCGCACACGACCTGATCTCCATCCATTTATTTCCCACAGGGGGTCCCAAAATGTAATAAAATGTTGCGCACTCCAAAGTTTGGGGGTAAATGTACCCAGTTGTAATATTTTTATTCTACTAAACATATGACGAACACCCGCGTGTGTTCTGATGGCTTTAACGAACATTCTGACTAAATGAACAGCTTGCAGAGGCTGGAGGAGCCAAACTCCCTCTGTTTACTCCACCGGTTACAGTGAAGCCCGCGTCTCTGCAGCGGGCAGCCCCTGACATCCCATAATGAGGAGCCGCGGCCACCGCAGCAGCAGCGGCCCGACTAACGCGGCCGGCCCGGCAGCGGTCCCCGGGGGCCGCGTCCGCAGTTAGCCATGCGCGGCCGCTCACACGGCGCCTAACGCAGACTGACACGTTGACATAATTTGGTACGAATCGAGGCTGCGCTCCGCCGCGCGCCGTAATGGCTGTGGTATGCGTTTTAAGTCCGTCGGCGCCGACTTCACGTTCGTTCCCGTCTTTCGCCGCGCAGACGCCACTGACGGGACGAGGCGTCGCGCTTCGTGGAGGGCGGTCAAATTCTAGGGAGACTCTGCAAACGCCGGACGAGCGTCAGTCTGTCGACGCGGCGACGCGCGGCGTCTCGTGCAGGTCGCGAAGACGCGGCGCTGCTGTCATAATGACATGACATTCCACGCCAGTATCAGTCCAGACATTCTTTCGTTATGATGAACAGAGGGGCGTGTCCACTCGCTCCTCGTGGAACAACACGTATCTGCTGGAGCCGTAGGAGGAACTTATTCATATTAAGCATTGTGCTGTATTATCAAGTAAATACTGTACAGAAGCTCAGGACTCCCAACGGATTCACTGACAGTAAAGATGATGTAGCCTGCAGCCATGAGAAGAACATGATACGTGATCAGGGAGATTCTCTTCTGTTGTGGACTGGTAGATTTGGGAGCAGGGTGGCTCGGGTTGAACACCTATTTATTGAATTCGAACAAAAAAAAGCCTTGCAGCCAAGGAAACCAAACAGAAGCAGGTCATAATCTAAAGAAATGAGTAACGTGACTTGTTAAAGCAGTATCTCGCATTAGCAGTGGCTTCTCGGTCATCCGTGACTCAGAGAGTATCGTATAACGAAGCTAGACACGCATCAGTCCATCAACAGCCAGAGGCGCAGGCCGCCGCCGCCGCCGCCGCCGCCGCGGGTTATTCAGGAAAACACCACAAAGCGCGTTGGGTTTGTGTCTGTGCCGTCAGCAAGTGAGCAAGACTGGGGCTAGTGTCAGAATAAAGCCCCCGCCGCTGATCTAAGACCAGCTTGTAAACGATCTCAGGACGTCGGCTTAAGAGCTTTCCCTGTAACTGAGACCAGCGTCGAAGCCACGATGGCTCTCACGCAGCCGCGAAGCCGGCGTGGAGCAAAGGGACAGAGAGCAACACGCCAGACAAACTTTTTGCTCTAGAAACTTGACGATGTGAAACGTTTTGTTCTAACTGCATAATAATCCGTGTGCACCTATGTGACCTGTTCTACAGTGGGTCAATGCTACAAAGTAGCCGCTTCGCTCTGACGAGACCACGGTTTTACTTCTTCATTCCTCTGCTGTTATTGTGTGTGTGCGAAGTGTTAACATGTCACACACAGCTATAACTTAGCGTGTGTTATAAGCAATGAATATGACACTCTCCTGAGGTGAAGCCGAGGCCGAAGGGAAACATTTTGTGCATTTCAACTGCACAGTTAAGACAGAAACACAGCAAACCCTCAAATGGAAACAGAAAAAGACCGGCATCGATTCTGGGAAACAGAAGTGACCGATCGCTCAGTTAGAAAAATAGTTGCTTATCATTCCTCTGTTGTGCAACATTTAGACAACTAACGCCCAGCACAGCTGCTTGCAATGATCACTTCCTGTCTAAGGATGCTCAGGATGCTATGGGAGGGTGATGCACACCGAGTCGGAGCTGAAGTCTGCTCCCGTGCAGCTTAAGTGCTCGTTACGCTCTCCTCTCGCTGGGCGCTTGATCCAGTCGCATATTTAGCGGCAGACAGTAAAACCCTTTCACTGTTCATAATTCATACAGACAGCATACATTATGCATGCACTTTCTGAACTGTTTGCTGCGTGACCTTCTCCAGCATTCCCTCATCCCTCTCCTCGATATCACACTCTGTCCATGAGTGTCGGGTGGGAACGCCGGCTCCTCGGCACCAGGCCTTTTGAAACCACCCCAGCGAGCAGAGCGTCAATCAATCACGTCCAATTACAGCTCTTATTTACTCAGGCGCTCCACGCACGCGGCGCTCTCTGGGCACCCGAGGTGCTTGACCTCCAGTGTGCTGTAAAGGAAAAGCCCAAGGTGAACTGGCACATTCCCTGGCTGGGCGTGCGGCGCGCTGTGGAGCGGAGCGTGAAGCGTACGCGGGGCTGGGCATTGTTGCAGCTCTGGGGCCGGAGCGCACACTTATTAAATCCTCACAAAGAAACCGGTTGAGCCGAGTCGCATCTTTGCGTACGGCGCGTCGCGATAAGTGTCACAACAATCACCCGTGCATCGTTAAGCGACAGGGAAACAGTGGAATTTTTTCCGCTGGAAATAAACGTGTCATCCACAACTACAAGATCTGTCCCGCCCCACAGCACTGCACCCTAAAAGCCATTGGAGCCAGTGGTAAAGTTACGCAATAGTACGCTGACACGCTGACTAACAACACGACCGGGCCTGCGCGGTACCAACCTTTCACTTGGGTCTCATACTCAGCAATAATCTCTTTGTCCTTCTTGACTTTCGCCTGAGATGACATTTTGGGGGGGGGGGGGTCGTGCAACGAGCCTCTCCAGCTGCCGCGGCGCCGCGTCCGCAGTCCTCCCTCCGGATGGTTGAGCCGCGATCAGGCGCGACGCATCGGCACAACTTCGGCGACGAACGCGCAGCGGGGGCTCCGCGTACGAGGCGGCGGCGCGGCGGTCCTGGAAGCGCTCGCCCGCGCTGACCACTCCTCTACGCCGGGGCTCTCAGAGAATCGGAAAACAATTCACGTCCGACGTGCATGTCAGGGTCTGGAGGAGGCTGAGCCGCTGCGGTGATAGTGTCTGCAAAACGCCGTCCAGTCTGCCCGTTCTCCCTCCTTCCCTCCCTCTCTCTCTCTCCCTCTCTCTCTCTCTCTCTCTCTCTCCGCAAGTTCAACGCCGCCGCCGCCGCTGCTGCTGCAGAAAAAGGCTGAATGAATGTGAAAGTCAACGTGAGACTCCTCCCCCAGCCCCCTCCGCTCTTCATCACTTTTCTTCCCATGCCCGATTTAAGATTCTTCTCAGTCAACTGGTTATGCAAAACAAAGTCACTAACAGAGATGCTGCTCACAATCTGACGTTGGGACATACACGACCGCACAGAGCAGATTAGAGAGGTTGAATCGGTCGGCACAGGGATGATTGCATGGCTAAAAAACATAATTAGCAATGAATGGCTTTGCATTAATTACATAGAATACATTTAGTGATGTTTAACACCTATTTGGGGACGTTTTTGCCTGTGGCCTCATTCAGCGCTCTGACTAAGCCTGTCTGTGCGAAGACTACATTTCATTTCCAATTGTGTCAGAAGCAAAAGTCTGTCTTTGCACCCAGTTGTCAAGAAATGTGTGACAACTGTTCAGTCCGAGGGGAAGCCTGGAGGACATCAGCGGGACAACCACGGATTTCTCACCGCAGCTTCTAATTTCTCCAACAGACCTTGGCTGCAGCCCAGGCAAACGTTGGGCGGATTTGAAATAAACGTGAAGGAGCTTTGTCAAACAAAGCAATGGAAACTGTAACACCGGACACACATGGGTCTGTACTGGAAATAAACCACAATACAAAACAAGAGTATGCACTGGCATTTACATTCTGAGCTTAAATAATAACATTACAGATGTGAACATGTTTAAAGAAGCCCAGGTGCATAATAATATAATATAATGATTGATTCAGGCCAAAGTGCATGAGTATCTAATTATTAATCTGACCTCTGAGAATTATGTTCACAATAAAGACAAGGTGTTTATGATGTTGAATTCAAATTGTCATCGTTGTATATGACCTGGTTCAAATGGATTTAACATGGAGATAGATGAATTCAGACAAACCATAACCAGTATAAAACCCTGTACTTTGTGTGTGACATTGTATATGAGGGTTGTTTACACCAGGGTCTGGTTGTCGCACCACACCCACCTCCTTTGAAGCAGGCTGTTTAGGATCATTAACATAATAACAGCATTATTCCTCAGATGTGCCTCCTATTGGCTGGCACATTAGCTGGACTTCTCCCCTGGGGAACGTCTGAGGACCACATGAGCCCGTTTCCTGAAAGGAAAAACACCAAGCTATGAAATGGATAGTTATGTACAATTTGATCACACTTTAGGGCAGTTTTGAACCAAATGAACACACATATCTGGATCAAATATGATGTGTTTATCGCTGTGATCCACACAACTCCTATTAGGCTTAGAAGCCCAAGTGATCAATAGTGTTTGGTTACCTGATATGCATCTTGTTTTAATTCTAATCATAAAAAATATTGTGAAATTAACTAAATGAATTTTGCTGATTTCACAAAGGAATGGTAATAATGATGAATATTTTCATTTTTAATGAACTTTTTAACAATTAATTATGTGTCTTGGAAAATTGTTTTCAAATGAATGTCACAATATTTATGATATTTGAACTATTTGTGACTGTGATGTTTTCTGTAGGAACGGAAAATTCACGTCGATGTTGCTACTCCGGCCAGTTAGCGGGGACACACATGATTGCAAACACGATAGCTCTGGGCTAGCTGCAGGTTAGCCCCTAGCCCACAACTAATTATGTGTCGCCATTTTTCTTATATTATTGATGCTGTATATGTAACGTTTGGTCCACATTACCACGGCAACGTATTGCGTCCTTCTAAACGTTGGCGTCCACAACGCAGCGTCATTAGGCAAGATCCAGCTGCATTAGCTTCACACTGCTGCGACTCCCTGACGGCGGTTCTGTGACACACCGCTGCGATTTTGACAGACAATAGACACCATCTGGAATAAGTTAATTTATGAAGAGTGAAATAGAAATAGCCACAGTCGTGTTTTGTACGTAGGCGGAGCAGCTGCCTGCGGGCCTTAATAAAACAGCCCACTAGTTCGATGCATTTCAGTATCTTATATCTTCTAATTCACCGGATTACTTTTATTACTAATTAGCTATTTGACAGATGACAGATGAGTGACGCGTCAGCCTTGCTTTACTCACGTCTCGCCTTCTCTGCAGCTGCTGTGGGTCCACGACCCCCTCTGCTGGCAGCCCACGCCACGCAGCGTCCCACAGCCTGTCAGCTGCAGCTTTAGGTGCTGTTCACACAATTGGCGATTGTCATATTCAGTGTGGTAATAAATATCAGTCGCCTATGTATAAATATCCCAGCCTCATGTAGGACATATTTGTGCTTGAGCTGTGTGCTGTGAATCACTGGTTTCTGTGTGTCATCAGCGATTCAGTTTAAGGAGTATGAAAAAAATAGAAACATTTCACAATGTTGAAGGGAGGAAGTTTGTTCTTTCCACGGAAACATTTTACATCGACAGAGAAAAGTATGTGACGTCATCTACAAAGCATGTGACGCCTCAGCTACAGAATATGAAACATGAGCCTTAAGCCTGATGACATGGGTTTCTTTTTCGTGTATGGAGTGAAGTCTATAGAAGGATTTGGTGCTGGCGGCGTTCTGGAAATCGACGACTGTGTAAATATCCAATGCAAGTGAAAACAAGCTCACAGGTCATAGAGGTAACTACCGTTTGTGTTATTCTGAGCGGTGGGAGTCTGTGCGGCGGTTTCTGTGGTGTCTCACGCTTTGCAGTGCACAGTGTTACACAACTTTGTGTCATCGGCCACACCTTCTGGCTCCCACAGTAAATAGGTGGTGAACGCTGGGGATCGTTCAGAGATGTCAGTGTGCTGCCTGCTGGCTATGGAGTAGAGCATCTGCAGAGTCTTCCCAGGCGACATCAGACGTTACGGAAACATGCTATGCATAATCCTCTCGGTGCTTATTGGACTGTTTACACTGGTTTTGCTGTTTTCCACACGTGTCAGGTAACGTCCTTCATTCATTCAATGCATGTTGTAAATACTTAGCATTTGTTTTTTTGTACAAACTGTAAGGAAGCTCTTTTAAAGAGAAGAATTTTGTATTGATGCTATTGTAAAACATACATTTTTTTATATTTCAATATATTCCATGTACTGTATTAGGTTTATTTAATCATCAGACTGATGTAACTGCAAAAACTAAGACAAATAAATTGTGTGTTTTCAGTAAACCTTTTTAAAAGATATAAAACAGGACAACCCACTACAGTAGTTTCCTCATGAATCATACTGTGGCTCATCTGCTGCACGGTTTCCAAACTTCAGGACTTCACCAAACCTGTTGGGTGACATGCAAATAAATGAACTGTATCACATGATGATTTATCTGTTTCCTTCTACCAACAAGACGGCAAAATGAGCCGCCTTTGGACCAGGGGCTCCTTCCGTGGCTCGGCCACGCGCTCACCTTCGGAAAAGATGCCGCAAAGTTTCTGGCTCGGATGAAGGAGAAACACGGGGACATCTTCACCGTGAGTTCTGGTCCATCCCAAAATGTCAGGTGTTTAAAAAAAAGCGCGTTGACCGAATATAATAATGACAATTTGACTTTCAAATACTGTAAAACAAATGCCAGTGTGTGCAGTGGTGGTTTGACAAAATCTACAGTGGATTAAAATAGTTCCTATTCAAGTGCCAGCAAGTAGAAGGTTTTTCTATTTTTCCATTTTTCTATATTACCTTTAACCTGTTATGTTGATTATATTATACACAGAAACATAAATGTGACTCGTGCTGCCGCTGCAGGTCCGTCTTGCTGGCCGTTACATGACGGTGCTCCTGGATCCCGCCTCCTACGACGCCGTGCTGGGAGACACGGCGTCCTTCACCCAAAACAGGAGTCAGCTCCTAAAAAGCATCTTCAGCCTGGTGCTGCCGGACATGCAGCCCTCAGCGGAGAGGACGCTGATGGAACAGTAATTACCGCATCTTAAATGTCGCTTGCTTCGGGGTAAACAGTAATTACGCGTCCCGAAGATACTCAACATGGCCTTTGTTTCCTTCAGGCATTTTCAGGGCGCGAGTCTCTCCAAGCTCAACGGTGCCATGGGAGCCCACCTTCAGAGCCTGCTGCTGAGCGAGCACCAAGGCTGCAGGTCTGCAGAGTGGAGCCAGGACGGGCTCTTCAGCTTCTGTTACAGCCTGCTCTTCAGGTAACAGCCCGTAAACAGGCACGTCATTACGCCAGCACGAGAAAGCAATGACGGTCTTTAAAAGGGAACCTTTTGCATTCAGGGCCGGGTATCTCACGCTGTTCGAGGGCAGAGACAACGACGCAGCTGTCTACAAGGAATTTCGCAAGTTTGATGGTCTTCTCACCAAACTGGCTTATCGTTCACTCAAGGGAGGTGAGCTGTGTGTGAATCGAAGCGGAGCGCGCCGTCTTTCAGCCTCTTATGTGGCGTTGTATCTGCACAGCATAGGGTCTGATAATGGGGTGAATCCAGGGGCTTACGTGGGTCCATCAATTAGTGTCACATTTCCTGTGACATCTTGTGGGAATTAAGAAAAACTGAGGTTGATTTGGTGAAAAGTGTAAAATCATCCTCATTTTCTTGTTTGGGAGGTTTAAACACAGACAGTGGAGTCTTGGTATGAGGAAGCCAGAAGCTCGGTCTGCAGCCACTTATCAAATATAAACCAAACATGTCACAGGAGAATAGTTTTGTTTAGAGTCACAAAGAAAGGTTGAGCCATGCATTGTGCAAATGTCACAGATGTCAATGAAGAACTAGAAGCCTTAAAGAAATTAATCTCCTTTTTGGATTGTTTCTTTTTGTTTTTTGATACGTACTATAATATAAAAGAAGAAAACCCTGAATTGACTGTGATGTTAAATTTCATCGTTAATAGAGGAAAGGCAAACGGCGGACTCGTCACGGGAGCGGCTCTGGCGGCTGCTGACGCCGGTCCGGACCAGCGGCGGGTCCGAGTCGGGCTCCTGGCAGCAGAACTACTGCCGCTTCCTGCGCGGAGAGGGCGTCGACGAGGAGACGCAGACGCGCGCGCTGCTGCTGCAGCTGTGGACCACGCAGGTGAGCGGGCTCCGGCTCTCTGACTCTCTGACTCTGTGTCACGCGCGTAAACCCGCTCCGTTGCCTTCCACGCGCGCTGCGCGCACGTGCTACGCTCAGTGGGTCTCGCAGCGCGAGGCTTGAAAGACGACGCATTCCTCCGGACAAGTTGGGCCACGCCGCCTGGCTCGACGCGTCGCCGGCGGCGGTGTTGGTGCGTTTGGGACACGCGTTTCCATGGCACCGGGCGATGTTTGAAGTGTAGGGAGCGCTCGTGAGCGCGGTGCGTAAGAGCAGGCTTAGTCAGCGGAAGGTGTTCGTCTGTGCTGCATCACGCAGCTCCACCGTCGCGGAGCCGGTTCTCTGCTGATGAGGATGCTTCAACAAAGTGTCAACAAATGTGCAGCTGATTAGTTCAAGATAAAAAGTATTTGATATTTTGTATTTGATTTGTTTCTATTATTAATTATTATTATTATTATTATTATTATTATTATTATTATTATTATTATTATTATTATTATTATTATTATTATTATCAGTACTGACAGTGTCAAGTCATTGCTTGGTTCTGCCAGATGGGGGAGCCGGTGAGCCGTTCTTTTTGCCTGCATTACAGTAGCTCCATCCTTCAGCCAACCAGCCAGGCCCAGCAGAACAATGACCGTTTTCCCAGTACGGCCAATTTACCGGCCACCCGCTCAGAGGGAGGGTTGGGACGTGGTCGCTGGCGCTCCAACACGCTTTGCATCTGCTGGGATTTGGGGTCGGGGATGGAAAGTGGAGCAGCACTGCAGAGAGCAGACTGCTGCATGTGTGAGACGGCGCGTGTTCCAGGCTGACTGACGCGTCGTATGTAAACTACCATTGTAGTTTAGCCCCGGGCCTCGTTGGACCAGTTCTCTGCGTGTGCCTTGCTTCAGTTTCCTGACTTTATCCGCGAAACTCATCCATATAGAACGACAAAACGCACAAAAAGCATATTGGTTGTGATATTTCTGAGCACTTTGGAGTGCCTGAGGAGCGTTTGCTAAACCCGATGCCTCTTTCTCAGTGCAACGCTGGACCTGCTGCCTTTTGGCTCCTTGGCTTCCTGCTCGCTCACCCCGCCGCCATGGAGGCCGTGAAAGCAGAGGTCGGGACGCTCCACCACCTCACGAACGGCCCCGTCGCTGCCCTGCAAGCCCACCGCACACCTGTGCTCGGTACGTAACGGCTGCCCAAACGAGGGTGATCAAGGGTAATCAATTAAACCCTAATTGCTTTGTCCATATCACACGTGGGCCGCCGGTCGCCCCTCGTCAGACGACGCCCGCCGACGCGCCTCTGACTGCACCCGCTCTGTCCTCTCCGCTCCGCAGACAGCGCTCTGGCCGAGACCCTGCGGCTCACCGCCGCCGTGATGATAAACAGGGAGGTGGCGCGGGCCAGGACCCTGGCCACGGCCGGCGGGCGCGAGTATCACCTGAGACGGGGCGACAGAGTGTGCCTGTTCCCGTTTCTCAGCCCTCAGATGGACCCAGAGATTCACCAAGACCCACAGGTGCTTCCCAATCGTCACATGGAGGATGAAACGGACCGAGATCCTTGTTAAGACACAAACCCAATCTGTTTGTTTTCCCCCCGTCTCTTACGAACAGCTCTTCAAGTATGACCGCTTCCTAAATGAAGACATGACAGTGAAGGATGCGTTCTACAGGAATGAGAAGAGGCTGAAGTACTACACCATGCCATGGGGGGCGGGGAGGAACGTCTGCGTCGGGAAGGACTTCGCGGTTGCGAGCATCAAACAGTGAGCGTTCAAATCTCCAGGCCATTTTTCTTTCTTCTACCCGTGATGTATCTTGAATTCTAAACCGAGGCATCCATCATCAAAGGCGTTGCTACGATTTCAACCTGATTATCAGACCAGTAAAATCCATTTTACCATTTCACTCCTCCTTTCATGTCCTCTATCATCATTAGCAAGCAGCTGTCATAAATTAATGGCTTATACTCGGTAATGAACTGTATGAAGGGAGCTCAGGGTAATGGAGGACGCTCGTTCGGAGGAGCTCGTCTTCAGCAGACCTCTCGCTCGCTCACTTCCATAATCCCCACCAGACGAGCTTGTTAGCGCCACTTTTCAATCACACACTCGATGTGATTCGCTGTTGCTGAGGCTGCTCTGGCTCGTGTTCTTCCAGGTTTGTGTTCCTGGTGCTGACCAGCCTCGATGTGGAGCTGTGCGACCCGGAGGCCAAGCTGCCGCCCGTGAACCCCAGTCGCTACGGTTTCGGGATGCTGCAGCCAAAGGGAGATCTGCAGATCCGGTATAGACTGAAGAGGACGCAGCATAGAATGTAATTATTTATCTGTTTAACAGTCACAAATGTTAAACTGTAGCCATATTTATTCCTTACTGTGTTTGCTTATTGCACTTGTATTTAATTTGGTGTGTGTGTGATTAAAATTATTGAATAAAAGTACAGTAAAGTACAGACTGGATCCTTACTCTGAGATTCATTTGGAGGTTTTCCTAAAATGCATAATGATGCTAGAAGAAGCAGGAAGAAGCTGCAGGACGATACAGACCACAACAACGCTGGATCAATGCTCGTTCTTCCCTGCACATAAAAGAGGAGTTGATCAATATAATATAATATCAATCCAGCACTTTATGTCAGTGTAACGTTTGAAATGCGTGTAATTTATGTGAACGTGTACAGATGCAATTACTCCATTGTTTTACCTCTAGGGAATAAGTGTTTAAAGCTGGAATCCGTTCACAGATACATATAAAACACGACTTTATTTCTTCTCTCCTCACCTGTAAACCGCTGCATGTTAATAAATCCACTGCCTGATGAAGTAAAGTGCATGTGGATGATGCTCGTTCGTGTGTCTGAACACACAGGCCTCTTATTGATTTATGATCACGTTATTAACTCTGCGTCTTCGGATCACATGACCTCTGGGCCACAGTCTGCGTTCACCCGTGCTTCAAATGCGCCGTCACTGGGCGGTGTTTGCGTCCACCGCTGCGCCGCCCGCGGAATCAGCGCGGCGCCGAAAGGGTTAATCAGATGTGGACGCGCGCGCCGCGCCGACACGGATCCACCTTCGGAGGGATGCGCCTCGTCGCACAGCTGACTGGGAACGCAGGTAGTCCGTCGGACGGGCGCTCGGCGTACTTGTTGATCTCCGGGCGACGCAGCGGGGCGACATGCGGAGCGGGACGCCGGCGGCAGCGCTCTCTGCCGCGACGGAGGCAGGAGACGGGGAAATGGATCGGATTAAACCCTGGCAATAGAAAACCAATAACGGCACCTCCTCAAAAGATGCTCCTGCTTCATCTTCGTTTGCGCCGGCGCATTGATTGTTCACAGAGCTGTACGTGCTCGCTCCGTCGGCGCAGGATGACAACAACTCACTACGGTATTTTCCCAAGCTTGTTTTCGTCTCTTGACTTTGTATCGTGCGCGGCCCATTAGACTAAGAATAACTAATCTGCGTTTCAACTGCACCAACATGGAGTCTGTGGAGCCCGGGAGGGATGCTTAACGATGACAGACTTGCGTTCATAACATTGCAGTTTCAGGTGGTTAAGCGTCACATGGGCTTTTTCTCCCGAGCAGAACACTGTGTACACGGGGGACACACACTTTGTGTTTGTGGTTCGTCTGCAGCTGAATTATTTATTCCAATCCTTGACTTCAGCGGAACAGGAGGGTGGAGGCTGCTTCAAATTAACATTTGTTCTTATTGTAGCCTCGCCAAAAAAAAGAAACGACACAACTGCGCGTTCGTACTGACGCGTCGTCTGTCGGCGTTTCCATTTTGAGGTACTTGTGTTTGTGAAGTATTAGAAACTTTGCGTGGCGGTGATCGACGGGCACATCTGCAGGCCTGTGGCGGATGATGCCGTCGTATGTACAGGCGTACGGCAAACGTCACGTCCAGCTCGTAATGCGCTGACTAAATGTTTGGAGGCCCCGATAAGACGAGATGCGGGCTATTAACGAACCCCCCCCCCCCCCCCCCCCCCCCCCCCGCACCCCCTCCCACCCCCACCAAGCGAACTTGCAGTGATTCGGGGAGTGAACAGCGCTTCCTGGTGTTTCAGCACCATTAGGCTGGACAGCGCTCGTCCCCGTGGAGCCCCGCGTCCCCACCCACACCGCATGAGCATCAATGAGCGGGGATCAATCAGAAGGCCGAGAAGCAAGACCAGACACACGCAATCACATCAGAGGAGCGGTTGGTGCTATTATTCAGTGTGACACCAGCATTAAATGGGATGTTTGCTATTTGAATGCAGCCCTTTCATCAGCCACTAAATCGGATTAACAACCAGGAAAACTGCTGAAATCCTAATTTTACAGTTAAGTAATTGGAAATGATGAAACAAAACAATTTAATTAGTAAATTACTTTTAAGTTGCATTTCTATCAAACTGCACCAGTTTGACCTTAAAAAATGAGTCCATATTATTTTATTATAAGGGAAATGGCAAACAACAGTTCTAAGCAATTGACCAACTGTCAAAATCGATGCAGATTCATTTTCTGGTAAATGATGGACCGATTGATCAGCCACTGGTCTCCAGACCAGCGGTTGGTCTCTGGGGACACAATTAAAGCGCCGTGTTCTGGGGGCGTCAATGGGATCAACACATGTTCTCCCACTCACCCCAGGAGGCGCATCCGGCCTTTCAGCCAGCACGACTCGAAAATGATTCAGTAGTTTCTAAAGTTTCGTCCAACACCAAATTTTCACTTAGGTTTCTTTCTGTATCTGGTTTAGTCACAGACTGAGCATAATGTTAGTCATGGTTGGTACATTATATGCTTGTTAACTCTGAATACATTTGAATGATTTGGTGGATACTGTAGTTGTGAGTAATTTAAAAAAAATCCCCATCTGTTTATTGTTGGGTTAGGATTTAGTGAAAATGTGTGATAACGGCAAACGATCAGTAAAAATTATAGTAATACTGAAATAAATCCATGCTATTGCACATGAATCATTTCAGTCTGTTATTTTGTTCGGCTATAGCCTACATCCGTTTTATGCTCAACTTCAACCCGAGTTGGTTGCTGAATCGATTTTGGAAAGACTGTGGGAAATATTAAGTTTCTAACAGTATGTTACCTGATGATTATATTTTATGAATAACTACAGAAATGAATGAGCAGGTCTGAGCAATAATCCCCCAACTCAACACAATCACTGGATTTTCAAGACAAACCGAGTGACCAGCCGCAATAGTATAAATGCAACCTTGTCTCAACCTTTAGTTGGGAGACAGATCAGCTGTTCAAGGTCAATAATTGAGCCTAAAGAGTAAAATAGTGAGGCATTTTGTCCAGTTTCTGCTAATCTCCTTGTCTTTTGCCTCCTTCAGATACAGAACTGAAAGTCAACAGGAGCCCCTGTCCATAAGCCCAAATGTTTGCTGCTCTCTCCCAACACAAAGACACTATGGATAAGTCCTTGGCGGAGCTGAATAAGCCCGGCTCCCACTCCACGTCTTCGCTGCCGCCTGAGCCGGTGGACATTGTGCGCAGCAAGTCGTGCTTCCGCAGGGTCCGGCTGAACGTGGGGGGTCTGCCGCACGAGGTCCTGTGGCGGACGCTGGACCGGCTCCCGCGCACGCGCCTCGGCAAGCTGCGCGACTGCAACACCCACGAGTCCCTGATGGAGGTGTGCGACGACTACAACCTGGAGGAGAACGAGTACTTCTTCGACCGGCACCCCGGCGCCTTCACCTCCATCCTGAACTTCTACCGCACGGGGAAGCTGCACATGATGGAGGAGATGTGCGCGCTGTCCTTCAGCCAGGAGCTCGACTACTGGGGCATCGACGAGATCTACCTGGAGTCGTGCTGCCAGGCCAGGTACCACCAGAAGAAGGAGCAGATGAACGAGGAGCTCAAGCGGGAGGCGGACAACCTGAAGGACAGGGAGGGGGAGGAGTTCGACAACACCTGCTGCGCCGAGAAGCGGAAGAAGCTGTGGGACCTGCTGGAGAAGCCCAGCTCGTCGGTGGCGGCAAAGGTAATTGCACACCTGGACGAGGGCGGGGCCGCAAAATGAGCCTCTGGCGCGTTTTACACGAGGTCACTCCGCGCCGCCGCGTGGTCGCTCGTGTTTTGGTCGTTCCGAGCCCGGAGCACGAAGTCAGGGGTGGAGGTGATGAAAACAGTCAGCGGTTATTATTATGATAATTATTTATCCCCGGCGCTTGTGTGCGCTATTATCTTCCATTAGCATTGTTTGTAAAGTCGAAGCCATTAGATCCGGTGGGTGACAGCGGAAGAGGCTCCGCGATAGCGCGCGCGCGTCGCCGTCGATAGCCTCGAAGTCTGAATCCGCCGTCGCCCTCGCTTTGACGCGTCTCCCGCACACGTCCAGCTTCTCCCCGTTCTTCACACGCTCACGCGTTGGCCCCGCACCAATAAATCATTTAAATATCACTTAGCACCCAACAATAAAACACACCTCGGTCCCCCTTGTCCGCCAGCGGAGCTCCAGACGTCCGGCAGAATGTGGGATTATCTGATCACGTCGTTGCGCACGTGGAGAAGAGGACAGACATGACTCACGCTCGCGTCAGTGCTAGAAATCAATACTTTTTGTTGATCGGGAGAAGGTGGTTGCATCAGGAGGCGCAAAATGCTGGAGCGAGTTATTAAAACAGAAGATCAGCCGCATGGACGTGTGTTAGCATGTTGCTAACTGGCTAGCTCCAGCCGTGGGTCTCAGGTGAGCTCACCTGTAGCGAGGACGCTGGCCTCCAGGAGACCTCTCCGAGAAGCGCGCCTGCAACCGAGGCCGCGTTACACACGAGCAGCCTTTGATCACGCGCGTCCACGTCGGATTAGCGGGATCAAAGCCGGAGCTCTGTCTTCCCAAAGTGTTTTAAAGGCAGCGCCGCGGCTGGCAGCAATCACTGTACGTGAAATGGAAATGAAACTATTAGCAGCTTCTGCAGAGAAGCGAGCGGGGCCGGAGCGAGTCTGTCAGTGGAACGTCTTCTTCATAGGAATCAAAGAGATGTAAAATCAATGTTTATCGTGTTAGAGCCAAGAAAGAGCTGTAGCCTACAAAAAGCAGTCGACCGCCGGCTCCGGCTGGATCGTTGCTTGCGGTGCCCGTCACCACACCCCGGCCTCTGCAGCTGCTCAGGGCGGTGAGGAGGTGATGACGGGGCAAAGCGCCGGCGGGTCCGGCCTCCTGCGGGTTTCAAATGATGATGAGTTAAGGACAATGTGATTGAGCTACTGATGTACAGTCGGAGCATCCACACATGGGGCTAGTGTGAAGTGGGACCCACCCGCCTGGAGCCGGGAAGAGGCGGGGTTCGAACCGGGGACCTTTTCGTTCCCCCGCACGCTACCAGCGTTAGCGCATTAGCCGTGCTCTGGAAATGTATGTGTTACAGCACCAGAGCCGGACGCCGGACGTCTCTGCTCCTTCTTCAGGCTCCTCCGCCAAACCTCACTCTAAATGTCAGAGAAATGTCACATTAATTATTCTCCAGGAGGCTCGAGGCCCAAGTTGACGCTCCCCTCTCTCTGTTTACACTCCCGCGGAGCCGCGGCGCCGTCCGTCTCCCGCTCACGTCGCGTTCTCGCCACGATGGCGGAGGATTTCGTCCGACCACTTGCAAAGCAGCACCTAGCGTTCAGATTAGCACCGAGGGAAGCCTTTTCACCCGCAGCAGCGTATGTGTCACCGCCGATTTGATTGCTCTCATTCATAATGCCACATTAATTAGACGGGGCCAGATTGCGGCTGAGAATAGATCATGACGAGCAAATACCCCTTTCTTTCACTGTCACTTACAAAGCATTCATTTTGAATGCACTGTTTAAATCCCCAGTAATATTAGCGTGCTGCAATATGAACAATTCATTAAAGATCTCTATGCAAACCTCATCTCAGAGGCACTAGTCCAGAGAGTTCCTGCTTTTCACGTGTCCATTAATGGGGGTTTTAGAAGCACCGGCCCTGACGGTAACCACGCCAACGAATCCGGCTCGTCTCATGTCGCTCTGAAGACGGCGTTCAGGCCGTCTGGCTCCGCTCCTGCTCATGAACGAGTCGGCGGCTGGATCCAAGACACGCAGCGACCGGGCTCGAACGTGTCGAGGGTTCTGACAGCTGGAAACCCACAGCCAGTAGAACAGATGAGGCTGATGATGATGATGATGATGATGATGATGATGATGATGATGATGATGACGGGGATGCGGAGGAAGGCTGTCGTTTGCATGAAAGCGGGCTGCGTTCTGTAAATGTTCGCTGCTACAGGGAGCCTAATTTGGGCAAGAGGCTTTTAAAGTCACCTTGAAAAGAGGTTTTAGCCTTTATGAATAATATAGAAGACATCCTCTGGGCTTCATCAATGTGTCTGCAGCCAATTTGATGCTAATTCTGCAGGGAGCCAGTGAACTTCCCTGTTCTAGAAAGAACAGCTGAGGGAACAGCATCACCATTCGGAACAGCCGCAGCCCTTCATGTGTTGCTCATCAAACTAATTGTTACCTATATAATTTCAGTAGCTGTCACACATATAATGTGAATGTATAACCTAGCCTAACTAGCTAAACAAAGTCCTGATGAAAATTTCAACGCACCGCGTTGAATAATGCAGGTAATTTGTCAAACGTGTCATCGTGGTGCCGCGCTGCTGAAGGAGCAGTGGAACGTCTGGATCCGTTTGCATTTAGTCTGTATGTATGTCGTCCGGCCCTGTTGGAGGAGGAGGGACACAGCAACACCTCAAGACACTGATTTGTGCTCGATGGGGACGAGACACATTACGGTCGCTCAGGTTCTGTCGTGTGTCGTTGGGAGATTGAAGCTGGAGACGGAGCCCATCAGTGGACGGCTGTCTACACACACACACACACACACACACACACACACACACACACACACACACACACACACACACACACACACACACATACCTTTATACATAAACACAAAGGCATCATGTAGGATTTACCCCATGTCTTTGTAGTAACAATCCAGAAAGCACCACCGCGTCCCTTACTCTCCCACTATCGCATTCACACACACACGCACCCATGCAGTACACAGTTGCTACTGTAATGAAAATCCATTCCTGGAGTTTCTAATTGATTATTATGACGAAGTGAAATGTTTAAATATAACTCGCCGTCTCCATTTCCTCTTCCTCCAGCTCACCTCTCCACACACAATCAGCCTCTCTGTTTCGACAGACTAAAAGCCTCGGGAGATTAAGGCTGACACTCGAAGCAAACCTTATTTAAATTAATATAATTAACGGTGATACTTACTACTGTGAGTCAAAAATGAATTGTGACAGTTAAATAACTAAGAGAGCCTGAAAAGCCATTACATTCCTAAGTCCAAGCTGCTGGATTCAGACTTTTGATAAAACTCAGACCAGAGGACGCGGCGCCGTGGACCGTGACATGCGGGTCGGACTTCACCGGAGCAGTTCGACCCGAGACCCGGCTAAGGAAGAGTTTGGGACTCTTCAGCAGCCGCTTCAACCCTGTGCTGCATATTTTAACGCTCATTCACTGTTAACGCGCATAAGTCAGATTCTCTAGTGGCCGAGTCGTGTTCCTGACTATTTTACAAGTCACGTCATGCATTTTGTAGTGGACGGCTCAGGATTCGTAGTGTCACCGCCGCCTGGCGGGCCGGCGTCGAGGCGGAACCGCTGCCGGTTCCAGAGCGGCACCAGCCGTCGTGCTGCCGTTCACGGCCGCGCTTTCCTATTCGCCTCTACACGCGTTAGGTTCAGTGACTAAAATCCTGAAGTGTGTCATCAATTATGTAACAGTGGTCGTCAGAGCAACAATGCTGAAGTTTATTCAAAGTCACTGCACAGATCTGTTGACAGAAGGAGGACGAACGTGGATTTCATATCAGTGGAGCGATTGTGTCACTGATGGGCAGGATGGAATCTGACTGTCTGTGTGGAAAAAGCCTTTGTGAAGTGGTCAAGTGTCTCGACGACGCTTCGACAGCGTCTTTGTTCATTCGATATGGAGTTGAGCTGTTACGTGAGCGTTTAAACATGACGGTGCCGAGGAGGAGGGAAGCCTGAGGAGGAGACACAGAACAGGAAACGGCTGCTGGCTTATCTGGACACGTCTGCCATCGTTCAAATTCAAATCATTTGATGGGGGTCGTTTCAGTTGTGGACAGATTATTCCAGAGGGAGGAGACAACTAAAGTGCAGCATCTGTCAAACGCCGTGTTTTCATCAGACGTCTCTGAAGACCCGCGCTCTGCAGCGAAGCCGCTCGGGGTCGGAGGCTTCTTTGTTTATAGCTGCATGTATAGTTAAAACGATCATACAATATTTAGCTTCTGAAAAAAATAATGCAGTTTTAATGTCTCAGGTGAATTTGTGCAAAGCAAAATGTGTCAGAAGATAAAAAGACAACAGCGCTGATGAGCCTCGGCAGGAATGGAGATGTAAAGGCTACGTAATGAAAAGGGTGCTTATTAAACAGACTAATGTAAGAAGCACGGGGCTGAAATCTGTCTGCAAAGGTCAAAATGTAGGATTTACCTTTTTATAGTCATGAAACTTGTTAGTCACTATTCCTGACTCCTTTGGAGGCATCTGACTAATATGTGACTTATCGGAGTTACCGTACACAGTGGAGGCTCACTGTCTTTCCCAGACTGGACTCACTGGTTTGAGTAACTGGGTGACAGTATGGGCCACTTACCCAAACTAGTTGTAAAACACACCCCACCATCTAAATATTGTCACCAAGTGATGATGAGCTGAACGCAGAGCGAACGCTGTCTGACCTCCAACCACGAGTGACTCAATGGGTGGGAGCCTCCGACACGGGTCCCAAACACCGTTACCCACACAAGGCTCAGCCAGCTGGAAAATAAGCATCTCAGTCAGTGGGTCTGCGTGGGATAGTATGTTCTGACCTGTGGTCAGCGCCGGCGCCTTAGACACAGGCCGAGTTCATCCACAGGCACAAACGGCCCGATGGAGGAATTCATCTCCCATGAATGGGTTCTCGTAATGTGGAATATTGCTGTTCAGATTTTTAACTCAACTTCATTGAACACATGTTTCCATGTAGAGCGCAGTGTCTTATTAATCTAAGCAGGAAAACAGGAAGAGAGGCAGATAATTACGTTTAAATGAATTCAGCTGTTGCAGTAATTTAGAATTAAAATGATGTTTCTTGACAAGCGGGGACGTAATCAGGAATATAATTAACGCAAACATGCTGATGAACCTGGTCATTTATAATCGGTGTGAGTAACGTTTTCACAAGGGATGATTTCAATTATAAATTTCTGAATGTAGATTTAATTTGGGTTTCTTTTCTTGGTTAACTGTTTCAGGTCATTTTCCTACTCAGCATTTACACAGCAGAATACAGCAATAGACGTTTGTCCAGCACTAATGTGCAGAAACTGGTTAAATTAGTTGAATGTGGCCTAGAAATTCTTTTGAGATTGATTTGATTTGAGATTGTTGCTACATTACGGAAACAAACCTCTGGTAAGGTGAAAGCAAGAAGCAGAACCCTCTGAGGAGGTACCATGATCAAAATAAGTTACAGTAAATTACAGTTCACAATAACATAAGGACAAAACCAATGCACAAGTTTTTGAGCCTCGAAACAAACGAAAAAAGAGTTTCCTTGAAGTCGTTTTACAGTGTACTGGGACATGGTGACACTACACAGGCAGCAGGAGCAGTCTGGCCCAGTTCTGGCCCACACAATGCGCTGACACTGGGCCGGGATGTGGTAATGAGGGCCCAGATCTGGTTTTCCAGAGGGAATCTACTGTAAACGAGTCAGCTTGAAGCCAGATGAAGCCACAGGGCTCTGCTACAGTATGTGGGGTCTAATGTTAACACACACTCCAGGCGTCGCTGCCCAGCGTAAGCATCGCCGTGCTGCGGTCCAGCACGCGTGACCTTCCGCTCACCCTGACCCTCGCTCGGCACTGAAGCGTCCTCGCCTATAATCGGAGGCTCGCTGGCGGACTCCACGTCAGCGTGCCGGGTGTGTGGAAAGGGGAAATGAATGACTTTGAGGGAAAGCGTGAAGGCCGGAGGCAGAAATAGAAGGCGCTGAGGTGAAGGAGACGCATTCATCAAGGCTGCGGCTGCTTTTTTTTTTTTTTTTTTGGACCACTGGCGCGAGCAGTCTTTTACCAACGATGAGCGCTGTCACCTGACCTGGGACCGCGTCCAGGTTCCAGGTCTCACACTCATCACACTCCTCACTCTGCGTCCTATCATGTCTTTACTGCGACCGTGGACGAGATAAGCAGCGCGGCTCCAGCTGCTAATTGGCTCAGCTTTACGTCTGTGGAGCCTTTTTACGGCAGCACTCACAAACCCATCGTTTGCTAAGCACATCACACAGGCACCAGCATAATTCTAGTACAGTCATGACGCAACACACTGTAAAAGTCATAAATCTAATCTGATTATTACTTATTCATTCTCCTGCTCATTCTGGGCTTCCACCATGTTCTCGTTCACCCATCAGGCGGTTACATCACGGTCAGGAGGATTATTACCCGCTTTATTACCCGCTTTCCTGGTCGACACAATAGTCGCAACCCCATCATGCGTTTAGCTGTTCAATAATCACAACTTTAAGGATTTGCATGTTAATCTGCATGTAACTCTCAGGATTAACGACACCTACACTGACACCACCGATCTGAGCTCCGCGGAACACGGACCGGCTCTAATTACGACCCCGGGACGGGGAGGATTCCTGCCTCGCGTTGCCGTGCAGGTGGAATCCACGGCGTCCACATCTCTCCGGGTCGCCCGGGTCTCTCGCCTTTGTTCCGCTGCTTTCGCGCTGCCTCCATTCCTCTCGTTATTTTCCTTTCACAGCCATTACTAAAGTGGTTAAAAGTTCACTGTCGCCATCGCCATGGCAACTGTCGCCGGTGTGATGCTGAGACTTGCAGCTGCCGCCTATTCATGCATCATTGTTGATTGACTCTGTGCGTGCGTATGTGTGTCTTTCTCAGTCTTAGTCTTTCTTTGCGTTTCAAATCAATGTTCCACTCGTGTTTACGTTTCCCCTCTGTGCTGCCGTCTGCGGAGAATACTGTGACATTCTCTGATTCCTGTAATAAATAAACTACCGTGCAGGATGGCATCATCTATTTATTATCAGACAACACAGATGCAGTGTGACAGAGTCGCTGCTTATATTTTTGACACCGTCACTAAGGACATGCTTTTCGTGCAGGGGAAACAAAAACCCAATAAATTTTCTATATCTTTCATTTACTCAATTACTATCAGCACCCAAAAAGTGGCCTTTCATTTCCATCCAAACCCTTAAATGTTGTGTACTCTGAAGAAAATCGCCTCCTTTGGTGCAGCAGATCAGACCCTATACTGTTTCTATTTATACTGCTACCATGGACCAGCAATAGTTTAAATATAGATGCTGAGTCTGGATTCTCTTCTTCATCTGAAATGCATGAATAATTGAGAGGGAGAGGAGATGAGGTGGGATTCATTCAAGAGATGGATGGGCCGGGCATAGATTTTCTACCTACATTAGTGGGTTGCTGAATGGGGTTGTGGTGCACTTTGCGCATTGAAAAAGTTTGACGGAGGCCCCAAAAGGAAGCTTCTTTTTTGGACTTTTCTCCTAATTCAACTGATTCTGGTTTAGAGGATGATCAGCTGTTTACAAATATGTTGAATATACTTTCAGATGAAAAAAAATCAAATGGTCTGTTATTGAAGCTAAATATAGACACTGAGTCTATAATAAATTTAAATAAAAATGACCACAATTGAGTCATCTTGTCATATAGTATTTATGGTCTGAGCCTTTTCCAGGAAGCGCTGCCCATCAATGTGATGCACAAGGAGGGGGCTTTAATGTTAGTGAAGCAAGGTCATGGTCATAAGTCACCATTTTACTCTGTCGATTCAAACTGGCAGCACGTTTTTTTACGAGCTGCACAACACAACCTATTGGCTTTGGCGTGGCGTTGGTGGGGTCACGCCGAACAAGACCGCCGTTTAAAGTTAGGAGACGAGGGGTGTGGGGTGGAGGCTACAGCTGAGCCACTGCAAATGTGCATGTGTATTTCAAGCTATCATGCTGGGGGAAATGTGGAAGTCACAGTCTCCTCCCGTCTCCATGGAAACCCCATCTCTCTCACAGGCGGCGCGGCAGAGCCCTTCTACATTCAGAATGAGGGGTGTGAATTATTCCACATTATTTAGCACTCGCAGTAGCACGTCTGTACTATTGGTCAGTGTTAATAACATCTCCATAAAGATGAAGGTCAGCGTTGCTATGCGATGTCCGTTTGGTCCAATCGGGCCATGCAAAACACCTGAAGATCCTGTCTGACGGCTATTCCTTATCGAATTCAAGGAGCCTCTACCTTAATGTTTTCTTTGCCGTACACTGACAACCTATTAAGCACCTAAGGAATCAAGGAATTCAAGTAGTCTGACATAAATAAGAGAAAACCCCAGAGACAGAACGCTGGAGCAGCACAGATGGTTCAGAGCCGAGCGAGCTTCGAATGAGGTACAAATCAGGGAGAGAAGGAAGGAGCGAGGGAGGGTGGAGACGGAGAGACGGAGACTCTGTCAGTCTCGCTTTTCACAAGCAGGTCCACGTAGCCACCTCCTGTCGAGCTTCAAGGGGGTTGTCATGGTGACAGTGGCTAGCGGCTGAGGCTGGGAGAGTGTTGCATGCTATCAGCGTGGCCTTGGACGTAGCTCAGGGTGCTGGGAAGGAAAGAAAGTAAGGAAGTCAAAGTGAGAGCGTCTGGACCGTCACTTGGGATGTCAGATTAAATGTGTTCTGCGATAAATATGTGTGTGGATAGAACCAGGGGCTCACAGAACCAGGGACCAGGCGATGGAGCGAATACAGTTTTACAGCAGAGGTCTCTGCACATCTGGTGAGACCACCATGAAGATTATGGGGATGAAGGATTAGCTGCTCCTCAAGCCTCTTTATGAGTCATCAGGGAGCCACAGAGATTTAAACTGGACCCAGTTCACATCATACATCAGAGGAGGCCTCTGTGCAGAATGTACAGGTATAAACCTCCAGTGATTCAACTAATTCATAGTCACAAACACTGAAAAGGCTGCATAGAGGGCCTATAAACCCTATTTATAAATCTATCATTTAGACTTTTACATGACCTTCCTTAGCGCTAACTCGTGCATGCTCCACTTTATGGCGCCCTACATACCTGCAACAGTAAAAAGGAATAATTTGAAATGAATGAGCCGTTGCCTCACTGAGTGTGGGTCCCTCAGGAAGGCTAAATCTGGCCCGCTGCACGTACGGTGGAGCGGCCGTGGTCCCAGGCAGCGGAGGGACAAGCTGTTTCCTTGAATCCAGTCGCGTCCACGTGACCGGCGTCACCTTGTGCACAAGACAAGGATCGGTGTGGACTATTGTGTCTGCTGAGCCACATGATGATGTGCCATGGGAGACACAAACCAGTGTCATCTGGCTTTGTCTGGAGCCACAGTGGGATTTCCTGTCACTCTGCTCTCTCTCTCTCTCTCTGTCTCTCTCTCTCACATACATGTTGTCTTTTCCTCTACTGCAGTTATAAATATCTCCCTCCCTTCATCTCCTCCCTTTATTAGGCCACAGAGGAGCGTTTGCCGGGAGTTTCACTCACATGGTTTGTGCCCATGTAATGTAGCTGCACTAATAGATTATTCATCACACAGGACTTGTCCGACATAAAGGACCTGGTCCTGGGTGTGGCCACTTTCTGGTTTGTCATGTCTGTTATTGTTAGTCTATGAATAGTCTGTAATTCCGTTGATGCGATTACAATCACGTCTGGAGCTCTATTCAACCTTCACTAGACGTGCGTTTGCTGGAGATCTGCTTTGTGTGCAGTGCAAAGTTCACTTCAGAGGTACAAGCCACACTTGGATGAATGAATTAACAGTGGGATTAAAGAGACGGACGTGAGCGGGGCGTGGTGGGAGAGGAAGCAGGATCCGCTGGGAACTGTCTCTTCGTGGACTTTGACCTTGTAATCGCATCGTTGCACAGCAGCACCAGTGACTTCCTTGGTAACCTTTTCATACCTTTGCCCTGTTTCGCTCCAGTGCTAAAATCTCCCAGGACCCCAGGTTTGACTTTCTGTCCGTCGGGCTCAGTTCCCTCTGCTCCAAGGCTCCAGTTCAAGCAGATGTCCTCGGGGCAGGAGCGCAGGGGCACGGAGGGAAGAAATTAAACACAGAGGGTCATTATTCACGTCTGCCACAACGCTATGGCAACAGTGTCCTCCCGCTCTGATTGGTGGTAGATAAGGAAGCCTCAGTAGCGTCACGTTTACTCTGCATTATCACGCCAGTGTCAGCAGCCTCCAACACCTGCTGCTAGTGCTCCATTTCCGCCTCTGTGCCTTCATTTCCTCTGGAGGGTTTATAGAGAAGCCCTGCATCATGTGCACACCAGTGTAAACACGCAGGCCTGTGTCTGTTTAGCAAGATCAGTGTGATCCGGTTCATGGAGATGGTTCCGATCGAAGGAAAGTAAGAGGATGCACTGAGTTTGCACTAGTTGCATCACACCCAGTGAATTTATTTCATTTCCATGTTTAAGGCCCTCGGTGCATTGTTATCTAAGGCTGCAGGCGTTTTCAGAGCACGGTGTTTTCACCGTTCTGTGATTTATTCCAGCTTTTAACTTCCCAACCCTGTTGCTGTGTTGTTGGTTCTCTGTCCAGACTAATGTGCACACAAATAAATCATGAGGTAATTCAGTCACGGGTCCACTAAAGGTCCAGATGCTCCCCATCACATAACCCGAGCGGCGCTCGCTGCATCAAAGGAGCAAGAATATGAGAGGATAAATGCGTAATTATGATAAATACACACAAAATACTCTGGACCGTGCTGCCTGTATGACTCAACGTCACTAAGGCGGGCGGGAGAGTTTTTCTTGGACCAGAGCTGCTGGATTTGTGCCACTCGTCTATGCTATATGTTTGAGAAAACCGATTTTAGAAGCTCCTTAAAAATCTCAGGGGGCAAACAGGGGACGCACGTCTGGCATGAATGGTTTTATGTGAGTCATTTGAAAGAATATTTAAAAAAAAAAACTGCAAATTACAAAAAAAGTTAAAGTAAGGTCCATCGGGTCTGATCACGCATGGTGGTGGTGACGTTTACCCAGAATGCTCTGCTCTGTTCAGCAGCACCATAGAAGCTCTCATTGCTCAGGGTGCCATGCCTCCATGTCTACTAATAACAGTTACTGGTCACATGTATCTGCTGTATGAGACTGCAGCACTAAGTGAGCAGGTACTGCTTCTTCAGCTCAGTGTTCTTCAGTCTCTCTTTCAGATCAAAGTGCGTGGAATAATAGACTTCAAAGCAGATGAAGTCATTTTTGTTTACTCTGTATCCTGGTTGAGAGGGGAGCTGTCATCCAGAGGTGAAGTCTGTGTGTGTGTGTGTGTGTGTGTGTGTGTGTGTGTGCGCAGACATCCCGTTTCCACAGCATGTGACCACTTAATGTCTGTTTTTACGACAGTGTGGTGTCACAGCAGAGGGTGCAGGCGTCAGGCAGCGCCGAGTCTCTAAACCCAGACAGGACACTGAGTGACATTTGTGTGAAAACAGTATGAAGATGATATTTTGTCACCCCTTGGCTGCAGACGCCGCCCTGAAGTCCTGTTGCCCTCCTGTTCACTACACATGTCACTGGTTTAGTGGACAACATGCTGTAAAGGATGATTTAGGAAAATTCAAATCACCTTCAAGATCAATGTTTTATACTGTTTAGCTTCTATTCAACAAAATTTGCTCATTCTACATATAAGAACTCTGATATACCCTCCAGTAGGATGTGCATGTACCTCATTTTGTTTAAGACACAATTCAAATGCTTACATGCTGTTTGTCTTGCTCTGATCATACTATCCATTATTTCTCTTTCAGATCCTGGCCATCATCTCCATCCTCTTCATCGTCTTGTCCACCATCGCCTTGTCTCTGAACACCCTCCCAGAGCTGCAGGACATAGACGAGTTCGGCCAGTCCACGGACAACCCCCAGCTGGCCCACGTGGAGGCCGTGTGCATCGCCTGGTTCACCATGGAGTACCTGCTCCGCTTCCTCTCCTCCCCCAACAAGTGGAAGTTCTTTAAGGGTCCTCTAAATGTCATCGACCTGCTGGCCATCCTTCCCTACTACGTCACCATCTTCCTGACCGAGTCCAACAAGAGCGTGCTGCAGTTCCAGAACGTCCGGCGCGTCGTCCAGATCTTTCGGATCATGCGGATCTTGCGCATTTTAAAGCTGGCGCGTCACTCCACGGGTCTCCAGTCTCTGGGCTTCACCTTGAGGAGGAGCTACAATGAGCTGGGTCTGCTCATCCTGTTCCTGGCCATGGGCATCATGATCTTCTCCAGTCTGGTTTTCTTCGCCGAGAAGGATGAGGAGGACACGAAATTTAAAAGCATTCCAGCCTCCTTCTGGTGGGCGACTATAACTATGACCACAGTAGGCTACGGAGACATTTACCCAAAAACTCTCCTGGGAAAGATTGTGGGGGGGTTGTGTTGCATAGCTGGAGTGCTGGTGATTGCTCTGCCTATTCCTATTATTGTAAATAACTTCTCTGAATTCTACAAGGAGCAGAAGAGGCAGGAAAAGGCCCTCAAACGAAGAGAGGCTCTTGAGAGGGCGAAGAGAAACGGCAGCATTGTCTCAATGAACTTGAAAGAGGCTTTTGCTCGGAGCGCAGAGCTGATGGACGTGGTGGTGGAGAAGAGCGAGAGACCTCACGACAACCACCTCTCGCCAAGTCGCTGGAAGTGGACCCCCAAGAGGGCCGCGTCGGAGACCAGCTCCAACCGCTCGTTCAACGCCCACGAGCTGGGCTCCCCCAGCAAGACCCGAGGCGCCAGCCCCCAGAGGCTGAATGTGCAGAAGCTGGAGGAGATGTACAACCAGATGGCAAAGACCCAGTCGCAACCCAATCTCAATGCTAAAGACAGAGGCTCCAGGACTGGCAAACACAGAGACGAGATCGAGCTGGGGGCCCTCCAAGACCACGGGCCACCGGTGCTGGGGGCCCGGGAAGGAGTGGGGGACATGAAGAGCTTGTCCAGCATCGACAGCTACATCAGCTGTGCCACCGACTTCCAGGAGAACCCGCGTTTCTCCCATAGTCTGGCGATCGACGCTGGTCTTCAGGAAAGCAACCCATTCTGCCACAGTCCCGCCTTGTCCCAGCTTTCGGGTGTGAAAGCGGGCAAACAGAGCACCGGGGAGCGTGACCCCACGCTGACCTCTGTTTCGTTTACAAAGCACTCAGGCTCAGAGAGCACGAGGAGGTTCTTCTTTTCTGGCAGCTCTTCGAAAAGCCTTATCCCCAAGAAAGGCTGTCGCAGTGAAGGGGAGTCCGTATTGTCCCCGCTTTCAGATAGCTCGGTCACATCGGACCACTCTTTGCTAAGCCCTGAAACCTCTGTCTATACCACTGCCAGCAGCAGGACCCCACCAAAGTCCCCAGAGAGCACTGCCCCGACTGTCTTCACCTTCCACGACTCGTCCATCAGCAAATACATCGACGCCGATACGGACGACGACGAGCACCTCCGCGACATCTCCGACACCAGTCCCTCGGAGTGTCTGTTGGCCGGTTTGAGCCCCAAACGCAGCATCAACATCAATTACCAGAGGGGCAGCAACCATTTAGAAGCAGCCCAGAAAATGCTGGGCCAGAACTGTCTGTTCCCCCTGGAAGGGATCCGTGGGGTATCCCATGAGAACCATGTAGGGCCTGAGATGCTACGTAGACCAAAGGTGGAGAGGGGGCGTCAGAATATGGATAAGAACCTCTGAGGCGCGAGCAGAAGCCAACGGAACTGGAGCCAGAGTGTTTGCGACGCAGATGCTATACAGACTCAAAACACTCCACAGGCGGACGAAGGACTCGATAGCTGAGCGTTTCCAAAGGGCCGGACGCCGCTGGGCACGAAGCTCTGGGCGAGCCCTCGTGGAGAATACTCTGGGAGAAAAACATTTCTAAACTGGAGAATGTCACTGCCCCACCTTCAGCTCATTCCTTATAGCAGCGACCCACACCCACAAGGCTAAGGAGCACTCCCAGGTAGAGTGGAAGCCGCTGTGACCCCACAGGGGGAGTAGGGGGTCACGTCTGTGTCCTCTATGACCCGCCGGCCACTGTCCCACTACAGAGTCCTAGCAGACAAGGTACAGGGGAGCACCTAGAAGCCTATAAGCTACTTAATGTGCCCTCCATTCCCAAACCTGGCCTTAGTCATTTACATGTCGGCATATACAGTATGTGTGTGCATATGTGTGAGTGTGTGCAAATGGACGGCTGACCTGAGGGTAAGTCACGTGTACACACTCTTGAGATTGTCCTGCCTGATTTATTTTTCTAGAGAGAAGAGGGAGTTCCTTATAGAAGTATGTGATCCGCTAGCGGGCTCCGTCGTAGCCCGTATGTGGAGAGTAACAGTGTACGAGGTTCGGTGGCGCGTCATCGGAGGCTGGTTTCAAAGAGCAGTGTTTTGCTCTCCCTCTGTGTTAATACTGTATGTGGTCAAAGTGAAGATGGCCGCCGTTTCAGAGCCTCAGCGTCGCTCGAGCAGAGAGCTGGACCGAACATAGGCTTGAGAGGGACTGTAATCTAGATTACGAGGCACGCATGCGCCCGACCAGCACAGCAACAACATACAGAAACGTGATCAAATGCACGCACTTCATACGCTTAGTGACACGGCAGCATATGTTCAGCATGCACTGGCCTTCATTTGAGCGACATAAAAGCAGCCAAAGACATCACACAGTTTCAGACTCTGGGCGTTGTGCGTGGACAGCAGCGTAGTTAATCATCTCTACTTTATTCATCCAAATAAAACCTTTTAGCACTGAGTATAATCAACCGCGTTAGCTTCACCATGAATCAGTTTTGGTGCCAGGACTGATGAGACTCATGCATGAAGGTACCACAGACAATCCACGGGATGCGGTGATACACCTAGTTTCCATGGTGACAGCAGCTGTCAGTGTCGGCTTTCCTAATTGGGGCAAGAAGGTCTGATTGCATGTAATGTATGCTCACACACACACACACACACACACACACGTATATGAGAACGCACCCAGCCTTGGAGTGACAGGCAACGCACAGAACAGCGAGCCTCCTCATCGATCACGTCCGTTCTGTGTACGTGCAACTTCGTGGTGTAAGGACCTACTTCTTCTGTTCGTCTCACGTTCTCTGTAGCATCCTGTGATCCTCTCTCCAGGCAATAACGATGGCTTTTACTGTCTCGACTGTTAGAAGCCCCCAGTTCGTTTGCAACATCGCAGAAGAAGCAGTCACGCAAAGGTGTTAGTACGAACACAACCACACACAATGTCACGGCCACATGAAAAGCCAGACGATGACGGGACAAAGGTGCTTTATCTGCTTTATCCATATTTAAATGGGAAACTCATTTATTACCCCACACTAAAACAACACAATGGGACAATTAGACATGTAACAAAGTGCTGATACTGTCTTGAGCATTTAATAAGGTCATATATGAACTTCCCCTTTTAATCTTTTAAGCTTATGCCATGAGCCGATTCAGTGTAGAGTTATTAAACACCCGCAGTCCTCAGTTGCCTACGATCTCCAGTCAGGGTACAATATTTTCGTAATTAATTTCTTCTATTATCTCTATGTTCGCTAATGTTAATGAGGCGAGTGACAAAACCCAATTAAAATGCAAGATTTACTTAAATTCTGAGCAAATGCTATTAAACAGGTCATTGCGCTCAATATTTAGGTGTTGACTGCAATTTGCTTAAACTTCAACACATATTGTTAGACATACGTTTCGTAGTGGTTGTGTTTTAATCATGTCATATTGTTGACCTGTACTGAGGAGCACTGAGGTGTGAGGGGTGAAGGAGGGCTGAACTGTGTGACATGACTGCACGCGTTGGGGAAACCGCACATTTGTTTTCTTTTTGTTTAACCCACGGTTCTGATTTCACACATCACTTTGGCTCATGTTTCTAACCTGCAGCGTCACTCACAGCTTGTCAACAACTGGCCAGCATCATAGTCACAGATAAAAGTAAAAACAGCAACTAAAATGACCTAACGATGAATGAAATAATGCTTTAACCGACATTGTATTTCAAGGTCGTAGCCAATGTTTGTCAAACGTGTTTCCATATTGGATCTAAATGTCCAGGAAGTTGTGAATGGACAAACTTCAAACACTTTGTGATTGAATAAACTGATTTCCTTAAGATTTGGATAAAGGGCATTTACATCACGTAAAGTTTCATCAAGCTAAATATGAGACTCTGATTATTTTCTATATTATGGAAGTCAGGGACCATTTACAACAACGATGACAATCAATGTTCATGAACAGGCAGCAAGAACTGGGCTTTACTCTGGTTTCTAACTCTAGTATGGAAACGATTCATCACCTCCGAAGGTTCAAAAGCATCAAGGATGATGTGATTTATTAGACTGTGATACTGTGACATGATGCCACCGCAACACAAACAATCTCTACTCTAAGTCATTTCTGTCTTTCTGTTATTTTGAAATGAATGTCATTAAGAGCTCAGATCCCTGTAGTACGAACTCTGACATAACCTACTACTTGTTATAAAGGAATTGCTTTACATTTTTCTATTCATTTATCAACACAAATCATGATGAAAAGCACAAATTGTGAACGTTGTCCATACAAGACATGACTGTACAGTAAACGCATTCAAACCGAAATCAAAAACACAAACTTCCAGCTCCTAAATTCAAAGGGTTTGTTTAACTTCGGTAGGAAAATCATGGGACCTTTTGAAGGACACGCGGCCGTTTCCGCAACCCCGTCACGACCCGCAGCTTTAGCAAGTAGCCCAGATCCACACACCTTATTACAGGCTGGGGTCGATTCAAGATGCCTTGACCGAGTGAAACACGTGTAACACACCACACAGCGAAAGGAAGCAGTATTAGAGCACGAGACAAATTCAAAGCTATATTTTTTCTACATTGTAAGCTCTCAGTGGAATTGACCCCGACCTGCCTAAGCCATCAGTCTTTGTAAAGTACACTGTTTCCAGGGAATTGAAAAAAAGCTCTTTGAACGACCTTAGCCAGCTCTTATATAATGTCGTTTGTAGGTCCAGAGTCTGTTTTGTAAGAAAAAACACAAAAAACTGTTTTTACCTGTTGACTTTCTATGCTGTTGTTTCCGTATCAATGTTCTGTTGTTCGGTGCATGTTGTAACCTTGGCGTTGTGACTGGTTGTGATTCACACAGAGCCAGTACGTGTCATGTAAAAAAAAAATGTCTCCGTGTCTTTAAGGTTTTTTTTCTTATGAAAGCAACATTTCCCTTGGATGACTCAAAGTTAAATAAAATAAATCACTTTACATTTTGATCAGGACTGTTTGACTCTCATTTCATTGTTTCAGAGGCAAGTTCACTGTCTTTACATAAATTCGCTGAGCTAAAAACGGAGCTCCTATAACTTAAATTTAACTAGAGGTGATTATTACAGAATGATTGCATCTGGCTTGTAGTTACAAAGACGGATGATTACTTTACCTACATAATAAAGCGAGGAGGCCGGATGAGGGGGAATGAGGATGAGGTTTGATGAGGTTTCCCACCACCCAACACCAGACTCTTGCAGGATGGAAGCTTCAGGGAATTAGTGCTCAGGTTTCTCCTTCAAGTCAACAGACAGGCACTGTCGCCATCTAGTGGCAGTGACTGCTGTTACAGTCCAGATCTGAAAGATGGGCTGTAAAGAAAATCTATTAGATCAATGTGTGTGGTTGGTTCAGATAAGTAGCTGATCAGGTTGTGTATACTTTACTCTGTTATTTGTGACTGTGCCTGAAGTTCCTCCGTCTCCATCACATCAGTGGTGTTTAGTAGCAAGAGCATCATTTGAAGCTCTAATAAAACCACTGCTGTGATGTCTTTGTCTTTCCAGCTGTCACTGATCTGAGCTGGTGTCTCGTGGTTGTGGCGTGGTTCCAGGCTGAGGACGCAGGCGCTGCTGCAGTAGAAGGTGCCAGATTATTTAGATCACCGTCATCCGATGATGTAGGATGAATCACGGCTGAAGCTTCACAGGTCTGCTTCCGAGCACCAACTGGCACCTGGTGGAGAAATCAGAGTTCTAGGGCTTCTCCTCCAGAGCGCCGTCCCAACGGTGCCCGTGAGTCAGGACAGGTTGCAGATCTACTGCACAGAACCACAAGTGTGTTGCTTTTACTCTGGTTCACATCCACAGTCTCTCTGTACGTGTGGGCGAAGCAGCGAGCTGCCCTCGCTCACGTGTGCCTGCACATGTAAAGGGGCTCGGATTTAATGAAGCTCCTGCTACTGGGCTTATTCATGCAAAAAGAACAATGGTGTGGACAGTAACGATCAGGAACAGAGAGGTCAGAGCTACAAATCTGATTATACTGAAACAGAACTTACAGAACCAGTCGGTTCCTATGAGTCCTCTTTTTACGGTGTTGATGAAACGCACGCTGAGCCACGTGTAAGTCATGGCAGCGTATGTAAAGGCGTCTTCCACCGTTCAGACGAACTGCAGAGAGGAGACATCTCCTCTCAAATAAATCAGAACCAATAGTACGTTTCAAAGGTCTGACATCATATACGGCACAGTACAAATGGGCATCATGCATCAGCAGCCTGAAAAAAAGCAGGAAGTGGAGGTAAACGAGCCGCGGCGTGTGTTGCTTATTGGATTTACAGTGTCAGCTAGCGTCTGGTTCAGGAGTTGCTGGATGGGAAGGTGCTAGTGTGTCCGTATGTCCGGCTGCGAGACAAGGTATGTCTATAAACATAATGTCTGTAAGCAGGGAGGCGGCCATCACACTGCCACAGCGTGCAGCTATGAGGATGTGTTGTGTGATGGACCACCCCTGCTCATCCGAGCCGCACGCCTTTTATCCAACACCATTAATAAATGTCTTATTTAAACAGATCTTTTGTTTGTCGTTTTTTCTTTCCTGCCTTTTCACAGTTTTAATCTCCACCGCCGGTTTTCCTGCAGGTTGTTGCCATGGGAATGTGATCTGCTTCGGAGGTCGCTTCGCAGACCTAACTGCACAAAGGACAGATGGAGTGAGAAGTAAACAACAAACGTCAAAAGGGCAAAAAAAACAAACAATTTTTAGTTGTTTTCACCTCACTAGTTTCTGTACAAGTAGTGATTTTACAGTTCACAAATGAAATATATGTATTTTTATATTAAGCGTCGACATTCAAAGGCTTTCAGTAGCACCCACCCCAGACACAGTGTTTCCGCCCTCCACCTCGTGATTAGGAATATGTCACTGCGCACATGCAATGTTCACAATGTTGTGCACAATCGTGTGGTTAATCTCCAAAGACAAGTAAAACGTAATCACTGCCCAATAATCTTTTCATGCAAGGGAGAAGCTATGACTAATGAGTCGATCCCCGCGGCGGAATATGAGCATGCACTAAAACGTCTTCAGTCACGGCGTCCCAGATGAGCCTGAGCATTTAAATAAACTGAAAACGTTTACGTAATGGGAATAAGAGCATTTGCATTTTTCATTGTTATTTAAGAAACAAAAGCAAATGACTAAACATTGCATATGAATATAATTATTAATTGCTGTCATTTTTGTATTAAAATATTGTTAAAGTGTTTGCGATATTAAAACCTACATGTATTAAAAGATTAATGTCTTTCATAACAACCAAACATTATTAAAATACCACACAAGTCATTTTTCTATAATGTGCAATAAGCAGATGAAGAAAAAACAAGAGACCGGAGTGTTTATGTTTTGTGCATATGCGCACATAGGTTTAATTACCATGGGGAGCGGAGAGAGACTGGAGGTCGACATAAGGGGGAGAAGGGATCTGATGCAACAGGGAACGTCCCTGTCACACACTGCAGAGACAACATCACATTACACCACACGCTACATTTAGTAACAGATTCTTCCCAGCCCTACATGGTAATGTTGATAACACTTAATTGGTGGTTGTTGATATAAAGCACTCTAGGAAAATCAACAGAGGTTCGCCGGCTGCACCCTAGACAAAGTCAACGCCCGAGCCACGACAAGGTATCCGTAAATTAACTACGTCAGCGGAGAATAAAACATAAAACACTTAAAAACGAGTTCCACAGAGAAGAAACAAGTCCTACATGAAACAAAAACGAGGGTTCACAGTTAATCGCTTCATCTTCGGCAAATAAACCACCAACTCGTTGACTAGGGTGCAGCTTCTTCTACAAAGCAACAAAATGAGTCAATTAAACAACATCTAGGAGAATAAACTAGCTTTTCCTATCAATCTTGTTTAACTGTGAATATTCAGGAACTATTAATATGAGCAGTGATGCTTTACAGTCTACTGTGCAGATCCCTGTAGCCTTATGAACTGACAGAACACAGTGTCGGAGTTTTCTCTAGTGCTTTTACAGACAACCGAACCTGAACATCTAAACGGTGCCATCCAGGGTCTGTGCCAATGTGCTTGAGTTAGCCTGTTTGACGTGCAAGTCCCCGTCCAGCTCCTGCTTGCCACACCTGTGGAGCCACAGTCACAGTTAATGTCGGGGTCAATAGAGAGGGAGGTCGAGTGTTTTATATGAGCTCTGAGACACAAGCGGGTACAGCGGGCTGTTTTGTCACAGAGGAGCTATGAGCTCTGGTCACTCATCATGACAGGAAATGTAGACAACGGGTTCGTATGTGCCCAAAATGAATTACACTGGTAAATTAGCCCAATTATTGATGGGGGGGTTGAGTCATTTGTAAAGTATTTGCCATCTTACCCAGAGACTGGTCCGTTTCCTGTCCTTTCATTTGACTGCTGGTCCAACTCTGAGAGCAACTTCAGTATATTCAGTGCAGCCTGTGGAGGAGAAGAGCACTTTAGGTTAGAGTACTTGTCAAATTCATGCAAATCCCTTTAGTATTAACCTAGGAAGTGACAATATATTCATATGCACATATTGAATGCACATATTCACCATGCTCGTTTCCTTACGGTACCTGGGTTCTGGGCGTATCTCAGCATACAGTATGCTGCTCACAAACACTCTTCACATTCTAAAGTGTTCCGTAATCAGGACATAAAGTTGGTGCTGCGTAGCGTTCATAATGCTCACCATATCATGACAAGATTCTACATCTTTCCCAATCCCGTGACTTATCAATGGTGGCTGGGACGAGCAGTTGATTAGTGACACAAACTCATTCTTATTGTTTTTGGGAAAATCTTTGTATTCCACCTGCAAGGAAAAAAAAAATCACATTTTCTAATAATGTTCAGTCAGAATCCAAAGTCATGAACGGCTTGGCTTTGACAGAACGTAAGCATTACCTGCAGGCCCTGCGCAGAGGCAAGATAGCTAAGCTGTTCTGAGGGCCTGGTGAGGGGTCCATTAGGCAGATGGTTCAGGCTACTTTTGTTCTTTAAGATAGTCTCAGCAGTCTGGGATGTGCCTGCATATAGCAGTTCATTGGCAATCATGGCAGTGATTGTGGCCTTGCCTGGGTTGGAATTGACTCGACTGAAGTCCTTGACCTGGGATCCTTGGCAGGCCCCGACTGCTTGAGCCACCTCAGGCACCATGGGCAGGATACCTGCAGGCAGCTGCTGGTGGCTCAGGTAAGGCAGGCGGAACTCCTCCTCTTTCGGACCTTCAAAGTGGAGGCACAGTAGGGAAAATGATTGCAATAACTAATAATTAATAAAACATACTATGACAACTGCAAAACTTACCCAATGCCACCTCCTCTACAGAACCAGGCTCAAAGAAGGTCACTTTACGCCCATCACCAGGTTTTTTCACTGGGGTCTAATATAACGGAAAAACGTGCATGAGCATTTAACACAGAATCACATGAATCTGTCATGCATTGTTAGAAAACCTGCACAAACCTTTTCATCGGTTTTGAGTGCCGGTTTAGGGGGCTGAGGTTGAGGCACTTTATATCCTAAGAGGTCCAACATTTTCTCTGCTGCGTTCCTTTTGGCCACCTTCTTGCTCGGCCCCATTCCCTCTGCAGACTGGCCACAAACGGTAACCTGCGTCGGAGAACACACAGCATGCATGGATCAAAGAGCTTAAAGTGCGAGAAATCAAGAAGCAATGACAGTGTCCCATGCGACGACGGCCGCTCGTTTCCCATCGACTCACCTGCATGACAAACTCTCTGCGCCGCGGCAGACCTCTCTCTGTCACCATGCTGTACTCCGGCTCTTTCTCCTTCTTAGCCTGCTGGATCTGAGCCAGGCGGCTAATAGGATTCATTCCCTGACCATACTCCGGGCTGGTCTGTAGCTGTTGGTGTGACGCATCCATCATTTTTTAATGAAATGCCTTTAGGTCTGTATTGATTGAGTCAGTCCTCGCTCGTTAAATTACCTTAATGATGGATTTAGTTTTCTTCTTGATGCGAGGCAGCGTCTTTTCCACACTGGGTATATGTGGAAGTCGCTTCAACTCCCCCAGCACCGCTGCCGCTGCCAGCTTCTTTGCAATTTTTTTACTCTTTCCGTCGCCCTCTCCCGTGAACTCACCAACGGTCACACGCACCAAGAAACTCTTCATGTGTGGAGGACCTTCTTCTTTTAAAACCTGCAACATTAATAGAAATTAGGATGTAGAAGCTCTGATGTCCAATAACTCAGCCAAATATAAACAATGCATGACTGAACCCTATAGTACAATTCATATATATATGAAGTCAGTTTAATTTACCTCAAAGTTAACAGGTAAGTTACGTTTGAGTGCAATTTCAAACACTTGACTGATTTCTGATTTGTTGAGGTTCTCCTCCTCAGGCTCGCCATTCATCTGTCAACAGGAAGATTGTAAATTAGATAAAACTAATTCAGTAATCTGTGTCTTTTTTGCATGAGAGAGTCGTTCTTTTCTCACCAATGGCAACTGCTGCAATATAGGCTCATTTTGAAGCACTTTCAAGGCCTTGGCAGCGGCATCGAGTTTAGCTAACTGCCGCGTACGCCCCTTTCCTAGAAACTGCTGGCTGCCAATTGAAAGCTCCATGTGGTATATAACTGGTCCCACTGGAGGAAATGGATAGTAGTACCTGGACACAAAGGTGTTAAATCCAACAATTATACATTCAACAGAAATGAAGGATAAATTATTCACTTGGCTGATTCTCAGATTAAGCGAACTCACTGTTGCATAGAGCGCTGGTAAGGCCCAGGACCACGAACATTGTAGTTAAAATTAGGAGGTCTCATCCCAGGATATGGGTCGACTGGTTTATACATAGGCTTTTTACCGAGCCTCATACATAGTGCGTTCAACTCCATGATCTGTATCAAACCATCTGCTACAAAAAAAAAAGCAAAAAAATAATAAGAAGGAGAAAAACAAAATGACAAAAGAGCAGGTGTTCTTCTGGTAAGCAGTAACTAGCATGAGCAGCGGGTGGAGCCAGCGCAATGAGCCCACCTGGATTCTTGGCTGTGATGCGGGGCGTCCTCACAATGGGCTTAGGAAGTGCTGTCTCGGCGAGGGCAGAAGCAGCAGCAGAATGCTGAGCTTTTTTGATGCTTGTCCCCTCCGCCTCCCAGTGCTGGTCCCCCAGCGTGAGCCTCACAGAGAAAATCTGAAACAGGTAAAAGCAACAGCTGCCATGAACTCGAGGCAACGAATAGAAACAACTTAGGCACTGCGGTAGAAGCTGCTTTCAGCGTACCTTGGAGTGAGCCGGTCCTTGCTCACACAGCAGCTTGTATTCCGGCTGAATTTTGTTAAAACGGGCTAACTCATTCACCAAACACATGGGGGTCTTCTCTTTAGGGTTTGCCATGTTAGATACTAGGACAAAACAAAAACATCCAATAAACTCGCTATGCGAGGGTTTTAAGTTTACAAGAGAATAACCTGATATTATAAATGCAGATTCTTGGATCTGTACATCTTGATAAGCAAATCTGACATTGAAGACACGCTTCAACAGACCTGTGGTGGTGTTATAAGGAGTGGCTGAACCTGCCGGCAGAGACGAGCTCCTGACGGGCTGGCTGGCGCTCTCCGACGGCAGGGTGCCCGCGGCACAGGGTATGCTGTAACCAGGCTGTGGCTGCCCTAGCTGCAGCGGGGCAGTGGTGGCAGGCATGGGGCTGGAGGGACATTGAAACTGGAGTTGGGACATATCTGCAGGTCAGGCTCAGTCGGTGGCGGTCCAAATGCGAAATTTGCAATCCGGCAACGAGTGCAGCCACAGTGCAAGGAACTGTTGATCGAGGAGGTCTAGTAGTAAGCTCTGCCTAGAGGAGCGGATAGAAGGTAGACAGAGAACTATATAAAAAAGCCACATTCAATCACATGTTGGATTGTGACAGGACACCAACACAGACATGGTGCAAAACACATCCAGGATCGTTTGCAGCATCTGACCATAATTCAGTTTACTGCTTTTGACTGGAGGTTCAAAACTCAGTAAGCAACAAAATATTATTGTAAACACGTCAGAATGTAGTGAGCTGTACAACAAAACGTGATCAGTGAGAGTTAAACCTCCGTGCAACGCTTCCATTGCATCAGTGTTCACAGTGTTTACAGTAACTCATTCATCTGACTCCTGCACAAGATGGCAACGCCGCATTCGCACCCCGCACGCTCGTGTAGCACGCAGGGCATCGTCCGTCAGCGACCTGTGTCAACACTACACACACAACCCCGTTTATTGGTTGGGACCCGGCGATGTGGGCGACACGGACAAGCCAGCGCGTCAGGTGCTGACGGGGCTAGCTGGGGCTAGCTGGCGTTAGCCGGCGTTAGCCGGCAGAACAATGCCTCCACTGTTCGCCTCGCGTGCACCGTCTCCCTGCCAGCGTTTAAAGCGGCTGTCAGACGCTGCGGATCCAGAAAGTTCGTGGTGATTTTCCTCCCAGACGCACCGCCGCCGTGTGCCGTCGGTCGGTCCGGCTGCGGAGGGGCCCGTCAAGCCCGAGCCTGCTCCGATTCAGTGCTACTCAACTCATATGCACCGACTTGTACATGCACCTCGTGCGACTAAATGTCATCCATATCAATTCATCAACTGTTTACTTGATCATTGGCTGGGTTTAACTATACCAGCATTAACTGGCTAGCTAACTAGCTAGCGGCTTAGCTTGCAAATATATAGCGCCTGAAAATGTGTCTTACAGTACCGGGCTCGAATATGTAATAATTATAGGTCCATCTATGAAAAATGTTTATTATTCGGACTTTATTGTAATTAAAACGTAAATAACATCAGGCCGCCGGTTCACCTGGGGGAGCACGTTAGCTAACTAGCTACCTGACTGGCTACAAGAGGAAAAATGATAAAAAGCATTAACAGTTTGCTAAACGTTTAAATCGGATGCGTCATTAGGACAACGCACTCACGTGTCGGCACCACTAACCTGCACCAGGAATTAAGATAATTAAATAACTATACATTTCTTCCCGGCAAGTCTCAAAGCAGCCGGCGAAACAGCTAGCTAGCTAGCTAGCTAGCTAACCGGGACCCTCGACAAGTCAATGCCAAAATAAAGCTCACCTCGTCGTTCCTTCTGGCCTGTTTTAGTCACTCCATAAGACACGGTGATTAACTGCAGATTTCCTTTGTTAATGGCCAGTTTCGATAGTCAGTCTATGGTAGTTTTCTATCAAAACCAGGGCGGTGAGGAGGTGGACATTGGGAAGACAGGGCAAACACTAAAGAGAATGGCCCGAGCTTGACTCTCTTCAGGAAGTGACACTGTCAGAGGAAGCACTTCCACAATAAAGCAGCAGCGACGGGATGCGACGCAGGCGCCGCGCACGAACGAGCAGAAACACACGAGCAGCAAGGTATGTGGAAATTTATTATGCAAGTGTCAACGCGCCAAAAAACACGGGTTTACAGCACAAATGATCCCAAAGGTGTAAAAAAATCTAAACGCACGCACAAGTGACTATAAAGCTTATCATGTTAATGCTAATAAATATAAAAATCGATCATGATTCACTGTAAAATATTGCTTCTATGGTCTCTAATCCCCCTAAACATCAAAGGTTGCAGGTAATAGCAGTGAGGGAGCTGTGGTTACGGTGGCTGGGGCTTCCTACAGGTTGTACGCCTGACACATGTTCAGAGAGTCTCTCAGCATCAGGTCACGCAGGCGCCACAGTGCATCCGCCATAGTGGTGTGGGCTCCTTTGCTCTTCAGCCAGTGGGCTGGGAGCCGGCTCTCCTGCTCCTTTGTCAGGTGAGTGTGGCGCCTCTGAGCTGTTATCAATGCAAAGGGATCTTGATTAGAGTCGTTTCCAACACACCATGTTTTTTCAAACCCTCACGTAAGACACACCACCTTTGAGCGTTTGGTCCCACTTGCTGACAGTGCTGGACTCTGAATTCAACCCTTCAATGTACTTCAGGTAGGCCTCCGAGTGGAGTACTCGCTGGGTCTTTGGTGGTGGAGCCACAAACATAGGCGTGGTGGGTTGCAGGTGTGAGGGCTGGCCCATCTGGCCCTGTCCAGGATAGGGAGGAGGCGCATGCTGTCCTGGGCTGAACATCCCAGGCTGAAATATTAAAAACAAAGCAGCACGTTTTAGACAATACCCGGAATACCAAATAATGCCAAAAGTATTATACGCAACATAAATATGTACATTCAATAGCTATTGTAACTAGGCTTGAATTTGTACTCTAGAAGTTGAAAGCATGTAATGAGAAAATGATTGGCACAAACAGTGTGCAGGTGAATTAGGCTGGGAATAAACCATTTTAGTTTTGGACAGGGACTCACCTGTTGCATAAAGTTCCCTGGCGCAGGACTTCCTGCCATGCCGTTCATACCAGCACCCATCATACCTGTTAAATGACAGTTCTTAGTTCCTGTGTATATAGGACTGATGGAGAACACAAGCTATCCTGGGAATATATCTTAAGAACTAAACAGAACTAAATGATGCTGTACATTACAGTAATGTTAGTTTTGAGTGTCAATGTTAAAGGTTAATAAATGTTGTTCATTTTAACATGCATTACATGTGTGAATGTTGACTATGTCTTCTGTGACTGCATTTTGAGAAAGGCTTTGCCTGCTCGGTGAGTAGAGGCTACGCAGCCTATGGTCCAGGTGAACCCCTCCAGCATGAGACACGACTGGGTGTGACCAACAAGTGTGGCTAGGACAGTGGCCCTTACCCTGATGAGGCATGCCTGGATACCCAAGCAAACCTTGCTGGAGATGGTGAGGAGGCAGGTGGGCCCCCCCAGCAGGGTGAGGTGGCATTGGGGCCACACTCAGCAAACCCTCGTGAGGGCCCTGCATGGGCATGTAAGGTGAACCGTAAGCTCCCATCATGCCTTGGGGAAAAGGGTGAGGAGAGGACAACAACAATTCCATGCATAAGTAACATGCAGCTGACTCTAAAATAACATGCACTATTGCACACACCCACCCCTTTCACACATGCGCCTTAAGTCATAAACACTATTTGTTGCTGTTCTCATTAAGTCGTCTGAACGTACTTTGAGACAAATCTCGTAAAAATTGAGGAACCAAAAAAAACTGACTTGTATTGTGCTTGCTCAAACCTTTCAGAACAAACAAGCATGCATACAGTATGCAATGCAGTAGACAATACAGTAAATGTACTTTGTAGTATTGGTGATCCATGTGTGAAAGTCAATCAATCACTGGTCAAGGCTCATTGTGCAAAAGGGGCAGTAAACATAAATGATGTCCTTACATGTTAGCAGGCAAAACAAGAATGAAAGTTAAATGGAATGTTTCATCATTAAAATCAATCATGCAGCCAAGGTCATGCGTTCTAGTCAAAAAACTAAAAATAAAATGACAAACCAGCAACAGAGGGAAAACATAGCTTTCTGAATGTGGTTTATGAATAAATAAATACATTTATAATGGTTAGAAGATTGGATGAGTACAGCTTTAAACAGTCCAGCCTCATTTCCTTGCTGCCTTGTTGTCAAACACTCGCGCTGTCTCTGAGAGGGGTTACCTGCCACAGGTGTCATGGTCTGGTTTATCATTCCCATAGTGCTAGGCGAAGGGACCACCCCCATCAGTGCCCCTACAGGGGTACCTGCTCTCGGGGACGCTTGCTTCTGAGGAGGTCTCTCACGCTCTTGTTGCTCCACTAGTTTGGCTGCACGCTCTGCAAAGCACATGATTATTGATTCGTGGCTTCTGTATACAGTAAAAGGACTTTACCACCCACACTGCACCTTTTTCCTCACCTTCATAGTCAGCTTTCTTAGACGCCTCGAGATTTCTCCACTCAGTGCCCACAAGTCGACTCAGCTCCCCGAAGGAGAAGTCTGGGTGCCGTGCCTTGATGACTGCTCGCATTTCACTGCTGAAGAGGATGTAGCCACTCATGTTGATCTTTCTCTTGGCCCCTTCCTTCTTCGATAAGCCCTTAACTTTAGGAGTGGACTGTGAGAAAAACACAATGATACAGTTGGGTTGTATATTTGTCTGAATCATTCAGATATACAATGGGGGCATGAGGGGCCAGAGCACCTGAGAAGGTGTGTATTGCATCATGTCCATATCACTTGAAAGTGGGGTTTGCATCTGCATCTGTTGCATAGAGGGCGTCTCTGCGGCGTCGTCATCGTCATCCATGTCTTCCATATCATCATCATCCTCCATATCCGCCAGTTTGACCTCAAGTTCAGCTATCTTCTTGTCCAAAAAGGGAGAGGCCTCCTTCTGTGGCACTATCAGTTTTCTAGATACAATACCAGCACAAAAATTAAAATACAAACAGGGTTAAAAGAATAACAAATACATTTAGGTCTAAATAAGTAATCTGCTTTAATGACTGACCTGAAATAGTAGACTTCATCCTCGGCCACTTTGGAGGAGTACGAGAAGCGTTTCAGACCCTTGAACTTTTTCACTTGCTTCTCTGTGTCAATGTAGCGGCTCTCGCACAGCAGGATGTTATCTTCTGCAATCTCGGTAGGTCTGCACGATATGAAGTCCTTAAAGGAGGAAACCATGCATTTACCTGGAGAGGACACAGGGAGGTTAAAACGTGCTTGTAAAAACAGGTTAGTGTTGGTCAAAGCACCAATGCAGTACCTATGACACAGGTCATGGGCAATGTTTCCTCTAGGTGGCTCAGAAACACTTCTCTCTTGTAGAACATCTTTGTGGGCTCATGCTCCGTTTCCTCAGGGGGTATGAAGATGGGTCCAAAGAATAAAGTTGTTCCGTTCTGCACCCACAGCTTCTCTATCCTGCAGTCCAGTCAGAAGGGCCAAGTTAACAAAAACAACTACAAAGCACCAAATCTATATATATATATACATATATATATATATATCTTACACGGTTGACCACACTTTTAAAACACATCATTTCACACACCTGGCAACCCTGGGCTTTGACAGACCATGTGACTGGATGTAAACACAGTCTCCCACTTTGTACCACATGTTGTTGTAGCGTAACTGTTCATAGTACTGGCAGCTGGGATCGGCTCCACTCACCTCCATAGGGACATCCTCTCTCTCCTAAATGAACACACAAACACACAGGACTCAGGTGTTTGTTTATATTGTGACAAACAGACTTTTTTACTGGAATTAACAGCCTGGCTACCGTTAGGCTCTTTGTCAAGACATGTCTGCCACCAGTCTGTAGGTTAATTAATCCCCTGTGTTTGAGGCAAACTGATGATGCTTCTGCTTGGTGACAAAATGTACTCTAGATGTGCTTCTCTTTTTTTAAACTACCCCTGATTTTTAACTTTACACTCAAGTAGAGGAGACACATGTCCTGACAAAAACTAGGCCAATATTAACATTCTGTATCACTCACATTATATATGACTTTTGAGATTGCAATGACCCACTTTCTAAAAAAGGAGACTTCTTCTACAGAACAAATTCCTATCTTTACAGATTACAAGTAATCAATATATCAACATGCTCAAACCCTGAAAACTGTAATGTTGCTTTACCTTGTCCACAAAACTCCCACTGATTGAATAGGTAATGTTCAGCCTGTCCTGGTCAGGCTTGGCAAACATAGACGCTACACGGACAACAGGCAAAGGAACCTCGCGTGGGACCAGTGTCACAGAGCTGGCAGGCACTGCCCATATCTTAATCTTCTTGAAGGACTTGTTCCTGGCAGCATACCGGGACTCACAGACATATACATCCTCAGCTTTATAGCCTTCCGGTTGCATTTTGAAATAATCCTGAGAAACAGAAAAAAGTCACAAGTTACGACTGTATCAAACTTGACCCAGATTGCTATGGTTCTGTTAATGAAGAGCATCCTACCTTGACAAACATGACCACGCATTTACCAAGGATTTTACTGACAGACACTTTGTTGTAGTAGTCACTCTTGAAGACCTCTTTTTCCAGAAATTTGCGTGTGGCCAGGTGGAAGGTTTCACTAGGCCTGTAGAACCAGCAGCCATAGAGCCACTTTTCACCTTCACACAGAAGAACAAGCTCAAGTTTACTAGTACTCAATACAGCAGTAACTAAGCTCCAATACGTGCTGATAATAGCATTAAATATTTATATTGGTGTATGGAATGTTAAGATTTTCCAGACATGAGTGTGATACCTGCTTCATCCTCCCACAGACGTTCAATATTGACAATGTGTGGTTTTAGGTTTGGCTCTGATGGCTCCACATAAACAAAGTCCCCCACATGGTAAGTGCTGTTTTCAAAGCTGCAGTCTTGACTGTAAACTCGCTCCGTTTCTTGGTCCGACTGCCATGATTGTCCTGGCAAATCCTCGGGTTTCTCATCTTTTCAAAAAAAAAAGTGACGAATGAAGACAAATTTAAAAAAAAAAGTGACATTTGGGCCTAATGTGTATTATGCCAGGGGTGAATGTTACATACCTTTGCCTCTTTCTTCGTCATCCTTCTTTTGCTTGTCCTCTTCTATTTCTTGGGGGATTTTCTCACGCTTTTCTTGCTCCACGTCACTGTGCAGGTGTTTTAGCGTATAGTTGAGTGCAGTGGATAGCAGAATTTCCCCATTCTTGCATAGCTCATCTCTGATCTTTATGAAAAACTGTTGTAGCTCCACTGCATCTTCAAAAATCTCTGAGTCAGTCCTGATAAGAAAAGGACATGGATGAGGCTTAAAAAATGTTTTTATTTGTATTATCATTATATTGTATATTGTACTAATTATTAAAGAAAATCCAAAAAAAGAACTTACCTGTGCAGTTTCCGTGCCTTCTCCAGCACTTCAAATATGTGTTCCTGGAAAACATCAAGTCTCCGGTAGCGGCCTTGCTCCAAGTTCATCCTGATGACATCTAGATTAAGTGGGGGCCTCTCAGGAGCAGTGGGATCCACAGCAGGAATCTCAGCCAGCGAGTCACTGTAGCATCTTCCCTCTTCGTCCTGGTGAGCCATCAAGGACACGTAGAGGTTCCTGATCAGCTCTCTCACCAGAGACCCCACCACAGGAGGCCCGTTGTCCTCACCTCCCTCCTGCTGCCTACGCGTCTCTAACAGCACCCGGTGCAACACCAGAGCATCCCGATAAATCAGAGACTCGGGCTCATTGTACATGCAGGCATTGTTGAACATGAGTACAAAATCCTCCACCAGGGCTTCAACGTCTTGGTAACGACCAGCTGCCATGTGGCTTCGCAGACGCTCCATATCGATGGGTCTCTTGATGGTAGCATAGTAGTCAGGCAACTCAGCACGAGACGGTAGACGGAGGAAGATGGTGCTCAAACGTCGTCCCCGGCGATCAGTGAAGTTTCGCACTACATCGTATAGTTCATTTAGCCTCTGCTGTAGAGGGGTGAAGTATTTGGACTTCTTTGGAGAAACACCACTCTTTCCTACATATAGAACAATAGATGATGAAATAATTATCAAGACAAAATATATAACAAACCAGAATATAATAATAAATTGTAAATACAATAGTAAAGTGCATACAGTTGCAAAACACTGTTATAGCCAAACTTACGTAATTTGAGTTTAGGAGATCCCACATCCTCGTCTTCGGGTGGAGGCCCTAATTCCTTACGTTTGTCCTTGAGAATCTTCTCAAGTATATCAGAATCATTATACACCTAGACAATCCAATGTTTAGACAAGGAAATAAGTTTGGCTTTTGAGAAGATTTTTTTAATAAATATTTTAACTCAGTCATCTTTCGCACTGCTAACCTGAGATCCCTCCTCATTGTAATGCCGAGCATTGCGGAACATTAACTTCATGTCTTCCATGAGTGCTTCTTCTGTGGCATAGCGCTCACTGCGAACATTTTGCTCAATGGTCTTCAGGTCCATGGGCTCAAGGATGACATTATAGTAGTCTGGGTAGTCCTTTTTGGATGGTTTGACCATGAAAAGGTCACAGAGACGTCTATTGGTTCCCACCTCCCTGGCCTCAGTTACTGCAGCATACAGGGCTTTCATTCTGTTCTTTTTTATGTTTTTCTTGTGGCTAAAATCAAGAATAAAATGTACATTAACGAGCATGGAAGACAAGACTATCCCACAAATTACTTCCAAGGAGGGCTACATGTTACTTTACAACTACTACAAACAAGATACGGTACATTTAACCTAGATACAAAATATCCAGTTTAAAAAAAATTAGAGACTGTTTTACCTTTTCCTCTTGATGCTTCCAGCATCAGATGACAAAATACTGTCTCCATCTTCATCATCTCTCCTTAGAAGTTCTCTTTTTTTAGCCTATACAGACATTGCACAGTCATTACATGCATACTTCTTCAAAGAGGTGTTTAATTAATACTCAAGGCAAGTAAGTATTTGTCTAAAATACAGAAATGTATTATGTTGCAACAATCTTATGTATAACATATGGTTGATATATAAATGCCATTTTTTTAATTTATGGGACATTTAAACTATAATTAAAAATCTATTTTGAATCATGGCTTTTTTAAATTGTAAAGTAAAAACATCTTCCAGCACAAATTTATAAAGAATTATTCAGAAGTCACTACCTGCATGATCTGCTGAAGCCTAAAGGCTCGTTTGTAAATGCTCGAGTTAGGCATGTTGTAGCGCTTTGCATTCTCAAACATCAGATTGAGATCGGCCTCAATCTGTTCCACACTTTCATAGTCTCCGTTCTTCATCTTTGTTCTTAAAAAACAGATACAAAAACTTTGACAATTGTCCCTCGGGAGAAAAGGCTGTTGGCCACATCTAGTTAGAACAATGTTGACATCATACTCACTAGATATACTCTGTTCTTACCTAATCTGATGCAGAGAGATTGGCTGTTTGATCTGCTGATAATAATCAGGATATTCCCTTCGAGAAGGCAGTTGCTGAAAAGGTTCAGAAAAGACCTGGCCCTGGTTGTTCCTTGCACCCCTCACAGCTTCATACAGCTGGAAAATGGGGTTGCTCATCTCCATACTAGAACTCTGACTTTCAGCTTCAGACTCCCCCTCATCATAACAGACAGAGCCTGCAAACGTATAAAATATAAAATATTATTTTTTTCCCCCCAACACAAACACAAGTCTGTATTGAAATCAGTGTAACCACTGAATGTTACCAGAGAGGACAGGGTCATCCTCACTCTCTGAGCCATACTGAAGAGCTACAGTGACACCAGAAAGCCGATCCCCCTGGCCAGACCTGCGATTCCTGATGAAAACCAGAAAAGGGCACAAGCTATAAAACATGTAGACTTTGACGAAATCTTACTTTTTATGCCAACCAAAAATCAGAAAAACAAAATGCAATGATCATTGTTTAATACCTGATTCGAAGACTTGATTTAGTGGGTTCAGAATGTTCAAGTTCAGATTTCCGCTGAATGAATACTTTCTTTATGGTGTTAGCATCCTATTAAACAAAGAATAACTGTTACAATATGGAACATTAGGTTATAATAGAAGAAAAAAAAGAAATTACCTTAAAAACCTGAGATCCTGGTTCATTATATGTTTTGGCATTTTTGGCCATCAGGTCAATATCCTTGGCCATAGCATTAACACTTTTATAGTGTCCAATCTATAAAAAATATATATATAGTCATTGTCTGGAATCAGAATGTTAGGAAGAAAAATGGGACCACAGTCAAGATGATATTTAATTACCTGTATTCTTTGAGCAATTGTTCTCAAATCGATTGGCTCCTTTATAATAGCATAGTAGTCAGGATAATGCTATGAAGAGAGAAGCACATGAGTGAGGAAATACAGAACAAGCCAGCACACAAGCTAAATGAAACCAAATAAAAATAACGGTGTTTAACAAAATTTTTTTATGTAAATCTTTCTTATTATGTCATACAGTTTATGAACTGTTAACAATGACCTTCAAAGATCTGAAACAATTAAGAGATGTTACAATAACCTACCACTTTGGAAGGCAGTTTCTGAAACAGTTCACTGACCAGATGCCCTGAGGGATCAGTGTGCGACACTACAGCTTCCAAGAGTTGCTCCAGCAACTCTTTTAAACTGCAAGTTGAGGTCTGAATAACACATATGCAAAAAATCAACAATATGCAGGAACATGGTCAATGGTTTAACAACAGATGATAATAACAAAAACAACAACAATAAATCATGTAATTAATGCATTACAAGTTCTTTTATCCAGTAAAAAATATCTATTGTTGCCATTTTAGTAACATCTGGGTAATATATAAGTTCAATCAATTCAACAGGGATATTTAAATCAATACTTCCAATGAAGAAATGAGCTTACCTCATCTTCGGTTGACATTCCAGGATTATCCACTTCATCATTATCTTCATCATCCTCTTCTCCATCACCAGGCTGCACAAACTCATTCTTTGTTTGCAAATACACCTGCCACAGCTTGCATGCTGCTTGATACTCCTCACTGTTACTCTGAATTGTTGAACATAATATAAAGTCAAATATTATGTCTCATTTAATCTCTGTGCTCTCACAAAATAACAAAATTCCACTATTCCACTTAATAAATACATTATATTACAAGCATACAATATATTTTAGGAAGATCACATTACTAAACTTTTATATTGACTTTCTTCTGCTTCTGCTTGCTTTCATCTTACCTTGTAGTATGATTTGGCATTGTTGAACATGAGCTGGAAGTCTGCAGTAAGCTGCTCCACATCATTATAATCTTCAGACTTTAGTTTATACTGAATTTTTGTCATATCAATTGGTTGGGACACCACTTCATAATAATCAGGCAAATTCCTGAAAATACAAAAACAAAAGGTTGGTACAAACTACATTGTTTAATTTGTCCAGCAACACACACAATTAAAACTTAAAACCTTAAATATGCTATGTGCACAGTTACTTCTCAGCCCCCTATGACCATAGAGCTCAGATTAATAGTACCTTCTCTTTGGTACCCTTTGAAAGAAATCACAAAGTTGCCTCCCCTGCTCATCCTTATGGTCCCTGACAGCGTTGAACAGCTCATGGCAGACAGCAATCTGAAAACATAAACACGAACCCTCAAACCCTGTGAGCACGTTTACAGTGAGAGCGAGGGATGATGTTTGGATCACAACCACATCCAGCTGCTGTTATGTTTATTAACAAAATGTACTTGCCAAGTCCACAGAGGGGAGATTGGAAGTTTTTCTTCTTTTCCTGCCACTTCCAGGAGTAGAGGAGGAGGTATCATCGAGGTCTCCCCCTCCGCTCACACTACTGGAGGGTGAAGTGGCTCTCCTCCTCTTGGAGCTCGACATTGCTAGCTCGTTTGACAACAACAGGCTAGCCCGCTAGCTACAAAAGAAAATAAGGTTAATCTTACTTTAGTTTCTGCTATGAGTCACGCAGTTAATTAAAGTTTAACGGAAATAAAAGGCATATTCTATCTCCATTCACAGCCAAGCTAAAACTAGAGCTATTTTCAACAGTGACGATTAGCATCAGCACCGTTGAGATGTATGAAACAAAGCAAACAGACGAGCGGCTGTTAGCTTGTGGTGCAGACTGGTTTACCGCTTTCCTAACAACACGGCCAAGGTGAATAGTACTCAAACAAAAACCCAACAGAGACTAGAACAAATAAACACCAAAACATTCAAAACAAGCATTACCCAAAACTCAGCAAAGTTTGCCGTAGTTCCCTGAGAGAAATGTGTAGCAGCTAGCTGGCTAGCTAATGTTGTTTGAAAACTCTTGCCCGGAAGTGGAGGTCGTGTTGCGTTTGGTGGTAGGGACGTAAAGCGGCATCATTGACAGTGCTGCCCCTACAGGCTGGGAAGAAAAATGCACCCAAAACTGTCAAAAGATTAGTCGCAATTATTAATTTGTTTTGGTAATATCAAAGTCAGTAGGTGCAAAGAGCTGTCTTAGCATTGGACAATATTGCAAGTATTTAAAATGGGTTCTATACATAGTAGCCAATGATAATTTATGTGTCTTTAGATCAATAAGGTTTTAAACGTTTGTTGAAAGTGGGCTCAAAAATGGTTATCTTATATAAATAATTAAGGACTTTACGGTACTATAAAAACCAAATTAAAAAGTTTTGTTTATATATAATTTAATTTATAATTAAAAACATGTGGTACAATATTTTACTATATGTATACTTAATATTATAATATACTAAAATACTTAAAACTTTATATACTCTGAAATTTTTCTATATCTGATGATAACCCCCCGAAACAATTACACCGCTATTTAAGTCACTGGCGGACCAGTAGCGGCAGATTCTTTACACTCTGATGAAGTTCTTGGCACTGTCAACAAACACATCAGGAAAACAGTGGGACCCTGTTTTACTTTGTGTGTAATTGGTAATTGTCCTTAGTTGAAAATATGGTTGGTTGGAGCACAGATGTTGTACCTCAATGAGATGCTCAAGGAACAGTTAGATCTTGATTTACTGCTAAAACTTGAAAGAATGTGATGGATTCACCACACTACTGTTGTGTTGTGCTGTGTATTGGAATAGTTGCATTCGGCGCCTCCTCCTTATATTAGAAAGTTTTATCTTTGTACTTGAAGGCTGCGTGAGTGTGATGTTGTATGTCATCTTATGGGGAACAGGGCGTTGCTATTGATCTTAAATGTCGTCTAACATAATATCAATGCGTAGTTTGAATATTATCTCAATGTAACCCAATTTCATTGACCTCCGTGTTGCTCGTGTGAGCAAATGAAGCGAGAAGCCCTTATCATTATTGGGCGAGAGAGCATCATCCTGCGACCCTGCCAATGGGACGCAGACGCAGTGGAGCAGATCTGGGCTCGGCTATCACAAGGCGCATCGCAGATCACGTTGTGCAGCGAGCAGTGAGTGGTTTTTCTGCCGCGCTGCGTCCGCAGACGTCTGCTTCTCTTGACGTCAGGCGAAGTCTGAGGCGACCCAGCGGCGCGCACCCGAGCAGCAACCACATCGCTCCCGCCCGGGTGAAGGAGAGCACGTCTCAGCTGCAGATCGCCGTTTAGGTACGTGCTTTTCTGTCTTACATCGCGGCTGACGTGCGCCGATAGACGATGAGAGCCGAGCGCGCTCAGTGCGCTCGCGTGTCGCATATCTGCAGCCTGCCGCTTCAGCCCACGGAGAAACGTACTGCCGCCGCTGCCTTCGCTTGACTGCCGTACCCTTGAGCCGCGCACTACGGTTCTCGCACCCACAACGCCCTTTTTCGCAGCGTGGACGCGCGATCGCCACCACAAAATACACGGGGCCCGTATTTGCACCGGCCCAGCGTTGACTCTTCCATTGAGTCTCCCTCTTGTCATTCACGCCCCGCAGCCTCAACGCACGCAGGGTTCGTCAAGCGACGATGGATCAGAGTTTCCACTGATCAAAGTTCTCGTAGTAATGCGTGCGTGTCTCCAGAGCAACCCAATAGTTTAAAGCTTCAGATGTTAAAAATAGCGCAGGTTCCCCAGCTGGTGCGCCTCCACTGACCGTGCGTTTGTCTTGGCGACGTGTGGTTTCTTTCTTGCGACTGTCTCTGCTGCAGTTTGCCCTAGTTTCGAGATGCTGTGTTGTTGTAAAGAGCTCCGCTTTTAGATTGTGATGTTTTGTGAAATGAAATGAGCTCATCATTGTGTTAAAGGTTGACGTTATATGTCTTCTTCTTAATAATTATAATAATAAAGTTTTTTTAATTTTATATTTATCTTGTCTAAAATATTGCTGAAGCAAATATTAAAAATACCAAAAGTCTATGAACGGGCCTGCTAGTTTTTACTTTCAAGAAATCTATAGTTTATTAAAAGGCCATCACTCAGAAGAGCGGTAATGGATTTTGTCAACTGATGCAATGCCAGAATATTGGACGCACTCTTAATTAATTGCATTAAACCCTACAAGAGTTTATTGATTGTAGTGTAATAAAGTCAAGTCCAATACCGCGTCCTCGCCGCGTGCTGTTATAAGGTTGGTGACAGTGTAAAACCAGCAAGTCATTAAAACTTTACTGCTTCGATCAGTGGATCCATCACCAGTTGAAGTGAACTTGATCAACAGATTGAGTGGCGGATTACACGTGTGACGCATCAGATCCTAATTGTGCATGTGAATCTGTGAACTGGTGTTAATCGTGTTCCTGTGCTCCTGCAGCTTTAGCGTGGCGAATCCCATCGGCGTTGTAGGATGCCTCTTGGAGAGGATGGAAATGGATGGAAAAAGAAGACGTCTGACATCAAAGAGCATTATGACTTCAAAGAAGTGCTGGGAACGTAAGTGGAAGAACTGGTGAACGGCGTCAGCGGCCCCTTGACCCCTCCATTAACTCCACTAACACGCTGTGCTCACAGTAACTCACCCAGGTTGCAGCTCTGTGTAGCGTTGTACTGCTGTGCGCATTGTCATCCATGGACACGTCTGCAGCTTCCGCGCGTGGACTCTGGGGTCCGCCTCAATAAACGTGATTGACATTTTGGATGGGCCTGTCACTTACTGCCCGCGCCTCTATTGACTCAGACTCGTCTGGCTCTTGGCAAGTGCCGGATGCTGACTCAGCTGTTTCCCACTCATCTAGTAGTTTTCAGAAGGCCATTTATCCCGGCTGCCTCTCGCCAACTTCACCTCGCTGTGTGAAGTGCAGGCGCCTCTCGGTGGGATTAATGGAATACGTGAAGCAGTGAGGAAGATTCGCATGGTTTAGGTTGCGAAGTGGTTATTTGTCAGCACTTGGTGAGGTTGCACAGGTCAACATGCTTAATTCAGCAGCAGTTCCTTCTACATGTAGTTCTAGTAACACATGTTGATAATAAGCAGGTGGTGGAACGCTGTAATGATGAATATGACTCATCTCTGTCTTGTAAAGTATGACAATAGGCTCCGCACCCTCAACATTTCTCACGCCTTAGTGTTAACCCTGATTAAACGGTCCAAATGAAGCGATGAGTGATAAAAAGGAGACTTTCCCACTCCTGAGCCCAGATGGTCACGGGGGCACCTCTCCACTCCCCGAACTGAGCACAAGTGACCTAGAACACGTCCACCTGTGATAACACGAGGCCGCCATATGGAGTGTGGTTGTTTTCCTCCGACTTGGAATCGCACCTGCTTCCCCAGAGAGGCCGCGCACAATCCCATATTTACGACCGCGCATCCCTGGTCCAAATCCAAGCCCGAGAAATAGCAGTGGGTAGATGGAGCCTGTATGGTTACTGTATGTAATGCTGTAGGAGGACGTGGAACCTAAACGCTCATAACTCCTCTTCTAATTCCCATGAGACGTCACAGGCACTTAAAGCAGTAATTGTACTTCAGAACGATTAGATTAAGTTTTACCGAGTGCTGCATGGGACGATAGAGTCAGTTTTCAGGATAGTGTGTTCCCGTTTCAAAGAGAAAGAGAGAAGCCTCGCTAATATCCTTCCCCCCGTCACTATAGCTGGACCTGGCAGAGGCCAGAATTAATGTGTTGACGGAAAGCTCCTTATGCTCAGACGGAAGATTACAGAGACGCTTTATCCAGGAATTCGGTGTGCGAAGTTAATTGATTTGTGTTGAAATTTCATATTCAGAGCCGGGCTAATCCTCCCAGGTCTGCCCCTGTGTGGAGTCCACTTCAGGACGCGGTGTCCTGGAGGCAGGTCAGGGTTAGCACCCCCCCCCCTCCACACACACACACACAGCGGGTCGGTTAGAATGAGGAGGCGTCGTCGGGGCCTGGAGAACGTTGGGAGCGGAGGGAGCGCCTGCGTTAGATCTGATCAATAGACTGATGGATGGTGGTCGCTGTCTGCGTCGCATCCAAGAGGCCCGGCCCTGCGTGATTGAACGCGTTGCTCTCCAAAGCAGAACAATGGCGGCACGAATAACATTTGGCGTCGCCGCAGACATCCATCACGGTTCTAATAGCGCGCGCTCCTGCTCCAGGAGCAGCGGCGTCGGGCCGTCGCCCGCCTCTCTGTGGAGCCGACGCGTTCCTCTCTGCGTTGGCTCCCTCCACGTTCTCCAGCCAAAGTCACTCAGGTTAAATGGTGGCTCCAAATTGCCCATAGGTGTGAGTGTGAATGATTACCCGTCTGCCTGTAATAAGCTGCAGACCCCTTCAGGGTGGAACCGGACACTTGCAGTTGACTGAAGCCCTTCTGTGGCCCTCAACGGGAGAGGAGGCGAAGGCAGAGCATCAGATGGATGCTGTCAGACTGCGAGCAATCATTTTAGTAAAACTGTTCAAATGAAACGTGATTTCAAACGCAGCATTAACAGTTAACATACAATAGAAGGCCTTTGACGCTGGCTAGTGGCCAATAAGAGTTAAGGAAGTGTAGTGAAGTAGAGGAGTGCGTGTCGACGTACGTGTGGTTCACAAACGGCTCATTATGACAAATTGTCGAGTGAAGCTTTGAAGACATGAAGGTCTGAAATAGGACCATGCTGAACACTGTAAATAGACTGAGAGGTGATACGCAAGACGAGGAAGTGTGAATCAATATTTGCCCATGGACAGCTGGGATTACAGTGTGTGTGTGTGTGTGTGTGTGTGTGTGTGTGTGTGTGTGTGTGTGTGTGTGTGTGTGTGTGTGTGTGTGTGTGTGTGTGTGTGTGTGTGTCTGTGTGTGTGTAGAGAGAGAGATGTATCTGTCTGTCAGTCTGTCTTTTTGTCAGTCTGTCTTTCTGTCAGTCTGTCTTTCTGTCAGTCTGTCTTTCTGTCTGTCTGTCAGTCTGCCTGCCTGTCTGTCTGCCTGCCATCCTTCCATCCATCTGTGTCTTGTTCATCAACCAAAAAACAGCCAAGCCTTCAGATGTGTCATCTCTGAGTCTTGAGACAAATGACTCATATGACACGTTTTTAAATTTGTTAACCTCGACTCAGTGTGTGTGTGCCAGGATTATTTCATAAGATAAACCAGACAATATGAGATTTCAGTCTGTTGCTAATTGCCTCGATGAATGAAGGGAGTGGTGTGTTTTATTCTGGGATGGAAGAATCTGAACTCTGCATGGCTGGACAGTAACAAAGCCCTTTCTGTGTCATTCGACTCATGTCTAATGCAGCGATATGCACATTAGGTCATGACAGAGTCTCATTATGCAGAGTAACAGCCACAGTGGCTTCCTCTCCCTCCATCATGTGTTCCTCTCCCAAACCCGCTGAGAGCCCACCCCTACTACATCTCCAAGGAGAAATGAGCAACTGGATGGTTAATTATAATGTGTCTCATGGCAACAGTAGACAAGTGTGTGTGTGTGTGTGTGTGTGTGTGTGTGTGTGTGTGTGTGTGTGTGTGTGTGTGTGTGTGTGTGTGTGTGTGTGTGTGTGTAACCATGGGCCTATATGTAGTCTCTTTTTAAAACAGTAGGTTGATGGTTAAGCAGGTCAATGAATGTGCTTTGGTAAAAGTTGAGCCATCATTCGAAAAGGATCCTAATAATGATGTTACTGCGGGAAGCGTCAGGATATAAATATAGTGAAATGGTGAAACTCTAATTGCTGCTATCACTGTCGTGGGAACTCTGCATTTCGGCGAGACAGCAGCTCTGTGATGCTGCAGTCGGCTGGAAAAGCTGCTGTCAGCAGAATGACGCTGAGGCGCTGATGGGCGGCGGGCGTTCCGTTCCGGGTGTTCCGTCTGGACTGTCTGGGTGGGAACCACGTTACACGTGCAGCTTGTTAAAGGAACGTATTGGATGAAGTGAAACGTGAGTCCAAGGTGAAAGATGGTTGAACGAGTGTCTGCGAAGCATCAGTTTAACTTAAATTCAGTTGTTGAGCTGTTTAGTCTGGTCCAAAATGAGATTTTACTGCTCACTGGCTCTAAGCGTCCAGTAAAACGGAATGGATTTTTACTGAGCGCTAATAGAGGTGCAGCACTCTGGACCCTCCGATGAAACCAAGCTGTAAATGCTTCACACATTAACGCATTAAAATGCTTTTACGGATCGATGAGAATCGGAGCCTTATGTGATTTTGCACTTGGATGATCTTGAGGTCTGCGTGAAAACGATACCGGAGACGCGTGCGAGCGCCGCGGGGCCGAACGCACCAGGTGCCGCTCGCCTCGTTCCTCGCGCTCACATCCAGCAGCAGCGCAGAGACGAGGCGGGAGCGTCTGCCTCCACGTCCAGGTTGCCAACGGCTGTAAGTGCTTCATGGTTGCCAACGGCAACCTGGATGCGAGGCCTCCGTCGCTTAATTAATGCCGTAGACGTGCGCGAGGGCAAGGGGGGGGGGGGGCTTCTCACGCGCTCCGCGCTGTGACACGTGGAGAGGACGACAGAATAGACGCTAAACGCCGCGCGTCCGCAGTGTTTTGCGCCTCGGCGCCGCTCCACGCGCACCCGAAGCCTCCCTGCCTGTCAGCGGCGTGCGTGCGTCCGGGCCTCCTCCTGGGTCCACTCCCACGCTCCTGTGGGGAGACTGTAAATACACACTATTCTCGCTCTCATCATCACTAGACCATAATCCATAATGCAGACTTGTCTCCCTCAGAAACAGCCACACTACATTTACTGTATCTATTATTGAACAGCTTAAAAATAGCTTTTTTTTTTCTTTTAAATGCCTCGATGTGACTCCTGAGCGTTTTCTGAGCCGCCAGAAACATCCCAGTAATGTCTCCAGTTTGAAATATTCATCCAAACATCTCCCTTGCACACACACACACACACACACACACACACACACACACACACACACACACACACACACACACACACACACACACACACACACACACACACACACACACACGGTTGACACGGGCGATTGGGGGTTGTGTATTAGAGTGACTGTATTTTGGTAAGAGACACATTTCAGAAGGGAAACGTACAATAACCGGACCTCCACGTCATCTTCTCTGTGTAACGTTTCAGGGGAGCTTTCTCCGAGGTGGTTCTAGCCGAGGAGAAGAGAACCCAGAGGCTGGTCGCCATCAAGTGCATCCCCAAGAAAGCGCTGGAGGGCAAGGAGAACAACATCGAGAATGAGATCGCGGTGCTGCACAGGTGAGGCCGCTGCAGCGACGCCTCACCTCCGAGCAGAGCGTACACGCACGGGGTCAGTCCAACGGGTGACTAAATGCACGGTGTCAGTAAAAACAGTGGGATTGTGCACCGGAAATGTCAGGAGTAAAGAAGAGAGACCTATTTTTAGTGTCCCTGTTGCCAGGGCAACAGCACACAGAGGCGGAGATGGTGTGGAGTTCCCCGCAGCAGTGTATTGAAGAAGGAGAAAGAGACACGGAGGGTGGAGATGTTGGGGGAGGGGGGGGGGCACTGTAGACAGAAAAAATATGGAAGAAATGAGGCCTCCTCCACTCCGGTAGAAGCCACATCAGCTGCTCTCAGACGCTCCCGGCTCAACCCGATAGCCTGGAGAGGAGCTCGGCTGCCTGTCGGCGGCGTCGGGGCGATAAACCAGGCAAACCTAGTTTGTGCGTGTGTGTGTGTTTCAGAGGGAAGCGCGTTTCACAGTCACCCGCTCTAATCTCCAAAGCCGTCCTTTGTTGATGCCTCCAGTCACCGACAAAAGGCTTCATCCACACGCGGCTTTGCTGTGCGGGATCCGCGGGGCTCGCGTCAGGGTCCTCTCGCTGGGCTGATCCCAGTACACTGAAGCAGACACGGTGCAGCAATAATGCCATCTGCTGCCCGTTTGACAGTACGCGGGGCGCGTTCCACTGCTGACGAGCGCTTCCTGTCTGATTCCTCCTCAGAATCAAGCACCCGAACATCGTTTCGCTGGAGGACATCTTCGAAAGCACGTCTCACCTGTACCTCGTCATGCAGCTGTGAGTCGCAATCGGACCAAACAGACTTGATTTCAGTCATTAATAGAAGTATTTATTTAGCAAATGAAGACACGCATTAGATTCGTGTGGATAACGTTTGAATGATGACCCCTCCCCTTCGCCCTCAGTGTGTCCGGAGGCGAGCTGTTCGACAGGATCGTGGAGAAAGGCTTCTACACGGAGCGAGACGCCAGCCAGCTGATCCACCAGATCCTGGACGCGGTCAAGTACCTCCACGACATGGGCATCGTCCACAGGGACTTGAAGGTACCGCCGAGGCAGCGGCTCAGTCCCACGCGCCGCCCCCCCGCCCCCGTCTTTAACCCCGCGCTCCTCCCGTTCGCAGCCGGAGAACCTGCTGTACTACAGCATGGACGAGGACTCCAAGATCATGATCAGCGACTTCGGGCTGTCAAAGATCGAGGGCGTGGGCAGCGTCATGTCCACAGCCTGCGGAACCCCTGGATACGTGGGTAAGGCAGACTCCCCCCCTCCTCACCCCCCTCCTCTCGCGTGAGCCGGCACTCGCTGTGTCAGCAGATCTCCCCTTGTTATCCACTGCACTGCGAGAGCCGCTTTCATCCACTACTCAGTCGATCGCCGAGTGTTTCAGAAGGGCTCTCCACCGGTTTAACGTGACCCGACAGATCACATGGTACCACCCAAAGGTCAAGATTACTCCAGTGTGTGCCTGGAGCTTCCACTTGTGTTCCACTGTGTGTGTGCGCGTGTGTGTGTGTGTGTGTGCCTCCTCACAGCTCCGGAGGTTCTCGCCCAGAAGCCGTACAGCAAAGCAGTGGACTGCTGGTCCATAGGAGTTATTTCATACATCCTGTAAGTAGGAGCCCACTCGCATCCGTGCAGATGTTTCGTGGCTCTGATCGTGCGCCCCGCTCCCTCAGGTTGTGCGGATACCCCCCCTTTTACGACGAAAACGATGCCAAGTTATTCGAGCAGATCCTCAAAGCCGAGTATGAGTTTGACTCTCCGTACTGGGACGACATCTCCGACTCAGGTACCAGTTGCTACGAGCACCCACACCAAAACCGAAGCCCAGCGACGTGAAACAAATGTTATGTTCCGCAGCCAAAGACTTCATCTGTCACCTGATGGAGAAGGACTCCATGAAGAGGTACACGTGTGAGCAGGCCCTGCAGCATCCATGGTAGGGACACGCCCACGTCTTCCCATTTGATCAGCTGCCAATACACCTACTTTAAACCTGAATGATGAAACAGCCAAGGTGCCCCGTCCACCTGCAGCTCGCTAATTGGCGCTGACTTTGCAGGATCTGTGGAGACACGGCTCTGGACAAGAATATCCATGAATCCGTCAGCGCTCAGATCAAGAAGAACTTTGCCAAAAGTAAATGGAAGGTCAGTGTGCGAGTCCCGGTACGACCTGCTGACTCGGCGGTCTCAAGATGGGCCTTCTTTGCTCTCTCTCGCTCTCTCTTTTCCCCCCCGTGCTGACGTTTTGTTCAAACACCCTCGTCGCTCTCTCTCTCTGTCCACGCAGCAAGCCTTCAACGCCACGGCGGTGGTGCGCCACATGCGGAAGCTGCAGCTGGGCACCAGTCTCGAGGGCCCGAGCCAGATCACCCCCACCAGCCCCTGCCACGGACATCTGCTCCCGGAGGAGGAGGAGGAGGACGAGGACGACCTGGGGAACGGGGAGGAGGAGAGCTGTACGTTGTAGCTCAATATTCACACTCCACACACACATCAGCATGTAAAAAGCAGGGGCAGTGCCTATTTAACCCTTTGTGCTCCGCCTCCAGTGTCCCACTACGAGGACGGCCGCCGTGGAAGCACGGAGGGCAGCGCAGACCGGGACAGCCTGAGGAGCTGCACCTACTGCTGCAGGCCGGCCAGCCGCGTCTGAGCACCCCCCACCCCCCCCCCCCCCCCCCCCCCCCCCCCCAAAGGCCACGTCGGCCACGCACCCACAGTCCACCCGCCCAGTCTGGCCAGGAGAGCAGAGTAGTCGTCAGACAGCGGAGCACAGCCAGAGGGTCACAGGGCGCCACCCGAAGACGAAGGCGAGAGTTCACCAAAAAAAATAAAAATAAAAAAAGCCTGTCTGCACTGTCGTCTCCACGCAGACTCACGTTCTGCCCAGCGGAAGCTGCTGTCACCCGGTGTGTCCGAGGCGTGAGCGTCTCCATCGCCTGCTCCGCCGCTGCCCGTCACATCTACCTCTGATCACACTCGCTGAGACGCACGCTTTCTCCCGAACGCTGCTCAGACGGAGCTCACGCGGACGCATGTCTTCATTCAAACAGCTTCTACGTGAGGGAGGGGAGCACCGGCGTGTCCTCGCTCCCCTTCGCCTCCGTTTGACCGCGCTCGTCTCTTCCTCCACATTTCCTGCACTCACTCTTACTGGTTCAACCTTTTTTCGGGAACGGAGGCCCGTGACACGTCAGGTGTGGTTCCGGCTGTTAGGAACTCTCTGTTCTGGCTCAGACTGGGTTCGTGAGGACTGGTTCTGACCCGGAGGGTCTGCATGCTTCGGTGGGGGGAAAAACTGAAAATGTACCAATATCAAAGGAGACTTTTCTTTTTTTAAATTTTCGTTTTATGGCTGTTCTGTTATCAGAGGCTCACACTGAGACCCCTGCGAGACACAGAGGGTCTCGTCGTGCGCAGGAGGGCTCGGCCCACCGGCGGCGGGTCTCGGGCTCCGAGGGATCTCAGTCTGGACGCTCTGCCTGCTCTGTGCTGTGCACCTCTAGTGGAAGACGTTTTGGTCTACTGTTTGCATGACCTGGTTAAATATGTTTACATGAATGATGATCAATTAGTATAAACACACATGATTATTATTACTCTGTTGTATTGAAAAATTATGTAATACTGTAATTTTGAGCTATATAATGTGAAGTGAGTAACACCAGACGTTGTTGACAAAGTACAACACAGCACAGTGGACTTCTAGTTTGCACCGGAGACGTTTCTCCGGTGCTTCGTTTATTTACGACGCCGATATTTTGTTCCCAGTCTGTTCTTCGCTGTCGTTTCCGTAGATTCTCTCTAAACTATTCACAGCTACCTGATAGAGGAAATACTAGGAATATTTCCAAAAGGTTACAGCCACAGTGCATGACGTGAAAAAAAACAACAAAACAAAGATGCTGGAAACATCACCTGTACGTCTGCGAGTGTGTTCGCTCTGCGTCCGTCCTCATGGAACCAAGGACTACAGCACTAAAGCCATACGGGGGACGAAGAGGCGTTTCACGGCCGATTCAGACGCGTCGTCATATTTTCAGGAGAGTCGACGTAGAGAAGAAGCAAGGGAGACAAAACCGCTGCAGAGACGAGCTACAAGAACTTTATTCCACGGCATCATTGGCTTCTGTTGGTCAGCTAGTCAGCGAGGTGGGATGGAGTTGCCACGTTAAACCGGGTCCTGCGGGGCCGGCGTCAGAGAAGACAGTCGCTCTGGATTTACACGACTATAATTGTGGAAAATATGCAAACTGTGTGTGAAGGGCTTCGTGTTCTCTGTCAGATAGCCACAGTTGACCACTTTGATCACCGGCCTATCGCCTGTTCGGTGACGACCTTCTGTTGAAGTTTACCCAGGGTTTGTTTCCACTCGACTGTGTTTATGTTTTTACCTTATTTGACCCATTACAAATACACCTAAATGCATAAAGAAACACATGTATATTATATATATAAATATAAGTATATATTGTATATCATTTTTTTGTAAAAGCCGTTTTGAGCTACAAATGTATGGATGCAATGCATCATGGGTTATTGAACAAGATGCAAGAAAATACGATGATTTGTACCCACAGAGACATGATTACAGGAAATGAAATAAAACTTCCTTGTCTATGCATGTTGTGTCCTGTCACTTTACAGGGATGACAACACTGCAGCTGAATACGCAGCTACCAGACATCAGTCATGATTCTTCACTGGTTCACTAACGAAACGCATCCATTTGGGTTGGAGAGAACTGAACGTCAGAATAAAGCGAAACTGCCCAAAAATGCATCTTTATTATTCTGTTAACAGTTTGCTTGGCTCATTTTATTGAGTATTGTGGACTCTAACCGGACATGCTAACATTGCTCATTCACTCATTCACCCATCACCTATTCCTACTATCTGCCTTCACCCTCCAACATTTAAAGCAGCAGCAGCAGCACAATATGAAAATCCTACTGTACTAATTAAACGCCTTCATTACAGCCTCTGTATAAGATGATTGCAGATTCTGACATTAAACGCACATCAGCACATCACTGCTCACAGTGGCGACACTAGCATAAACCACGTCAGCTGTGTGTGTGATGCAGCACCAGCGTCTGCGCCGCACTGCCCTCTGCTGTGCAGCTCCGCGCGCACATCAGGCGGATTTCACCCATTTGTGTTAATGAAATATCCAAATGTGTGTTCTCTAAATAGACCTCAATGCGGAATAGTGCGACGGCTGCCGATGCGCAGACAGATGTGACGAGGGCGCTCGTTAAAGTAATGGAGCATGTGCTGCGGCGCGCGGGCCTCGTCGTCGCCTCTGGGGCGTTCGCGGCGGTGGCGACAGCTAATTCTTTGCCTCCTCCTGATCCCCGCTTGCTTTCATCCTTTGTTCCCATTTCCTCTCGAAGCGCTCGCTGGAGTTTCAGTCTCTCGGTCCTGAGAGACTCTACTTATAGAAACAAAGGGGGGCTCGTATAATGCGGCGCACCAAAGCTGCGGTGAGGTGTGTCCGCGCGGCCCCTCGCGGGTCGTGTGCGGCTCTTGGATGCAGTTAAAGGGCCGCGCGGCTCCTGCGGTTTGATGAGATTAGCGCTCTCCTCCCTTCTCTGCGGCTGAGACGCCGCCGCTCGCAGCCCGCGGCGCCGCTCCCTCCGCAGGCGCCCGCATCGCCGAGGCCGGGGGAGCAGAACGTAAAGCGGGCGCTGGCGCCTGGTGATTGCTCAAATGGGATTTAAGGCCCGGAGCGTCGAGGAGCGCCGCTGCATAAATAAACTCAACTGAACTGTATTGAAACTGAATAAAGTAGAGTCGAGTATGTGTCGTTCTACTTTGTGTACAACTTTCTCCTGTAATGGAATTAAAACACCCTCATGCATAATTCAGCATTAGTGAAGGTGCAGCATCTCCATGGTTCTGCGGAGGAACCCTCTCAGCCCGGAGGAGGCACGTCGGTGCTTGTGGTTCGGAGCAGAACCATGCAGCTCCCTGCAGCTGCACCGTGTACAGTAAGTGGACTGGACGGGCCTGCAGCGCCCCCCCCCCCCCCCCTTACAGGCAGTCGCAGCTCTAGCCTTTACTCACGTGGAAGCAGCACTTCCACAGCCGCGGCCCGACGCCATTGATCTTCTGGGAGACTCGCGAGGAAACACCGTCAGCGAGCGCGGCGGAGCACGATTTGCCATGAAGCCCCACTTGAAAAGATATTAAAGCGAGTGACACCGCACGAGGCGCGACATAATGAACCACCTGCAGCACATTCAACTGTGGAGGCTCATTAATATTCAGCTTTAGATTAAAGACAGAAAGTCAGCGCTCCACCACCAGCCTTTTAAACGCCATTTGACAGACAAATGTTAAACGCCACCAGGCAAACGCTTTATTGGCAGCCGTGTAAGCGTTTTCTGACTTTACAAATGTATCTTTTTACTCTTTAATAAACTCACAATGCAGAAGAAATGGCCCTGCAGCTCATACAACAATGACCGTCTGGGCTACAGTATGTGTTCACATTTAATTGCTTAACACCTTGTTGAGTGCCTTTTCCAGTCTGGCAAATAATGATAGATGTTATGACCAAATACTAACGTTGGAGGTAAAATGACAGGTTGGAAACGCAGCGTATATAGAAGCAGTGAACGAGGTTTTCCTGCTCATTCTAGTTTAATACTGTGATATTGAATTTGCACTGTTAAATATAAAAAATGACAATAGAAATTGATGGCAAGCCAATGAGCAGAAACGTCTCAGCCGGGTCATCAGTAGCAACACACATGCATGCAGGTAGCTGGAGACCTGAGCAGCACAAAGCCCTAAAGTGTCGGCGCCCGTTCCACACGTCCAGTGAAGCGAGTGCTCGAACCAGTGAGGTGGAGGAGCTGCCACCTCATTAATGACGGGATCAAACCGAGCGCAGTTTGATTCACGCTGAGTCGCATCATTTGCTGGAGTTCGGGCAGAATTCATAATTTAATCCCCTGTCGGACCGAGGGAGCGGTTCCGTCAGCCCGGTCCCGTTTGTTTGCGGCTGTTATTTATGCTCCGAGCGTCACCTGTTAGAGGCGTCTTTGATGTTGATTGCGTTTCACCTGTGTCGTGTCCACGCAAGCGGACGCCGAGCAGCCAAAGAGGCCAAAGAGCTTTAAAGGCCCGCGCAGCGTTCCGGCGAGGCCATATTTTACAGACGTTAGTGGTGCAAATGAGGAAAAATGCAAACGACATGAGGCATTTTAATGACAACTCTGCTGTTAGCTGCTGTGCAGCTGATGAGGGGAGAGTCGTGCTGTTACACAGTGGATATTATGTGGAGAAAAATTAATAGGACATGACGGGATAAACAGTCTCCAAGGCCAACTCTGTTTTACTGCTTCCTCCACTGGATAAAAACCTGCCTTTGGTTGAGGCATCGGCTGCTTTTATGACATAAAAGAGGGACAACACAACATCTGCCAGAGGAATACTCCCAAACGCTTTATGGCAAAATACTAGTGTACTCAATACACAAGGAAATGATGGTTTAAATCAAAAGTAATCAGGACATCATCAACAATGAATAGAGGGAATAATGTGTGTGTGTTGTATTGAGCCTGTCAAACCACAAAAGACACAAACAAATCCAATGTCGTGGCTCCGCCCTCCGTTTCACAGGCGACGGCTGTGTCGATGCCGGCGTCGCCACTAAATATTGAAGTTACTCTCTCTCCCTCCACCTCCAGCAGCCAATAATGGCCAAGAGACAAATCTGCACTGTGCTTGAACTTTTAATGATTATCCCAGAGCAGCAGCAGCAGCAGCAGCAGCAGCAGCGAGAGCGGGTTCTGGAGAACGGGCCAAACGCGCTCCACGAGTGCTCAGCGTTTTTATTCTAAAGCAGAACAAGATTAAAACAAACACAATCAGCATATAAAATGCGCTGCACTGCTAATTGGGCCTGTGACCCATAGTAGCTGAGGAGATGTGTTAGTTAGTGAATGAGAAGTCGGATAAGGACAAGCTCCCTCTCAGAAAGAATCCAATTCTCCGGAGGAAACTTCTCCTTTCCTTTCCTTCTTGTCTCTTCGCTTTTAATTATTTCATGAGCTCAGATTTATTTTGTGACCTTTTGGGTCGACCTGACTCCGGGCTGGAGAAAAATAGGACCGAAAAGAGCACGTGAGGAAGTGAGACCAGCTCCACCAGCAGCAGTCGATGCACGAGAAGAAAGAAATCTAATATATTATGACAGAATATGGGTCAGTGGAGATGTGACTGCATAACTGTTCCCACTTCGCCTCAGATGTTAAGCAAAGTGAATGTGAGTGTGACTTATAATGGAGAACTATTATACTGTTAAATTGGTACATTTACTTGTGGAAAAGGGGGAAATTATTCAATCAAATATGAACTAACACTAAGTGGTTCCTGAAGAAATTCAAAAAATAAAACCAGGCTTTTATGTGTGATGCTTATTTTATGTATTTAGCATTTTCCATTAGCGCTAACAGTGCGAGTAAAAGGCAATTTAATTCCTAAAGTCCAGCATCGCAAAAGGAACGTTTTGTAGCTACTCACTCGGTGAGACCAGGAGCGTCACACGGGTTTAAATGCACATACATGACGTTTCACACGTGTTTGAGGCGTGAATCGCACCTCGCTTCCTCGTCAGCCGCCGCTCGAGGCCCCTCTCCGTCAGCGCCGGTTCCCCGGGAAGCAGCCGGCGAGCTCCACCATCCCCGGCCATCCCTCATAAATGTTGTTTTTCTCATCGCTAGCGGCTCGCTGACAGGTGAGCGGGGAAGAAGGCAGCGCTCGGCCATCAATTATCAGGCTCCTTCACTTGCAGCACGCTCCGAAATAGACAGAGTTTTCTGACACAAATAGAACAAAGTGCGGTGAACGGGATCACTAACCTTTTCAAAGAGGCTGCTGTTGGACGCCCCTGCTCTCCCTACAAACACCCAGCTGTCTCTCTGCTTTACGGAGTTGATCAAAGTGCTTCCCATTCCAATAAACATCTCCCTTATTTCAGTCGTCATCCTGCCGCAAAGTTGCAGACAAGGGTCAAGCCGCGGGATATGAAATCATTTTAATAGCGGAGTTGTTGAGATGTAGACTTACTTTGTTGTTGCATCAATAAACGAGGCCACCAAAACAATCCTTCCAGGTTTAATCTTCCTCAGAAACCTCAAGATTTCTCCCGGCTCTTTAGTCGGAGTAATTAAAAGGAACATTATCATTTAAAGGCTTCAATAAACGTTGGGACTGAAAACAGGATTAAAAGATTAAAACTTACTTCCGCCTCTCATATCAAGAATGCCAATTTTGTCCACAACTCCACTTTCGCCTGAGAAAAAAAAAAGCCATCATTAACTACTGACAAAGTAATTCCATCCTAAAACCCCACATCGTGTCAGTTCTGGAGCTTTTGATGGTAAGAAACAACCTTCATCTGTGTACGGACTTGGCCCGATTGTCAAACTGAAGCGTTAGATTTTCCCTTTTACTCCATTGTCTTAACAAACTCCATCCATTGATGAAGATGATGTAACGTGACTGAAACTGCGGCGCAGCTTTGGTGGAGATTCGAATTGTTGTTTCCAATGTTGAGAATGCACCCTGACGCTTGAGGACGGAATTGTTGCGATTCTATCTGAAAACTGCCAAGTTGGAAGTCCTTGAGCCGGAAGAGGTTCAGCCACTCACCGTCCACCACCACCACGTTCAGACCCGGCCCCACGTTGTTGAACACATGACTCATGATGCTGCTCGGACACAGGGAAGCCGAGTTCAGCCGCAGAGTCTCCATTTTCACCTTCGGGTCGTTCGCACAATAACACGTACATTTTACCGTCAAAACAAATCCTGGGCCCGACGATGTCAGCGGCGCCGCTCCTCACATACAAAGCAAAGTGCTTGGATGGACAGACCCTGGAGAGGCCGCACTTCGCCCGAGGTGCAGCTGAAAATGTGCAACAGAAAAAAAAGGATACGTTGCTTTAACAACACAAAGCGAGCACGTGAGACGAATGGAAAAAAACGGCCTCACCCAAAAAAGTCTCCTGTAGATCAAAGGAATTAATGACGATCTCCCACGTTATGACGAGGACGACGGCCGCAGCGGCAAAGTGGAGAAGAGCTGGAGGTCACGTGATGTTAAGATTCGCATTAACACAGAAACAGACAATAAAACATATTCTAAATATAACAAATCCCACCTCGATGTCTCATATCTGCAGCAAATCAGTTTCTTTCTGCTCCTAAAGAGACGACCTGTGAAATTGCGTGTTTCCAGTAAATAAGAAATGTGGCGCACGCGGCACAGCTTGAGTGAACATGCTTCCTGCTAATTCATTCAATAAGAAGCTGTGGGAAGGTGTGGGGCCGAGCACACATCTCTTAACCCGTGTAGAATAACAAACTGGGTGTGGCATCAGACGCGCGCTCCCACCGTGAACCACACGATCACGTTTCTCTCCTTGACGCAGACGGAACAGTAACAGGTATCGAGCGATCGGACGTCTGCGCCGCGGGGGGGGCGAAGACTCTAAAAGCGGGGCGAACCTGAAGGCGTCGCGTTTCCGAGCGGGTGAAAGCGGAGAACGAGGCTTTAACGCGTCTGAGGGGGTTGAGATTTGAATGGAGGCTCCAGCGTAAGTCTGTGATGTGTGGAGGTATGTAAATATGCGTATACGGCCAAAACCACAGCCCATAGGAAAAGGTGGAGCACACACGCAAACCTGCTTTAGAAACAGGCAAAATAAATTTATTTCACAAGTCAAGATGAATAAACCAACTTCAAGTGAAGCCACACTGAAGCTGGACTAAATCAGAAGATGCTCATTCATCAGCGGCCTATTGGGACTTCAGCCATTTGAATTTCTATTTTTAATGGTCTGCACGGGAATTAATAGTGATGTTTAAAGAGTAACGGATAATAATAGCAAACGCTTAAAGCCCAGCGTCGGCTGCTTCGACGCTCTGCTTCTCTGAACAGACGCTGGGTTCACACTCTGCGCGCCTGGAAAGTTTCAAGTAAAACAGCCTTTCCATAAACAAATGATGGCTGCTAATGCAACAACCAGCATTAAGAGCCTGATGACGTAAATGGCCCATTAGCAAACAGGTGACTGAGGCTATTGTCATGGATGGTATTTATCAAAATCACGCATCATCAACAGAGGATGCTTTTTTTCATCTTTAACTATGGCTTGAAAGTTAATGAGCATAATCACTTTATTTAACTGATCAAAATTAACTTGCCACTGTGCTCCTGAAACGTGGACTCCCCTTTGCTAAGAACAGGCCTTTGTCAGTCTACACATGGTGCAATACCACCGAGAACCAGTAGAGGGTTGTTGTGTACTACATTTTACTGCTCTGATGAAATCACACTCAGATAATCAGAGAATATCCACATATCACTGTAGGAATAAACAAAGCCATGCTCGGTATATGTAGAAATAGACACACTAAAATAAAGCTACACTTATATCTTGTATCTGTCACTCTCTAAACATGCAAATGCTACTTTGCTAAAATCTGCCTGACACACCATGTTTTATTTAAAGCAGGGGTTCAGAGGTCGGGATCGTGAGATGAATGCAGCAAGGATAATTCAAACACCTCAGTCAGTGCCCAGGATGAATATTTATTCCATAACCTATATACATACGTGTTGAAAGTACACCACAGATAAAATCAAGACAGTAGTTGTCAAAAGCATTTAAAATCAACCACCAGCAAGCGAAGAATAAACTCTTTCATTACATGTTTGAAAAATGTGCAACTTTACCCTGACAAGAAGAGAGAACAACCTCGTTTCACTGCTTAATTTGTTGATCAATAATTAACAGAAGGCATAGTGAAATTATTTCTGATGAATGATTAATCAGTTTGAGCTGTCTTCGGCATCCTGTGACTCCCGTGCTCCAGTAATGACGACTCCTAGCAGGTGGAGTTGTCAAAAATATCATGCAACATTACTCCACCTAGAAGTCAATTAAAGAGCCGGTGTAACGCTGAAGAGAAAATAATTAAAATGGTTAGCGTGAGCATAAAAAAAGGAGCGATGCCTTTTAAAAAGGGTGCGGGCTGAGCGGAGCACGGCGTTAAGCAAAGCTCAGCTGCATCTACGGCAAACGTCCATGAAAACCATTTATATAAGAGTCGAACTAATACTGAAATATTGGTAAGGCACAAATCCTTCAAATTGCAAATACTTATTCATGGCGGAGATGATTTTAGAGCTAATATTAAGCTGCAATTGTTGCTTGGAAAACACTATGTATGCGTCTATGTTAAAGGATGGAGCCTTTCATAAGGGTCTCGCCAGTCATTTGTATTGCACTTGCACAAACCTGAGGGACCGAGAGACAGATTAACAAACACAGCAGACCAAGCTGAGAGATCCTCATATTTACACACAATTGTTTGTTCCATGCTCCAAAATCCCTGTTTACACCACAGCTACAGTGCATTAGGTTTATTTTTCAGATTTAATAAAACTCAAGCCACAGAAGTACAGAAACCAACACCTCCCTGTGTAAAATGCCTTCTGCTTATATCACCACAAGCTGTGTGATCGGACTATTTTTAGGATCCATAATGAACCTAATCATTAACTGCAGCCTTTAAGTCACGCGATTCATCGACAACAAACCCGCCTCCGGTCCAGCAGCAGCACGGCCTGAGGTTTTTATTCCAGCATCTCCTGTCACCAGAATAAAAGAAGTTACAAATGACATGTGATGTGAAGTGATGAGGAAGGTTACAACCGAGCTGACTTGTAATGTGCAACAGATGACAGTGAAAGCTACAATCAGAAAAGCACTGACCTCGTCTGACTCCTCTCCCACCGTGCAGGGACCCCTGTCGCCATCCCCCTCCGTCCCTGCTGAACCCTGATCCTCCATCCGCCTCAGCAACGAGTATCTGTATGTGGCCTCGCTGAAATCAAGTGACAGGTGAGGGTGAGGAGTTTGGACTGAACTGGGAATTTTAAGTAATCTCATTAGGGCTGAATAGCAAAGTTCTCTCACTTAACTGGGAAGCAGTATTTTCGCACGATCAATATGGCTGCAGCGATGGCCGCCATTGACACCAGGATCACAGATGCAATAATTCCGGGGTGAAGCCTTAACCCAGCCTAAAAAGACAAATGAATCCAATAAGAGGTAACAGTGGGGGTAGTTAAAGAGCCCATAAAGCTAACAGCTCAGTTCATGATGTGTGGCTCAGATAAAAAGGAAATACGGCCGGCAGATATGACAGCTGAACAGCGATGTGCTTCGGATCAGAACGATGTACGACCCAAGAGCCCAACAGCCGGGGTGAATATTTGACCAAGCGGGAAAAACGACACGTCTCTGGCAATTAATGATCACTCGCATCCGGATTTTGATCACTGAACTGTATCTGTAAAGTTTGAGCTGCGATGAGTTTATAGATGATGGTAGGAATCGAGTGTGAGAACATTAGTCTTTGTAGTGATAATTACAATTTGTACCAAGTGTAAAATAACAATCCAACAGGAACAGTTAATCACACAGGTGAGGAGGTGACAGATAAGAAAAAATAATGCAACAGTAATGAGGTATGACTGCAGCGATGCAGGATTCATCAACACACCGATATTCACATTTCACATTTGTGTGCCTTTGATTTATCAGCGTGAATATTAATTGAAATCAAATAAATATAACATCAATGCTAAAGTTAGAACAGATCCAAATGAAGCTGTAAATGGAGAAAGCGACTTTGAAAAGTTAAAAGAATGTCTCGTTTTAAAGCCTGAACCTCTGGAGCTTTGGTGACGATACCTCAGCTTCGCTGTTAATGTGATACATTACTACAGGACCTGTAGTCGAAATGCTTCAGTGACAGATCGTGTTAATATTTAATGTTTGCGACTAATTCGTCATGCACTGAGACATGCAAGGACGCAGAAACCCAAAGTCAACAAACTGCAAGGCGATCATAATTCATAAGGATGCCAGTGGATTCACACAGAAGCGATAAGGAGACTCATCAGGTGCAAAGCAACAGCTGCTGCGCACAAACCTGGAAACCGTTATAAAAAACATTTCCAAGCGGCTTCAGAGTCCAGCGTTCTACCTTGAGAGAAATCATTCACAGATCAAGACATTCAAGAGCACCGCCAGCGTTCCCAAGAGTGGGCGCCCGGCACGTTCACCCCAAGGTCAGACGGTGCAAAACAAACCCAGAGCGACGTCAGACTCGACAGGCCTCGCTGGGCAGGTTACATGTTCACGTCCAGTCCGTGAGGCCCGGTGGCGACACTAAATAAGGACGGGGAGCTTCAGTGTGGAGGGCTGCTGCAACAAAGCCTCTATCTAAAACCAACATGGAGGCACGACTGGGCTTCTGCAACATTGCATCTGAGCAAACCACAAGACTTGTGGAACAAGGTGTGGACTGATGAGAGCCGTGTTTGGGCAGAAACCCCTCACACAGCAGTGGAGGGACGAGGAGCGGGCTCGTCTGGCAGCACCGTGGTCACTGAGCCAACCATCAACGATCAACCATCATCCACAGACACGTGAAGCCATCTGTCCCACAGCTAGAGCCACAGGTGAACCTACAAACTACCAAACCCTGGGCGGGTAGTACTTCACACAGCTCATGCTCCAGTTGGTTTTTACTTGGCTTGATTATTTTAAACGGTAATACTGAATGATTAACGTGGTGATGAAAAGTTATAGGTTTCATCGTGCACTAACATTGGCACCGCTGCGGTGCTGGATAGCATCAGCCTGTAGTATAAAGTGTTTATCCACTAGTTACGTCATTCCAGCGTCAGGCAGCTTCACGTGAAGCAAACGTATCCTGATGAGGACGACTACTTTGTTCACACTATCTACTGTACCTGTTCCGCTGACATCTTTCCGAACTTCACAGGCTGGTTAACCTACGTCCACCTCAGCATTATTATAAAGCTCAAGCTAAACTCGAGTTAAAGTAGTTAACTTAATTAAGTGTGTTAGTTACAACAAAACACACTTTTCTACGCAATTGCTTCGGACCCCAGCTAAATGCTAGGAGCTGTCAACTTCCTGACTTCCACCTGTTGCGTTTTCACGCCCACCTTCAGGGCGCAACGTGATTGGTTGTTGACGGTCACATGACCTTCGCACGGAAATAAAGTTTAAAGTTTCAGTTGCACCTAGGCTACATTCTAGTGTCAACATTAGCTTGGTCGTGGGCAGCGGCATTTTTCAGATGAAGTGCATAAACATAATAATAGTATTATCGTTCAAATTGTTGCTTTTTACATAAATACGTTTTTATCTTGATAAGGCAGAACTGAAGATTCATTATGTTGGAACTGGCTGTTAACTGAGCTGTGTTGATCGCTGAATATCACATTTATTCCTAGTTGTTTTTTTTCCCTAATTATTAACATATTTCTTTGAAACGTTTGCTGTCATTAAAACATCATTATCTGTTCAGCTTTTGATAATTACAGTCCTACAGTAGCTCAGCCAACTGAATGGACACTGATCCCGAGGTACACTTTGTATGAAATGAACAAATTGCATGATAACAAATAGTGGCAACAACTGATCTAAGGTTGGACATGATTGATCAATCTCATATCAGTCACTCATCAGGTGCGATCAGTGTTTTGGCAAAGCTGAAGAGCAGGCCTGCCAGCCCCGCAGGCTCCTTGACTGTTGGTACTGCTGCTTACATTTACAAAGCATTCAAAGGCACAAATACAGGTTTGTCTGAAAATATAACCTTATAACATGAGACAATGGAAAAACAGGAATGTCCAGCATATAAAATACAACATTCAGAATTAATCTGCTGTTTATTGTGTTAAACACAGTCCAGCATGGCTACATTCAAATACATCCAGGAAACCACAGAAATTAGAATTATATATAATAATTTAAACAATGTGTAGATACATCACCATTTTTCAGTAACTAAATCAGCTGACTAATTATAATAAAGGAAGAACAAAATAAATAAAAAATTATGATGTAGTACCACATGCAGATGTCAGTTCATTAATAGCCTCCAGCTTCTTCTTTTAGGAAGCTAACATACTAATTTTATAGCCAAGACTTGTGAAAAGACAGATTTTACCATCAGATGTGCATCTGAATAGGGGCCAACTCCACATCTTGCAAAGGCCTGTATTAGATGCATTGAGTCCCAATCCTGCACACATTAGCATCACACTAAAAGGTTCCTGTTAATGTCTCAGAAACAGTCAGCAACATAAAAAGTGTTTGTGAATAGGGTACTTGTCATTGATTAATCAGCTAGGCCTCAAAAATCCTGAAACCATTCATTCACAGTCAATAACTGTGATTTATTAATTTTGATTCTCTTGAGTATTGAATCAAGCTAATTCATAGTACTTCCCTGTGTTTGGATCGAAGTAACAGTTTAGGCAAGAGTCATAGAGAAGATTCAAATATTCTTCCTCATTCTCTTCTTCTTTCTCAAACACATCCTCTCCTGTAAAAACGCAAGCACATGGCTCATCAGGCTGCATCACAGTGTTCTGCACAGTAACTGGAATTTGCATGGAAAAATATAACTCTGGAGTGTATTGTCTATAGCCAACAACTAACATAACCATTGCACCCATGAAAAAGGACATGCTGTCTGTTACTGCAATGAAATAAGTGGAGATAGTAAGATGACCTTCAGACTCAGGTGGATTTAAAAGTTTTCTGCCGCTGCCATTTTTTCTCTCATCAATCAAGACCAAAGCCACCCAGACCCACTAGCACATTATGAAGCTGTAAAAAGATTCCCTGTAATCCCCACTACTTTAAAGCGTGTGAATTTAGCTGTTAAATTGACAGGAAGTTAAATGCTAATAAGGTTATGGAATGCTCCAGGAGGAACATTTCATCTTATCTGAAGTTGGGTGACGATAATAAAAACTAATTATGAGACGCATTGTGTAAGAGGTTTAAAAATTATGTTGTAAACTGAAGGTTTCATCAATTAACCTTGTCGATGTGTCTAGGGGTACGAACCTTTAATGAGCCCCTCTCTTTCACCTATGGTGTTACGGCATGTGAAGGACACAGGACTCCACTCATCTGGGTCTTTACCCTTAATTAGATACAGTTTCACATGCTCTGCCATCATGCTGTGCGTAGCCTTTGGAGAAAGCTCAACGTTTCCATTGGCGGTATGCTTTTGAGTGCTTGTAGTGTGGCCAGTCTTAAATCATCGGATTGTTATCCACCTATGTAACATTTAGTGGCATATAAGCTGTGTGGGGGGCAAAGGACTAAAATGAAGGTAACTGTACAATACCTGGAACTATATTTTCCTGGTTTTTCTGTGTGCTGGGCGACCTTCTCCGCTGGCTGGGAGGCATAATAGGAGGACTGAGGACATCAATCCATTCCCTTGGGAAAAAGACCATAAAGGCACACAATCATGACAACACATGTCATTACACTCACCATCCTACTACTGTCCTCTGCATCAAACTGCCTCCGTATGACATTTTAACAATGAAGTCCCATCATCGTGTACTCTCAGAGCCCATCTAAGCCTCCAGTGTCCTTGAGTCTCTTCTCCAGCACACTTAGCCTCTTAGCCTCACAGTTTCACCTGAAGGATCATTTGTTAAATTCCGACTCAAGCTGTGACTTCCAAGTGTCCACATTCTGGCCCAGAGTAGGGGTCTTAACCTTGTCCAGGTCTGGGGGAGATTTCTCTCTAAATGAGTTTATCCTCCATGTCTGACATGCACATAGGCTCCGTATACATAAATGATTTCCAGGATATAAATTACACTGCTCTTTTAATAAGGCATAATAGACTTGAACTAAAAAAAAAATCCGAAGATGAATCATTACTTGGAAGCACTGCAAGATTCATTTGTTAAACTGAATAAATTTCAGACTATATATCATGTTCACAATTATCCATTTACATCTTGTGCCTGTGGAAAGAAACATCTCATAAGAGCACACCACAGAATATCTAATGAGGATCTATAATCTCCATCTGTATAATATTCAGCTCATAGCAGGTAATTTAAAGTTCATTTCTGCATGTTTCATGTCAACATCAAGAAGTGCAGTGATTGATGATGTTACTATTATTTGTGCACTAAGCACTCGCATTATTGACAGAATGCTAAGCCTTTAAGAAGAGCTGGATCTAAGATTTACAGTTCCAGTATCTTTGATTAGCGTTACCAACTACATATATCAAATGTTGGTTTTACAAGGTGCAATTAATATTCCTTATCAGCTTCATATGAATTATAGTAATCATGATTAGGGAAAATGATTACCATAGATTCACACAAAAGAAAAAACAATAGAAAGGGCTAATTCTTTACATAATATGATTTGTTCTATGCATTTAATGAAGGAAGTTAGGAAAGTTCAAGTATTACACCTTAGAAGTGATTTACTACATTGTGTCAATAAAAGCTCTTACTTTTATTCTGAACAAAGACATTTACCCCATGCTAACACCCGCTGACTGTGTGATAGTCAGGAACATAGAACAAAAGCTAATAGAAGCAATTTTCTAGAACAAGGGCCTCGGCTACAGAGCTGCAAATTGGACTTTAAATTGTTAAGTGGGACTTGAGAGTGATTAAACTCTTAGATTTTGAGCTAATTGTAATCCAGATATAGAAGAAATGTGATAAAAGGAACAAATTAGGCAGATTTAATTCAGACTATTTCTGCTGTGCAGTGATGTATATATACAGAAATTAAATGTTCCAAATATCTTGCGGTGAAACAATATCAAGGCAACTGGTTTTGTCTGCTAGCTTTATCAGCTGCGCTGAAGTTAACAATAGCCATTATTGTGAATCGACTGAACTGCTGCTCAAGGCCTCTGTCAAAGCCCGATTCATTTTAAATATGGTCTGGCCACTAAAGGCAGACACACGTATCACGCACAAAGAACGAAATGCTAGAAATGCTAGAAAAGGCCTGGCAGCATTAAGCACTTCGACAGCCGTCAAGAAAACTGCGGCTCTCAGAAGCTTGGAAGCCTCGCGGTGACGCCAGGATGCTCAAGGAGCCCCGCGAAAGGACTCGCTGCGAGGCTGTCTTGGAATGCGACGCATAAAAGAAAAGAAAGTAAACAACGACAAATCCTGTGCAGCTGCTCTTCAATATGTAAATCAAAGCTCGCTTTGAAGACCAATTTGAGAAGTACAGCTGTGGCTGCTGTAGAGCTGTGTGAGACATGTCAGTAAGTGTGTTTGACATGTCTGTCAATAGCAATAGTCTTTTCAGTGGACATTCATTTATCAAACAGCACAAGTCCACAGAATATTTCCATCTCTGGGAGACAAGTTGGCACTAAAATATGACCAAAAGGCGCATTTCCTCATCCCCCATGGTTATCGGAAGCAAAGAATGAAAAGAGTCATACAGCAAAACACAACAAAATATATAAATACATGAAGTCTACACATGTTCGCACCAGGCTGCCTTGCTTTTCATCAATAAATCAAAAGTGTTAGAGAGGAGGTGGTTGCATAATTTCGGCAGTCGAACAGTGATGCAACCTCTTTGTCTTCTTTTGAAACATGGCGCATGGTTGTGTACCCTGGCTGATATGGAGATCAGCTCTGTATCAGAGGGCAGCGGGTCTGTGCAGGGGACGTGTTCACGGCATGCTGTACTGTAGCCGCCATCTTAAGCTGACGTACAGTACAGTAGTGCGCTTCTTTGATAGTCTGAGGTATTTGCCTGGTCCTCCACATCAATCAACACAAATCCTAACTCTGAGCCATTTTCCCTGTCAGCCACATTCTAACAACAGATCTGACTTCCAATAAATGTCAGTGAAGTTTAGACTCCGCGTAGTTTTATTTCATCTTGCTCTGACTAGCACAAAGAAAACTCCACCGCTACATAACAGCGATGTGAGACGCTCCACAATGGCGAGGAATGTTTTTGATGAAGTGAGTTACTTGTATGTTCCCACTTTGTCAACTTCTTCTTTATTTATGGTTTCCCAATTTTTCCTGTTGCATTTTTCATGCATCTATTTTATATGCCTGAAGTTGATTATTCTGGACACACTGCACACACTGAAATATTAAAAGTACCAGTCTTCCTTTGCCTCCTCCGGTAACACACGCCCATTTATCAACATGTTTTCCTTCTGAGGTTTGAACTTCAACGTCTCTCTGATTCTAACCTATAGGCAGGTAAAACAAGGTAGCACATGTCTTGTGGCTGTTTTGTATTAGGACTCTTGCTGTGCAGAAATTGGCCTTACCTCATCAATGATGAATTTTCCCCAGTACAGCTGCTGAAAGTGAGTGCTACATGGTGAGTCTTACATTCTCTTTTTGATTTTTTAAAGACCTGAACCAAAGCCTTGATGTCTAACGTAAATTATTTAGTGCCCTAAAAACCAAGAACAATACTATACTGCAATAAATAAAAAGCAATTAGTGCTCGTGAACTAACGACAGCAGTTATGGGAGAAGAAAACTACAGGACTTGGCACATTTTCCCATTGTTTGTACTCATCTGTAAGCAGGATAAGCCTCAGTCTGCATAGTCTGACAGTTGACATTTAGCCTTAATTCTGCAGTCAGCGGCTGCCATCTGATAAATTTCACAGCGCTGTATGTACTGTACATGCTGCCAAATGCCTATACAGGTTACACAAGGACACCTCAATCAGTTAATATGTCATGTCGGCGTCAGTGTGGCTTATCGTTCCAAATTGAGGCGTTATACAAGAGAAGGAAGAAAACAGGGAATTCGCTTGCTTACCTTGGGTTTGAGTGAAGGAGTGGGTTCATTTCGTTTTGATAGTGGTGGCCCTGATTAGCTGGCTGGAACATTAAAACAAGGCAAAGTCACCACATACTCACAAAAGTACTTAAATGTTTCAAAAATAAGGGAGCATTATCTGAGCAACTTCACAAACTTTTAATTAGCTTTCTATGGTTTTTAGAAATGGTATTAATCTTCCCATGTCTCTCCTTATGAAACTGCTCCAATTTTGCTTAATTCCTTTTTTAATTCACATGACATGTGCTCATACTGTAGAGGTTGTAGTTTTGGTTGACCTGCTCCTCCAAGAAGAAATTATCTGAAGTGAAAAAGCTAGAAGCAAAGAGATGTATTATTATAAGCAAGGCAGGGAGGAAATTCACGCCAATCAAGGTCATTGCCAAACTAGAAGTCTCGCCGGCCATGCTAACTGGCAAACAATTTAAGTATTAAGATCAGTGCCTGCAAAGATAAAAGCTCACATCACAAAAAAGGCGAGTGCAGCAAGCCACTGAAAACACGGATGAGAAATGAAGAGCGAACAAACAAAGATCAATGGATCTGTGAAACTCCATTGTAACCATTGTAAAGAAACAAAGGATTAGAGCTGTGTAATATTTGTGGCTGAACTAACAGCTGAATTCTTTGAGTTCAGACTAGAAAAGACTTTTAACTGAGGTGGAATTAAAGGTGGGAGATAAGGATAGGCATTCTTTCAATATACGGCAATATTCAGCTGCAAAAAACACAAGTGCATTACCCTCTCCATCTTGTCAAAGCTAAAGACCATATTATAGCCTCAGGAGGCTCTTTGAGTCTAGTGCCTCTTTAAAGGCTATTACACTGCATGACATTGATGAAGAAGCATGTTGAATCTGTAGTCCTTGCATTGCTTAAGTAAATTTGCACTATCTGTGTGCTTCAGTGCCTTCTTTATATAATCCTCTTCTAAAAATAAGACAGTCCAAGAATTGTCCCCTGGTGACTTCTACAGGTAATGTGTACTGATGAAGATGACTTACCTATGGGGAGATTCATTCAGGGAGGTAGGAGCAGAACCATGCCTGCGCTCTAGCTGTAATATTAAACCCAGCACCTCACACGGTCATTTAAACTTGTATGAAGCACTCTTTCAAAGGGAAAGCTTTGGTCTAAAAGAATTAGAAGCACAGCTGCTGCTAACAGGAGTACATCGCTTGCAGCAGTGCTGGGCGCCCGAAGCTATGGGATGACTCGCCCTGAAACACCATCTATTGGACCGCTTCTCAGAAAATCTAAGAGCTGTCTTGGCTAAAAGGTCACAACCCGCCAGCTGGCCAAGCCTGAGTTCTCAAATTTGCACAAATGACTCTAAATAACACAACAACAGAAAGCCTATAGGAGCTTCACTCATCACTGATTGATAGTGCTTGCAACATTGGAAACAGCACTTGCTCGGCCAAGTAGTGCTTGTGCCAGGTGATGTCTTTCTAACATCCGTCCCCCGGTCGGTTTATAAAGGAAGGCAGTTTTAAGGTGATGTCTGATGGATCAGTCCGACGGCAGTGGCCGGTTTTATTCCTCCTCTCTGTCTGTAATTCCTGCTGGTATTAGCTAATCATACAACTGCTCTACCCAGAATTAATGCTCCAATATGATCGCACACATTTATTTTTAATATAATCATAATATTCCCCTAGTTTTAAACAGTATCTTGGGCTCAGTCTTGCAGACCTAAATATAAAAAATTTGCCTCCAAACAAATAGATTCCATACGCATGCCAAAGTAAACCTTCTCTTGCCCAGAACGCCAGCGTTCCAAATGAAGACATACTGTAACAACTGCTGGCCATAACTCATTCAGATGTGACAGGAAATGTAAAAGTGCTGTGTTTGTCTACACACTGTGCTGTTTCACTGGGCAAGTAGTTAATTGTTTTTCAGAATGTCGCCTGTGTTGATCTGAATGTACAATATACAGTATGCTAGAGGGAATACTGTTTATCATTCTATAATTATATACAATCCAACTGACACGGTGCCAGCGTAGCACAACACTGCAAAGGGAAAACAGCCACTTTAAAAACAAAGAGATTAAGTTATCTTCACTATGGAGATAAATAGTGTTTTACTTTTGTTTACGTTTCCCCGTCTTGTTCTCTGGATCACTTATTGCCATATGTAACTGTAATCAGACACTGTGATCCCATTGAGAGTATATGTATTAAATCTAGGACCACATGCTGAAGTGTCTGAAATCTAGTTTCACACAATGACAGAGCCATTCAAGCCAGTAACCACGGCACAGCGTACAATTGCCTGGAGGTTTTGCCCGGGCTAATTCATGCTGTTGCAGTCGCAGTAACTGCATCAACATGATGCCCACCTCTGGGACCGCTCGGCTCACAACATATAGGACGCGAGGTGGCTTGCCAGTTTTAGTAGTAACAGTGATTCTGCTCCCATGTCCCTGAATCAACACATGGTGTTTCATTGTTTCATTGTTTTTTTTTTGTTGCAGTGTCAACATTTGTATGAAACCATTTCCTCTGTGTCTTTCTATTTAGTCAAGTATTTGATTATTAAGCTGTTGGTGGTGCTGTTGCCATATGTATATAGAATTGTACTGTAACTGATTAAAAATACATGCGTTCAGAGTTTGATTAAGTTGAATGCAAATCTTGTCTTGTCCTTGTGTGAAACTGGGCCTATGAGAAATAAAAAGAAACCCTTTTGTTGGTGACTGCACTCCAGCCACGAAATGATAATGTATCAAGTTACACTGTCCATTGTCTTCCACTTGAATGTGAGCGTATTAGCAGGAAGGTATGGAAATGGAAACAGACCTGCATGACGAGCATGTGTAATGACTGCACTCTCAGCGGATCCTACAGTGACCCAGCAGGGCACACGGGGCAATGCTCTTTCTTCATATGTGCCATGCGCTTATGCTAATGGACCATAGATGTAAATGACCTTCAAGAGCAAACTACACCATCTTTGAATTCAAAAAGGACTTCTGGGGATAATTTCAAATGACCTAAATCATTTTATTCACTAAGGGAATTGTGGTTATTATGCCAATATACTTTCAAAAGCTCTAAGAGGCCAATTAAAATGTTTCTATCTACATAATCTTTTGTAATGCAGAAAACACCCCAGACAAAAAGTAACGCTAGCACTTCATTATGGCACAAGTCGGGGGTTTGAAATGGAAATTAGCAAGGTATGGATCAGCTACGGTGACAAAGATGGCTCCAGAGGAGAGACATGGGATGAGAGGGACAGTACAGACCAGAGTGATGTGGGTCCAAGTTGAGGCGTCGTCACAGCTCATGCTGATGCTGACATTACACTGGTGGATCTGAGATGCACTGAGGCCAGTGGATCCACACTCTTCCTCCTCCTCCTGCTCTCTCTTAAGGCTTGCAAGCATTTGGAGCTCCTCGTCATCCTCCTCATGCATCCGCAGACTACCAAGCAGGTGAAACTCGTCCGGGCTAGAAGCAGCTGTCCTCAGTGTCTCATCCTCTCCTTCTTCCTTCAAAACAACAATGCATACATCCAATGGTAATAAATAATCTTTAATAATCTTTGAACACAGTCATCAGGCAGACACTTCAATCTCCTGTGCAGTCAAAACAATAGTTCAAATCCTATAGCAATCATTTATCCTAAACTGCTCAAGACAGAGCTGAACATAAAGCATTTTGAACTTGTTTTAAAGTATCTTTTAAAAGAGGATCTATTGATTTAGGAGAATACTTTGCTAACTTGATTTGTCTGAGGGCAAGAAAGCCTAGTGTTGCCCTGGTGTTGAATCAATGGCAGTCAATAAACCAGGGCTGCAGGGAGGGAAACAAACGCCTTGTCATATTTCTCTGACAACCTTTCAGTCAAAGCTTTCACTGCATGCTGCCTGCTGGAGTTGGCACAAATCAGCAGTCAGGAGCTGCACTGATGAAGGATGCTGGATATGTCTCAGCAGTGAGTTGTGTAAATGCAGAAAGCAACAGCCAAGTGACAGATCTCCCTTCAGGCCTTGTGATTGCTTCAGTAGACGATCCTCTGATCCTGGATGTTTTTAACTGGGGCAAGGACCTACCTCAGTTTGCAACACATTATAGTTTGATCCGTCTCAGCAAGGTAGAACAAACCTGTCCACCAGTCCCTCTTTAGCTGTCCATATCAGCACCGATGACACAATGTCAGCAAAGAGAGGCCAGCAGACAAAACGCGATCATAGCTTTACATAAGCAACAAGAAAAATGAGCACAAAAAATATTTGTATAAATACTTTTAGCAGTTAAAGGAGCCCTTAACATTGTTTGGATTACAAAGACTTAGACCAAAAGCATCCAAACAGAACTGAATCAATGTAATTATTTATAGAAATCATTATCAGTCATTATTAAACTAAACAAATGATAGACCGTTGTCTTCTGTCATTGTCTGCAACAACTTGTTAATGTTGTTTAAGCCATCGATTAAATTGCAGCATCTTTCACTGGATACAGTCTCATGTTTTTTTTAAATGTGCCAGGTCTCGCATCCTCCTCTAGTGCTGATATAAATGTAGTTATTAAAAAGTTAAAAAGCAGTCAGAGTTATTTATGTGATTAGAGCTATCACACCGAGTGTGATCAGTGTGATAAATAATGAGTATGTTGCAAGTGTTGACAAAAAATCAGCAATGTCTTTTGTGTCAGTAAATGTAGCGGCAAACATGGGAATGTGACTGTGAATGCAATTAGGGGTGATGGCCAATCAACAGCTATTCTGTTAATTATGATGTGGAACATCAAAATAATTGCGATTTATAGGCCGGTCTCTGTGTTGAATGACGGTTAGCGTCTGATGAACAGTACCTTGTGATGCAGGAACCCATCCAATTGGACTTCGTGCAGCAGCTTCCTAGAAAGTGACACGCTGTTGTTTACGCTCTGAACCGGGTTTGCTACCACGGATCCACTCGGGCTGCGTGCTCTGGGCGGGAGGTAGCGTTTGGGTCCCATCCCAGCTGCTCCGGCTCTCTTGCTGAGTGGAGGCTGAATTCTAGCTGTAGTTGCACTGAGCTCGTCTGATGTTTGGTCCATGTTGTGGGATTGAACGTGGTCTTCAAGTAAAACATTCAAAGCTGGATCCAGAGCTGTGGGAGTAGCAGGGTTTGACTCCACACATGTTCTTTGATGCCGGAATGTTGTGCAGTTCCCATCCTAAAAATATATAATAAACAACGATTGACTGAAGATGATCAACACTAGTTAAAGACGAACACGGCAAAATAAGGACAGACTGAGAAGCGCCTGCTGCATAACCTCGGATTCAATCGCTGCAGAAAGTTAGACTTTGGACTGATGTGTGCTTAATGAAACATGATAATGAGATGGCAAACATTCACTGAGACTGACTAGGTGGTGGTGGCTTAGCTTTAAATTAACCTCACGTTTAAAAAGGCTAATGACATTCTCTTTTGGTCTGCTAATCTTTCCCACCTTCAGATTCAAAGTTAACACCAATCTGGTTACACGCCGCACATACTGTGCAGCAGAGAAGGCAAACAGACAAGCTGAAAAATGTAAAATATAAAACACAAGTGAATGGCTTCTTTATGGAGGACAGCGGCTAGACTTCTCATACTTATTGCAACCTAGTTATGAAAATGTAGAAAGCACCTACACAACCTTTTTTTTGTTGTTTATTTCTGCAGTAAACCCACTTGTGTTCCTAACATCACCACACGTAAACCGAATGAGAACCCTCAGAAGCCCAAACCAAGTAAGGACCTGGGGATAATGTATAAGACGGATGTTTAGGCACCAGAACATGCTAAACATATGAATGGAAGTTATTAAGTTCAAGATGTAAAGGAAAGTTTCTATGGATGCTTTGATACGTCTCTTTTCCCTGTGAAACTGGGTCACACTTGGAATCCATTGTGACTGTTGTGAATCAAAGCAGACTACAGCTGCAGTCATCCACCAAGGAGAACGCTACAAAGTTTCCACCGCCGCTATTCAAGTCTGCAGGAGGCGAGCGTATCATATTCAAAACACGGGACTGTGGTCGAGCGACATTTTAATATTGCCGCCGAACATCTGAACGGTTACTTTTAAAAAAACTATTACACGTCGTACCCTGCCAGTTACTTCATTTCACACAATTACCTGAATTTATGTTGTGTGAGTGATCCAGAAGAAAAGCAAAAAGTAAATAACTCATGAAGCAGGTGAGGTAAAAACCTCTGGAGGCTTCTGATAACCTTTCACCCAAACACAAAACACTGAGTAGTTCAATTTTAAAATATACAACACTGTAATAAGCTGTCTTTTCTATACATTCCTCTTCAATCCTCACACTGTCACTTGTCAGTATAAATACATACATTATATTTATAATATAAACATAGTTTTCTTGAAGGTTTTCCTATTTCTTCCTTTTGCTTTCTTTTGTGGCATATTCCTCATCTCTGAGCTTTGTTTCGGGGTGAAAGGTTTTCATAAGCCCCTAGAGGTTTTTATCTTACCTGCTCCATATGTTATTTGTTTTCTCTTTTCTTCTATGTTTTATCATTTTCATAAGTACAAGTGAATAAACAACAGCCTACATGTATTATTGAAAGGCCTTATATTGATGTGGGTGAGCATATGGGTTCCCAGTGTATGTGTACTATGCGTTTGCACCAGCCTGTGGCTTGGACTGACCGTAACTTGCATGGGACGTATTACGCAGTATTCTCTACTTCTATATAGTTATTATTGCATTAAAATAAGAGCTTTTGATAAAATATGTCAATTTTTGGTCCTTTGAATCTCTTGAATTCCAGATAGTTGATACAATGAAATGTCCATTGCTTTGTTTTGCTTTAATATTTCTCTATGTTTAAGAACAAACGTTAGCTGAAGAAAATTGCATGAACCTGATGCAACACCTTGAAAGATGATATTGCTCCACGTTGAGAAATGAGCAACATGCCATAAATGAATAAAAATCTAAATCAGGCCGACCTGTGTCAGATGGCAATTACCCCAGTCTGGTAGCGAAGGTGACAGAATAGGCTTCGTTCACACGTGAACCACAGGTGTTGCAAGTGATCCATTTTATAAATACAAGCAAGCGGTCATGACCTTTGTAAACTATTGTAGCATGTTGTCACACAAACAAAATATGAACTGTGAAAGCATATACAGTAGGTGGTTTAATATGCTTGCTCATATTGTATTTAAACAGTGCAAATTGTTAGAGAAAAATGTTTCATCTAATTACAAAAATATTTCTGTATTCTTTCTTTCTTTCTATGTCTTTCTGTTCTGTCAACAGAACCCAACTTCTCTATTATTCCTGAAACATTGTTGCTGATTTTGAAATTATAAATGCACAGTTATCTAAATTTAAACAAAAATCAGATCTTCAAAAAAATCCATTTTGGTGTCTACAGCTGATCAAACCTGGCTTGGTAGCATCACATACTTTAAATCAACTTTTTCAGCCCTTTTTTTTCATCCAATATGAAATTTTACACTGGGTGAGCATATTTGTGGCTGTGTGTAATTTGCACCAAACATAGCCTTCCTCCACCAGCATCATAGTAATCTATCACAGAAGAACAATCCTGTTGGAGTAGAGCGAAACATTGTGAAACATTATCCACTATATGATCTTTTTGATACCTGAGGAAATAGACATTGTGTCTTTTTTAGAAAAACACTGCTTCTTATTAGAAACAAATGTGGCCTTTTTATTTCTTCTCTGGGGTCATTTTCAAAATGACTATGTCACAGTAACGTTGCAGGAGGGAAGCCAGAAAACATAAAAATGCCCGTCTTTCTGCTGCTAGAGTCAGAGTACAGTGCACTGTGCTGGATCAAATTGCTCTCACAGAGTGAAATTAGATGCTTCTTTTATCACACGCTAACCCTAGTTCATATGGAGCGATGGCAGCTGATTTTAATGTGCTAATTTGAAAAAGTGCTCCTTTAATCACCCCCCTCAGACACACTTTCGGTGTTATTGCATTGTGAAATTGTGAATTATTTTGTGTGCATGCGTTTGCTTTTAACCTCAGCTGTTTGCTACAGTTGCTATCAGTTCATTTCCCAGAATGCCGGTGGGCTTTTACCAGAACGCAGCAATGGTCACTGAAGGTGGCAGGAGAAATTAAATGTATGATATTTACTAAAGCAGCAGATTCATAGAAATATTTTGCAAATCTGTGGCAGCAGGGATGTCAGTGGTTATCACACATCCGTATCTAAAGTAGGCTTTCAGTCAGAAATGATGTTCTTAAGGTGGTGTGTGTGGAAGGGTGTAAGGAGGCTGACTATTAATGCTACATGGACATTTCAATGCATATGAAAAGAGACACAGGCACCTCTTACTCATGTTTTCTCTGTGTGTGTCTGTGTGTGGGTGTGCGACTGTGACATGTGATCATTCTCAGCTTTACCAAAAGCACCTATTACCGCTGGATTCTGTGTCTTACTGTAGGAAATCTATACAGTAGTTGATAATAAACTAACAAGAAAACCTATTTTGGGCTTGTATGAAAAGGTTGTGCACTTTAAAGAGAAGGCGAATTTATTTAAAACAGTTTCCAAACCAAGAAAAATGTCAACTCAACGTAGCGCTTGAAGAGACGTAGACCGAAGCAGCAGTTTGCAAAGGTCACTAACAAAAGCAAGCAAACCTGTACACTGCTCTAACCAGGTTTGTTCTGGAGTCGATGGAAACCTCCCTCCTACAATCAGCTTAATTAAACGCAGAACAGCCCAAAACTGCAACTAAATAAAATCTATACTTTTGTGTTAGGGCAACTTAAAGAGACAGTTTAGTCCCATCTGTGCAACCGGCCTCTAACTTGTAAATATTTAGACCTACTCCCTCCAGCAAACAATCAATCACTTTTGCAGTGGTCGAGAATGACTGATGACTGAATGAGTCTCAGGTCATGATTATCACATACTCTATGCGCTGTTCGGTAGAAGCTGAACTTTACTTGTATTTTTCCACTATGACAATTTATATATATATATAAACTGAATATAGTCAAATGAAGTATAAAGAAGGTATTGGATTCATAGCTGGGCACAGTCAACACTATTCCCTGTAATAAAACAAATGTGTTAAAGTAAATAAAAAATGAAACATATATAAAAACAGACCATATTTAACTATGATTTCAATGTGTACTATTCAGTCCAGTTTCGGTAAGATCAGTTCTATACATCGTGACAAACCTTCATTAGGAAAATACAACTTTTCATTTTTCAAATACTAATATAGTATAAGTGGTCAGCAAATATACCAGACTGCCAGTCTCTCATAAAGACCTTGATGCAGTGAGAGGAGAGAGAAACACTTTACTTAAGAATTGACGCTGTTGAGATGAAATACAGTAATAAAATCCAAAACATCTAAAATCAGCTAGAACCCAGTAACGTGGGAAGCAATGTTAGTGACTGTAAGGTGAACTAAATAATAATGTAAAATAATCTAAATGTATTCAGATCATCCTGAATCACACACACACACACACACACACACACACACACACACACACACACACACACACACACACACACACACACACACACACACACACACACACACACGTAACACTGACATGCATGACAGGTGTGGACCGTTTGGGAATTTTGCTCATATATCAGTGAAATTGGAAGTACAAGACCAGCGAATGTCGCAAATTCAAATAGTTTAGCAGTAAAAAACTAATTTAATGTCAGTGGACACTTGTGAGTGTTAAGTGAAGCCATGAGTTGATTTACTGAAAGGATTTGCTGAAATGTTAATGCTTCAGGAAAGACTGTCTCCTGCTTTGCGTATACAGTACAGTGTAAACTGTTAAGTACTGAGCTTAACTTCATGCAAACACACCAGTGTTCATTACGTCTCAGAAAAATAACCAAACTAAATTTCAGGTTCATGTAATATTGAAAGTGTAATCCTTTAAATGAAATATGAAACTGCAAAATACAAACTGTGTGGTGCAATTTGATGCAGAGACTTTCCTAATTATTTACAATTTAATCAGACAAATCAATCTGTGGGTGTGGGTGTTTTGTGATGCAGTGAATCCTAAATCTTATTAAATTTAATTTAGAAAATCACAATCAGTAAACGTTCTAGGTTTATTAAAATTAAGATTTATAATTCAAATCCTTGGATTAAAATAAAAGATTGATTGTAATGTAATGAACACAAAATATACTTCAAAGCATTGTGCAGTTAAATGACATAGTACTTGTGTCTTCCACTGAGGAGAAGACTCACCTCATCACTTTCACTCCCAATAAAATCATCTTCAGGCTTGGCCTCATGTCGCCTCCTGCTTTTGTTCTGAACCTGGTCATCTCCAATCTCCATTTTCTGCTGGTCACCGTGGCCTTGCCCTCGTTTGGGTGAGTGAGGCTGGGAAGAGAAAGTGAACACCTCCTCTTGCAGAGTGAGCTGAGGCTCGAGCCCCTCATTACTCTCCCAGCTGCTCCAGACCTGCAGGTCAGAAGGCAAACCTCGCCGGATCGAGCAGGAGACAGACTGAGCTGGAGTCAGAGCGGCCATGGAATTCTCCTTTGCAGCACTGAAACCATGCTCCTCTAACATAAAGATCAAAACAAAGCAAAAAAAAACCGGGTGAAACCAACACAGTTTTCACCTACACATAAATCCATTTTACTGTAAGTTGACATTAGACTGAAAAGCAATCTAATACCTAAATAGTTCTCTTAGAATAGAACACTGGTAAGACACCCAGATTGAAATATAATCAGTGAGCTATATGTTAATTAATTATAATATAACGATAATATTATTAGTATTATTATTATATACGATAGATGTGAGTGTACATTTATTTCACCATACAGTAGTTCATGAACATGATACCAATATTCTACATTATAATTAATTCTGCTGCCTGCCAAAATTGAAAGTTTCTTGGTTCTGTTAATAAATCAGCTGCACAAAAACTTCCATGAGAATAACAATAAGCACAACATAATCAGTGAGAACGCCATTAAACTGCTAAACTGTCGCTCAGTTTAGCAGACAGCTCCATCCAAACACGCTTAAAAAACCAACTGGTTTCCAAAGCGACATTGTTAAAATATCTGCCACCATATTTACTAAAAGTACATCCAAAACAGGAAAACGCTTTTTTTTTTACATTTTAAACTTAAATGAGAGTTGCAGTTATTCATATTTTCATGAGAAAGGCCTCTGAATTCTTAAACTCCATGCTAGGTCTGAGATCAAAGTAAGAGACACCTCTATCTGAATGAGTGAGCACATTTGAACCTCTCAACAGTATAATCACTTTCTCTAATTGCCCACTGTGTGGCAAACCCTGGGCCCTGGAGATGTCCCTCTGACTTTTATTTAATGTGCCACATTACCATTAATGAACTAACTACTTTCTGTCTGTGGGCAGGAATGCAGCACAGAAGCTTACTGCTGAGGAGAAACATATAAATAAATGAGGCTTTAGAGCACTTGAACTAATTTTTTGAGCACAATGCGGGCGTTTGTTTGTATTCATGTGTGTGGTGAAGCTCTTTGAGTTTGTGGGTTGGAGCAGGGGCTGCGGTGATAAATATCCTACAAATGGCCTTGACATGGCTTATGCAAAATTTAAAAAAGGAACAAAGGGAAAAACCCACCGCATGCAGCAGTAGGACTCATTAAAATTCATGCAATAATGTAATCCAATATATGAATTAGGTTAGAAGTAGGTATTTTCCTAACCATCAAATACCTGCCTGGTAAAATCAGAACATGCAAAACAGACATCAGTATTGTTCAACCTGCATCTCATCATTTTGTTGTGTTTGCAGCTCTCCACGCTCTCTCCAAGCGTTATTCAGGCTGAAAGTGTACATATCTTCCTGGTGCTGCAACCTGCTGTTTTGAACCCTCTTCATTCACAGCAGATGTGAGCCTCACCTGCTGTTAGGTGGTGCTCTGTCTTTTTCAGTAGGGTCATAGGCTGCTCTCTCCTCTCTTGCCTACTGGATGAGGAAGTGCACTTCTCACTGGTTTTACTACTTTTTCCGTGGCCTCCTGGCTCCACATCTGAATAGGCTGCTAACCAAAATTAAATATCAGCATGATGCTTTCAGCATGGCAAACAGTAGATGATAAAAAATACAAACTATACTAATACAGAAAATAAAATGCAGTGCACACAGATTACCTGGTGATGCCAGCCTCTCTTTTCCAGCACTGAGGACCCGCAGCTTCTTTAATCCCTGCTTGTCAAATACTCTGTCTTTGGGAGGTTGGGGCTGCAAACCGCCAGGTGTTCCTACATACAGAACTGTACGTCAATATAATGAAAGCCTTAACACAAAACAGCCAAGCAGCAACGCTATTAAAAATTGCCAGAAGCTTATCTGTGAACTGTTTATGCACTGTGAAAATCCCTATTAATGACGGCATGTCGTTCGTTCAGTGCTGAAAGAGCACATCCTACTACATTATGTTAAGCTGAATTAAATTATTTTAATATTCTATTTTTGCATTGGCTTCTGCTCAAAAGGTGGAGTATTACACACCATAAAAGCTGTTAATAAGTGCAACACATTCAGTAAAAGCTGGACTTCTACTTAGATGGTTTGTTGATTCGTATTCCTGCTTCTACCAGTGCGCAGTACAGTACAGTACCTCCAAGAATGACTGTGAGAGCTGCTAATGCCGGGGAGATCTGTAATGACTCTTGACAGCCACTTAGTACTGTATACGTACACAAGCACCAACCTGCCGTACTCGCCTGTGTGTCTCGTACTGTATGCCTCCCCGTTCTCGCCAGCTGTTTGTCTTCACTTATTGCTTATCTATTAAATACTTAGTTGATGCACAAAGACCCAGTCAGTGACTTTAAGCACAAGGAACAGTTCCCACAACAAACAACCGACCCAGGGCCAAACCCACGGCAGTGGCACACTTTGTTTAGTTTTTATTAAATGAATTGGGATTCAAGGAAACTAAATAATAAAGAATGAAAAAATGTAATTAGGTGATAAATAAGTAAACAAGTGTTGCCCATTTGGGTGAAAGCTGTATGTGGACTACACCATAACATAATGTGCTCTCTTTCAAATTTACCCTCACGCTGAGTGAGTCCTGCTTCTCCATGTGATACATTCTCACTGAGATTGGCAATGGTCTGACTTTCAGTAGAACCCTTTTGCTTCATTCTAATAGATGTAGTTCCCTGCAGGGCACAGGAAAGTAGAACAATGTATACATTCTATTGTATTGTGCATCTGCAATATATAACACAATAATCATTCAGAGGGTTATATAATGTAATGGGATTCACGCAATTACCGTATTTGTGATAAAAAGTGAACTCTCCATTCCATCTGAAGCTGTGCTGCCTGCTTTTCCAGTCTGAAGAGGTGGTCCTGAAGCCCTTGAGCCTGAGGCTGTGTGTGAATTGGCCTGGGGCCTAGCTCGTCGATAACTGCTTGATCTGACAGCGGCAGACTGATCAGGAACTGCAAAGAAAGCCCTATTATTTATTGATTACTATCGATGTCTGTTGCGAAGATAAGGTTGCCCTTTAATCCTTTACCTTAAACCTCATGAAAGTATGGAAGCAAATTTAGTATTGTTAGCCGTATCGATGATCAAGTAACCATGACAGCTTCCAAAGATTACTGTATGTTTCAAACTTACAAAAGTCACATGGTTCACACAGATGAAAGATACATGATGAAACCAGCTCTGTTTGAAGGATCCAGAGAGGCCTTTTTTTCAGTGAGAAGCTCAGTGAGAAGCTGCCTTCACACTAAGCACAAAGTTTTTTCAAAGTCACTTTTTACTATGAATTGAAAACTTTAAAAAACATGCCTGTTTCATGCATTATGTACTGGAGTGTGTTTCTGAGAGGTGTACGTCATATAGAAAACATAACCAATCAGCCGCTGAACTATCTGAAATCCAGTTACCAAACAGCTGAGCTGTACAGAAAGTTCAACAAGTCAACATTATTGATATTTTACACATGATTTTGTAAGCTACCCGGAATTATAGCCCATTGATCATAGCATTCGGTTTACACAGATATAAAATGAATGGCCCAATGCAAATTAGACTCTACTCCTTGGCTGATTGAATTGATGTTATTTCTTTAATCTATCAGTCTGTTCCATATCATCATGTGAAAATAATGGGCTGCCGTGGGAGTCATGATACAATGATGACCTGACCCTGCTGTATCTGTGCCAGGGCTCATTAGGACAACCTCCGCTGATGCTAACACACTTTCTGTGCATTCCTCACTCCGAGCAGAGAGCAGACACTTCCAGCACACGAAACACACAAGATCAACAATATGACACAGACACAGTGGAGATATATGTACTTAATGCGGAGAAAAGAATATCTCACTTCTTTGATGCAGTGAATTCAACACTGAAAGTGACCCAGTTTCAAAAGTGAGTATATTTCACTGTGCATTAAACCTGCAGGATCTCATAATGATAGTATGAGATGTTAGTTAATAGACTAAAATATTTTGAACAGTTATGCTGATGTGTGTAAATACATTGACCTTGTAGCTAACAGTACGTCCTTGGTGAGTAAGATAGTCAGGCTTTGTTTCCTGTTACATGACAAAAAAACACAGTAGCTTTTCACCACTTTTAACAGTTTCTGACATTTGGGTAGTGAAGCAACAATAATCACCCAGCAGCTCTGTCAGTTAAATTGGATGCCTAGTTTAATAGCAATCGTTCCCATCATTAGAATTGTTATGATAGTAATGCAGATGCTAATTATGAAAAGCTATTTTTTGTGCGTGGTTACTGCTCTCCTCTATTGGCACGGCCGGTTGACTCAACATGACTTAGACAGCTGTCAGAACAAATAAATAAGCCTTGATAAAAAAGGCCACAGAGGCGGCGGAACTGGATTACTGGTGCATGTCTTCTTATATGAGAAGATAATTGCAGCTCTCTGAGTACAGGTGAGATGCAAATGACCATAAAAATGAAGACCACGGGAATTTCATATGAAAAAAGCTAATCAAATATCAACACACACTTCTGTAGTAAACACTTTTTCTATGTGCAGCACTCGCTAGTCCCTGCAATAGAAATGAACTGGTCTGAGGGTAATCTGGGTGATTATTGTAATCTAAATATGTAATGATCACTTTCAGCAATCCTATCATCAGTAACGCTCACAAAGGTTTGAAAAAATCTGAACAAAGAAAAAGCATTTGCGGTTCCCCCGTCTGGAGGAAGCGTTGGAGTAAGAGAGTAAATAGCAACCTGAATGCTACAATTCAATGTCTTTCTGGGTTTTAATATGTTTTTCTAACAGGCTCTACTTTACTGTGAAGGATTTCTATGAGATTTTCAAACCTTGCTGGAGGCATTTGCTCTTGTTCAGCCACAGGAGCATTGGTGAGATGACCGCTGGTGTTGGATGTTAGGGCCTGGCTGAATTCCAATTTATCCTAAATCTATTAGCTGGAGTTGAGGTCAGGGGTGTGTGCAGGCCAGTGAGGGTTTTTACGCACTGGACTTGGAAAGTCATTTTTTTTACACCCCTCTCTTTGTGCGAGAGGGATTTGTCAATTCAAATCTGGGAAGCGCCTTCCCAGTTGCTACAAAGCTATTTCAGCAGCAGAGAAGTAAATGCACAGGGGACCAGGGTCATATAATTCATGTCGTGTGCTTAGTTTCTTAATGTGGCATGCTCCATTTGTGCAACCTAAAACCATTACACTTTTTTCAAACACAACAATCAATCTCACCTACCACAATCAGAGTTCACAGGAGCAGTCCTCATATCTGCCATCCGCACATTCTCCATGTTTAACATTTGAGTTACGTGGCTTACATCTGGTGAGAACTGGCAGCTGCGAGGAATCAGGTCCACGAGGCCACTTCCATTGAGAAACATATCTAGATTAAAATGGGAACGATGTCAGCTCGAGTTAGACACAAAAAAAATCTCTTGACATCCCATCACATAACAAAGTTAACACTTTGATCATCTGGCAAATGGAAACTGACAAGCAGTTTTTACTCGCAGGTAGTGTACATGAAGTGTGAGTAGCCAGCACTGAGTGCAGCTGTTAGCACTGCTGAGCTACATCACAGGTAAACAAAAAACACGCAGCGCTCTCTGCCAACAACCACAGCCAAATACCCGCAACACACACACACACACACACACACACACACACACACACACACACACACACACACACACACACACACACACACACACACACTAGACATAACTATATGTCTGCATGTATACAACACCAGCTGATACTCAAGGTGAAGTCAATGCCTTTCTTCAATAGCTAGTATTTAGCTGTTGCATCTCTAGTAATCACACAAGTCTTTAGTACAAGGTTATTTTTGACGTGAATCAGTCACATATGATCAAGTGCATTACCATCAGCTGTGGGCTCTGCTTTCATGGTGAAGATTCTGCGGACTTTACAAGTAGCAAACAAAGTGATGCCATCCAGTGTCAAAAATCCCTTGAACAGCTCAGCAGTGAATGATACAAGGTCGATGCACAAAGTACACCACTGAGACACAAAACAACAAGACTTTGTAGTCAGAAAGACCCATGCATTGCAAGACTAACAATGAAATGTGATCTTGACTGATTTCAAATGGCACGAGTTAAAGTGAAAACAACTCAAAGAATTGCCAAGGTTGAGCTAGGTACTCACAATGTTGCGCTTCAGTCCCACAAAAGGTATCTTTGCATGAAAAAGTGTGGCAGACAGCTCTTTATGCACCGTTGATAAGTGAAGTCGTCTTTTTAGGTGCTCAGAATCAGTTATCCTGCGAATAGCAGACAATAGAACAGATAATAAATTATCACCGCATCAGTGGTGTCACAAAGAAGACCTGACCAGAGAAATCCGCAAGCCTCCTCAGGTTTCGGGGTAAGCGCCTAAAAGGTGTTTCCACTTTTATTTAGTGCTGTAAAATAGGATGTCAAGGTACACTCCAGTGGAAAGAAAACACAATACTTCAGATTTTTAAAACAATAATGTCTCTGACTTTATGGCAAGAAATGTCATCAGCTTCTGATGGCTCACCTACTGTAGTTTGGTTTTGTATATTGTTGCAGTGACTTAATCTCTACTGTAAAGCACCTCTATAAATGTATCCCACAGCCTTTGCCTGCAATGCACTTATGAATGATATCTATTATATTCATAATAATAAATATAAAAAAATATATTTCTCTTTGCATAGCCTTGTACACTGAACATCATTTCACTTTGAGTGAGTAAATGATGAATATCAAAACTCAAAGAAATACATTGTTACTCAACAGCTACACAATCAAAACACAGTCACTGGCGCATCAAAATATTATACTTTACTTATACTGTATAACCTTGTAGAATTTACTTTAGTTGCCAGGAGAAAAATCACTCTTTGTAACGTAGATCTGGTGAATAAGTTTAGCGCTCGCTTTAACTGTAATTGAAGCGTTATCACCTGTATGGTCATGTACAGTTAATAAAAATGTCTTCAAGCATGTTTAAGAAGAGACTAATTAAACCATTAAATGCACAGTAGGTCCAAAAATGCCATCATTGATTAAAACATACATATATATATATGTGTGTGTGTGTGTGTGTGCATACTTCTATACGTGACTACTGTCCAAGGTTAGTTGCCATTTATAAGGTTTTTAAAGTATTTGCATTGCTGTACTTACACAAGCTCAATGGAAAAATCTTTGCACTGTGGAATATTCACCTGAAGGACCAAGAACCTTTGAAGTAGCCCAACTAAGGAAAAAGCAAAAGCCAGTTACTTTTAACAAGTGCTGATAAAACAGCGATTACAAATGGGCTCAATCCTCGTGGAGACTTACGAGACAGTTTTCCATTCTGGGGTATTTGCATCTTGACTGTCTGGCTGCTTCCCTCCAGACAGTAAACAAATCCTTTGACTTCTTTATTATATTCCTAAGGAAATAAATAAGAAAGCTAAGCATGACTCGCATCGGGCACCTGTGTGGCGGCGCTCAACGGCTCCAAATGCTTGTTTTTATGTGAGAAATGTGCACTGTTCCAGCCTGGTGCATAATAGGCTGCGCCGTTTGCAGGAAGGGAAAAGAATTGTGCAGTCGTATACCACAATGAGATGATGACACCGGGTGAGATTTGCTGCCAGGCCTCCATGCGGTTCATTCTGATCATTTACAACTTGGTTGACATACAGCGCGTTTTGTACACAGCTCGTACATCACTGTTTAATCCTTCACTGTTTTATTCAGGGGCTGGTGATCAGTCAGCTGTATTATGTTTACTGGACTGCTTTAGGTGACAGGTTTAGGCCTGTACAGTAGGTGACAGCTATATGGACTGTGAGGACACATAATTGTTTATATGTGGGCTATGTGGGGACAGCCACCTTGTGAATGGCACATGGTCCTCCGCTCAGTTTCCATTTTGCCACTGGGTCTTTTCCTTGGCCACTGAAGATTTCCACCACGGCTCCGCCCTGCGAAGAATATTTATTGTCACCACTCTTTGTTGCACGCCTTTTATGTGAATGAGAAGTGATGCTATGCTATGCTATGCTATGCTATGCTAAAAACACCTTGAAGCTACAGCTAACGCGCTAACAATCACACGGCCTGGCTAACCTATTAACGCTAATTAATCAAGGCTAAAATGAGCTTACCTGATAATTATTCCTGAACATATTACAAGGACTCAGCCGTAACAGACGTGTCTAGAAAAGCTATTGTCATTAAAAAAAACTGCTTCCAGCGCCGAAAAAGCACCGTTAAACTTTCACACGCCAATGTAGGACTCAAGGTGGTGACGCGTCCCGTCGCCATGGCGTCCGGTAACCATGGCGACGGAGCGGCTGGCACGCGCAGACGTGCGAACCGCTCCGCGTGGCGACGTTTGGGACGAGAGCGAGCGCAATCACCACCTGGACCTGGACGTGAAAGAGGAAAGAACGGGACTCGGAGCGGTTCTGATGATGACACGCGAGTAAATATTAGCGAATCACTTCCCATGCTTGTCATCGCGATGATATAAGACGCGACGTTTTATTCCCTGAAGGCAAAACAAATGTGAGCGAGCTGAAACACTATGTGCCTCCATATTGTGTGCTTTAAGCCTCTTCTTCTTCCCACATGTCTTTGTTGTGCCGCAAACACGCTTAGATTGTCCTTGTCCTGACAATGTACCGGGAGGACACTGCGCTTCGGATCAAAATTGTGAAAAATGATTGCACAAAGCACTAGTGTTGGTTCAGACGTTTTACACTGTAGCGACTCATCCTCTTCATTTACAGTAGTGATAGATGGTCAGACTTTGTCGAAAATGTTGACAAGATAAAATAAAATAAGTATTGGGATTATTGAATTGTAGGTTTAAAGCAGGTTTAAAGTGGCCGTCAAACATTTGAAAGAAATGATGTTTCTTCTTCATATTTACCACAGTGCCACCGTTTCTGAAGCGCAGAACGGGATAATAATTTAAATAAATATAAATATGTGTTGCTTAAAAAAAACAGTTAAAAATAGACCTGTATGAAAGTTTCCTAAGTATCTTCTCTTGAAATGCAAAAACTTCATTATTGTGTCATTGTCACTAGCTTTGTTTACCCTGGCAGCAGGGCTATTATGAGATCAAAAACACGTCGTTTTAATTAGCTACTGAGGGAGTCTACATCCGGAAGTACAACTGCACGGCTTACCGTACAAGGTGGACTCGTTTATTTATGGCTATAAAGACATCACAAAACATAAACCTGTTCAGTCACACGCACGACTACGGTGACTTTTATTGTTCTTGAATGCACTGTCCCCATTTCCATTGTCATGCATTTCAGCGTTCAGGCTCACGGCAGCGTTAGTAAAAGGGATCTTCTGACGTTAGAGCAACAACTAAGACTTTCTGTTAAAGCATTTTCAGCATGAATGGTGAGAGCAGCGCGTGATACACAGTGGTTAGGATGTCAAGTCTTCCTATAGCGAGGCTGATTCTTATTGCTTGTGTCACATAACAGGACATATTTGTGTATCAGCGAGCCCATAGCGGTATCCAGAAGCAACAGCTGCCCTGGGCTCCTCGCTATCCAGTGGCCCTAAAGCCTTCGAGGTTACTGTGTGTGACTGTGGCTGCTTCTCCCTTTTCCTCAATGTTAACGTAAAAGGATGCTGCATTTTAGAGTAGCTCTGTGCGAAAATGCCGCCTTTTAGCATTAATTGTTTTACGTACTAATGCAAACACAACGTGGGATATGGATGGATAAGGTTGTTTTCCGCTTCTCAGTACATTTTACTGAAAATGTACAGAGATGGGGATTTATTTTAGGTTTTCTTGCACACTGGATAATGTGCATTTTATATTTTAAGTAATTCTTACTGCATCACTACACATGTACCGTGACAGACTTTCATCTCACTCCTTGCATTATAAAAGCAAGCTTGGGGTTTTGCTCATAACAATGAGCCCGTGTGGGACTGTAGCTCTGTGAAATGATCACACTTACACACTTACCCACTTACGCTTCTACTCTGTTGTACTTGATGATAGTGCTATTTAACTTACTTACCGCACCAGACTCACTGCTTCTTGACCTGCTTGTTAGTATATTATGTATATATGAGTGAAGGTTTTTTTTTTTTAATGGGAAGGTCTGTAACATCCACATATGTCACACAGAAAACTATAATGTTAATAACTTGACATCAGTAACCTTGGAGCTCTGCAGTAATATTAGAAACACAACGGTGTGTGTTTCTAAGTCATGCATAAGCTCATCATGGTCTGCTTTACATTCATAAGCTGAAATGAAAATCACTTAGAAGGATAGTATGCCACATATCAATGTGGCTGTTCACCACTGAGTTGTCTTTATATCACTGTTTCACTGCGACTCCAAATGCAGCATTGTGTAAAATAGACATAGCTTCAATAGAGCATGAACCAGTGAAAGGTTCATAATAGGCTTTTTCTCTACAGGAATGGCTTGACACTGATTGGGAAAGACAACATCATTAAAATAAAGCCTGGCATGCAGTGAACACTGACGAAGCCGGTATGGGGAGATCAGTTAATACATCAGCGCTTGTTAGCATACTTAATTATGACTAATTATTCACTCATTATTTTGAAAAGAATCAATTCATTTGCATCAGTCAAAGTGCATTAATTAGTGTAGATAATGCTAGTTTTGATATGTTGTAGGACATCAACTTGTTGTGATAAGTGAAACCTAGGGGCATTCCCTAAATACTGAGGAAAATACTAAATAATGAGAATCTGATTTCATAGAAATATCTCTTTTTTTTCTAGAACTCATCACAACTCAGACGCGAGCATCTGTTAAAGTAAGAAACATGTTTATCTTTTGTGTAGGTGAAGAGAGGACAGTGTTCAGGATCTACTGTATATGCAATGATGTGATGCAGCTGTGCAGTATATTTATTTCAATGTCAAATACACAAAATATAACGCGGTGGGAGAGGTTTTCAATTTAACGTTACCACTGCAAACACCCGGTTACAAGGTCTAAACAATGAGCTTGTCTCCAGCTTATGAATGGTTCGCTGTCATCTGACGGGCCCACTTAAAAAAGAACCACGCTACGTGGATGCACAGCGCTGAATATCCGCCTTCATATTATCTATTTATGGAGACTTGCCACGTCAAAAGTTCACCAAGATAAGTTAATCAAAGTGAGAAGTCAGCAATCAGGGTCATTAGCGTCATCCACCTTCTCGCTTCCTTATTCTCGCCTCTTGGCAAGTGGGACAAATCTCAATGACCTCTTTTTGTATTCCACAAAGCCATTTTTCTAACCCTGTATAAAAGCTAATTAGGAAAACCACAAAGCCTCCAGTGCTCGGTGTCTGTTCACACACACAAGCTCTAACCCAGTATCTGGAAAAGTCTAGTGTCATAGTTTATTGTATGCTTCCTAATTCCCACCTTAAATAATACTTAGCACCCACTATGCAACATTTAGTGGGAAGAAAGTACAAACTGTGTCAGATTTCATAGTCTGTATAATTTAAGAGGGCACTGGGAGCTCAAGTGAAAGGGCTCAGCCTCTGGCCTAATAAACTGTATCACCTTGAAGGCCAATTTCTCCTTTATATCTGAAGACATATTTGGGTCATTCTGTTCTTTGTTATATTCTTTATGGGATCACATTTGGCCATTCAGCTCGTCCACTGTAATTGCAAGTAGTTCTGTGTGACAATGTCCATTAATTTGCCAATTGTTCACTGCAGAACATCATTTTCTAATTCTTCTGGAAGCGCTGCAGCCCACGCTCCAGATTTGACAGTGACACCGGGGTCGCGCCAACAGCTGCAATTGTGCTAAACAGCATTATGATAATAACATGCAGACTGTTAAATGGCAGCGGGGCGACCAAATGTTTACCGTCTATACTGTACGTGAAGGTGCGTCCCTCCGCGCTGAACGTGGAAATGAAACGGCCAGATGTCTGCTTTGTGTTGCGGCTGAATCACTTGTTAGTGGTTGGGTTTGGGCTTGCTGGCATTGTGCACGCTGACTCGCTGTCACATCACATAATGCTTGACTGGGATGCTCGAACAGAGGAGAATCAGCGCGTCTCCCCCGTCGCTAGCCAGAGGCCGTGGGGGCCTTAAGCTCTGAGAAATGAGCTGGTAAAGGTTGCTAGTTCAATTTTTCCACTGGAGGCATTAAACCGTTGGAGCATGTATCTGTGGATGTAACTTGAGTTAATCTGATCAGGGCATTACTGCAAAAGAAACATGGCCTCTCGGTAAAAATATCCTGAAGAAATAAAATCTGGAGAGGAGCTGTGATCCTTTATGGGCCTCTTTTAAAGCTTCTGACATCTGAAACACATTAAACTGCCGCATCCTGCTGATGCCAAAGGCTTTAAAATATTGTTTTTAAAATGAATCAACAATTTGATTTAAAATGATCTATCGCAATATTGTAATTGCCTTCATAACGTGATCCACACTTGTACAAGCTTTGACTCTTTGCACATCCAACTTTTTCTCGCCCGTCTTGTCTCAGATCCAATCAAGTATCACCACAGAAGACGGAGCTTGGAAAGTGAACCAGAAACAGATAAAGGGCAAGAGACTGTAAAATTAGCTCTGGGGTGTTTGAACCTAAATCAGTAAAGTTTCTGTCGCGAGGGAAAGTGTTGATTAATTTGTCAAAGTGTGCTGCTTCCAAAATTACAAATTTATGCTGCTCTGAAATTATGGGTCACCTCTATGACACTTGATAATTCACATGCATGGCTGGAGACGGACAGGCCGCTTTCAGTATTAAGGGATTTAAAGTGATGGATTTGGATAATCATGCCTGTAATGTTAGAGGTTTGTCACGTTACAGGCTGCAGGGAGGCAGATAAATGGGCGGCACACATGCGGTCATACCTCTAAAAGCTGTCATTGTGTGTGTTTCATCTTTAAACGCAGGCGTGTGCCCTGAGACAAGCCTTTGGAGCAGCGCAGATTGATGAGTGTGTCTGTGAAACGCAGACACTAAGCTGGTGATCTTTGAATCGGCTCGAACCACCAGGCACATGATGAAAATACATTGGCTTTCTGATCCGGGGGAGATAACGGCGGCGCGGCGGGGTTTCAGTTCCCGCCTCCGGCCCGTTGGCGGCGCTGTGGCTTTGTTGTGCGCTGGTGTTTGTAGGTTTGTTAGTCACTGTTGTGATTTGTTAGTTCCTGCTGTTTTCTGGTATTTTCCAAATTGTCGGTTTGTTTCTTCTCCGACTTCGCAGCGACTTTGTTTTCGTCCGGACTTTTGATTAATTGTAATTGAACTGTTCGTCCCTGCGTTTGTGCAGCGCTTCATGTTTTCTACTTTTCCTAAATTTACTTTTTGTATTTTACAGCCTCGCTGTGAATTTTTGTTCTGTACTTTTGTTCGGGAAGATGAAAACATCCAGCATAAGTCGCGCGATTAGTGTGCAGGCACAAGACGCTGGACTTCTACACATGCCAGGCTGTAATGCAATTTAATGCAATGCTTTCAAATATGTTTGCAAGCAACACAGATGAAAACATAAAGTTGAACTGTATGAATGTATGAATGTAGGTTGTAAACATAAAATCCTGATACCAAACCAAATCCTGATATTAAACTGTCTCTGTTTTTTTATTCATTAGTTCATACCCTGTTGACAAAATAAAAGCTTTTTAATATGAAAAATATCTCTGCGGTATGAGATCTGGATTCATTACCTCGTCCTTTCTCATCGCCGAACACGGAGGACGTGTGTAACGTTGCTGTACAGTAAAAGCATTTTAAAAACAAACGCTGCCCTGTGTCATTAGACGTTTGTTCATTTGCACCGGAGCAGGTGGTTTTGCAGCTTTTTCACAGGCATCCTAGAAAGCGCTGATATTTCCTGCCTGTTTTGATATTAGAATATATCATCGCGCTCAGGTATTACTTGATATCTTATTAAAAACAAAATGTGATGAGGTTTTCACCAATGCATGCGTGCAGCTTCCGTCCCAGTAAGAACAGCTCATTAAAGGCAGGCTAATCAAAGCAGGAAGCCCAGACAGGCTGTTACCTTGGACTGAAAACCATGGATCCTGCCTCATATCATTTAGATTTGCAAAAAATTGGATTTAGCTGGAGCATTTTATGGCTCCAGCAATTAAGCTCACTCCATTTGACAGGAGCTGGCAGCACCAAAACTTGTATGCTGGCACAGCCACGAGCTCATTCTCACCAGGTTCTATTAATGTTTTGGCAAGGTGGTTGAATGGCAGGACAGATAAATGGGGAATTTACAGGATTAATTAACTTCCACTCTGATTTCATGTCTGGTTGTTCTGCAGAAATACATCTGATCACTTATCACTGGTCTTTGTATTCAGTCGCCTGCGATGACAACTCCTTGGTTTTAACCATACGTCTCCAGTCAGACACCGCGGCTTCATGGACTGGTCCATCCGTTCATGTGTTTATTCACTGTTTACTTGTTTTTGTTTACCTGTCTGTCAGCCTGTGATGAGCCGCGCGCTAAAACGAATGCTTGCTTTGTGAGACTGTAAACTGTGCAGGGAACAAACTGCGAAGCTGAGCCGCTGAGCAGGCGGTGATTGAAGACAGCAGGTCGGTGGCTGCTCCCTGATATAAATGTATGTTAATGCAGCGTGTTTGATGTTTAAAGAGGCACAGTTGCACTTGGTTAAATATATCAGTCTGTTTAACACAGATAACGGTCCCGTTGCCGTTTTTATGCAGAGCTACTTTTACTACAACTTCACTGATTTCGGGAAATAGACGGGGCCGCGTTGGAAGCGGTGACTTGTAGATGTGGAGCACGCGGCGCCTTTGGTTCACCGGGTTCGTCCTCATCCACCGAAGTCAAACACAAAAGGCGACGGCCTCCAGATTCAGCATCGTGAGCGCGGAGCATTGTTTACCTGCGCTGCGTGGTCTGAAGATGGAAAATGAAGCGCGTTTCATCTCGCCGATGTTACTGATATTTTATTAATTGCGTGAGTCGAGCACGTGGTCCATTTTAAACTACAAGGAGGCTTTTGTGCTTTTTTAATGAGAGCTGCGCTGCCGCTGGACGGTCGGGAGACGCAGCAGATGATGATTCTTCTGGGTTCACGCTGCAAAGAGGTGCGTTTCATTGTCTGGACTGAGTTTGTTTACTAGCGTTGGGTGAGTCCGAGTGACGGAGCGGTTCCAGTGGCCGGACGGACCGGACCGGACCGGACCGGACCGGACCTCCGTCTGCGGTCGTTGGCTTGTGGCTTCATTAAGAGCTCAGCGGTGGTCCAGTTTAACCCTGACAGCTGCACGTTATTGGCTCCAGCCAATAAAGCTGCGCTGTCAGCTCCTCGTCTCCACAGTCACAGTCTTCCTGAGGCCCCGTCACTGCTGCTGCAGGCCACACGCTTCATCCCTGATATTTCTCAGGTTGTTTGGATCTGATTCTCAGTGGAGCTGCTCGCGTGCCTCGTAGATGTGCGCCTTTGACTTCAGAGCCCTGGAGACGGGTTGTGTTCCAGTGTTCCTGCAAACGCTGGAGACAGTTCCAACCATAAAAACGAAAATTAAAAAAATTAAAAAACACATTTCTATTCATTGGCATCGCACGCTATTGTGTTTATGGGTCGAGTCGTTGCCACGGTGCCTAAATTATGCTGAAAAATAAAAATGTTATAATATAAAGACTTTCTTTACACATGTAACATACTGTAAGAGAGCCATTAACCTTGAATTAGATTTTTTTTTCCAGAGCAATTTGTGTTTGTGTGATAAGTAGTGTCAGTGACCTTTCGCTGACTGTGTGTGGTTTTAATTACACTGCTGCTGTTGTCTGAAAGTCACTTACTTAATACACTTATCGTAAAAAGCCACTGGGTGTAGCTGCGTTTTATGTAAAATATGTAGTTTTCACACAGCGTTCACCGTTCATTTGCCCCCTTCTGTGTTGGAGGAGTGGGAGACATTAGTAGTTTGACCAGAATACGAGTAATCCTCAACTCGCAGCTCCTTTATGAGCCCAAATGAGGCCTGAAGATAAGTCGCTGTTGTGATTCAGTGCAAACCCGGAGCCGTCGCACAGAAGGTAATAGCGTTTTAATTTTACAAATAGAACCCTTAGACGTCAGCGGCAATTAGCGGCGGTCCCCTTCCGAGATAAGAGAGCGAGCGTGTTGTAGGTGCACGGAAGAGGCAGCAGCACTTTAAAAGGAGCGAGCATCCTGAGGAAATGCCTCCTGTCCAACGGGCCAAAGTCGCATCAGCGCTCTTTTATCTGCTAGTTCAGTTCAGACGCTGACTTTTTCTTTTTAAAGCGGAACCATAAAACAAACAAACAAAAAAAAAAAAAAACCCACATCTTTAATCAGACAACCGCAAGCAGAGTTGACTCGTTTTAATGAGAATCCAGCGAAATGCTCCACGCGTTTTCATGTGAACCCGTCCACGACCGCGACTGTCTCATGATCCTATGTTAATCAAAACATGACACGTGGCTTGTTCTCATTAGTGTCAGAAACAAAAATAGTTCCGTTTGGCTCGCGCTTTTCTCTAATCCCTGTTGGTCATTTTAATTCAATTTGCTGCTGACTATGAGGCGTTTGCTGAAGCAAGCGGTATCTGGAACACATACCTGCACATAATAATGTCCAGTCCACTGGGGGGAATTTATTCACCTAATATACTTGCATGGCCACAAGCTCAGACTGTCTAATGTAATATAGTTATTCCTAAGTGGTATGAAGCTGAGTGTGAGTAAGGAATAATCCATTACACGTCTCGCGTGTTGAAGGGTATGAATACAAAACACATGTGAGGACATACTAAAATTTAAATAATCACATCACTGATAAATAATTTGGTCTGGAAGTAATGTTATGAAGCCGTGTTTTTCACGTTTGCCATGTTTCAGCGTGCGTTGCCATGGTTGCATAGCTGGGATGATTTGAACCTTTGTTCTCAGAAAACTAATAAGAATAATAATTAAAGCGGCTTCAAACAGTTTTTCACAACCAGGGGGGAGAACGACTCGAGACCAGAAACCTTGATACTGTGTTCTGCGCAGCATTTTGTAAACTTGTCTTTCAATTTGAGGCTGAACTTTCGTGTTTGCCCTCAGAAATATCACTTTGATGAAGATATTGACACAAGTTACACATTGAGCCACATCCCAAGGTCTTCATTAGCAAATGGAGTTTGCTCAGGTATGAAAGGTGCTCCGGGTGTTATTATGTGATCTATGTTTGCTTTAAATGTATTTTAAACAACCATAGCGCAGCACTTTACTCTCATTAACCGTTTGATCACTGCTTAATTAATCCATCTTTAGCTTCTACCTCAGCACCTGTTGAGATCCTGGCAGCTTGTGTAGGCGTCTGCGCAGCCCCGGCGAACGGAGACGTCCGCACGTGTTCTGCATTTAAGCCAGGTCCGTTTGCAGTCGGGTATCAGCGCCGCCGCTGGAGCTGAGCAGGGCTTCTGTTACATTAAAGGGCATGTTGGCCTGGCTAAATGAACTGGTCCTGCTCTTAAACACACACAGACACACGCACGCACATACACACACACACACACACACACACGCACGCACGCGCACACGCACACCCACACGCGCGCACGCACGCACGCACGCACGCACATGCACACACACACACACACGCACGCACACCCACACACACACACAGACACACGCACGCACACGCACACACACACACACGCACGCACGCACGCACGCACGCACACACACACACACACACACACACACACACACACACACACACATACACACACACGCACACACACACACACACACACACACACGGCGAAGCGGAGACCTTTTGCCATCCATTGTGTTGCTGTTGTGTTGAGTCACTTCGGGGCCGCGCTCGTTTCTCGGGCGTTTCGATGCTCTGGCACGTTTCCACACAGGCAAACTTCTCAGATAACGTTGGCTTTGCTTTGTTGTACTGTATTTTCAGTTGGGGTGGTATCGGACTCAAACACACAGATGCCTCCTCTACCTTTGTTTCCTCACCATGTTGCCGTGGCAACACCCCAGCCTCCTAGATTTATTGTTGTGTGGCATCTTAAGGTCAAGTTGTTGACATTATTAATAGAGCCTTTCTTTGATCTGTATTATATATATTATCATACACTCTGTATATATATATATATGTTATGTACTAACAAAGGCACTTCAGGTTTAAGATTAAGTTTATAGACTGAGATGACTTTATGAACTTTGAAAACAGGAAGTGCAACCTCCCATTATAACTGGGGGTGTTTTTAACCTGGGTGAGTCAGTTTCTGAACAGAAAGCAGGAGATCGGGGAGATATACTTCGTATTATTGTCACTGTCTTTACTGGAGCTCCAGCTTAAGGTAAGATAATGCACATTTCTCCAAAATCAATAGCCACTCTGCAGCCGAACGACTTCTGTGAAGACGGCGCACACGTGATCGCAGCCATCGGAGGGACATTCATTTCCCTCCTTACGTGGCATCACTGCATATTTCCATCAATGGAAAATAGTGTGTGATGTCTTGTGAAAGAGCCCAATACATTTAATTAACTCATCATTCACGCCGCCTCCTAAGTGTCAAGTCGCTCCTGTAAAAACATTTGCGGGGAGTCCCCTGTCTGCCTGCGCGGCACCTTTGGCCACAGACAGAGACCCTCATTTCATCATTAACCTTTACCTCACTTTCAAATGACTGTATAATAGAGTAAGGTAATCTTTGGCTCTGCTTAGAGGAGACCTTATGCACCGCATTTAGTTCATCGCTTTCTACTGTCTTCTTAAGATAAAAAAGTAATTTCTAATACACTAAGAGATAAGACCCGACGGTAACTCTTTCATTTTCGGCCGTATGGCATTTTGAACCGAAGACAGAATTTTAACGTCCCTGTGTGCGCGTCTGGAGACGGTTCCTCCCTGTGTATCATCAGCGGTCCTGCTCCTTGCGACTGAAAAACAAGCGCGCTCCCGTCTCGTGCGCCGAGAATAAGTCGGGGACCCGCGTGCTGAAAAAATGTGAATTATAATAAACTGATTCATTCACTGTCATTTAATGTTAGGAGAGGAGGTGATGGGGGGGGGGCTCCCTTCCTGCAGCTCTGCAGGTTTAAGGCTGTGTGGCTGAGAATTCTCCAGCCCCTGCAGCCGTAACGGTATTCTCAGATCTGCCTCAAAGTGACTCATCAGCCCTCCGGCTCTCCGGCTCTCCTCTTCCCACAGCAGTTCTGCCTGTGCAAACGTCTCTTCTGGGGAAGGGCAGATTTCTCAGGAGCCCCAGAGTATCACAGTTATTTTACTTCAAGGATGTTTTTTAGGGGAAGGTAAGGTCATTGCTTTGCCTGCTGTCGACACACTATACAACTAGTGCTCATACACCATCTTAAGTGATCCCATGGGCAATACTACTGTTAGCCCAATGCACACAAACAGAGTACAGTGGGGCGCGTTTTGTGCTGGCTAAAAACCCGGAGCATTTAGGGAAATCCTGGCACGTTGGTGTGAATTTAGCTTTTTTTATTCTTTGATTGGACAGTTCACCTTAACCCAACAGAATAAATTATTTTCAGCGTCCTTTCTTCTGAATGGAAGTGGCCATTGATTCACATTTGATAACATTCAGCTGGGCCTTTGTTCCACTTCTGTTCAGCTCCTCTAGTTTGTATGCGGCCATTAAAAAGCAACAAAAGAAACGAGATCTGGGCCTTTACAGTCCTGCCACACAAACGAGGTTAAGTAAATGGATGAAGGACAGGACGAGTCGATCAGCATCACAGTAAATGGACTGATGGAAGTAAATGGACAGAATCCAAGAAAGGCTAGAAAAAAAAGGAAGCGTCCTCTGTATAATGCTGTATCAATCATTTCTGGCTTGTGATGCTTCAACGTGCTACAACCCGCTGTAGCAGAGGCGGTTTCAGAAGGAGGGTGACGACATCTTCGGCGGCTGCATGAGAACAGCTCGGACCGAATGCCGCATTTCCAGAGCTCCTGCAGAGGTGGCGGCGCTGGCGGAAGCGGCTGCAGCCGCGTGTTTAAAGGAATGTGATCATTAGGTCCACGGAGCAGGAGCCGTCCCGCCTCCTCCCGCATATTTGTCATGATAAATGTAGAGCTTTGCTGCACATGGCTTTATAATTTGTTACCTAATGATTTAGTGACATTTCATCTCGTGATACCAAAAGGTCAAAATCTCCACTTGAAAACTCATTACTGAATACCTGCTGAATAACAGCTGAGGGGCTGCACTTTGAGCCCGGGCCTGACCGCGTTTGTGTGATCCGGCAGAGGACACGCGCGGTACAACGGGGTCAGCGAGGCGTCCGGAGCAAACCACAGAACGCGCGGCTGGTGCCGGCGCCGCAGGGACAGCGGCTCGGTCCACATCTGAGGCCGCGGCGCTGGGCTCGGACGGGCCGCGGCTCGGGCTCGGCTCCTCTGGAAAATAACAAGCTGGTCAAAGTTTGAACGTTGTGGTTTGGCTCTAATTTGGTTGGATGCATTTGTTGCCATGGTTACGGCAATAAACGTTTGTTGGGATTTAAAGTGCAATCAGTCAATTGTGCAGTTCTGTAACAAAGTCGGCTATTTGTGATTCTGCATCCAACAAACAACAGCCGTAATATTTTTTTTTTCTTTTTATTTGTATGAAATAAATGTCATTTCAGGGCATTCGGCAAAAAGACTAAAATCACTAAAACAAACAAGAAAACAGTGTTTTGAAAATCATTAAAACGTTTTTTGCAATTCATTGGGCAAAGATAAACAAGTCCCAACTCCAAACAAACCTGCCTGGACAAGGTTAGAGTAAACAGTGCAATTATCACGATGCCTCTAAGTTGTTTTCTTTGTGACACAGTGGACAGACAGGCCAGAGACAAAAGACTCCAAAGCAATAAATGAAAAGCAGTGATGTGCAACGGTGAATTATGCATTATCGAGCCAGTGCGATGACTTCTGCTAAAGACAAATGGTAGTTAAAACCAGTTGTTGGGGGGAAAATGGGACACTTGTTTTAAAAGCACATCACAAAGAGCCGGAGTGGAGGCGCTTCTCTCGCCGTATGTTAATCTCCCGTCCTGAAAAGATTTCTCCCAACTTTAAACCCGCGCAGTCGACGATCAATCGGCGCCGCCGCTGGCAGATCTATCTGCGGGCCGCGTTCACAGGGAAGTGCGTTTTAATACAGACTCGCCTGGCTTACTCCACTGCTGATGTCGTTTGTATTGGATTGGTGCACTAGACGTGTCTCTGCTGAAACCCGCTGAAGAGACCTTGATAGCACTCTCCATATGTTCAGCTAAATGAGTTCAAGCATTATGCTGTCACTTGAGTGATGAAAGACCCCATCACTGGTGAATGTTGTCAATGCCTCATTACAAGGAAAACAAGGCAGCGCTTTCAGTACAGATGATCATGTGCTAACAGTCAGACACCAAGTCTTCAATGAGATAATGTGAAGCGGAGGCTCAGACAAAGGGAAAAATACATTTTACTTGCATTAACACGTATTAAACTGTCTCACATTGCTATTTGTCAAGCGACTAAAATTACACAAAGGAAGAGGAGACAAATTACAGCAATCATCTTAAACCTGACGATGTCTTCCACGCAGCAGCAGTTATAAAAGCTAATGATTTAAAAAGCTAAATTCAAGATGGAAAAAGATTCTAATGGATTTCTAATGGAAATAAACATGACCTAAATGGTTGAAAAAGATGGAATGCTCACTTTAATTAAAGAAACTTTACCTAGAGGGCAACACCAACACAAATACCTGTGTATTATGAATATTTTAGTTGCAACATATTTACATTTATAGGTGTGCCTAATTAAAAATGAAAGAATTATTATATTGCATTATAATTATATAAGTTTGATGGTGCAGAAACCAATAAATAATCACAATGCTGGACCTTTTAGTTAATAGTATGATTTGTGTGCACACGTGTGTGTGGCTCATGATGCTATATGTGAGTGTCGTTTACTCAGCTGCTAATTCACCTGCTTAAAGCCGCGCAGTTCGCTCGCTGCAGTCACTAATCACTCTCCAGTCACACATGATGCCGCGAACAACACCCTGCTGCTACATAAATCCACTGAATTACATGCTGGGGAGTCACTCAGCCGGCGACTGCCTCCCGGAGCAGGAGGGAAAATCTGGGACCACGTCCGGAACCGCAGGCCGAGGCGCGAGACAGCGCGACAAAGCCGCCGGAGTGATGCTGGCGAACGGTGGAGGGCTTCAGTGTCGCCCCATGGTGTGTGTGTGTGTGTGTGTGTGTGTGTGTGTGTGTGTGTGTGTGTGTGTGCGTGCGTGCGTGCGTGCGTGTGTGTGTGTGTGCGTGTCTGTGTGTGTGCGTGCGTCTGCATGCATGTGTGTGTGTGCGTGTGTGTCTGACATCCAGGGCGTATTGAATTTCAGCAGCAGAGGGCACTTTCACAGCTGCCAATAACGATGGACTAATTGAATTGGTTTAAAACAATTAAAAGTGTATTTGTGACATTTCCTGCAGCGCGCCGCGTGACGTGGAGGGCGACGCCGCGCGTCAGCGCCGAGCGGTCCACTCAGTTCGTTCCCGCGGGTTCGCTTGTCGACTTTCCGGGGGCCGCACTGATGCAAGTCATTGTACTGTGCTGCTGCTAATTCCCGGGCGCTGCGGGCTAATTAGTGGGCGTGGCCTCCCGGGGGTCGTCTGCTGACGTCACGGCGCACGCGTAACGAGGTTAGAGCTGCGCTCGCGCGCCGCCGCGGCCTCAGACGGATCCCGCGTCGCATGCACTTCTCCTCTCCGCTAATAGGTATTGGCACATGACCTATCCGCACCCGCCACGGGAGCAGAATCGTAATGTTCACAGAGATTTAGATGTGAAACCAAATTATGATGAGCGTTTCAGGAAAATCAATAGTTTTTTGTTGCAGTTTAATTTCCAAAGTACTTTTTAAAAGAATTGCGGAACGAATCCGCTTCTTACAGCCGAGGCCGGCATTGTTGCATTTAAAGCACTCAATCCGAGGCTCTTTTTCAGACACAGTCGGGAAAAAAATGCTTCTGATTGAAAGAATCAATCAGCCGAGGTGGTCTTTTTCTCCCTTTCGCTTCATTTTGCTGCGAGGACCGTCTGCGCGCTCCCTGTGGACCGTGCCTGTCTAAATGTAGACCCTCGCACTTGATTAAATGTGTCAGGTAGTAGTTGGCCTTCCCATCACTGCATTGATGCCAGCTGCCTGGGGGCTTCCGGGGGCTATAGTTCCCTGACAGCTTCTGGATTTGATCTGTGATCCCAGGTTTTTTTCACAGACACGCGCGCAACATTAGCAGTTCTCCGCTATGATTAAAGCCACCGTGTTTCATCAGCGGGCCTTATTGGCTGGGTGTTCTCGCCGCAGATCCGCGGCGAGCCGTTCTAATCCATCTAACACCCGCTAACCGTCTGCTGAGCAGGTAGACCCGCTTTAATGCAGTTCTTTTGTTTTCGGGTTAAAATAGCTCGAAAGTAGAGTCGGCCGATATTTACTGTACACGAGCGTTTGTCCCTGAGCCACTGTGCATATACTGTAGTAGTTTAGTATATGCTCACCAGAATCGAAATGCTGCTCACAGCTTGCACTGCATCAAAAATGAGCTTTTAATTTATGCATTAAATTATTTATGATTCAAGCACAACTGGTCTTTCTCAATGCGAACTCAATCCTAGTGTTGGAAATGTGCATGTCGCATTTCACACCTGGCTCTTATTGTGGCGTCTCCTCCTCTAAACACTCTTTGTGCAGTCATGAAGCGGCCTCGCGGCCCCCGACGTCATTCAAACTCGTATCAAGCATCAGCAGCACGCGGGAGCCGGAGTTTTAATTAAGATGAAGGTGTTTAAAAGCTTTGATGTTGAAGATGATCAGAAATTTTTAATTTTCACAAGCGAACATGCTCAACTGACTTCCACCCTTTCCATAAATAGTTGCCTTTCTCATTTCTCGCCACCAAAGACGTTGATGCATGCGCGCGACGTCTGAGTCGGCCCAGGAGTAACTCTCCCAGGGATCGCTGGTTGTTTTTATTGGACCACCCGAGTATTGTTTGTGATTATTAAAAGCATTCTTTCCTGCAGATAAAACAAAAGCTGATTAGCGTGCATTCGTATCTGTGGTCACCGTCCCCAGGTGGGATCAGTCGATGGGAACTGTCACAGGCTGATTTAATTTCCATAGGCATTCAAAGGGACTCTGGGAAAAGCCTGCACCCAGCTCTATCTCGCTCTCTCTCCTCATTACGCTCCCAATGCACATTCCCTTCATTTCTACAGACAATCCATCTGCCGCTCTAAAACCTGTTTTGTCAAGAGTTGTTAGCTGCTTGGCCCCAGGGATAAGCACCGCAGGCTATTATTAATCTTGTTTGTTTCGTGTTTCTCTGTCTCCGTGCAACACCGGGATTGAATGCCCACTGGACTTTCTCTCCCACAGACATAATCAATGATGTAAGTAAGTGCAGATTATCATTGAGACTTGTGAAGGAGGGCCGCCTCTGAGGTCTACAAGTGTCACCTTGTGAATGATTAGATTTGTACAGGAGCCGTTCGGGTCCAGCGGCCTCCAATTTCTAATATGTTGAGAAATAATTCAGAGTCCAAGTGTGAAAAAAGTGACATTTAAGAAGAAATTTGTGCTGCATGTCAGTAGGTGAGGATTTAATTCATTGTTGCTGTGTGAATAATAAATTAAGCTACACTATAAATCTGCATTGAGGATTTAATGTCGGGGGAATGCTCCCGCGAATGGAATTTGTAGCTATTAATTAAACACCTTGAGGAAGTGTGATTTCCAGTAAAGCCGGTGCTGACCAGTTGATGATGCCTTGAAGTCAACGGTGGGAAGCGCTGACGGCGTCCGATCCCGGATAACGGTGATCCCGTCAGGGAAGGACGAGGGCCGGAGGAGAAGGACACTGCTGATTCGGACTCCGGAGGCTTTATCTCGCCGGCGCCACCGAGGATTCCAGCGCGTTCACAATCAATACGTTTACACCCATGTTTTGCATGTAAGTTAGATCTAATCTGGAATCAATTCCACGCCGGTGAGCCTGATGCCTCGCCGACCTCATCTTTTCTCCATCATATTAGAATCGAACAAACGAGCCGTGTCCTCCCACACCGCCGTGGCATCCCGCACGCGTCGAGCCTGTAATACGGGGAGAGGACCTGAAAAAAGAGCTGCTGTGTAGTTCCCCGCTCTCATAAATCTGCTGTCACTATAACATTTCTCAAAAACAATGCACTCAATAAACTACTCTCACTCAGCGAGCTGGCGAATCGATGCACCTTTTAACAGACTGCAAATTAAAATCTCTGGTATAATATTATATACGAAGTAATACTTCAGCATATATATTTTGCATTTACCCACATTTTTATAAATGAGGGTAAAGTACAATGAATAATAAGGTGCAACAGCTGCTGACCCTTTATTCCGCCTTTTTGTTGGAGCCACAGATCAAATCCAAATATCAACAACGCTAATGACATTAGCTGTGGTGTTGTTTTGTGATAACTGATAAATATTATCATGCTAACAAGGGAAATATTACACTTGCTAAATACCAACATGTCATCACCACCGATAGCTGTGAACACGTTAGCACGTTGTCGTTAGCACGGTTCCTTAGCAAACCCTGACAGAGCCACCGACATGACGGAGACTCTGACTAATACGGATGGAAACCCAATATTTAGTTATTGTCGTCTCATCTGTCAGTTTGTTGGAGGACTCCGATAAAAAGGCTTGTGCCGCAGACTCCGGATTCTTAGTTTCAGCATTTTTAATTCATTACGCTTTGACTTCCCTCCGAAAATATTAAACACTATAGATTAGTTTTTTTTTCCCAGAGTTCCTGGGAGCGACACGCACGCAGAAACGGTGACCCCCTGTAAAGTTGAAGCAGAATACTGTACCTCATTAAAACAGGTGCGTGCGTGACCCTGGTGCAGATGCTTCTTTCCAGTGAAACGCGTCAGGGGAAAAAGGCCGTCTTTATAGAAGACGAAACCTGCAGCAGGACCAGGCTCCGTGTGGGCGAGCGCCTGTGTGTCTGTGCCACCCCATGTAGCGTTAAACGTTGACCTTTGACCTTCAGACCATTTTAAATAGTTGTTTAAAACCAAATGCAGGCAGAGTTGTCTTCTCTAATTGCCACAGTAAAACAAGGTGATTACAGTAGATATTTGAAAGACCCACACCATTGAACCACAATGAAAAACTAAAAACATGATGAACTTTCTATTTGCATCACGTTGCTGCTTCTACTTTTTATTACCGTCTCCCAGCCTTTACCATAGTTGTGGATCCTTACATCAAAGGCCCGGGATCAGGTTCAGGGAGTACAAAGGTTTTCTTTCTTCACGCTTTGTCATGCAGGATCCGTGTTGAGAGGTGCTAAGTGTCTTGATGCTCACAGCATGCGATGAGCCACATCTGTAGACCATGTACCTGTGTATACAACCTGAGGCGAGGTTTTAATGAGCTTTTACAAAACAGAGAAAGCAGCGCATATCAAATGGGCTGATGATGTCCCTCAAGAACTGAATTAATGCTTTAGAAGTGTTTGACAGTCGCAGATAAAAATCATTAAGGAAATCCATGTTGAGCAGGGTTGAGTTTAATCCAACTCTTTGTATGTATGTGAAGCTTTATTGTTTGCTCTCACACACCAGGATTAATTACAGATGAACAATCATTGCGTTTGTACGGGTTTGCGTTGCTTAATGAGCATTTTGTTTAGGACGCTGACAGAGGTTAACAGGGCAAACGGCGCCCAATTATCCAATAAGGTGTCAGTGGCTGTTTGTTAGAGCCGTCCTGCCACTGGGTCAGTGGGTCAGAGCGTCCATCCCCAAACAAGTTTTTATGTGCAGATTCCAGTGTAATTACACGTACAGTAGGATGGAGGGCGGCGGTACGTGCAGGTTGAAGTAAAGAAACGACAGCATCGGCTCAGAAAGCGCAAGGACCTGAGTGCAAAAGCGTTTGAAGATGTTTCAAGGATAAAAAAAAAAGAAGCAGAAAAGAGAAACGTGGTGAAAACAGTAAGGTTAAAAAAGCCTCTGATTCTGTCACGGCTTCGTAGCACTTTACAGAGTGCGGCTAAAGACCTCATAGACAGCGTGCTCATGTGAGCAGAGCACAGCGGAACACAAGTCACATGCGATGGCGAAACGGACAGTGACTGGACAGAAGGAGGAAGGTGATGGAAGGAGAGGAAGCTCAAGAGAGGAGGAAAGGTGCAGCAGCATCTGCAGCCGCGAGCTGGAACGTGGGAGCAGACCCCCCCCCCCCCCATCCTCCAGTCGGCTGAATAATAGACGACAGGAACAAAGCGCCGCTAATCCAATGCACAATGAGTGACAGGCGACGCCGGCAGCGGCGCGATGCTTGTAAAAGCTGCCGCATCAGGGCTGACGAAGGCGGCGCCGGCGCGGCCGTGAGCATCGACGGCACGCGGCGCCGCCGTGGTCAGAACATCAGCTGTGTTTCTGACCTGAACGGAATAGCGAGCGCTTGAAAGGACGGCTCTGACCCCGAATGCCTCGTTTGCATTCCTGCCCTGAGGGATGCCTTTGGCATAAATACAAAATTAAAGTTTTTCTCCAACTTTCTGGGCTTATTTTTTTTTTCAAACAGTGCTAACATTGTCTAGAATGGAGTTTTCAGATCAGAACTTCTTTCCGGGTCATGTGTAACAGGCTTTTAGCTCACGCGCCGTAACATGGCTGTTTATATTTAACCACGGCCTCGTGTGACAGCTTGGCTGATTTCATCGAGCACTCATTTAAATGCCTCCGAAGCTGATTGTGACTGGCTCGTTCTGACTGTGATTTCTGCTCCACTGTCAGCTGCGAGCTGTGGTCACGTGAGGGGGAAGACCATTACAGACCATTACAGGAAGCTGTTGTTCTGCCTTTGAATGTAACCCAAGCATTAAGTGTTGGTGCTTAACTCCAAGCCATCCGTCTTGGTGCATGAAGGCAATCAGACTGTGACGTTTCCTTCCTATAACAGATCATTTTGACAAAATGCCCGACAGGCAGCCGCCATCATTCCCAAGTGTCATTATGTGAGCTGTGTGATGAGAACGTGTTGAAATACATGCCTCGCTGCTCCCATCTATCTGGATTTATTTCTCTGGCGTTCTCGCCATGAAACCAGAAATCAGCGCAGAGATTAATTGATAAGTGTTATTTCCAGCCTCGTATTCTTGTACGATTTGGTCTGTGACCTGCGGAATATTTCAAACTAATCAAGTCCTAACATGGACAGATCCCATGTACAAAAATAATCCTGCATAAGCTGTAAAATGTAGATGTGATTGCTGTTAAAATTGGTCATTTCCCTCTCAGTGATTCATTATACATGCAATGAGATATGTGATTACCATTTTGAGTATCAGCCCTCCCTTTGCTATCCACACACACACACGCACACACACACTTGCATTCTGAAGGTCAGTATTAAAGAACAGGTTTGCAGATTTAATTCTTTAAACAGAGCAGGATAAAGCATTAGAGTGTCTGTGTTTTACCTCGGGGATCATGGTTCTGACTCAGTACACAGCATCAAACCGCAGCATCGCTGGCACCTGTTCGGGGTTAAATGCCACGCCGATGGGCTTGTAGCCAGCATGGATTTCCATCTTGGTGCTGCTGAAAATAATTGACGGTAAAAAATGGTTGCGCTTCCAGTGATGGAGCTGAAAACAGGAGCGTTTCGCTTCTGTCGTGATGCACTGGGCGCTATTATTTATTTCTTTTCCTTTTCTACTGAGCTTAGTGGACTTTAAAAAGCCATCTGTCAACTTACCTGTCAGCATCTGTTACTGTGACTGTTCAGCAATTATTATTATGGAATTACTCCCATCAAACTAAAGAGAGGAACATTTTAAAGGAAACATTTTATGACATGATATGACAGGGAGATCAAGAGAACCCGGCTGGATGGGATTCTTTAAAAGTGCCATTCCTTGACTGTTTTTCTGTCTCGGCTCCCGTTGCGTTCTCACATCAAAGGAAATGCTCCATTTTCCTTGGACTTAACTCAGCTCTGCATCCAGCTCCTCTCTCATGTTGCAATCATGTCTTGTTTCTCTGAGAGCAGTTGCAGCACATAAAGGTACTTTCAAGAGCGACATAATGCTGCTTCTCTCCCGCTGCCCGCCCTCTCTGCCGCACCGTCCATTTACGCTCCTTCTGTCCTCCGTGCGCATATTCTGCTGTATCTGCAGAGGTAATAACTCAGATGGAAGAAAGGACCCGACTTGCTCATCATTCATCTCAGTCTGTTTGTGGCCACTGTACACAGCAGGTGAGTCAGCAGCAACCTGTGTATCAGACCGCGCTGCGACCATAGGGATGACTAAGGGGGCGTTCGCTGTCTCCCGGAAAGCGGACGACCGCGCCACTCTTGGCATGCCGTGCGACTTCCCGCTCGCTTCGCTAGCTCGCGCGCGCGCACGCGCGCGCCCCCGCCACCTCTGACCCGGCTGCCGCGTGGCTGGAATGCTAATGCGAGCGCTACGAGCATTGTCATTGGCGCGCGCTCTGAAATGTCATTAGCATTGAAGCCAACACATACTAATCGGTAACATCTAGCAAAAAAAAAAAAAAAAAAAAAAGCTGCTGCTGAGTTTGGCGCGAGGCCTGAATGAGCCGCGATAGCTCGCACCTACTCCCACGAACGCACGGCGACGGAAAGCCGGATCCGACGTCGCACTAAGACGACGCATAATGCGGCCAACGGTAAAAGCATCGGCGGCGTGTTGGTATTTTCCCACTGAATGGTCATACATGCGGACTATCAGGCAAAGCCGTTTATGTGATGATTTGGTGAATAAGCGATTTGTCATAGAAAATCCCGCTGATCCAGCCGAGCTTATTCAGTAAAGCGTTATATAACTTCCATAAAACCCTCCCCGTATCTCACGTTGAATTATGTTTGCAAATGAGCATTGCATTTTCATTCAAAACCAGACACCTGTGCCACAGACTCAATACCGTCCTGACGCCGTTGTGCACATTCCGTTCATGGCGCACATTGAGTAAATGTTTACCAATTAGCATTTCAAGACAGTGGAGAATACATTAGATGCTTATCGCGCGTGCCCCGTAATGGATTGTCATTTGGCTGCCGCTGCACACGACAAACATATATCGCAGGCAGCCGAGTGCGGCGCGCGCTCTCCCAGCGGACTGCAGCGTTAAGGGGGGGGGGGTTACGTGCCCTGCTCAAGGGCACGGCGGCAAAGCGTTCCCATCTCTGTCACTGTGATTAATATCTAATCAGCGGCTCGACAACATCAGCTCATTTATATTCATTTTGCATTATGTTGCTGGCCGTTAAATGCCACCTAGCATCGCGCCCACCGGGCCGCGCCGCTACTATTGTTCAGAACCTGACGTGGTCTGGACTAAGCAGGTACTGATGAGAACCGAGTGCCTCCTTACTGCATGGTCCGCGGTGCTGTTTTTGTGTTTGGACATGTCTTGTTTGCAGTGAAGATGATCCGGTTTTCTGCTTCATCATCATCAGAGGAAATATTATTCCGTCTCCCGCCGTCGCACGTCTCCTGCATTTTGAATGTGGCGCAGCTGAATGAAACCCACTCCCTTGGATCTCCCGTGCATTTTCCTTTAGCTCATGTAGCCGGCGAGCTGAAGCTTGTGATGCGGCACGTTCACATGAGTCATGTGTGCAAACATGTTTTCCTGGAGAAACTCGTTTTTGCCGAGATCCTGAATGTCATTGAACATTGGCAGCTTTGCTCAGACGTCGTGATTCTGTCAGAACGTCCAGTAAAATGAAAAACACATGTATCACAGTGTCAAATAATTCTCTTTTAATGACATATTACACTAATATTGTTAAATTGTTCAGTTGTACAGTATAATGTCCTTTTATTGTGTTGTATTTGTTTGATATTTTGTAGGCAAAGACCTTTATCCTGAGCTCCTGCATGGGCACAGGCCCAGGAGGCTGTTTAGGCTCCATCCAAGAAAGGATGTAAAAACAATCTTCACTGAATGCGATTCAGCATTTTTGTGCATTCATGATGTTTTGTGACTGGGCTCAGAGTTGGCTTCGGGCCAGTTGCAGTCGATATAAAGCCCTCCATCCTGACGGAGGAGCTTTTCTTTTTTGTTTTCATCACTCGCCTTCTGCATTATGTCACTTCCTACTTCCTGTTCCTGTTCCTGTGCTCGGCCCTGATCATGTCCAGTATTTAAAGATTTATCGTCATTCTCACTTCCTTGTTGGTTTGAAGTCCTTAAGTTCTTCGTCCTATGTTTGATGTTAGTTCTGTACTTTTCAATCCATGGTGGAATTACCCATCACCTGAGTGTGCATGTGTGTATATATAGAATACATTTTTAATTTTACTTAAATTGTACATAATTTTGACTCTGCTCTTGTTTTGTACTGCTAATGCAACATATAAATTTCCCCATTGTGGGAGGTCTATCTTATCTTATCTTATCTTATCTTATCTTATCTTATCTTATCTTATCTTATCTTATCTTATCTTATCTTATCTTATCTTATCTTATCTTATCTTACTCAAATTTTATGTTTGGGTCCATGGTGTTTCATGCCATATTTCTCCTGTTCAATACTGTTTATAATTTTGAAAGAAAACATATTATTTTGCTCATTCTGCTTCTATCTCTGTGTTTGTCTTAGTTACTACTTTGACTTTACGTTCTTTGTTAGTTTTAATTCTTTCCTTATCAAAATTATTTATGTATGAATTCTGGTTCTGGCCTCGCAGTGAGTTTTAAGGTCTTTCAGTTGTGTTCAGAACTTATTTTCCCCTGCGGTGCAGTGACTTTTAGTTCTCGGTGTGTATGATCCTTCTATTGGATTGCATGTTAACCAGACACCTAATTCAAATTTATTAAATTGCCCTTTGTTTTGTAGGTGTGTGCAACCGGGTGCAGCCACTGGTTACTTTATTGTATACCTGGTTAGCTGGTTGGCCTTGGATCGTAATTATCAGAAAACCTTGTTTGCAAGTTGCCAGCCCGTAACAGAAACAGGACGAGCAGCATTCCGAGCAGCCTAAAGAGTTTACAATTAGGAGACCTGCTGCAAAAAAGAAATGTGCTCCTACTCTTCATTATGCTAATGACGAGCAGAGCTGCTGCAGCACAGGTGTACGGGAAGTACACATAATATACTTAACTCCCCTGTGAAGGTCAAAGTCATTACTGTAGCTAACAATTAATGCTAAGGTGAAGAAGAGGATACTGGCAGGCCCATATCTTATTTTATGCATACCAATCACATGGTGATGGGGCCTGTGATGCCCTTTCACTCAAGCAGAACATTACTTGCATGTTAAATTATTTCTCATAGCGGCTGTGTTGATGCCCACATAAATGGACTGTTTAGCTCTTTAATTGAGATACACGGTGCCTGGTATTTTTCTGATTATGCTGGAATAAAAAAGTAACTTGTCCTAATAAATCCCAAACACACACACACAAACAAACAAAGCACCTTGAAATGTCTTGGCACTGGCTCCCAGCTTCTGATATTATTTACTCCAGCTCACCTTTGTGACTCATAACAGAGACAAATCTGGATAATTAATTTAATGGAAATTTGTGAAGTTACAGAAAACATGGTTATCACGACTAATCTAGACTGAACTTGTTTTTTTTGCGTGTGCATTTTCTGCCAGGCTGCTACAATTACCAACATCCACATCTACATTGATGGCCCATTATACTGCAATTACCAATACAGCATCATGCCATAACTTAAAGTAATGATCTAAATCTGGCCAGCTGCACTAACAGCTCTCTACTATGACTCATTGTATTCGTGACCAGATTTTAATGTTCACTGCAGCCCATAAATACTGACATGTTTATGTAAGATGGGCTTAAAACCCGTTCCTTCACTTCTCCACTTCCTCACTGTCGTCGGTATAATCACGCTCGCACATGACCCGGCACACTCGCACAAAACCACTCTCCATCTGCTACAGTAGCAAACGAACACAAGCTGTTTTCAGCTCAACACATCGAACTCACACCTGTTACTCTTAGAAAGACATCGGCTCCTCTTGGCAGCTCACACAATATTATAAATTAGCTTCCTGCTGCCTCCACTAAATGTAATGGACTATATCAAGTTTACCAAGGAAAATTGCTCTACTCCTTCATGCTACTGTGATTCTAAGTGATTGTGACCTTTAAAGAGAAATACTCGTCGTTTAGATTTCGTTAACCCCAAACTTTCTCCTACCTCTGAAAACCGAGAGTTCTGCGTGTAGTAGTTTAACGACATTATCATTTGCAAACTCAATTTACCTGCAAAAACCTTGTTACCTCCGATGACACTATGAACATGATCTTACCAAAATCCTCCCATGGAAGTTTCCAAGGATGGGTTACTTGTTGGACTACTAGTAGTAAAAGCATTATAACTAGTTTGATTTGTTCACAAAATGCTGCAGGACAATACTGATAGATTTCAGTACAAGTGACCAGCCATCCTTTGAAGGACACATTAATGCACAGCTCATAGACCTTTTATATAAAAAAAATTAAAAATGCCTGAGGTTCTGAAAAATATGAAATTTGCTGAATTTTAAGTTTGTGGCACGAGGTACGTATCTGTGGTTTTCCATTTCATGTGATGGTGTCACCTCCTCAAATATCCCTGATTTTAATAGGAGTGTGAGCACTGGAACAAGGAGCTTCTGTCTGGGGCAAATATAAATGGTTTTTCCTGACTCTGAAGTGAAAAAATGAAATGAATGCCTGCACATGCACGGCAGCGACGGCAGCGCCGCTGAAGACGCAGCGGAACCTTTTTTATTCCAAGTCATCATTCAGAGAAAGACTAACTTCATCATCCCTTATACTGTATGTAAAGCGTTTCCAGATATGACTCTTAGGTCTTTTTAAATTAATATACTGTACTCAGCTGAAGTGGGGCTGTTTTCTTACCGTGCCAAATGCTCAGCGGCTCCCTTGGCTGACAGCAGATGTCACTTTGACCTGTCAGAGTGAATAATTCACTAATGCAGCTAACTTTAAAAGTTGTTTTATTTCATAGTTACTGTAGTGCAAAGCAGCTGAGGTTATTATTTACTTTGTTGAGCCGCACCGTCAGCTACTGTATATTTACTTGTTTATTTCCTAATACCCATGTCATCTTCCACCGCAGCTTAAGGTCTGTTCCATTTGAGCTTGACTCCTCCACAGATGACACCGTGGCTCAAGCGCCACGGAGAGTAGGATGACACAATCTGTAGTAGAAAGTGAGACTGCGGATAAAGACAGCCAGGCCTGTAGCGATGCTTAGATAAGTGACTGAATTACTGAGAAAATGGGTCTTTTACTCAAGGATACAGTGAGCAATATAAATGACGTCCACAGACTTAATTAAGCCGTGGGTGTTGTGTAGTGGTAAATTAGCTGCTTAAAGCTTCTAAATATATACTGTACAGCTGCTGGTGCGTTGCCGTTTTCCTCCTACTGAACAGTGTGTGAGCATATCTGAAGCCTGGAGGACAAAACCGACAAATCAAAGTGTCTCCGTCTGTCATTTGAACCCTGGCTGCTCAGGGTAACTTAAAGGAGAGCAGCCTGGACCTCAGCGGGGCCCCGGATCTTTTTACTGACAGAAATCAGTCGAAGGTGATTTTTCTCTTGGCTTTTGGCTAAAATGGCACCAATTAGAAGACTCTTTCTTCAGTATAACGATGAATCAAAGTGCACAGAAGGAAATATACATTTTAGTTGCCATTTGGCAACATTTGTGCCCAAGAGAACGATCTATAAAGACATTCATTTTCTTAAACCAAGACGTGAATTCACAAGCTTTTCAATTATTACATGCCCATATAGACATTACTGTACATTCATAGCTTTCCACATTCTTCACAAGATGTTAATACAGTATAAAAAACATTCATTTTAACGCAAATGTCTGTGCTTTGCCTTATTGAATGGAAATGATGATGAAACGTGTAATTGAGTTTTTCACAATGCTAAATGTCACTAAAGTATTTAAAGACAATTTGAACAACAGACAGCACTTCTCATGGCGTATGATTTAAAAATTAAAGAAAAGGAGGACTTGGGAGGGCTTTGACATTTTGTGAAATTTGGTTTCCATCTGAACAAAGGAACCACGACTTAGTTTAGCATAAAGACAGCTGTTCAGCTATTCAACTCTCCCTTTACACAACACTGACATGTTTTTATATTCATATCAGCAGCCATCGCATCAGCCACTGTATATGCAGGAATTACAGCTTTTCAGACGAGAAAACTCGCATTTATCTTCAGATTCTCTTTCATAAAAAGTTTTACAAGGTGCCAATTTACGGCTAGGAAGCACTGGTAAACCACCGCTGAAGAGAACCCTTGTGAGTTGAGCCTATCATGATTATATCTCAAGCTGTTTGTTTTCTGTTGCTGGTTTTGTTTTTTCACGCTGCCAAACTGATGAGGCATTTCTTCTACCTGTCCTCCGCAGTGATTGACACGGTTATACAAGAGTAACATTGCCAGAGATCAACTCAGACTTCTGTGTTTTGGAAGGATTTTGTGCGCGAGCGCTGATGTTGACATTAGGTTTACCAGTCGCTGTGCAGCGTCTGATGTGGAAATCAAATGCATATGCAAATGCGGGGATGTATCCAAATGTAGTGATGTGTAATGTTATCTGGCAAACATTAGCATATGCATCAAACATCATGCACCACGTAAAGACGAGTCAGATGATAATAATGTTTACATGTTGTGCTGCTCTACGTTGCATAACCTTCATAAAGTGGTCCAGCTCATATTCTCTCAGTACAACAGTCAAAGCACAGAAAAGTTTTACATTTAGTTTCTCGCTTTCTTAACCCTCAACAGATCAGTTTCATGTTGTAGACGCAGGCAGCTGAACCTTGATCTCTTCTTTATTGTTGGCTTCAACAACTTATTAAAGACAAATGATTGAACTTGTGAAGGTTTAATGATCTTGTTTAATTTCACAGATAGACACTTGTCATTCGTCAAAAGCCTGTGGAATAAGTTTATTTGCAGAAACCTTTAATCATTTGGCCAATTCTTTAGCTTTGATGTGAGATAAAGCAATTGAGAACCACATTAATACCAAAACATAGATGCTAGGATTTATCTCAACCAGCTAATGAGCCTGGGAATGTTTCCAGTGCACATGATCAAATGCAAAAGTAAATACATTATTAGCATAGAACAAATAAATGCTACAAACTAATCTGCTGCTGCACATATGGAGGAAGACATTGACAGAATGGCAACAATTATACAAGCTTTACCTGGGAATATAAACACTCAGGCTATATGTGCTTCGTGTTCCTAATAAAGCCAATAAGCAACAATTTATACAGTACAGTATAAATAATTTGCCACTCACTTTAGTTGGGATTTGTTTATGAATTCATCAGATGCCTCTCAGCTGCATTTTACAGCCTCGTTTGCAGGATTCATAGCAGCGAGAAAGTCAGCATGTGTACAACACTGGACTCTGTGGCCAAAATATGACACCAAACATGAGTGAATGTGATGTTTCATCCTCATCCATAAGTAGTTTACATCTTCCAGTGGACTTTAATGATTTCTTCTCTTTTAGAGAACTACCAACACTGGTAGTCTTGAGTCTATCCTCCAGTAAAATACCATTAATCTGCCCTCAAGTTACTACAAGCAGCGTGTCATGTTATGGTCAGACAGCCTGTAGCTACTGCTGTAACTACGACACGAGCAGCGCAGACAGTCAGATCAGGAGGCGCAGGTCTGTTCCACAGGAGACCAGCGTTCAGTGCAGTGTAAAACACGAGACTAACAGCTCTTTATTATCATGTCTAATTAACCACGATGACACCTTGTAATGTCGAGCTCTCGGCGCTAGACCGAAGCTGTAATGTCTGTCTTGCCCCAACCAAACCGTGAGAGTTTCCTAACCACATTTATACAGGTGCTTTTTCAGATGGAAAAAAATGTTGCCTTTACTTAGCCTTTGAAAGATTCCTACATCAGCCCCAGAGCTCCTTAGGATCAGCCTGGTAATACCCGCCGCTTTATAGAGGTAAAACAAAAATTAGGCGGACAAAAAACACAGCTCGTAATCCTTCCCGTCTCTGCAAAGCTGTGTGTGGGCACAACTTTGGCAAGCGTGCTGGATAAAGAAACACGAAGTCAGCCTATTATCTCTAAAGTCTGTGAAGATCCTCAGTCATCAAGGTCATGGGTTCTTTTACCCAAGGTGCCGCTCGGTGACAACTGGACCTGCTTTTAGTTCCTGTAGACGTATAAAAAGGCTCAATAAAGGCTTCATCAGTTTTCACTTTCTTGATCTACCAAGAGCTAAAAGCAAGTCCAGACCTTTGGGGTATTATCTGTGCTAGACAGCTTGGGTCAGAGTTCCACTTGATGTCTGTTTTCTCTCCCATTAGGGCTCCGTTTAGAACCTCCATGATCACCTGATCAGCTATCGACCTGGAGCAGCGACGTAATCGACACCAGTGCAAGCGAGCAAAACTACACACTGTTCATTTGAGCTCTGAGCACTCGGCGAGATCAATAAGTTGATTGTTAAAATAAGGACAAGCTTGAAACCCTTTGGTTCTATTATTTCCTTGCTATTATGCTAAATGAACAGAAAGGCGTGACCTTGTTCATTAATGCTCAATTAGAGGCTCACACGTGTCACACGGTTAGCGCTGTGCACACACACCCAGCCTGTAATGTGGGCCGCCAGATCGCAGCTAACTGCCCGCTAACGTGCGAAAACACTCCCCAGATATAGTCCCGATTAGCTTAGTAGCCACGTAAATTACAGAGGAAATGTGTCTTTCAGCCAAGCATCAAAAAGATACTGTGAAAACATTCGGAATTGCAGATGATATTGACTGAGCTAATTAAGCTGTGGGTGTTGTGCGGTGCTAATTGAGTCGGCTAAAGGGTCCAACCGTACGGCTGCTGTTCCGCTCGCTATCGTCTGCGTGTGCGGTGTGTGATTATCTGAAGTGGAGAACAACAAATTAAAGTGTTTCCGTTTGTTGTTTGAACCAACCTGCCACATAATTCCACCGCGTAGTTTATCTTGAGCGGGAGCGGAGACGATGCCGAAGCTGCCGTTAATTTCTCGGCTTCTCTTGTTGATTAAAAAAAATTACATGTGATTACCCCTGTGATTTATGTGATCCCCTTGTTTCTGTACCTTATTGTTTATGCACATTGTCTATACGAAACAAGAACAAGATTAATAACCCTTCACCGTAAAGTATTAAATGACTCGGATGCAAATACGCACTATGGCTGCGGCTGCTTTTTGGTAATTCAGTTCAAGGGCAGAAATTAGACTTGCAAAACTTCACCCATGCTCAGGGAAATTACGCTGGGATGTAGCCTTGCTGCTGGTGGCAAACAACAGGGAAATGAAACATGCACTAAAAAGAAGGGACCATCAATCTAATGGGATCCTATTGCAAATTCTCTGTATTTTAGTATTGCCAGCTCTCACTGGGGGATAGTCAACAGTGGAATAGTTCCCAGACACTTCAGTGCACACACGAGAGGGCTGCAGCTCTCCAGATCCCACGGAACAAGCTTTATTGCACGCGGAATCGTACAATGAATGGTGTTTTTAAAATTCCATATAGAAGGAATAACAGCACACGGCAGAGTGGTGGATTCCAGCTAAAAAAAAAGACTAAACAGCTTCATTAGACTAATTAATAGGCTCACTTAGTGATCACAGGCACAATGACTGTGGCGGGAATGAAATCAGCCCATTAAAGAGGTTTGAGCCTCACTGTGATCAACACAAGCCAGTATGAGAATGGCATGTTACGCCTGCTTTTAATGACATTAGCGACTGCGCAGTAATTATTCTGTATGAATAAGATTAATGCGGCGCATAAAGTGCAGATTCTTGACTTTGTGCGGCGACAGGCAGGACGAGAAGAGGCAGCGTGGCTGTAAGTGACCCTGCAGCTTGACTTCTCCAGCGAAGAGGAGCTCGGAGCAGAACTCCGTTTCTGTGAGCTCGTTTGTGCTGTAGAAGACAGAAAGCGGCGAGCTGGATGGTGCGTTCGGAGGAGGGAGCTGGCAGCGTCGCTCGTCACTTCTTCAAAGCGCAGCCATCGTCTCCAGACCGCAACTTTCCTCCAACTAGCGCGGATGGGAGGCGAACGGGTCAGCGCCGCTCAGCCATTATGACTGATGAAGGTGCCGTTCGACTCTCCCTGCAGTTCACGCCGCGGCTCGGCGCTCAGATGAAAGTGCGCTAACCTCCGCGTCCCTCTCGCGCTCGGCCGCTCAGAGGCATTGTGGGAACGGGATAAAAAGTTGATGAGAGGAAATTTGGTACAACAGCGTTGGATGGACGGAGGAACATCAGGAGGTTGCAGGGCTGCGTGCACAGGCTGGAGCTCGAGCTGTGTTTCAGGCCGTGGAGAGTATTTTTCTCCTGCCCCCTGATGATGCTCTTACAGGCTGTGAATGCGGTTTTAGACTTCCTTTCATTCTGGGTGGCTGGTGGTGGTCAGAGAGTCAGGTGTAATAAGTCCTCAAGGTCGACTTGTTGAGCTGCCGAGTGAAAGCCTGCACCTGTTCGCGCGGGCTGACTCACTTTGTTTTCCGCCGGCGCCAACGGCGTCACAATTTATTTTCTAGTTCTGGTTGTGTGCAGCAACTTTGCTTCTTATTTCGAAGGAATTAGTTGCCACTTAGGCTCCTAATCATGCATGTGTACGTTTTTAGGTTTTAGACTTAGTTTGTAGAACGTGGGCAGCGATATTTAAAACATGTTTCATTTGTCAGATGAAGGGAAGTTTAGCTAGTTAGCAAATTGGCAACATTTTCTTATTTACATTTATATTAACATTTAGACCAGATGCTATTGGCTACATTGCCTCCTAATTTGAAAAGTAAAAATATTGACAAGCTTCATTCATTCATTCTTTTCCTGTATGATTGCGATAGTGTGAGTAACTTATAAATTATAAATTTTAATGTGCTCTTAAGTCTTGTGTGTAGTATTTTAACACATGCACAAACAAGTATCAAAGCGTGATCTTAGCGTCGTCACAGTAAAGCTAATAAAGGTTACACTCTGTTTTTTCCCGCTCAGTGACAGCTACCGCTTGAGGATTTTTCGCTCCGCGTTAGCATGTAGCGCATCATGTATAAGCTAATGATTGAAACCTTTGCCTGACGGTCTGTGGGCATTAAACACAGCGTTTCTTTCCCCTGTGGCCTTTTGTTGACATTTTACTGCATTTATGTTTGCTTGGTAGGATACCAGGAATTCTCATATAATGGCTCAAACTTAAATAACAGCCTGGGGCGAAGCAAGCGTGAAGAAATAAAGGCAGTAATTCTGCTTGATGTTTAGGAGCCGTCAATAAAACTGATTTCCTGTTGTTGTTTCGGGGGCCGAAATGCTATGTAAATAGAGTTGGAGCGTATTTAACTAGAAAAACGGGGCACTTTCCAACCAGGATGTGACATAGGTGCAGGAAGCAGCGGAACAATCATTCAGCGAGCGAAGCCTCATTTTAGCCGGCTTCGAGCGCTGATGTGTTTTCACATCCGTTCACGTCGACCCCTGGAGGGGAGTCACTAAACGGGTGTCAGCTTTGCTTCACGACGCACATCATGCCTGCACCTACAGTGGGTGTGATTTCCATCTGCATTAATTGAAGCCTGCTAAACTGCTAGAACTGCAAACTTAGTTTCAAGCCCGTGCAGAAACTGGATTCCAGCGTCGGTCCAGTTTCAAACAAATCCCATAGGAGCTTTATTCTCGTTACTGTTCGGCCAGTGAGCCCCTTTAAGTCGCGTCTCCATTACTATGACTTTCCGTCAGAGCCCGAGTCCGACTTTGAACTCGTGGCAAACTGTTGAACTTGTGTCACCGCCCGCAGCGTGACTGAGTTAATTTGACACTGCTGAATGGAGAGAACACAAGCTCCGCGGCGCCGAAAACATTTACACTCACAATTCAAAACTAATGAGAAGATGTTGGCGATAGAGCCGTGCACACACTCAGCAATCACTATTCACTGCAGCTACGATGATTGCTTTTCATTGCGTAGCTGATGTACAACTTTTGTCTATGAGTTTGATGATGTTTACTCACTTTCCCTAATAGAAACGACATCAGCTGGGATTTCAACCCAACCGAAAAAGTTAAATTACAGGAAGTCAATAAAATTTTTCTTTGAGAATTATCTGTATTTATAGAAATTTCTTGTCTTGTGTCTGAGCGTCTATATTTATGTGCATAGAACAAATTTCTTGATTTCTCCGAGTGTTTTCCACAGCCTGCTGAGCCTTGTTTAGTGCTCAGTGATTAAACGTTGTCTTAAGTCGTCTCGTCTCGGCTGCAACTGTAGCTCACTCAAATATTATTTATACCCTGGCAAAAAAATAAGGATGTTTAAAAGACACGACTAATAAAATCATTTCATCTTATTGAATGGGTTAATAAAGAAATATGTGGCTAAGCTTGTACTGTACTAGTATTATCAGATCATTTATTATTCTCTAGAGCAGGCAGCTGTATTTTGGGCACCGAGGGTTGAGCATCTTGTCACCACTGACCTCGTAGCTCTCACACTGATCCACCAACTGAGCCGGGCAAAATCAGTGAAACATAGATTCCACCCACGTCGATGCGCCATCAATAAATTCATAATTTGCAGTTTAGATTAAAAATTGAAAACCTGTCAACTAAGTTATGTGATAAAACAGGCTGCTCAAGTCAGCAATAAGTGAAAGCACTCGCAGCCGCATCTGTTTACTATGAGAATGGAAAAACAGTCGATTTCATAATATTCTTACTGTATGTGAGCGCAAACAAAGAAACGAGCTGATGAGACGCTACCAGAATAAAAAGATGTCTGTTTCTAAAGGTGCAGCTTTCACAACGACACTGAACGTTTACATTTCAACAAATATGGAGTTTATTGCTTCTGAAGAAAACGTGGAACTCTGGATGGGAAACAAAGACTAGACGATCATTAAGGGCTGTTGCCTTTCCAAGCACTTTGCATCTCCTGCATTAGCATGAGGTGCTAAGTGTCTATGCATATGCATCATATGGGGCGAGGGCTCTAAGCAGCAACAGGGAATTATGTCGAAAATCATCATCGCTGTAATTAATTTTAAGTGTCTGTGTACAACTGTCTGCTTGTGCAACAACAGAGCGTTTGAAAGGAAAGTGCAACTCTTCCCGCGCGGCGGATGTCACCTGACTGCACAGCCCCTGCCTTCACTTGTTAAAATCACTTGCGATTTTTGCTTTCAAGGGCACATAAATGAGACGTTGAGTGCAGACATTGAACCTAATTATGCTGATGGCTGTGTGACTCTAAAAGCTGCGGGTCATTAGCTCCCATAAAGGTCTACATACCGTTCCCTGAGTGACGCTCTGCCGAGGACAGGAAGCTGCATTTGATGCATTTTTAGTATTGACTCCACAGCGACTGCGGCGGGAGGCCAGTCGATAAGACAAAGGCTTGGGGAGCATCAGGGGGGTATTGTTTTTTCGACTGTCAGGCCATCACACATTCATATTGAATTTATCCAGCCCGTATCGTATATCTGCAGAGTAAGGCACTATCATTGTTGCAGCAGTATGCAGAAGAAATTCAATGCGTGATTTCTGCTCTGAAAGGAAGCTGAAATTAGATCAAATATGTTTGTCTGTTTTTTCCCGTCTGAAATAAATTTCTACCTCAGCTGGGGATTGTTCCTGCGAGCTTACAAAAGCAAGGCATCTGGTCAACATCATTTAGAGCAACATGCTTCATTTATTGCTATTGAAAACTGGAGCACTTTAATGTACTTCCTCCAAAAATTCTTGTGCATGTTTCGAAACGTCTCCTCTCCCACGGGAAATGTATCTATCTCCTGCAAACAATAAAGCTTGATTTATTTTCAGTCTTCTCCGCGCATTCGATAATGTAGTTTAATCTGATTGGAGGCTGGATCCTGGCATGCAGGTAGCGGGCGCTTCTATTTGTCTGCTCTTGGATTTGGATCCATCTTTTTCTCTGGGACCTAAAACAAAGCGTGTGCTGGATGTGAGCCACTTCACAGATGAGTAGCTCAGAAAATGATCTTCAGCGTGCATCAATCCAGCAATGATTCAGGTGGGGAGACTGAATGGAGCTCGTCGGCGAAGCTCACATTGCAAAACAAACAAATTAAGGAGCCTGGATAGACGGTTTAGGCGTAGCTCTGGAGGCGATGCAGGCGATGGTTAAAGAAGATTTATTATCATAGGTACTGTGTTATTTACATATTCTAAATATTTCTCATACTCAGAATATGCGATAAATACTACGTTCGCATCACTGCATGGGCTTATATAACCGCGGCATAAAACTATTGCATAAGAGCCACACTTATACTATAAATTATGCATTTTTGTAATTAGATTTCATTATCACAACCAGGCCACCGCATGAATACTGCAGCATGTGACCTTTAAAGGCACATAAAGAAGAATTGTGAGGCCGCGTGTGTGGGATACTGTTTTCTGTCCCTCCATGTTTACAGTATGTGATATCACATCTCTCATGTACAGAAATACCACATTACGCAGTTATCTCACACTTGACTGCTTGACTTTATCGCGGTGTCCTTTGAATATGTATGCCAGGGAGCCTGCAGGATGTTTGGAATCCAGATGGCGTGCTTTACTGAGGGTGCCTTTACTGTATATACTGTGGACGTCGAGGCGTCATGTATCGTGCAGGAGGAGGAAAACAAATCAGTGGAAAGACAACTCCATTATAATAAATTACACACACCCATGACCACACATAATTGTGAGCGTACACTGGGTGGGTGGCGGTTTTACAAAGCGTCAATTGACCAAATAACGCGGTGCAGGCAGCAGAATATATAAAGGCAGGTTAAATCTGACAGCAATAGGGAGTGTGGGTTTGGAGCGTGTCCCCGAGCAGGTCTCCTACACGGACGCCGTCAGAATCCCTCCAGGACGGGAGCGGTGTGCAACAGATGCCTGCGAAGCGTCTGTGTTTCCCTGCATTAGTAGGTTCTGGGTGAGTCAACATCACCAAACCGCACATTTAATATCAAGCATCCAGAAAGGTCGGCATTGTTTACAGTAAAATCCATACGCGGGGTCCGACCGGGCTGAAACACATCTGCTGCTGTTGTGCCTGCGTGGTGCACGGGCAATATCCGTCTGCAGGGGGAGTGTCATTACACTCGCTGAGTGTGTCCTACCTGTAGGTTAAACGTCCAGATGAAAACAGATACACACGGTAAAAAGGCAATTTAGTGCCCAGACATTTAACAGTTTGCTTTCGTTTGGAATAACAGTGATAGAGACGATAGATAAGATAAATCGTTTCATTATGAGAGTATGGAAACCTAATTCAGACTAATAAGGTGCTGCGAGCAATTTGACCTTGCTACTGGGTTGTTTGCAGAGCGGAGCCCTGGCAGCCGCGGCCGCCGCCTGGACCCGCTTCTTCTTTTCTCTTAACTTGATTAGGTCGGTGGAAGCGCAGACACAGAAAACACTTTCCAGTTGAACCCGTTCCACCCAAAATACATATTCTCCGGCAAACGCGCGCGTTGTTTAATGCATGACAAGCGCAGAGGACAATGACACATTTCCCAACAGCAATCCTTTTGTTCATCTGCATAACTTCAATTTTCATAATTGCTTTGCTCAAATGGAACTCCAGGCACCTGCCCAGCAGCGCTATAGGGCTGCTGCGCTCTGTAGCCCCCTCCTCGCGCCGCATCCAGACGCCAGCTATATTTTTCACACTTGCCTGTGAAAAAGCGAGGCTATTAAAATATTCATCACTTAGTTTTGCATAAATTACATCTAATTATCAGCTGTGCGTGCCGTTGTATACTTTTTACAGATATTATTAATGTTAAAGTGCTTTCATCTGTTAAATTCCGCACAACTTGTTCGTGCGTCGTGGCGTTAAAAACATAAAAGCCGCTCCGGCGACTGGCCCTGATGGGATGGAGTGTTTGAGGCGAAATAATTACGAGCGCATTGTCACACTGTAAAGACAGTGTGGATGGTGAACAGCGTTATATAAATAAAATCACATTACATATGACATGGATTTTTTTTTTCTTTTACCAAAATAGAAGACTCAACAAAAAGACTGACTGATTCTGACCTATTTTCCTGTAGCTGAACACTTGGCCCCGCCCCCAAACGAATGTCATTCCTCCGGTGCTCAATGTCAACTTAATTGTCACAAACACTGGAACAGATGTTTACGGCGCAGCCCCAGATATTTTCCGCCACCCTGAAAGAGGCAACGTGCTGATTTAGCGCCACCTTCCACGCTCGGACTGATGACAGACAGTTTAAACAGCAACGGCGCAGATAGCGTCTCCTTATTATTCCAGGCAGTTCTTTTCCCTGTCAGGACTTGCTTCTATGTAATGTAGCATAACAATGTTAAACTAACATGGCCTTGAGCTACTAGCCCGAAGTACTGATGATTTCTTTATTTTAAAACTTCGACTGATACCGACTCGGATGACATAATTCGGGGAGATTTATCTGACTTCCCCCTGGAGCTACAAAGGCCTGGATGCGCTCTTCTCCCTCCATATGCAGCGCTCCCCCCTCCCCGGCTGTACACACCAATAAAATAATCCACACATGCAGTATGTTCTGTATGAATTTCAATTACTAGTTATGGCCGGAGTCAATTTGACCTTGCCGGCGTCATTTATGGGTGAGAAACTATCACATAAGGGTTAAAGACATTCGGCAAAGGAGGCGAAATAATGCATATATAGATGAAGAGCGGAGTGATTTGCCGCCTTCTGATATCATCAGGCTGAGGAACATTTTCTGTTGGAACGGGATTGTGTAAGGTCATCTATTCAGACCTCTTCATTCCTCTGGTTAATGGAAGTCCATCGACAGCAAAAGCACCTGATGGAGGATGGTAAATTGAATATAACACTGAATAAAGTGAGCCGGACTTGGGCATAAGAAAGATGAGAGATTGAGTGTGTGCCTTTGTTATCCCCAGTCGAATAGTCACAAACGTGTCCTTGTTTATTATAATGAAATTCTGCGCCAACACCAGTTATATACCTCTGCGTGTTTTATTAGTCCAGGATTAAAGTGTACGTTCACAGATGGGATTCAATGTCACATTTGAATTTGGTGTTTTTTTAATATATTTTTTTAATTATGCAAGACAGTGGAGACTGATTTAAATAATAAGTGGCGGCAGGAAGACCCCGGGACACCTGATGTATGTATGCAGGAGGCTGCGGATGCGAAATGAAACATCAATCCTCCGGGGAGCGTCGCACTTATTGCGAATAGTTAGCGCCGAAGACGTAAGCGGATCATTAATGTGGGTTATCGGGCCCAGATCGTGTTATGGATATGGTGCACAATGCAGATAATGCTGACAGGATGATTTCCTTCCCTTATCTGGATGCAGCGCTTTGACAGCTTGTTTTTCGCTCGGCGCCGTGTGGCCATGTGTCCAAACATCTGCCAGCTCTAGCAGTCGCCGGGCGCCTAAAAAGATGCCAAGCGGCGCCAGGAGGGAGGTAAATGCGGCACCTTCTGAAATATTGACGAAAGTAAGAAGTATCTTAATTTTAATCACTTTGGACATGGGGGGTGGGGGGGCCTTGAGGTCCGTCTTTGCTCTCCAGTCGGGGCAAGAACATAAAAGCGTCCTCCACTTTCACAATGAGCCAACGTCTAATCTATTTTAGAAACAGTGGAGTCCCCACAGCAAATGAAACCAGCCTTGATGATGAAACGCCAACCTGCGCTGATGACCAGGATGCAGCAGCCAGAACATATTACTGTCATGGCAATCATTAGGAGACAGTCAGGAGAAATTACATCATTTGTACACTGATGAAATGTTCATAGTTCATAGTAAGTGAATTATTTTTCTTTCTATCTCTCGCACCATCCTACAGGAAGTCACTACTTTGTATCCGTCCTAATTAGCGACTGAACTAATTAAATGGAGGCTGATCGGTGGGCGCATGTATGTAAAGTCTTTCAAAGCGACTCAGGAAATGTTCTGTTCTTCCCTCCCTCGATTTTTCCCCAGCAGTTTCGCATCATTTGATAAATGGTGATAACTTCCAACCGTCCGCTGTGAATTGCAAATTAGAGCAAGTTGTTGGAAGTGAAACGAAAATTGATCCCTGAGCTTTCGCTGATCCTGGTAGGAATCATCTGCAAAAGAAATATTTTGACTTCATAAATGGATCTTCTGCGACGCCGGCTTCTATTTCTCTCGCTGTCTGTTGGAGGAGGACAAAATGGTCGCTGTGTGCCGAGAACACATTCCAATAAAAGTTTGAAATTAGTTTCTTGCGGCTCGATATAGTGAAACGAATATCATGTTTTTCCTATGTTCTGCCTGTACTAATGTATGTGTGCGCATAGAGGGTTTTGTTTGGATAGCGGTTACCAGCCAAGACAATTACACACCACGTACTGTACATATTCAACACACTGACATGTTGACTCTGTATATTTCTTGGCTGTTTAATCGTCTAGATCGTTGCTAGGATCCTGCGTTTCATCCTCTGCTCAAGGTTCTGGGTGGTTCCACCAACTCCAGTAATTAATGGAATCGTGAATTTAGCCGACACCCTCTACTGGCTTCAAATCACAACTACAGCTTCCAATCATCCCTGTGACAGGTGTCCGCTCTCCTCGACCCGCTCTCTTTTTTTTTCTCCTCTCACATTTCCTTTATCTCACGGTGACCACCGAAGACTTTCCAGGTTTCTGTCATTATCTCGGCGTTACAGAAAATCATTTCCACTCCTCCAAAATTAGGTCAGCTGCAGCAACGCGTTACATCACAGCCCAGCCTCCCCGCGTCTGAGAACGCTGTACTACTTTGATGAATGAATTAATTTCTGCATATGAAATGACTGCGTGGTCTCGTGCTCCAAGAGTATTAGTGAAAAATGAAGACTGGAGGGACGGGCCTCCGCACAATACAATGCACGCGGCCCATCGTGAGCCGCATCTTCCTGTTTCCACAGGAAATACACAGGTTCCTCTCGGCTCTCAGGGAATCACGTTGTTTTTCTCAGGATTCACTTTGTTGTGTTAAACAGTCGTAAAGGTGCGATTCAAATTCTAAGGACTGAAAGGGATTTATGGGCATATTTAAGAAACAGCTGACTGCTAGGAACCGTCAAAATGTGCTCGTGATAGTTTCAACATATTCCCATTAACATAAATTGCAAATTCCGTCACGTTGGCGTGGCTTCCCGCAGCCCATGAAGGCATCGCGCAGGCACAGTTTCAAAATCTGTCCATGCACGTCGACAGACTTTGACACAAATAAAATCAGACGCAATGTTCTTTGTAATGGATTAACTTGTCTGTCATACCATAAAGAAATTAAGTGAAACTAGAGGCTGCCAGCGAAACAGCAAAAACACGTCTAAAGTGCGTGGCAGAAATGTCAAATAAATGTGATTTCAGAAGATGGGCCGGAACACACGGAGCTCGGCGTGGTCGTTTCATTTCTGAATCAAACGTCTCGCTGCCCAGCGACGTTGTTCTCATTCTGATCAGCCTCAGCCACAGAGGTCCGGATCCTGGAGGGCGTCGCGCTTTGACATTTTAGCTCCACGTCCTTTATTTAAAGAAAGTAACTAGAAACTGTTAGCGGCTTCCTGGAGGCTCATACTTTTGAAGCCCCCCCCCCTTTTTGCAGCTGTAAAGTGCTCCTCGTTTTAAGGTTGCCCTGCCCTCGCAGACAGACACTTGTGACACACCACTGAAGCATTAATGCAGAGTAGATCCAGTGCAGAAACGCGACACGCTGCCATGAAGAAGTAGAGGACAGAAAAACAAAGGATGAGACAACTTGGAGGGAGTAATAACGGTAAAAATAGCTTTTGATTAAATAATGTAGGAGATTGAGAATCAAATAAATTATATATTGCCATAGCCTGAATTGCATTACATAATTGATGCACAAAGTCGTACATTATGTACCAACTGTCAACATGTGAAATGTGTTTAAAAAAATAATACAAGTGTGACTCTCAAACCACTTAAGGGCAAAGGGGAGGGGGGGCGCCCACGGGACAATGCTGGTGTCATGGATGGACCCGCATGAATCATACATGTGGCTTTTCTCTCCCTCTCTCTTTAAATCCCAAACACAATTTAACTGTCAGAGAGTGTGTTGGGATGCCTTCAGGGTCTCGGCTCCCAACGGGTGAGAAAGATTAGAATGTCAAATGTCACAGTGCACATTACAAATGCCTGCTGAAACTATGGGAAACCGCAAAGAAATATTAAGGAGAGCGGAGGCTACTTTGGGACTTGTTTGATTCTTCAAGGTCTTTGTGGTGCCTTCAAGGAACCGAGGAAATACCAGTCACGGCTCATTTTGCGCTTCGACTTGTTGAAGCACAGTGTCGTCGGCCATAAACGCACCTCGGCGCCGAGTCATTAATTGCGACGCGTTGCCTGTTCCCTTTGCACGCGCGCTGTGGAAAAACCGCAGTGCGGCGCGTGAAGGGAGGCTAATAAGTGTTACTGTGTTCAGGAGAAAATTGAGTTGCAACGGGGGCCTGGGATGCGACCGCAAAATTAGTCTAGGAGCGCTCGTCTGATGAAGGACCCCTCCGCCGCAGCTTGTTTTTAATATTCTCAAGTTAAGATTTATCACAGCATCTCGTCCTCCTGTTTTATTTTATTGTTCCACGCGTACAAACACACACACACACACAAACACACACGCTGGAACAATTACATTCTTTTCATTAAAGCTTTAAGCCTGGATCATGTCATTGTTGGTTTTCAAAACAGCTTTAAGGCAGTGTTTTGCACGAGACAAAGTAAATCACGAGCCTCGGCTTCAGAGCCGCGCGGCTTAAAGCTCAAATTATTGCCACACTTTTTTTTTTCTGTGGTCTTTTAATTTTAGACTATCTTAATTAAGTTTACACTGATTGCTGTTCATGTGCCATTTTGTTTGAGTTGGAGGTTTCATGACTTGTTGAAACTGAAGCGGGCGCCGACACTGAAGCGTTGCTGCTTGTTAATATTTTACCTACAACGTTGCATCAGATCATCTCGTTGGCGATTTCCTTCATTTACCAATGAATGAATTGACCAAATGTCTTATATAATCCAAAAAACACTAGGATCTACTGAAACCAACGCATTCTGAAACGCTGGGAACCTGGAGATCATGATGTTTGGTGTCTTTGTTAGAAAATAATTTAATTACTGCTCACCAAAACAGCAGCTGACACATTGTGTAAAGATCAGATGTGTCTGATAACTGGGGTTATGATAACGGCCTCATGTCATATCGACGAACAGACTGTATCGCGTTGAACTGATGCCTGACGGAGGCACGCACAAACAGAAACTCAAAAAGTATTCAGATAAAACTTGATTTGGGGAAACTTTCATCGGGGTTAATTGCATTTGATCAGTCAGAATACAGTCGGGTCTGAAGTTCCGTCAACCGTGGCGATGTTGTGCAGAGCGCGTGGAGGTAGTGCAGCCTGGAGAACCGTGCGAGGATGCCCACGAGGCTGTGGGGGCTTTGAAAAGGTAGGCATTTTGGAGAGGAAGCAGATGGCCCACATTAAAAGCAAAGGGCCCTTGTGACTGTCCTCAATGGCCCTGCAGAGAACTGGGTAATTAAATGAGAAATTTAATCAGATTCCTCAAATTAAATGTCCAGCTGGATAGTTCTGCAAGAACACCACCGACTACACATTTACCTAGGGGAGTGTTGCTGGGATGCATAATTCTCCAATCAGTACACACTCATACATGATGATATTCCAGGTGATGATTACTGCTAAAGGATTCCATTCACAGTTGAGCCAGCAGGAGGCAAAGGGACATCGCGCGGCGGCCGCGGGAGGGTCACTTCAATAGCGGCGCCGCGAGAGGACGGACGGCGTCTGATCTCCGCGCGCGCTTCTCCAGCGAGCCCTCGTCCGCTGTCGACTCGGTCACGCTCCGCGTGTGCGGCTGGTTTCGTCATGTTTGATGCAACGCGTTCTTGCGGCGGTTTCCCAACGAGGTGAGGACCCACTCTCCACGTGGCGACTCGATAATCGGACGTGAGCTATTGATTTCCGGAGCCGTCCTTATCACGGGCACGAACCAGCCTCTGGGTCCGTTCCGAGTCGTTTTGCATTCAACAAATCCAAGAACCGCCCCCCCCCCCTCTCTCTCCCACCCCCCGCCTCCCCCAAACGCCCCCCCCCCCCTCCGTCTCTGCCTCCATCCGCTGCTCCCGCCCCGCGCAGGCTGCCTCCTTCTCACACGCAGCCTGTCCGGTCGGATGGGACCAGTAGCCAGCGATCCACGCACGCCTGACCGCCAGTCTTACTTCCTGGATGGAAGAATGGGACGTTTCCAGCGGCACTTTTCCTCCGTCGCGCCGACGCCGCGGATAATCACTTCATAACGACCACGTGTAATCAATGCGATCCGACCACTTTTCCCTTGTAGTTAACGACAGCGATTGATCGCCGATTGACCGCTCCGCACTCCGGGAATGTCGCTATCTGGAAGCCCGCTACAGGCACGATGGAGTCCGGCCACACATTCTGAAGAGTGCTCGCCCAGCGGCGGCGTGCGCAGCGTTTTATTCCTCGAAGCTAACGGCGGCTCCCGCTCGGACTGGAGGCGGCTCGGTTCGTCTTTCTAACCAGAACATCGATGCTCTGCCGTCGCGGCCGCCGCGACAACTTCGTCTCCGCCGCGATCGAGCGCATGTGATCTGGTCTTGTTTTGTTTGTTTTGTTTTTTTGTTTTTTTATAAGAAAATACTGAAAAAAACTTTGTCACCCGTTGCCTTCTTGTTGCTCTCGATGAGCATTTCAACATGGGGAGAATACGGGAACCGAGTTACTGGTGGATTTTATCCTTCTTAATTTTAACCCTGCCCAAACACAAAGACTGTCATCCCGGTAAGTACTCGCCACCCGCGCTAGCGCTCGCGCACGTAGCCGAACTACGCCGAACACGGCGGGGGTTTGTGGCGCAAAGCGCGTTTAACCGTGTATTCACGCGCTTAGCCTCGGTTCCGATCGCGGCTGCAGGGCCGGGCCGGGCCGAGCCGAGCCGAGCCGCGGCGAGGCGCTTGCGTCCAGCGGAGTTAGCCTCCGTGATTTGCGTGCGGTATCGATCACGGAGCTGGACTATGGCGCAAACTGCCTCCCTTGCAACGATCCGATCGCGCAACTCCGCTTTGACCCTGACGCTGGTTTCTTAACATGGCAGCTGCGACGCGGCTAATCACACGGTGTCAGTAACGGAGCGGTGGGAGCGGATAAGTGTGGCGGCTGTGAGTTAACATTCCTGTGGGCACGCGCTGGGTTGTGGCGCTGTGACTAACGCTATACTTCACAGCGCTGCGCTTTATCTCCCCCGGAATCGCCGCCGTGTGCGCATTATTGTTATTGTCATTTCGCCCGTTGCGCCGCCTGTCGTGTCGACGCTCGTCACAAAGGCGTCTAGGTGTAAGCCCAGGTCCAGTGTGGCGGCGGTTCGGGTTCGGACGTGGACAGGTAACGGGTATGAGGATGAGGGGCGATAGTCAGCGCTGTTGGCTCGTGGATGGATGTGCAGGTATGAGGGGCGATTAATGCCACTGGGGCACAGACGTCATCCCGGCGTTTCGCTAGCACTTAGACAAGTGGTGTTGTAGGAGGATCATATTTTGTGCCACTGCATTTAAACTGGGAAAAGAAACACAATGACGTGTTAATCCAGTTCCAGCTGAAGCTACTGTATACAGTGCTAAAGGGATCTAGTCTAGGGCTAGTTGTTGTGTGTTAGTATATATTGATTCATCTTCAAGCCTTTTTCTCAGCTGCTGATTTGATTAAACAGGCCTCTTGTCTTCAAAGGGCTGATTCCTGAAATGATCGTGCATTAGCTGCAACCAGATAATTTTTTTAACCTTGAGAAATGCACAAAAATGTTGGTTGAGCATCATCTTCCATTTGAGCACATTGTCAAAAACCACACGTTTTGCATTGAACTGCTTTCTTGTTGTTCGTCACTTGCCTCCATGGCTCTACTCTTGCTTGAACCCTGTTTTCCCCTTTGTTTTGTCCTAGGGCAATAAAAACATCCTGTCAGAGGGGCTCCATCACTTTTCCCAGTGCGCATGTGTGGAACGTGTTTGCATCCAATAACCCCCTCAAGTGTAGCACAAATGGACGTGTGCATGTTTCTGCAGTTTATGAACCGATAACTAGTCAGATGCTAAGAATATAGATTCTTTACCCTTGAAAAATCAAGCAGATTTATTTCAAGTTCGTTCAAAAATAATTAATAATTTCCATGACCATTGTCCCAGTTTGTCTTACAATAGTCAGAAAGTGTGTAATAGAAATCAGTTTTTTCAGATGGTATGGTTTCCTATAATATGTACTTATTCATCAGAAACATTGTCAATTCTGTCATTCAATTGATCAAATAATTACTGCAGTTGTAGCATGTGCAGATTCTGCGAAATGACTACAAATAGATGTGATTAGCTAACATCAGTCTGTAATTTAACCCACTGATTTATCCATCAGGCTCTAATTTGGTACCATTAGAACCATTTAAAGAATCATGCAGTGTTGTGAACATTGTGGCAGTCGGAGAGTTTTTGTGATGTGAGTCAGGTAATTTTATTCCTAATGTTTACCTCCTCTGGCACCAATCACCCCCCATAGTGAAGTAGCAGTGATGTAACGCAGGAGAATGGTTCCTCTTAGTCACCCCCACCCCTCCCCAAAAATCCCCCAGTTTCATGGCTCCACGTCCTCAGTTTGCAGTTTTATTGAGCTGTAGCCTTACAAGCCCCAAATATAACTGAGTTTTCTCCTGTGGGCCGTCTCCCCAGACCTCTGACACATGGCAGAGAGGCACCACGGGGTCACGGGTAGACCAGCTAGAAGGTGCTAGAGGATAAATCCAATTTGATTAACTCTACAGTGCTCACAGAACTGTGTTTGAGTAGCGTTTTAGACCGTATGACCTAAATCTCCCAAAGATAAATTGGAGTTTGCATTATATGCAGTTGTTAGACTGGATATCTGAAGGGATGGGGATGGTGCCAATACTTGGCGCATACTGTATTTCAAGGGTAGCTCTGGGTAAAATAAACATTGTTTTCAGCCCAGACTTGTGCTTTTTCATTTTTCACTAATGCTACTGTCCACAAAATGGTGTTAAAACATGTGGGCTGAACATCATGAGGAGTTGTGCTCCTGTAAACTGTGGATGAGGAAAATGTATACAAGCATTTGTTTCAAAGTTGTGTGGGTGGAGCTGCAGCTCGGTAATAGTCGATAGGAATAAGCAATGATGAAATTATTGCCAGTTTGTGTGGATACAGCTGTGCAGAAATGATGAGACGTAAAGCCAGGCCATACAGCTGGGGAAGCATAGATAATAGCACGCCGGTAAACTTCGTGATTTATTCCACAAACCTAATGGCCGTCTCTGCTCGTGTGCATTGTGTTCTGGAAGTGTCCTTCTTAAATAACGTCCACTGCAAAGAGAACATTAGCGAGAAGTGATTAATTTTATTAATGAGGTCCTGATGGACGGTAGTGCCAGCAGGATGCCAGCTGTTTGGACATCACTGATGTTGGCAACAGCATTGTTCTCATCAAGGTCCTCTCTCTCCTCCCTGGGTACTTGCTTCAGTGTGTACAGCACCGAGGCACGACGGTGGAAGCGACTTTCCTTCAGTATCCGCAACATATGCTCAGTCTTGATCATGGATCGGCTCGTGTCTGATGTGTCTTTACCAGATGCCTGTGCCACCCACTAAATGGTCCAATGGGGAAACACTGCAACTCTAATCACTTTTGCACATGTGAAGAGAATTTGCTGCTCATCCTTTGGCCACTGATCCTCGTCCACTAGCTTTATACAGTATGTGCATTGTCTTGATATAGTTGGTTGACTTAAAGGACCATTTGGTTTATTACCATTGTTCCAACTGGCAGTATTAAGTTATACTAATTTGAACATTTAATGTTGCTTGTTTATGGAGAACAGTGTTTTTTCATATAGTGTTATCGTAGTTATACTGTATGGTGAAGAGAAACCTATTCAATTGCCTAAAACGGTTTGGGGAATAAACATATTTACATACTCATATTTATTTTCTAATTTACTGTTTACTGTTTATGCAACACAGTTTGTATGATTACAAATTTAAAATACACAACGTAAATGAGTCCTGAGCAGACAGGGCCTAATAAGATGCTTCGACAAACGCTGTGAGGGTCATGTAAACTCTGAAATGATTCTTTTTTCCAGGGCTAACATGGCAGAGTGGACTTAATCGATACACTTTCCCGTTAGTCTTTCTCTTGTAACCAGGGCAAGTGTAAGTAAACATCTGCACCTTGGAGTTGTTTGAAAGTGTTCGGTCATGTCTTAGACTTTCTAAAAATAGCTGCTGGCTTTTGGTTTTCCTGTAGCTGTTATGTTGCTGTGGACAAGTGTAAGTAAAAAGATGGGAAATGTCAAATTCAGCCTTTTGGGACGTAAACGTAAAGAGACGATACCAACAATAGCAGTGAGTTAATGCTCATCACCATGTGGTTACACACAGTATGTCTGGAGGTGCGTATCTGTAATGCCTGAGATGAGATTCAAACCACAGGGCTTCCAACAGTTGATTTCCCTAAACTCAACCAAGGTGTTTTTGTTCATTAACGTGACAGTGAAGGTCCAGAGCTTTGTCAATCACCTACGGAGCTGACTCATAATTCAGATCATGCATTTCTCACAGCCAGTGTTGTATCCTGAATACTGTGAAGTGTTGCAGTTATAGGACACATAAATAACAAGAACTAGTTTGAGAATTGAGCCGCTCTGGCAGAAATTAATATTGAAGTGGCATTTTACAGCCAGCGTGAGTGTGACTTAGGAGAACAATGCTTTTCTTTCGGTCATAATTACAGTAATTTGACATTAATTGTGATTTGAAGGGTTTATTTGCTTAACTTATGCTAATCAAAGCAATCAGTCATCATTTCATTACTCGCCGTGTATGGTCGAGTTCACTCGGTCTTTCAGCCAAGATACTCCAAAGCTGGTCACAGTAGCATTTTAATCATTTAGAATGACTCACAGCCACTTCACTCCAAATCATTTCATCTGTCCTAGCAACATGCAGCCCAAAACACACATGCTAACTGGATGCGACCAGTCTGGTTTGAAACCAGGGAGGAGGAACGCTGTTGGGGGAACTAGTGTACTTATTTCCTGTGCTTCATGGCAATAGTGATTAATGTCCAGGCAATAAGGCTCTGTCACTGAAGGGCATATACAGCTGCACTCAAGGACTTGGCTATATCAATAAATGTCCTGTGTCCTTAAGTCGCCACGTCCTCTTTCCCCTTAAACAATCTTGCCGCGACGTGATACTGTGTCAGCTTTACTTACAGCTGAACTGTCAGTCAACGGCGCTCTATGGAGAGCGGAGACAATGGAACCTTCAGGCTTCTTTTTCCTGCATTGTGTTACTGTGGGTCAACAGACCATGTGTTTGCTTTGTGCTCGCTTTTTTTTTTCTTCCCCTGTTGCATTCAACATTGTTTTTATTTGTTTATTTATTTCTTCATTCGAGGCGAGGGAAAAGGCAAATTCAAAAATAGGCTCCATCTCGTGCGTGAGGCTCATTTTCCCTGTCATGAATTATGGCGACAGTCGCTGAAGATATAGGATTAGGCTGTGCATGTTTTATTAAGCTCAAGGTGCGGCGCAGCATGCTAAATGCGCTTGTTGAGCACGAGTCAAGTTGTGTGTGATGGATGAAATTTTCACCTTTGAATTATGTATGCATTTATGTATTTTCTTGATGACGTGCAGAAACTGTAGAGTTGACCTGTGGAAGTGGCGCTCGCAGCAGGTTCCTTTGCATTTAGGCCCCGTATACAAATAAAGCAGCCTCAGCCTCTTAAAGCAAATTAAAACGAAGTCATTAGCGGGCTCGTGAAACTATATAGATGTAATCACGGCATAGTTGATTTAATGACTGATGTATTACACCTTTTATTGGTTCTATGCAACTGTAAGCTTAACAAGTTCGCCGGGATTAATGCCCACGTAGGTCGTTGTCCGTGCCCTGGTGAAATTGCCCTCCATTAAGCGTCAGGTGCCTCAATGGTGGAGATCTTCTCATACAGTGGCACCAAAATGGCAGCTGGTGTCACTCTCAGTTTGTCACTTATATAGTACATGCTGGGGTTAACTGCTTTTAGGATAAGTGGTGGCTCTGTAATTTACAGAACCATTTTCAAAGTTTAGTTAGCGGCATAAATAGGTGTCCCTACACAGCGGTGCAGAGGCTACTCAGAGGATGTCTCAGCGTGTACATGCAGTTCTGTGGATTATACTGCATGTAGTTTGGAGAATACTGGAGCTGATGTGTCTTGTGCTGTTTGGTCAGCAGTCTTTTATGTCTTTGACACCTTTTATTCTTGTTTGTTGTACGCCCCACTTTACAAACCAAAACTGAAAGGCCTGTCTGGAAACTTGCTGGAGGTCTTTAGCAGTCACTCAAGGGCTTTTTTTTTTTTTTTTTTTTTTTCCGCCTGCCACCTCTGAAATCTAGTTACAGCAATTGGCAGCTTCCTTTTGCTGGCATGTCCAGGTAGTGTAGCCTCTGTTCCCTTCACTTTGAAATTGCAAAGCGTGGTTCCAGTGGTGCGTCCCAGAATATTCACTGCCTTCCCTGTCTATTTGTATCCATTTCCTTGCCGGTGAAAGGCAGTGATCTCGTCTCCGAACATATTTGCCATGCAGTCAGACATGACACTCGACAAACCCCTGGCCACTTCAGGTACTTGATGTGTTCTGTCTTTACACAGTACCTGTTTGCAAATGCGCGCTTGCAGAAGGGGCTCTTTTCACAAGGGGCCGGATAAAACTGCAGCGGTGGCAGTTTTGGAGAAAGCACTTGAAACAATAGTTGTGTTGTGCTTTTGTTTTATTTGTTCATTGCAAACGGTTAGAAGTTTAAATATATAATGGTAGATTTGGCCAAAACACCCAGATTGAGGGGATGTTAAATAAACATCATAGCTTAATGGCATATTTTTCATTTAACCATGCCCCGTGTTATTCTCCTTTTATACCCAGCTTCATATTGCAGCATATGAACCAGCCATTAAGACATTAAAAAAAATAAAGAATATTAGCTTTAGTCAAATGCAGTCTAGCAGACCTTTCATAAATTCTTCGGTGAATTAGATTAACACCCCCAGAGATCCGTCACCAGGCTCCTTCCTCTGGGTTGAGAATGAGATTGATGCTGTGTTTGTTTCTCCCACAAACTTGGGCAGTCTCTCTGGGAGCTTCCCCTAATTCTACAAAAAGCTCTGAAACGACACTGAAGGGGGGTCATTGGTGTTTAACCACGTTATTGAAGAGACAGCGAGGCATTTGAGCTGGTGGTAGACCTTTTCCAGCTCAGCTTTGTCTACTGTGAGTATTTGCTGCTGGTTAATTTCAGAGATTTCCAGCCGAGAGGTTGTGCTGAGTTGGGTTTTTTTTGGAGGCGGAATAGGAGTTTAAAAAGTAGCCTATCGATCCTGTTGACATGCCTCCCTTTGGGGAATGCAAATGTTTCCGTTCTTCACCACAAACATTCAAACTCTCCTGGTAATGAAACCCTGATTAACTAGGGATTTGAATACCGTGGCCTTTTCCTTTGACATTTTCATATTCCAGAAAGGCTTTGTTTTGCGCTTTCTTGCCAAACACAACTCAAATATTTATTATAGGGTCTTAAGAATTTGTGTGCGAACACCGTCAACAATTGAACGAGCAAAAGTGTTAAAAAAACAAACAAACAAACAAAAAAACACCTCCTAGTTGATCCCTGGGTAATTTGAGCGGCGGTGTTGTACAAATTCCTGCGTGTCCGCCCGTCTCAGGCTCCGTGACTGTGAGCTAAAGGTGTGTGACGACTGCTGTATGTTTTCGATGCAGCCAATCTAAACCTCCCAACACTAGTGTTTACCACGGCCGAGCGGAGATCTGTCCCCAGGTAACCGGCAATCACTCAGGGATTCTGGAGATCATCTGTCCCCGCACTTAACAGCCAGCATAAGGCCGGTGGGAGCGAGCGAGCGCTCTGCCTCCACAGCCTCGCTGATCTCACCGCTGTCATCTGTGGCTGGAATGTTTAGAAGCAGACGCTGAAACCGGCGACGGCGACATAAAATGGAAGAGGTTAATCTTGTATTCAGGTCTACGAATATTCCAATCATCAGATTTTATTAAATAGGATCCACAGGGCAACCATGAGGACATTCACTTTATCTATGCTTCTACATCTAAAGAGATCGGTATCAATATATATAGAGAGAGTAATAGGCTTGGGTGGTACATAAACAATGAGTCAAATAGTTTCATCCAGCTTGTTAAACACACTGCAGGCAGCCTAAGCTCTTAAACTATGGACTGTGGATGAGTAAACTGTAATCTATAGGGGCCTGTCAAGGGTGGACCCTGCCTCTCGGCCGATTGACAGCTGGGATGGGCTCCAGCGCGCCTGCCACCCTCGCGAGGACAAAGCGGTAGAAAGTGAGCGAGCGAGTGAGTGAATGAGTAATGTGTGGGGTGAGGGTCAGGCCTGTGAGACGACTGCCAACGGTTCAGGCGTGTGGGTTAACGTCTCCATCCCAGTGCAGGTTGCCTGTGCGGACCTGTATATGCAAAGCGCGTGACGGACCTCAACGTGGAGGGAGCTGTAACTGGCAACGCCGAATATGGCTCTAAATGAAAATATGCAGTTTGCACATTGTTAGTAGTGGATAATGTCCGGGGGCCCGGGGTCCGAAGGTGCCGCTGGAGGGGAGCACGCCGGCACCATTGACTGTGGGCCGCCAAGGCCTGTTAAACAAGCAGGCCACACTCCACCGGCTCTTTTCTAACGCTCGCTGCTAAAATCACCACTTGCGTCAGAGGCGGCGGCAGGAAAATGTATTGACTTTGCTGTAGAGATCTTGGAGTATTTTTGCCTTGAGTTCAGTGCAAACGCAGTCTTAGACTCTCTTGGAGCAGCATGTATCGCGCCATAAGAAGTGCAGCTTACACGTTCTCCACTCATCTGTGTTGTCGCCGCTTGATTGGAATCATTACATTTGAGTCACAGCCAGAAGCTGCTCAATCCAGGGCTGTTTTTTTTCTTCTTTAGCCTTTGTTTGCTTCTGTTCCTCTTTGCATTCGATCTCATGTTTATTGGCCCGTTTTTTTCTCCCTGCTTCTGAAAGTTTCACTACACGAAGGTGATATGAAATTGTTGCCAAGGTGGCCGCAGTTATCTATTCATAGTCTTAACTGCCGACCAGATTTGGGATGAGCTTTCATATCTTAACATAGAACCGCCACGCTGCCATGTATGAAAGCGAGGCCAAAGAAGAATGTGGCGAAGCCGTGGTCTGAGCAGATGTCCTCATTTGTCAAGAGTTATATGTTGGCATGGACGATGGGCACTGTAGCACTCTTGTAATCCCCTTTGGCTAATTAGGGGCCATCTCTCCGTGATGCACATCTCGATTTCGTTTCGGCACGATACCTCTACAATCAGCCGCCAGGAGCATTTTCGATTTCCTTTGGCCACTGGTGGAACTGGCGTCCAGGATTTACGTGTGTGTGACTTTCATATACACGTTTGACTTCCTCTGTTTGTAATGAAATAGAGCCTGGAACTCGTAAATATACTACAGTTCACATTTACAAATGTAGCCAGTAGCTCTTATGAAAGTGTAACTGTTTCTATTTCATGGCTGTGTTTGTCTCTGTGTACTGGGAATAATGGCATCTACTGGAGAGACAGAACAGCTTAGCATGAAATCATGAATTCCTTTGATCTTCTAGTTAGATTCTGGGTGTGTATGGGAAAGGTGTGGCATCATGAATAGAGGGGGTCACAGCACTAATGACCTTTTGCAGGGAAGACCTTGGCGCCAGTCATTCTCATCAGACCGCTCCCCCACTGCCTTTGTGTTGGGTTTGTACAATGTCTAATTATTTAAGCAGAATTGTATTCATATTTTGGTCCTTGAAAGGACCTTGAAAAAGACATAATGGACTGCGAGCGGGGAGCATTACAGACTAGCGGGATGACTGAAGCAGCCGTTACAGAGCCATTGAGTGCATTGCTCTTCATGGTTTTATTTATCGCTTCTAAATTCAGCCTTCAAGTATTGATTAGAGTCCAACATCAAAGCGCAGTTAAAGAGGAAGGGAGGAGGTCGGGCCGCTTGTATGGCCTCGGGCAGCCATGAAGATCCTCTCTGGAAGTGATGCATGCAAAGTTCTGGCGCAGTGGTATTATTTATTGCTAACATTGAGTCATTTGGCCCGTTTGCTGCAGGTTGGCTATTTTTCACCAGAACTAGGCAGATGTTTTCTACAAAGGCACATTTGATGCCACATTATAAAAAAACCCAACAGCGTGGTAGTTGTAATTTATAGCTTTACAAGATGTTGTCGTATGGAGTCTAAATCACATTATTTTTGCTACAGCCACACATTTTCAGCCCGTGTGTCCTGAGCCATAATCAAATCCCTGGTCTGCCGGTATCACTGTCACACTCTACCTGTTGAGGTGGATGGGCCCATTTACATCGCCAGTAATGACCCATCACAACTCATGAACACCAGTAGTTTGTGAGGAGTGTAATGTTTCCACCAGAGGCAGTTGAATTTATTTCAGAATCAATAACTAGACAATTCACGCAGGGCTGCGCGCCGCGTCCCGAGGAATGACCTCACATGCTCGCGGCACTTAAGCCATCCACTTGCCACATATTGAAAATTGAAAACCTCACTTTACGCGGTAAATTTTCCTCGACGCTGTCCAGCCGGTTCCGTGCGGGTCCGGCCGTTGCGCGGAGTCCGGGGGTTGTTTATTGTCGCCGCAAGGAGGGAGCCGGAGCGGGTCCAGTGAGGAGGTCACCGGCGCTGATTTTGTTTAATCTCGTTAATGGTTTTCATCAGAGTCCCTGATGCACTCAATCAGGGAGCACTCTCGCTATGTAATGCGCTTAATACACTGTACCGGCATTGCCTTACTAGCACATTCCACATTAGGCCTGCAGTATAGGTTAACCCTTTCCTCTGGCTGCATTTAGCCTGTGCCTGGGGAGCTGTGTTAAACATCGCCTCCTCCACAGGAAACCTTGCAATTTTAATTCATAAAAGAATCAGTTTTGGTCAGACAACAGAACAATAGCTCTTTGCCGGCTCCTTGTGAATAGAGAATAAATGCCAGGATGTGAGGGTTTTTTTCCCTCCTCTTTTTTTTTCTATTGAAGGAAGAACGAATACACTAGAGACATTCATCTAGACCTTTTCGCCCACATGCTCTGTCAAAGTCTGATGTTTGATGTGCTGTGTTTCTCACTTATTCCTTGTTGTAAGGGGTTGGAGAACAGTGTAACACATGACAAAATGTGCTGCTCAGGCCTCATCACCTCTGACTTCTGTAATATTATAACACAGACAATACGGATCTTCGCGGCACCTTTCGCTAAGGAGGCGGCAGAAGTGCAAGGAATGCGGGCGTCTGAGCCGCGAGTGGGTTGACAATTGGTGACACTTTCGGATTTGATTAAAATGACACGGCTTCATCCGCTGTTTGCAAGATAAGTATAGAGAATAGGCTGCAGAGCAGGGGTGGCACAATGAGAGAGTTGAGAGTGCCTCCCATGCCCTTCCTCCTATTCTGCTTCCTTTTGTTGTGCAAGTTCCCAAATGAAACGCAACAGAAGTGTTTTCTGTTTGGGAGGAGGTCCAACGCGGTTATGTACACACAGTGCCTATGTTTGTGTACGTGGGTGTGTTTGCTTTGTCTTTGTTTTTTTACTTATTAAAAAAAGTTAGTCTCGACTTTCACTCACTTCTCCCCCACTCGTCTTTATCTCTCGTGCATGAGGTTGTATTTTAGGCTTTCGGCACCTTGCGCGGCATTGACAAAAACATCCCATCTCGGCGACGAATGTGCTGAAGCACTTCTTGTCAATTAACATGAAAACAGGCTCACAGACACGCTCATAATGGAGAAAAGGAAAAAGTCATTAAGTCCAAGTGTCAAGGGAGAATTGGTAAATTAGTTTTCTGAATTTAGTTAAGTTTAATTTCTGAAGAAACAACTTGAACTGGGCTTAATTGTGCTGTAATATGGCTACATGTCTTTGGCCAAAGGGCACTGATGTCCCCTTCAACAGCTTTCTAGCCTCTAGCTGTGTAAATACAGGGTTCATTAATAAATGAACAGCATGTTGCTACAGTACTACACTAAGTCAGTTCCCCTACCAGAATATCAATCTTTCCATTTAGGAAGCACAGTTGTTGTAAATCCGTTGCTGGAAATAAAAGTGACCACTGGCAAGCGGAGAAGCAGAATGAGCGTCGTCGCTCGCCCTCGTCCACCCTCGCTCTCTCTCCAGGTTGCTCGGTATCAGATCAGGAATGTTTGCCGGTCTCAGGAGCGCGGAGGCGCCGCCTGGAGACCGGCGATTACGACGAGAGCCGCCCAGCGCCGCGGAGGCAAACATACCGGCCCCATGGAGTCTGCTCACTGCTGGCGACAAAGTCCTCCAATGTGACCTGTGCGCACATCTGCAGCGTAATTGACATTCACTGGAGAACACCGGAGGCGCTCGCAGGCCTGTACCTTCCACAGAGGAGAGCGGGTCTGACTTGTAGTGGCCACTTGCTTGTTGATGTCTGTATTGATGCCCTGACTGGCTCTCATGTTCCCCCGGCCCGAACCCCACGGAGCACCTATCAGCCGCTATGTATCGACGTGTCCAATGCCACAAAGCACCAGAGCAGGCTCTCCTGAAGCCCGCTCAACGTCTAATGGAGCTTGAGGAGGAGATTCCCCAGGACGCCGCCCGCCCACTCGCCAGGAGCGCGACCGCATGCAGCCACGCGGGCCGGGGCCGAGTTCACACAGCCCGGATGAGCCTCCGATTTCAATATCTCTCCACGGGCTGATGAGGAAAGCATTAGTAAAGATTTTCAACTTGAATAATATGCTCATCAGGATCCGCTGTGCGGGTTCATTGTTCGCCTTTCCAGCAGCGCCGCTGCGTTGGGAGTTGGGTCGTTTCATCATTGTTGAAGCCCTCGGTCTCGGCTCCCCCGGTGCCGCGTGCTTGGCTCATCGCGACAGCTCTCATGTTCCCGACGTCTTTGGTGCGACTTGAACACTTCCGGGGAAATCTAGCCACGTCGCCCACTTCTCGAGAAATGCTCCAAATCGAGCTTCACTTACTACCCCCCCCCCCTTTTTCCCCCCATCTTGTTCATCTGCTAAGCACGAAACGCCTCGTATGTGGGCCGGCCGAGAGTATTTGCTGTTTCGAATAAAACGAGCACATTTGAAATGTATGTGTTTGTCACAAATGTATTTGTTAGTAATTCCTCAAATCGGAAAGCTGAGCAGATGTCCTTAGGTTTGACAGTTTGCTCTATGCATTGCAGATGAGAGTGCACAGACTGCAGCTGTCTCCTTCAGCATGCACATTTGTTCCTCATATGCACAACCATTTTGCATCAAGAGGCTGCTCTATATATAACTATATTTTTATATATATATAAAAACATACATTCTCATGATGCCTTTAAAAGCACAGTTCAGTTCTGTTGAATTCGAATTCAGGCAGAATAATGTAAAAGTTGTTTAGACTGTACTTTGTCTAATTAGTAAATTTAATGATACGACACCTCTCTGCCTCTAATTAAAGCTCTAGCTGAGAAAATGGGGATGGGTGATGTGAATGAGCTGTGCCTCCCTGTCCACCGCTGTCAAAATGTCTGTGTAATTGTGTGAATGTAAAGCAGCACAACGGAGGAGGAGACTGTTAAAAATACACACTGAGTGGCTTGTGGAAAGCGTAGCCACTTTTCTGATCCAGGCCTTCATTAGACGCATGAACACACGCCGTTAAATAAAGCCCGCGCCCGACCGGGGGGGTGGTGGTGGTGGGGGGTGTCAGCGGCGCTGCCGGGCGACTTGCTGCGGCTCTGAGAGACGCTTGACTCCAGCCTGATATTTAGATTTCGAAATATGAATATGAAAATGTGATAATGGGTTGTGGCAGCTGCCATGTGTTCCCAGTTTAAGGTGGAAGAGGTTTTAAGGTTTTATGCAAAACCCAACAGTATAATGTGACGACGGCACCGCTTTGATAGAATGAACGTGCTACCTGGTTCGATGATGCTGCATCAGACGTCGCCCTCAGCAGAACTAAACGTTGCCCTTATTTTAAGCCCATTCCGCATTGTTGCACACGGTCCTGCTTCACTTGCTGTGCCTTAATTCGCCGCTTCGTCCTTTGTCTCTGGTTTACGTGCGAGCATCTGAGCATCTGAGCAGCTGGTGCTGCAGTGGCCAATGGGGAGTACGGACGTCCTGCTGATCCCACAAGTGTCAGGAGGCGCCGAGTCTGATGCGCCTGCTCCCGGGGCCCGCGGCTTCCCTACTTATTTAAATCGGGAACAAAGAAATATGGAAGACGAGCAAAGCCGGCGCTCTATTTTTAGGCCCAGCATTTTATTTATAGTGTTCTATTTTCTATTTTCAGCTGCGTGAGCCGTAAACCAGACGGCATCTTACGACGCGTTCGGGTGTAGATGTTGAAATAAACCGCTTTCTCCTGTTTACCTGTGTGTCGGTGCACAGATTGGACCTTATGGACCTGGATTTGACTATAGGCAGCAAAACAGAACACAGACACAGTAATTCCATCCCTGCCCTCCTAAAACACCCAGGCAATAATCCGCTGTGGTTTCCATGTGCGTCTGCGTCGCAGGTAGAGTAGAATCCATCTCCTTGTTTTGTTTACCCAAATTGCACGGTGGTTGTACCTCAGGATGCGTTTGATAGCCTAATAATGCTCCCGGTGACTGGGACGAGCCGGCCCAGCTGTCCCTCACATACCTGATGCGAGCGCTGGTGAAAAGATTGATATTGTAACTCCGGCCCCCAATGACTAATGCAAGCTAAACGCTCCTGTGGTTGTTGTTAGGCTGCTGTTTTTCAAGGGCTCTCAGGGGTTCTTGGCTTGTTGTTGAGTGTGATATTATGGAACAAATAGCAGGGCTTAATGGTGTTGTAGATGATTTAACTGCCCTCAGGGCAATGAAAAATGGAAAATGATTCTGTATGCTTAGACATTGTACTACTAGGTGCTGGTTGTGTGTGTGTGTTTTTTTTTTTTTTGTTAGTTTTTTTTAGCCTCCCTCTGTTCCTTGGAGTTTCCCAAAAAAATACTCGGATGTAATTTTTCACGGTGCCAAAAATGTAAATAGGGTTTTGACCGAACTTTTCACTCCCTCTTTAATATTTGATGCTGGCTTGTGTTTTTAGTATTTAAGATCAAGTAAACCCGCCTCGTCTGAGGCGAGGCGCAGCTCTCCTCGGTTTTCTTCAGGCCTGACACAAACTGTGTTGTCTGCCCTGCTCCATCAAAAATGCTGTGGCTTTAATCCTTTGCCCACAGGGGACGGCTGACACGGATGAGTGTAAACTGTTGACTTGGTGCTGTCTCCTATGCTCTCTGATCAAAGTCGGTGCAGCCCTCCTGTTTCACAACCTGCCTTCATATGTGCTGCGAGTCTCCACCGCAGAGACTCCCTCCGTCTCCGTTTCACGCCTTACGTTAACCCGTGTTTCCCCCATTGTGATTTGATACATCTGAAAATAACAAGGCGGCCATTTATGACTCTGCCCGCGTAGCCTCCGTGACTCCCCTTCGAGCGGCGAATTTGATCTGGTAAACACTGTGCGAGTGGAGTGGAGTCGACTTTTGGAGACCGACTCTGAGTGCGAGGAAACACTTGGCTTGATGTAGCGCTTAGTTTAATTAATCCCCGGTAATGATGCAACTATTAGCAAGAGCTGAGCTCGTCTTAAGTGGCTGGAGATGTGTGCGTGTGAACGTGCGCCGGTGTTTGATGTGTGGCGGTGCTGATGAAGCCCGTCTAATGGCGGATCGGCACCGCGAGTCCGGGGACCTGTGCTGTTGTTCTGAACCTGCCTTTAACCCCATGGGTGCACGGGGCGAGCGTGATGTACACGGTTGTCATGGTTACGGTGTCATGATGCAGCACCGCGCCATATGTGTAAGTACAAATGGAAAGCGGGTGACTAATTCTCACACACCAGTATAAATTGTGTTAGTGTTATTGTGTTGTTGTGCTGTGGTCACGGCGGCCCTTCGCCGCTGGATGACCTGCTCGTCGTCGCCGCGGGAGCCTCGCGAGCCGCCAGCGCCACGAACGCCGCGGCTGCTCGGAGCCACATAAAACTCTCATTTTACCGGCGCTACACGATGGTTTCCGACATTTACATACAGACATTTGCTCCTCCACTGGCGGAGGCAGCCTCCGTGGAGGAGACTCTCCCCGGAGAACTTAACTGTTGTTGTTGCCCTAAGATGTCACAGACATTCGTGCCCTGAAGACACGGTTGTCTACACTCCCTGCAAGATAAGGTGCCTGCGTTTGACTAAATAGAGTTTCCACATCAGAGCTCAACGGGGAATCCGTCGGGCCTAATTGTGCCCATACATACACTGCAAAGTACAGATTGTGCCATCGATTTATTATTATCTTTTCTTTCTCGGGCCGTGCTGCTTTAAAGGATTTGATTGATTGACTTTATCGTTAAGAGAGCAGGAAGCACTGAAGACTGCCTCTGTTTTTTTGTTTTCTCCCACTCCTACCCAGAGGGTACAGGAAAAGCTCCTCCTGTTGTGTCCCTGATAGCGGTGATCATTACCATCCATTAGGGCTTTGTGCCAAATGACGGCACCTGGGCTAAAAGGATGCCGTTTTTTTTTTCCTACGCGCTCGCTGCCGTTGCTTGTGCTCCTGTTTTCATTGGTTCTGACTGTGAGGCGAGGAACTCCAGGAAACTGTCATTTGTCAAAATACCTCTGTGGGTAGAGGAACCTAAAGATACTGAGTACAAGTTATCCTTGTTGAAGTGTGCTTCAGCTGCTGTCACCTGTGGGGTTTACAGTCCTGGCTGAGAGTCGCTGCAGCAGCTGCTTAACAGGAGCAGATACCGAAATCCATTTAGTCCATTAAACACAAACACCATGATGATTATTAAATGCCTGCCACCATTTCATAAATAGAATGTTCCATATATACGTAGATGGTACTTATTCAGTGTAGGATCTACACAAACCTTTTCCTTCGCTGTGATTTCTCTGACCTCTATTTCTGCCTCCCACAGTTGTGTCGGGTGGCCAGCCTCACCACGCCGCAGACGGGCATCATGGGAGCGCGGATGTAATGAGGGAGAGGAGAGCAGCTGGTGACCCGTACTGGTCCTATTCAGGTGAGCTCTCATTTGTGTGCAGACCAGAAAGCCTTCGCGGGACGGGAAATGCATTTCTTTGACTCGCTCACCTCTGCTCTACCTCGCTGATCCGTCTTTCCTATTTCTGCCTGCCATTCTGCCAGTAACCTCTGTTTCCCCCTTTGCCGCTGCAGTCAGATGGTGTGAATTAGGCATTTAGTTGACGTATTATAGCCTACCTGCACTGTATGTTTTCATTGCTCTTAATAGCTGTAATTATACTAATGCGCCGGTGAGATAAAAGCGCTGACATATGGCAAACTGAGCCGATGTTTAGATTATGTTTTTGCCAGCTGTGAGAAACCACAAATAATGAGTTGACTTATTAAAATGCATTTATTTATCATCAGGTTTGGATCAGGAGTCCTTATTGTGTGCACAAATTAAAGCTACTTTTATTTAACGCGCGGTGCCTCCGAAAACAGGAGTCGAACAAACGGCATTAAGGGAGATGCTTAGAACCATTTACGACGTCCGTGCTGTCAGCAGGTGTCTTTATCAATTCCACGGTAATGTGAAGTGCACAATAGGCCCGGTCCAATGTGCAGCGGGTTCACTTCCTGCCACCGGTCCTGTTAATAAACACATGCTTTTAATGCGTCAGTGAGTTTAGGCTTGCCTCCTCTAATTTCTCGGTGATCTAGCTTAACAAATTGGACAGTCAGACGTATCCTCTAATACATGATTCATTACGTGCACTTTTGTACTTGGAGCAGTATTTTTAAAGTCTGCTCCCTGATGGCAGCAAACTGCGGAGCACAAATGTAGAATTTATATATAATTAAAAATAATTTATTATTTTATATTTATTTTATTCGGCTTGTTAGATGTATTAAATCTTCTTCATTACATTATGGGTTAATTATGTGCTTAGATATAAGAAATTTGGCATAATAAATGACTGGACGGTTCTAGTAACATTGTGTTGAACCAGGTGTGTGCCAACAGGTGGATTTATGGCAGGCCAGAGTTTTGATAAGCACAGGTTTTTCTTTCACATTAACGCTCCGCACTCAGCCGCACGCCCTCGTGCGAGCGCAGGCCTGCGCCGGCCACCGAGCGGGCCTGCTGGGAAATGGGGGTTACGCGCTTTGATCGAGGGCACCTCACTGGAAGAGCGCGGGAAGGGAGGACCAGTGAGCAAAATTACATTAACAGGTTCCAAGGTCCAAAACACCACCCGGCAAATAACTTGGCCCCTCTGCTGCTGCAGTGCATTAGCGCCGTGAGCGTGGAGCGTTTTGTTTCGGGGCCCTGCTGCTGCGAGTGCCCACGTCACAGGACCGCCGCCTCCCCTGGACCCGGGTTTGTTTGCTATTCGTGTCACTCATCGTGGGGATCGTCCTCTCCCCCAGTTGTCAAGCGGGGGCGGTGACAGAGCGTCTGCTTTGACTGTTGAAGCGTGATTGCTTTTTCACTATCTACAAGGTGTGTGTCGCTCACCAGGTGCGGTTGCGGCTCTTTACACAAGCATTTCTAATGATAGCGACTCCATTATGCCGGAATTTCACTTTCGGGAACAGAGTTTGCTTTTATCATCTTTAATACTTACCGTTACTTACCTACTGTGAGCAGGGAGCAGAGGGACCTCTACGTTATGCTGGATTTAGGGTTTGGAGTGACAGAAGGTTAAGCAAACAAGGGCACCTGCAAACATTCCTTGTGCATGTTTATTATATATTTACCGCATGTATGCATTTGTAAAATAATCTGACTGTACAATGAAATCAAATCAAAGGGGTGAACTTAAAAAGAAAGCGATGTTTTAATCATGATCACTGCGCTGTATTTGCTGGCTGGGATTCTTCTTCTTCTTGAGATCAATCCTGCGCCGAAGCGGGCTCCAGTGTTGTTGTCTGCTTTTGTAATGAAGATATCGACCCTCACTAAGCTTCGGAGCCTTTTCTTGGTCAGTTAAATTTTAGGGCCATATGCTTTTTGCTTGACAGGCTGATGTGTTTGTAAAACGTCTGCGCTCCGGGCTGTTTTGATGCTTCTAGTTTCTAATGTTTTAGAGGAGTTCAGCTTTGTGCTAATGCTCTGAAATCCCTGCGCCCGGTTCCAAGCTCGCTTAACTAGAGGCAGGCTGGTAATTAGGCGAAGATGGGATCTCTTAATGTTCTTTTATTTATTTATTTATTTATTTTAGGCATGGTGGACCAAAAAAAAAGAGCAAACATCCTGTTGGGGCACTGGCCGACATGAGTCGGTTTTGGACATTCACTTCAGGCTTGTGCACATCACTGATTCCTACCGGTGAAGGCAGCTGGGCTGATTGTGCTGGGGAAAAAGGGAAGCATTGAGGAACCCAGAAATGTCCATTGCTTTGGTGAGGTAATTAGTGGCCAAGGCTGTGAATGGGGAACAGACAAGCGTGCCTTAGCAGCTAAATGGTTATTAAGCGCATTTGCTCTGTGCAAGTGAGTGTAAAAGAAATGCACACAGTAGGATTAGCCCGGAGCCGCGGAGGCAGCGGCGCGGGGCCGGCTCCGACCCGGTGAGCGACGTGGAGGAGAACGCAGCGTGCCGTACAGCGGCCCCAGCTGCCCATTGTTCCACACACGCCGTCCACGCCCTCCGCTCCCCGCCGTGGGAGGGTCCGGTCCGACGGACGTGGAACAGTGAGCCACAGCCGAGGACCAACCGTCCAGTTCTGTCCAGATCCATCAAATGTTGGTACGTGATCTGAAAACAGCAGAATACACATTTCCCACATTGATTCGGACGCGTGGCAATAAGTGGCTTAATGGCTTGAATTGTTGCATTATGGAGAGCCATCAACGGCGTCGCAACCGCGCCGGTATTCTTCAATAGCCGGCGTCTGCATTTTACTGAAGTTCAAAGCAGAGAGAGGGCGAAGAGGCCCGCGCTGCAACGAGAGCTCTTATCATTCCACGACATGTCACCTTCCCGCATGTGTTGGTTATGAACCTTGATGTAAGTAGCCTCGAAACCCACACCCTGAAATTTGATTAAAAGTTATTTAAGGCATGCGGCGTGCGTGTGTGGAGGCATTTTTCATAAGAGGGATGATATCATACTCACCATAAGACTCCCACAGGAGCAGGGCTATGCATCATTTTTTCCCCTTTTTATATCTCTGCGGGTTTTCACATCTTCTGTTGGTTTCCCTCGCCTGCCCTGCGTCGCCGCCGCTCCGTCTTTTTGGCCAACATAGGTGGCGGTTTGCGTCTGACTGCACCCTCGGTGATTTATTGTTCCGCCTTAATTACGGCACAACAGTTGGAGCACCTCAATGTGCGTTTGCACGCGCATTATGTTTGATCCCTGTGACAGTGAGCAGAATGAAAAGCAAAACAACAAGCGGCGACGCCGAGATGCGACGTGGAGAATGTATGTGAGGGAAATTGACATCTGGTCAAATCTGAATTGACTGGCACGTAATTTCAGACTGATGAGAAGCTTTGATTTGCAGTGTGAGAACTAGTAAAATCTGCATTGCACTGGATGGTGTTGACATTCTGCAGATAACACGACAGTCTACCTGCAAAACGCCGATGTGGCTGTAAAAGCGCCACGCGTCCGGGTTGTCACACTTCTAACTGCTTCACATGGACGAGGCGCCCACTGTCTTTTCCCCCCCGTTAATCCAGCAGTCATGGATGTTTGGACGGAAGCCACCCTGACAGGCTGCTGCAGCCACCGAGAGAGCCTGCGATTGTCTGATACGTGTGGATTATATTTCCCCCTCAGCCTGAATGTTTTATTCCACTTCACCGAGGTTGCCCATGATCATTAGCAATCTTTCCACTCATGTCTCACATAATGAAGTGAATGAAGTGTCATTTTCAATCAATTGCTATGTTGATCCAACTTAATTAGTACTTTAGAGGATACAAAACGAGATTAGGTAACTCACTGTTGTTGATTGCCTGGGTTGTTTGTTTTTTTTTTTTTTTTAATTAACCCTTTAGTTATACTCTTTACTACACTTACTGTTGTATTTCAAATATATACACTTCAAGTATATCAAAATTGAAAAGCTAGTTTCAAATAAACCTGTCTACCATAAATTATACTACAGGGCTGAAAGTCATTCCTTTAATATTTAATAAGAATCTATTTAAGGACACAGTTATTTGAACATGTGCACAGATATCAAAGCAGAGTTTCTGGGTTGATTTCAAGTGGGACCTGCGCCTCGTAGGTTGGTTAGTTTTGACATGTTAAACCCTGTGATTCATACAACCTTAAATTGGCTGGTTGCCTGTGAAGGCAGTGCACTTTGTCTCTGGCGGCATGACACCCCCTACAAAGGCTAGAGGGAAAAGAGCAATGCCATGTTGTCATGGCGCCCGACAGGAGCTCCGCTTCCTTGAGGAAACGATTCGGGAGGGGATTGCTCCCGGTAGACTTCCCTGTATGAAAAGCACTTGACTTTAAAGTAAAGCAAAAGAATGGGGCACTGGATCCAGGGATCCGTGGATGTGCTCCTCGGGGATGGAGATAAAAACATGCTTTTTTTTTTTCAAGATAAGGCAGATGGAGGTAATGTTTTATAACAGCTCCAGATATCTTCCCATGTTCCCATTGATGGGAGCATATTCACTGTACAGGAAATACTGAGGCTTTTCTTTTATTGCTTTGAGACAATGAATTGATAGATATTACAGCCGTCGTGGGATTAGTTTTGTATCATGAGCTACTGCGTGCAGCACAATCCTGACGTCCGAATCACCATTAGGTCGGAGTTGTTGACATCTGAGCGTCTCCTGGAATACACTATTATGATGTGATGTCACCCTTGGATGTGGCTGCACCGGCGTTTGCAGTACATTTGCATTATCAAGGTGAACCATCTACGTGTGTCCTAACGTGAGCTTCATAATAACTGGCGTCGTGTGATTGCGTGACAACCACATCCGTTCCTGTGACACAGCCCCACCTGCTCAACGCGCTCTAATCAGGCCTTTCAAGGTGATTATTGATTAATGATTTTCCCTTAAACTAAACTTACGGAGGTTTCATTAAACCCCGCCATCCGCCCGGTGACCTAGTTAGAGCCTCGCCCGCTGAGGGCGGGTAACGCGCGCCACAACACCTCCCCGTTGTGTGTGTGTGTGTGTGTGTGTGTGTGTTCGCTCGCACAACGGTGGCATCTTTAACAGGTGTCATTCCCCGCTGACACTTGTCACCTGTCCAGGAGTCTGCAGCTTGGTGACACGCGAGACATTGCGCCCCGCTCACCTGTACCTGTCTGGGGCACCGGCGTGTGCGCTCCCGTGGAGGTGCCCGTGACAACAGGCGTGATTTACATTTGTTTTAAAACCCGGGGACCTTTTGAACTGTGTCATACTCGTCATGCAACATTAGTCTAATCCCTGCTGTAGCCACAGCGCTGATTAATTTGCTCTTCCTGAGAAGACCGGGGAGACTCATCCGTCCTGCACCCTGCATTTATAGTCTGAGGCGTTCTGCGTGATGAGAGGAGCTTAACACAACATCATCTGTATCCCTCTATGCTTGTTGATGGACCTGTAGTTGTACCTGCACTCATTTTCAGAGAAAATGAGAGGTGCAGGAACACTAATTATTAAAAATGAATTTTGCTAGGGCACAAGCCGCCTCATTATTCATCTTGGTTATTGCTAGCAGTTTGGATCAGCCTTCTTGTGCCAGAATTGGTCCATTTGTCTTTGTCAGGGGTGGGCCCTTGACAGATGTGCCAATATGGCTGCCGAAGTTCTGTGCTGGGGGAGAGGCATCTTAATTCTCCATGATGTATCATTCTGGCAGCAACCAATTTAGCACAATTGAGCTCCAAATCATCTTACTTCCCACTGCCTCTGACAATCTGTTTCCTTTCTGTAGATGAGGTAAATATATTAAGGATGGAAATAAATGAGGCATTCCTGCGCCTTGAGCTAATACTGCATCAGTATGAGTTTTTGTTGGACTGATTGTTTGAACAGTATGTTCTCTGGGTGTGTGGCAGCTAGCGTGCATGCAGCCAAATATTCTATTTTCCCTGTTTAGGGCAGATTGATGTGTTGGACTGAGAGGTGTAAAGCTAATTAATTAAATTTCAGGTGTCGCGTGTTGTTTGTCCGCCCCGTGGCAGCGTATTAGGCCTACTTGGTGGCTCTGGTCCAACATAATGGATGTGGACATGCCCAACCTGCTGGGACTGCAATATTGCGGAAGTGTGAGATTGCCAGCCCACAGGTTTTCTCTCTAATGTGGTTATGCTGATGAGCTAGAATGAGCGAGCTAGCAGCTCAGCAAATTTTTAAACTCATAATCATGATGACTTACTTTGTAATGAGTACATATCCCCGCGGAAGCAGGGCGTCGACGGCGGAGGGCAAGGCCGTAATAGTGGCATAATGGCACAATGTGGGAGGACTCGGGTGCTAAAACAATGCCTGATTTATGGTCGTATGTTTATGTGCTGCAAGGCATGTGAGCAGGAATGAAACTTCAAACCACTGAGCAGTAACTCTGCAGAAACAATAGATGGCATTTAGTGCAGCGGCACTTGATCACCGCGAACGCCGGCTTGTTAGGACGTTTACTCTGTGCTACTATCTCTAATCTACTGAATTACACTGCTAACTATTGATTTCTCCCTACGTTCTAAATTATAGGGACACTTGCTGTGTAAACACATGGCCATTGTTCCCCCTGCTTAGCTTGCAGAACAACTACAACATCTAAGAGTAATGGTTGCTGAGGGTCTGGGCAGAGCCTGGAGAGAGCAATACCTCAGAGTGGTTCAGGGATGATATTCTGTGGGCTAATAATGCCTGTGGGTGGGTGGGAGAAAAAAAAAACACCACATCTTTGTAATCAAAATGTATGGATTTGATTTTTATGACTAGGTAAACACCAGGTCTTTAAAGCCGCCTCGAAATGTGAAAAACAACCCGCACCCTTCTGTGTCTGTAAACTCAAAGATGTTTATTTTAAGAGCGATCGCGTTCGCACAGTAGCAGGTAGAAAGATCAGTCAGGCCTGTCATCCTTTGTCTTCCTCATGACTCATTTAGGTGGGAGCTCATATACCTGCAAGGGGTAATAAATAATGGAGATGGATCATGAAGTTATTGGGGTAGAAGCATTATGCAGTTTGCATCCCGGGGTCTGTGATTGACCAGGCCGCGCACGTTTTCCCTTTCATCCAAAAATGACACGCCGTCCGGCCGCCGACGGCGGCGTTTATATTTGGACCTTTTCATTAACTGCAAATCGAGCACAAATATTGCTAATGTGCCGAGTGTTCAGAAAAAAATATATAAATAGACAGGTTTTCTGCAGTGCTTCCCTTTTAGTCTCAAGTGGCAGAGAAAAACAGAGGGTAAAAGAGCACTTAGTCAATCCTTCATCCACACATTAGTTTTTTTTGCTATTTCAGCCATTAGCTGCTTAAAAACATCTCCAAGCTCACATCTTCTTTTCATTTAATTGTCACTTACACTGAGGCAGACTTTGCCTCCTAGTCCGCGTGTGTTTGGGAGCAAAACAGAGGAAAGGTGTGAAACCGGGAGCCGGGGGAAGACGGGCTCCTATTCCTGTGCCTCCTGTGAAACTACACCAGCCTCAATTAGAGAATGAGGGAACCTATTTTAACAGGTATTCACCATTATTTATCAAATCTTCAAAGCTTTTTTTTTAAATACTGCCCACATAGTGTCCACACAAATAGAACAGATATGTGGGTAGTGAGGAGGGGAGGGCTCACTGGATTAGGACTGGATTTAAAATGGCTGCTTGCTGCTTGGCTCAACGCTCCTCTGCGCACGTGGCCACGCGCTAGCGTGCGGTTCCGTGGCCTAGTTTGTGGTTTTCGGGGGTGTAACCGAGACCCGAGCGCGCCGTCGGTTCCCCCCGTCTCCTGACCGGCGCTCGTAGCCGCGCAGACACAGTCTTAAGCTGCGACAGTGAAGCCCTGCGACTAAGCCCGCGCCTGCAGACGCATCCCCCTGCAGCTAATTCATCATTTACCAGTAAATAAACACAGGCCCGCTCGGTTCGGGTCGGAGTGCACGGGTGCGAAACCGGAAAATTGTTTGGCTGAAGCAGACGCGTACCTGAGCCAAGAGGGTCACGCTAAGATGGCCCCCCCGCTGCCTGTTTCAGCCGCGTGCCGTCGTATCCCGCACTAATGGCTGGATTGGCTCAGGCTTTGTTGTGTTGAGCTGTGATCCCTTCGGGGGAGTTCACGCGACAAAGAGGAAGGTGCTTATTAAACGCGGAGACCCTGTGATCTTTGCTATGCGGTCCCCGTCATCCGAGCGCCGGCTGCGCTGTACCGTTAATGAACCCGGACGCGAGGCCTGCGTCGGGCGCGGCCGTGTCACTGTAGGAAAAAGCGCGCGCGGCGCCATTTGTCGTGTCTTTTTCCGGCGTTGTTGTCGCTGCTCAGCTCGTCCCACTGAGCCTTTGGCGGATCATTACGGTGTCAGGGCAGTACATGGATCTGCATCAGTCCCAGGCAGCTCGTGCACACGTTCTCGCCGGGCTGAGCTGTGCTTTCGCGGCGACGGATGAGAATCTGAGGTTGCGTCGCGTCGCATTCGCACACTCCGTCTGCAGCCATTTGACATGAAGGTAAGCGCCTTCTTCCTGTTCTGGGCGATTAGAACATGTGGGACAACGCGCCTTAAATGAGCGCACGCCTGCAGAGCGCATCGGGGCTCGGGGGGCAGCGCGTGGGTGGAGGTCTCTCACCTCCACCTGCTGCCTGTAGATAATGGTCTGCTTAGCGGCGACCTCATACCGGGGGGTCACCCTATGCCATGACAGGCAGGTAAGTGAGAGGCTTCTCCGTGTCTCACAACCCCTGTCCCCCGGGAGGCGGCGCCTGCCCGTCTCTTTATGCCCGTGCTGCTTTATCGCTCCGCAGTGACCCACAGTCAACTCATCATCCTGCCACCGCGTCTCAGTCCCAGGGATGAATGCCCTCTGGCTGGCTGCTGCCGTTGTTCCTTTCGCCCTCCCTATCTGATGGCCAGCTGCTTAATGTGAGAATAATGACACTATATGGAACTGTAATCTTTGGAATGCGTTTGCCATTTTTAGTCGCGCTGGAGGCGTGGGCCGGGGGACCGCGGCGCGCGTCGTCCCGCCGATTTGAATGGCGGTGAAATATCGTGACATCTGTTGGACTGATTACAAAGCTTTGACTGGCGCACATCCTCTGGTTGGACTGGCACACGATCTTCCAGTAATGACCGGGAGCTCCCAGAAGTCAGCGGGAGGCTTATCGTGAGGATTTGTAATAACTTTGGTTGAACCATTAACGGTTGACCTAATGATAATGACCTACATACTAATGACATTCCCATCAGTGTTTAGTGCTAATTAGTAAATGATGGGATGGTGATTTACAGAAGAAGATGCTGACTGTGGTAAATGTAAAAGGATGTGAGCCTCACAGTTTGCATGTCTGTCGACAGGGCAGCACATACTGCAAGGTACTTTAACAAAATCAGAGAAAAAAACTATCTTAATAAAAGTTCTGGACTCTCACTAAGTGGGTTGAGATAATGGTTTCATAAGCCTTAGTCAGATGCTGAATTCATAGCTTATTGGAAGTTCTTCGAGCCAAAGGAGAGATAATTATACTAATGGATGAAACTACATAAATGGAATTTGAGGGTATGACAGTTCACAAAGAGGTGAGCGCCTACAGTGAGATAAGGAGAATGAAAAGAAGCGTAACAATAGGAATAGATGGAAAAAGATGAGGTGTGTGTGTGTGTGTGTGCGTGCGTGCGTGTGCGTGGTGATGCACAGCTGTGGGGCTCGATTGATTCGATTAGAAAAAAAACAGTGATTATAATATCGAAGTCCCGACGCGTTGTCGTTTCTCACCCGCTCCTGCTTTAAATGACTATTGAAATACTCCCTAATTATCCCTTAAGATAATTCCGAAGGTAATTTTAATACGATCTGCAATTTCCCGTATTAGAACGTCCATCACGACTCGCGGCGCGGGGGCGCCGGCGGCGGAGGTCGGTGCGTGCGCGCGCAACAGTTAGCGGTGACGAAGCGCTCGCCCTCGGACCGAGCGGCGTAATGTAGTGTCACTAATCAGCGCCGCGTGTGCGGCTCTGGAGAGGAGGCCTCTGCTGTGGCCCGCGGGTCGCTGGCCGCGCGCCTGTTGACGGCTTCCTTGGACTGACCGGTGCCGGCGCGCGCCCCCGTGGGCAGGAGCGCGCGCCAAAGGTTCCACGGGGCCCATCAGTCACGGGCCGTTCTTTATCGCCGCCGTCCTTCTCTAACCAAATGACATTTCTTTTGAAGTAGGGCAGTTATTCAGATTGGGCTGTAAAAGAGCTGGTTTTTATTGTGATTGATTTACTGTTCTGGCTGTTGCCATAAAGGCGTATAATAAAAATGTAATCACCCCTCTAATGCAGTTCTCCACGAGCCGTGCATCAAATACCATTTAGGCAGTTTGTATTTGTCCCAAATCCAATTACTGGTCAGTTCTTCCCTGCTGCATTTTAGTCGTTTTATTACATGTACATAAATTAATCTTTGCCGTAAGCTTTGTGTACTTCTGGTGACGTTCGGCTTATTTGTGTAGACCTCGTTTTGTGACACGGTGAATGCACAAAAATAATGAACAAATTTGTCTCCTTAAAACCCAGTTTTTTTTCCATTACAAATGTTCACATGGTCTAGTTTTCACGAATTCAGACACCGATCAGATTAAATAACACGACCAGCGCACTGAGCCAGCTTCATCAAACTGTCAACCAAGTTTGTGTTGCCTCCTTGTGTTATTTAGTTTCACACTAATTAAAAACACAGTCATTGTTTTAACTGTTTGTTGTTTTTTTTGGCTACTTTACTACACAATGAAACAGAACTTAAATCTCAAATTAAATAAAAGCAAGTGATTCGTTTGGATCTTGAATGTTCCAACACACACACTTGCTTCTGCTACTGTTTAACACATGCCCAAATGTAATTAAAACGATTACACGTAATAATTCTGCAGTTCTTTGTCAATATGAGAGCAAACATATGGGTCACTTGGAGCCAAATGTGTTCCTACAGTATATTATCAAACTGGAGCTGACAGATCTTTTATTGCCAAACTAAAATAAGTCAATAAGTAAAACGGGTTGATTCCATCTACAGCAGATCTGGGGGTTTAGTGGTTTGCAGCACAGACTCCAGCATCGGGGGTGAGATGTGTGAATTGTCTCATCTCTGCTGCTCGCTCATCAAAATTTGGTAGATCAACATTGCGAAGAATAACAGTGGACTGGAAACAGTAAACCAGTTCACTTGTTAATATTAGATCAGCAATATTGCAGCAGACAGGTTTTTTTCATTATCACAGAGAACAGATAAAATCAATAACCAGGAGATGAAACTGCTGTAGGTATTTCAACCAGTAGCCAGAATTCTTTTTCATTATTTTTAAAGGACTGTGCTGTATATAAATGCGTATATTCAGTTTCTTCACAGCAGCTGCTTTCGCCGACTCTCGGACTCGTCGCTGAGGTTCCTCCCCCCTGAAAAGATGATATCAGAATTAGGGAGAATTACTCTGTGCGCCGGTACGGACACGCGCTGCACTCTGCATCTGCTTGAGCTGTCCACCTGCTGTTGCGTCGCCCGTCACCTGTGCCCGGCTGCCGCCGAGCAGCCGCCGCGCTGCGAGGCAGATCCGATAAACAGGGATCTGCACAAAGAGGCCCCTTTCTCCTCCGCTCGCAGCGTTCCGCCCAAAGCCAGTGGCCGGAGGACGCTCGCGTTGGCTGTTTGGGGTCAGGAATGCTTTAACGGCACACGGGTCCTTAGTGTGGATAAAAGCGCTGCTTCTGTCAGACTGATTGCTCGCTATTGTTTGACCGTCTTCGGGAGAGCGCTTTCTCGAACCTGAGCCGGCGTCTTGGCCTCCTGCCATGTTGAAGGGGAAGCTCTTCCTCACGGGACCCAGTGTATTTCTGTCCTTCGCTTACTTCACACAGGGTCCTGGAGATTATTTTTTCAGACCAGGGGATGTTGTACTTATACAGTGGCCAACACCCAAGAACAGGAAGCCACAGTTTCTATGAAAGTCCACAAGATGGAAGCAGATAGCGCCGAGGGAAAACAATATTTGGCCAATTAGACCCCAATGTCTGTATGATTTAGCACTTCCTCTACCTGCTTTTATGGGTTCGGGAGTGCTGTGTGGAGCACAATGACCCCTGATTAAAGATTGAGCTTGGGCTTTGAGACGCTCGTGGTGCCATTCTTATCAGATGTCTACTTCTGAGAACTCAGCAAGGCCACCTGAAATCAGAGGTTGTATAGTCTGACACTCCGCGTCTCGACACCGAGCATCTTTGGACACGAGGTGATGTATCGTCTGTTTTCACGCACTCATGTTATTTGAACAGGCTTGATTTGCTTATGTACTGCATGATTAAGTACCTTCAGTAACTAAATAATAAGGAGCAGGTCTTTAGAAAATTGCATTTTTCCTGTCTCCTCCTCCGCCCTCTGGTGCAGACACAAACTGGAAGTGAAGAACCAGATCTGGAATGGCTGGGTGGAGTGGGGGCTATGAGGTCACACTCCTAATTGCATAATCAAACATGTCTGGCTTAAGATAATGCCTCTGAGGAACTGTTACGCAACCCAAAATCGGAACTAACTTGAATCTGATTAAATGTGCTGTCGGAGCGTATTAGTACAGTGAAATGTTACCCAACGAGCACGCAGCAGTGAAAACAAACACACAGGACTGGAATTTTAACTCCGGCTGCAGCCGAGAACGATGATGTTTCCCATTAAAGATGTTGGAGGGTGTCTATAATAGGGGAACAATGTGGGACCTGGTAGCCATTGTTGTGCATAATTCACCAATTTAAGGATGGTGGAGTACAACAATGAACCCACACTAACCATCTGACAGCCGAGTCGGGGGCTCAGGGAACTGGACTGTCCAGTTTATTCAAATGAACACATTTTACTTGCTGATGACCAGACTGAAGGGAACAATCCACTGAAGCCAGTATTAGGCAGCCGCTCATTGCAGACGCGTTTGTAACCAATATCAAGAAACCGCACTGGAAACGGATTTATGATTGACGCATCCAGTCATTAGTCCTCAAAGAATTGTTCATTCATCTGAAAAATCATCACGGCCTCAGTCGGTGTTTGATTTCATTTGCATTTGGGAGCTCCCGTGAAGTCTGGGATTGAGTTGCTGCTGTACCGTGCGTCACACACCCAACGCCGCCGCCGCACTGACGAGACTAGACGCTGCTGCCGGCATGAAGGTAGAGAAATCACCTGCCGGCGGTCGTGTACTCGCCGGCGCCTGCCACTTTAATGCATCACGGCAGACAGTGACTGGAGCTCAAAGAGCCAAACTTTTTCGTCTGTGCATGAACAGATTGGCTAAATGTGTGAGGAGGCGTTCCGACGTTTCCCCATGTTATGGTTTCATCCCATTCTAGGCTGTGATTATTAACTTTGCTCTTCATAAGGCATTTAACCTCCATTTATGTCTTCAGAACACTTGACTCCAGTCCTGCTAATTGGCCATTAGACCGTCACGAAACGCTTGAGAAAAAACGCTCGGGGAAAAAAGCGGAGTCTTTTTTGATATCGGGCGGTTTCGGTACCTCGGTTGAGATGATATTCCAGGGTCTGATTCCTTTTGTTGGAGGCGCTTGTATCAGTTCAGCCTTTTTTTTTTGAAGAGAGCAAAGCTTTTGAAAAGTCGAGCCGAATCCCAGGCAGCCTGCGTTTAATGCCGTGGCAGGAAGCTTGTTTGCGCTTGAAATTTGTCACTGTGCAAGAAATTAATTTGGCCTGCAACCTCTGCAGCAGGCGGAGAGGAGCGCGGCGCCGCGCGGCTGAGGCTCCGGCTTCGCACGCTCCGGGCCGGAGCTGCAGATGATGGATATGTGCAGATCTTCCAGACTAATAAAGGAGATTAATATCTAAGTGAAGTACCACTTTGGACCACCTCGGGAAGAAGCCAGAGGACGAGAAATCGGGCTTCTAATTTAAACTGAAGGGACAGAATCCGTTAAGAAACATGTCTTATCGCATCAGTCATCACCAAATTCCAAAGTAACTGGCTCGGTTATATAAAAAATCCATTTCAACTTATGTAACACAGGTCAGTTAGTGACCGGCACAAGCGGCAACCTCAGAATGACTCTGGCAGGGTTTCATTCGGATGGCGGCGATAGCGGAGGATTATTGATGATCCATTGGATCTCATGATTCATCGGCTCCCCCCGGTTTCTTATGTCACTCGGGCTTTTGTTGAACACTTGGGGTAAAAGTGGTTCTCTTATCTGGAGCCCCTGCCAGCCATCCCTCACAACAGCCAGACCTTTAATCACTTGTCACAGCCGCTGTCTACAGTAAATCCACAAAGCCTGATAGTGTCGTCATCTGAAGGCAGAAAATAACTTAAGGACATGATGATGTTAACTATTATATTAAAATGGTTGAAAGTACAACAATCGCTATGTTCAGATCGAATAATCATATAAAACACTGCTCTGGTCTCATAGTTGGGTTTTAGCTAATGAAATGTAACTTTTATGATTTTTAGCTTTAGCGTGTGACGCCGCATTAAGGGATTATGTTTAGTTTTATCGCTTGCCTCTTCCCCTTTTGTTCACCAGCGAACTGACAAGGTCAAACAAATGCACCTTTAATTTGGTGAAGTGTAACTGAAGACTCATTCATGCATCACTCTGTGCGTCTGCCGCGGCGACCCCAGATGTCGCCTGTTCTCGCAGGCCGCTCTGATATATTGAGTGCTTGTTCCTTTAGATCTCCTCTGAGTGGTGGATGTTGGACAATGTCAGGAAGAGGAAAAAAAAATCACAGAAGAAGCTTTTAAAAGCCCAGAACCAGCCGCAATTATTTTCTCGTTTTATAATTCCTGCGTTAAAATTATTAAGCGTTCCTCATCGCATATTCCCTCTCGCTTGTCTTTGAAGCCCACTGACGCCCACCGAGGGCATTATAGTTTTTACCTTCATGGTTCACTGATAATTGAGTCGTCTCATGCAGACGGGCCAGTAAAGCAATCTGACAAGAAACTCCTTTGAAAGTACATTTCTCTTTGAATACAGAATCACACGCACGCACAGGAGATAGAAGACTAATTGTTGCAATTGATGATTCACTTTTATAAACATCCTTTGATTTGCCTCACAGTGTTTGTCTTGGTGAGACTTCTTTGGGCATTTTGAAGCTTCTCAAGAGAAACAATTCTCCTTGTTAATGTTTCGCTTAGAACAATATATAAATCTGATCCAAAAAGCGCGGCTTCCTTTGGTTGAACTGGTTTCAGTCGCATGTTCCACTGTGTTCTAACATTTGGTAGATTTGGCAGCGTGACCTCGTTTAGTCCCTGAAGACGCAGGCACCAAAAAACGGCCTGCCCCACTTTTGCCAGTCTGATTTTCTTCACTTTGATTGTGGTTACGTGCAGCCTGATGCATTATTGCACGTCCTCAGCCGCGTTTCCAAACTGAAGTTGATGACGGACGCCGCGTCTTTTCCCCCGTTCCTTTTCTCTTCGAGAGGCCTTTTCTTGGCCATTATACAGCGGGAACGTTCTAACACACAGGCCCCGCTTTACACGTAGAAAATAAATGTGTTGTCATTCAGTACCCTGAGTCTGCTCTCTGCGTCTCTCAGTTGATTCAGCTGTGTGTGTGTGTGTGTGTGTGTGTGTGTGTGTGTGTGTGTGTGTGTGTGTGTGTGTGTGTGTGTGTGTGTGTGTGTGCGTGTGCGTGTGCGCGTGTGCGTGAGCTCGCTCCGAGCGCTCTCCCTTTCCTTCATCACATCCCAGCCATTAGGTCACTGAGCTGCCAGGAAGCATGTAAAGAGATCTGAACGACAAAGAGGCAGCGGAACTAAGTGTTGTTGGAGGAAGGGACAAAGTCTGTCGGCTTGTTCTGTGCAACAGAGCTCAGCTATTATACTTTACCCCAGAGATGACTGGAATAAGCTCGTGTTGGAACACAATTACAAACATTGTTCAATCTCAAGGAAAAAAAAAGGGAGGAAAAAGGTAGAAAAAAAAAGCCTAATGGCACCGTTCCACAGATGACAATTTTAGCCTGTGTGTCGGCCAGTTGGGTTGCCAGTTTGGTCCAGAAAGCAGCTGTGATGATTAGTTTAATGCTGGCATGCTAACGTGGTGATCTACAGCAAATGGATGCCTCGCGAAGCTCGCCGCACACGCTAGCGCCGCTGTTGAACAGTCGAGTGCGTCTTCACGGGCCTTTTTTTTTCACGCGGTTCCTGCCGAGCTCTCGACGGACATCCTCCACGTGACGCCCGGGGCGGTTCTGCAGCAGGAAGCGCAGGGAACTGGAACGTGGAGAACACTTGAACCCGTTGGTGCGCGCTGGAGCCGTTAGCAGACGCGCTGAGAGCCGCCGAGGCGCTAATTCACAGCCGCCGGTGTCTGGACACGTCGGGCCGCCGTCCGCGATCAAAACCACCAGTGTGTGTTTGTCCAAACTGGGAGCTCGGCCAGTGTCAACTTGAAAAATAGGAGATTAGGCATTTAATGGGTTTGGGTTATGTAAAACGTCTTGGACTAAATAATGGTGTCAAACAAGCTACTAATCTTGACAAATGTGCGATAAATGAGAGGGCCCTCTTTGTGTTGTGTACTTTTGCGATCCGGACGTCAGGTTTATTGGTTGTTATAATATAGTAACGCTATCATATAAAGTATTTGCAGAGCTTTAGGGACTTGGCAAAAAAAAAAAAACGAGCTAAAGTGGGCGAACAAATGTTATTGTCAGATGATCATTCAGGCCGTTAATACAGGAACTGAGACTCTAAGCTGCAGTGGGTGTTCTAAACGGTTTACGACTGTTTACATTCTAATATGGATCAGATTTGTGTTTTAATTCTAATTTAAATGAATGATAGTTTTAGCATTGGACGCGAAGCAGTCATTATATACTATACACCACACTGTGTTATTGGCTGATGACCAGGAGGCTCCGTCATTAGCCGGTCCTCAGCTGACTGATTACCAAAGAGGTGGACGGTTCTGGCCCGTCTCCATATTGTACCAGCCCAGAGCTCATCAGTTGTCCAACCCAGACATTTGATACTTCCCAGTGCAGCAATGTGCGTGTCTCCGCCATCTGGAGTGTTATCAGCATATTGAAACTGACAGCAAGAATGTTGTTCAAAATGTTATCCGACGCTCCCGCATCCACTAAAGGGATTGGGAGGTGTGCGTGCCTTTAATCTCGCTCGCCGTAGCCGTGCTGCAGCCAGACAGCGGGCGCGACCCTCCGCCCGCCACGTCGCCGTATCTGTTGGCGGTGTCACTCCGAGGCCGGGGCCGCTCCCGCATATGATGGGCGTAGATGGTGCCAACCGTGGGAGGTCTGGCGGGCGGCGGGCGCGTGCGGCGAGGACGCTCGCTCGCTCGCAGAAGGACAAAACGGAAATGACAAAGCAATCGCCGTCCTATCAGCATTACCATGGCAGCACAGGCGCAGGCTGTTTATCCCAAGGTTAATGGGATGATGCCTGGAACTGAAAGTGCCAGAATGAGTGAAACGTGTGCCTCTTTTACTTAAAGCGAGCCGATAACAGAGAGGGGCCACACATCCCGCACAACGGGCCCACATTAACACACAGGCGGCTTTAAAAAACGCCGCTCGCTCAACTCACACCCGAGATCTAACACGAAAGAGTGGAGACCTGGGTGAATAATCTTTTTTGATTGTAAATATCAACATGTACTGAGAGTGCAGAATGCTATTGGAACTGCTCAAAGCAGCGTATGAAGCGTCTTTATTTATTTATTTCTTTTTTGTACTTCATGGCCGTTGGCTCTGCTCAGCTGCCACATTTGCTGAATTGATTTGAGGCGACCTGACAGTCATAATATTAATATTAATATATAGGCGCACACACACACGAACGCAGCATCCTCCAAGGACACGAGGCCGCGCGAACGGGCCACGTTTCCGTCACCTCTTGCGTTTGGAAGGCGTTACTGTAAACAGCTGACCGGATGAATCAGTCGGCGCCGTTCATCCGGGCGAGTCGGATCGGATTTCCGCGGGTTTTTCGGCCCGACGTGCGAGCGCGCCTCTGATTCCCGTGATGAAGCCGTTTCCAAAGTGACCATCTTTACTGGGGTTTAGGAGAAAATAACACAAACAAGCAGCAGCAGCCTTATATAATGCAGCCCAACGTAAGAACACAAGAAGCTAAAGCCTTAGAAATAAAGTAATAACACCTCGCTTTCACAGTCTCAACAAATATAGAACATTACAGACTCCACTAAGGTAGGATTTGTTGCAACGCTATTGCATTGTGTTGTATTACACCTTTCAAGTGTTGATGATCTCATGTCTAACCTCTGTGCGTCTCTTTGAGAGCACAGATGATGCAAGAGAGATCATTGGCTCGTCGTCAGGTTAAAACACAATGTAAAAATACTGGCGCGTCCTCCTCTCCCGCAGCCCGTCGCGGCCGCAGTTCTGCCTTTGTTTGCCTCTCGCCGTTCGGGATGTGATTTAGATTGGACGCCAGTTCTTCTCCAAGCCGTACAATCACATCTGCAAGCTGCTGTTTACCGTCACAGTCAGCCAGCGCGGCGGCTTTGCCGGGGAACAGCTTGCCATCAAGTGCCTTGTTTTATAGATATTTATAGTCCTTTTTATATTTCCAACCTATAACTGACCTCAAAATTTAAACAAGCGCATTTGTTGTCATGGCCACAGGAAGCAGCTCCACTAGCACGGTAATCAGATTGAATTGCAGTTTTATTTCGCTTCATTCATGCCGTCGGTGATCGAGAGTCAGATGTCTAGAGCCCGACTGCGGTGGAGGAGGTTCTTTCTTCAATAATGGCTGCTGATAAAGCCTGAGAACCGTGACAATCCTGGAAGGCGAACTGTAAATGGCGCCGCTCGCTCATCTTTCCCCACTATACTGCATTGATTACATGATAGCCCCCACTGTACAGTACCCCCCACCCCCACCACCACCACCCCGCTCCTCGGCATCTGTGAGCTGTTTTCCTGGAGCCACGTGCAGCCGCCAACGTGACATGTTGCGCTTTACATAAATCAATTTGCAGCATTTTCAAACGCATACCTATTTGTAATGTGTTCACCTCAGCCTTATAGATGGCGCGGCTTCAATGAGGAAGGCTTAACCACTCGGATTATAGTCATTCTGATGGATGGCAATGAGACAGATTAATTGACTGCTGTGCAGCCCTCACTTATCTGATTTTAGCACTGCTCCTCCCTTTGTGTTCTTGAAAGGCAGAATTATCGCTTTAGGAGTAAGTGGGATGTAGCGGGCGCTTCAATGGGAAATTAGCAAAACATTATTCTTCAGATTAAAGTCACCTGCCCAGTGCATCATGTATTTTTTATGTTTGTGGAATGACTTTTATTGTTTTTTGGACCTTTTGTTGTACAGATGAGGTCAAGTATAGCTGCTTCTGTATGTCGCTGTATCAGGCGCATATGTGCAGGTTCTTTGAGACCCTATATAGCTCAGCATCATCTGTTCACTCAATTGAAAAAAGAAGAAAAACAAGAAAATGGAGGTTGAAATTGCCCAATGGAGATCCAGAATAATTTTCAGTGTTTTTTCATCGTTAGTAGCCCACATAGCACACTCTCTGTTAGGGGAATAGTAAATGTTCAAAACAACTGGAGGCATTGCACTTCAGACAGCTCTGCCAAAGAGAATATACTTTTTTCTCTCCTCATAAATGGGATGGAACTAAGTCATAACAATTGTGCATCTGCCTCCATCGTGTACCACTTTATCGGCTGGAGTAGATAAAGTACAGTGTGCACGCAGCCAAGCACACGAACTCAGGAAACATTTTGAGAGCAGGTCTGTATGACATGTTAATATCATCATAATTAAATACAGTTAATAAATAGTTAATAAAGTCTCTCTCGCGCTTCCATCCTCTCCTTTCGCTCACATTTCACTGCTTCACTTCAAGCCCAGTTTTTCTTTGACGCTGTTGTCGTGTTGTATTCGTCAAGCTCAGGATTTGCCTCTGCTGAGGCCGTTCCCGGCATCGCTAGCAGCCCCAGTGGTAAACTTGCTTCTTGCATCGTCCGCTCATTTACTTCAGCCGCAGGCAGGAGGAGGGGAGAGTATAGATGTGAAGCCAGCGGGGATGCTTCTCTGGTTCTGAAGTTCTGAATCTGTAGCATTTTAAAAAGCAGATCAGTTTGTGTTGGAATTACTTCATAGGTAAGTGGACTGGCACCCAGGAGTGTGTCCCACCTGGAGGGGTGATACACATGTAATGGTGATTAGTTAGGAAATGTACAGAGAGGCTGATGAATTCATGTGTTCATATGTCACAGTTGCAGCCGTAGTCTTAACACAGATTCTTTAGATTTGCTCTCAGTTTAAAAACCCACTAGTGCTGCAAACTGTGTGCAACTGCTGATTATACTAATTATGAGTTAATAATAAAAAAATAAGCAAACGTTCATTTGGGCCCGGCTCGCTGGTGAGCCTTTAATGAAGGTATTGTCTAATGGAGAGCAGATTTAGACAACGTCCACTGTAATGACAGGGTTGTGGCGAACTTGTCAGCAATCAGAAACTCGCACATCTTTCAATTTGTTTAATGTGTTCCTTCCCCTCATAGATATTTTTGTAAACCAGACATGTTCGATTTCAATATCGTAAACATCCCCTTTATGTTATATAAATCCCCTCTGTGTACTTGTGATTGGCAAGCGGCCTTTTTTTGCCTTTCAGTATTTGGATTGCATTCATAATCGGTTCCCTTCCAGGGTTTGAAATATTGGAGTTGTGCTGGTACAGACATACATAAGTCTTAAGTCTAAAGCCATGACTGACAAATTTAATCCTGCTTGGTAATGCAGTCATTACTTAGAAATGCAGCTCAACATTTATGTTGAATTCAGATGTGAAAAGTCCATAATCTCGCAGGTGTTGTCCAGAAGACAACTGGTCTTAATTTAAGTCATTGGACAAATCGCAGACATTTGCAGGAGGTTAACGCAGTTTAGTGCACCATTTTCATAACATGGAGACATGTTCATTGGAGCGATGAATAAAATTATTCCTGCTAATGCTTCTGCACACCCCGAGGTGCGTGTCTACGGTGGTTCTCTGGGTTAACGCGGGAAAACATTAGATCTTTGCGAGTAATCCTGAATCACCATGGCATTTCCAGGGACTGGAGCGCTGGAGTGTCTCTGGCTGCAAGGTGTTTAGACATAGCAAGACATAAAGCCACCCTTGATCCAGGGCGTTTTAGTAAAGAGGAGTTCTCATATCTTTTTCATGAGCCAGTAGCAAAGTTGCCCTATATCTGCAGGGAGTGGGATCATGAATATTGTGCTGTTGGTTAAAATCCATGCATGCTTCCTTGTTCCCCTGATCCTTTAGCTTTTGTTGTTGCATTGGCCCATTGTACCCGAGAAGGGATCAAGGGGACCCCTGTCGGTTGTGGATTATTCTTTTGTAGAAGCACCACTGTAGGGGATAGAGGATTAAAAGAGCAGACAGTGGATGGGGATTCTTCTACAGGAAGTTAGTTTGCAGCACGCTACACATGAATTGTTAAAGTGGAGCATTTTCAATTGAGCAGCCTATGGTGCTTTGTTGTTTAAACTAGACCACATTAGCGTTGTCGGGTTCCAGTAGGTGCGGCGCTGGAGGAATGTGGCTTCTTTGGCTATGTTGTCATTTATGGGCAATTAATGCTGAAATTGCCTGTTGCCAGATGATGAATTTTCATTGTGTTTACATGTTCCTCCAGCCGCGGCAGCTGCAGGAATGTGAGCAAATCAAATCTTTCCGTTTCACATCCAAGCCTTTGCCGCCGCTGCGGCAGTAATATTGTCACAGCGCTTCTAATTTTATGTGCGCTCCAACCGGCGTCGTTAAACAAAGACGATTTCCGGGGACTGGCGTGCATTTTTCATAAGCCGCCGTTTCTTGTGTTCCCGCAGGAAGCCACGGACCCCGAGGTTGGGCCGCCTCCTTCCCCGAATGTGCTGCGAAGAACCAGTCGCCCGTGGACATCGCGGACGAGCAGGCGCTCATCTCGGAGGAGTTCCAGGAGCTGGTGCTGGACAAGTTCAACGCCGAGTCGTCCAACCACACCACCATGAAAAACACTGGAAAGACAGGTACGATGGGCACCCGCTGGGCGCTCCACACCTTGTTCTGTCTGTGGTGAAGCTCCATCGACAGCACTCGCGATGCAGACGGTGACACGTCGCGTCATGCCCTTCACCGGCGGAAGCACAGCTGGAACAGGAAGTGAAAATCAGAGCAAAGATGCGCGAGGATGCAGGCGTTAGCAGAACTCCACAGAGCGTTAGCAGCTGGAATAACAAGAGGGACTCGAGGCCGGTGGCGACTGTAAAAGCTCATAGCCAGAGCATCAGGCGTTACTTGATGTTGCAGCGCTAACAGTCCATCTGAGCAAAGTGGCTTCAGAGGAGGGAAAAGGCTGGATTCGGGCCACGTCCTACAGGCAGAGAGACGCTTGTGTCATGCGGTTCCTCTGTGCATTGCAGGATAATGCAAATTTAACATCTTGGAACATTAAATCCGTTAAATGAAAAACAGAGACAAGTGACTGATCAACAGCCATTTTAATGCTCTGTGATTAATCGACGCCTCACAATGGTTTTTATGGTCTGCTCTAAAAAGCAGTGTCATTAAATGTGTGCGATTCCATCAACATGGAGCTTTGCTTGGCCTAATGTTACCGCGACTGCTGTGAGCATCTCACAGCAAAGCACTTGAGGGCTCCACCGCCATAATGACAAGATGGAGGCGTAGTCATGACACTGATTCTGGTTTGGAATTGATGGTTGGTGCCAAACAAGCCTGTATTGCGTGTATATGCTAACGTTTAGCAGGGCCTCAATCTGAAGGTTTGGCATTTGTGGGAGATCAACTTTCATATGGATTTCGTTTTTCAACAATTTTCACTCTGATGAGATTATGATTACACCACACTACATCTATAAATATTGAATCAATACTAAATCTATACTGTAAATGTGGTACTAACACAAACACGCAACCCACTGCTGTGTTACTGTTCAGTCATCAAAGCTTGGTGCATTGGTGTGGAGCCCTAACCTCCACTGATCCCTGCAGCGTTTGGCACTGTATCTGTCAGGGTACTGTCATGTTTTGCATTTGATCATAATGAGAGTTGTTAGCCTCCATGACAACCAAGGCCACTCGTGTGGCCGAGCGAAGCTTGGGGCTGCTTATTTACAAAGATGGAAATAACACGGCTAGCTGTAATTTTGCACACACAGTACAGAGGGAATAATGCAGATCGGAAAATTGAAACGCATTACAACGATTGTTATTTGACCAAGGCTGTTTGGAGGAGGTCAGCTTCATATTTCGAAAATTCACCTAATGGTTGCTGTGAAAATGGTTTTAATAAGCGCGTCCTAAATAAGGCAGCGTTTTTCCCTCTGCTTTATGAAGCTGTTGCATTCACCACATGAGAGACGGGCATTCTTTGAAACACCTAATCTAGTAATCTGCGGTTTCACAGATCCACCTTTTGCTCCATGAATAGCTTCAGGAGCAGCGCACGCCGTTGCTTAACAACATTTCCTTATGCTGTATTTTATTTAACGGCACCCTTTCTGACAGGAATCTGTCCTTCGTCTTCCTCTGAAAACACTTCTAATGTTCTGAGTGCACTGCTTTGTTCTCCACATCGGTTTTTGGCCTTCAGAAACGTCTTTTGTTTCCTACATCAAAATATTTCATATTTAGTTGTTACCACTCATATTCATGATTCCTTCGCCACAATCTTTAGACTGTGAACTGTCCTTAAGACACTAAAGACCTGACGGAGTATATTTAGGCCCATTGTCTGTCTTGATGAAGCGACCAGAGGTTTGTTGTTCACTCCATTAACCACTCATTGCTTTTCATTTTTATTTCTATCTATCTATCTATCTGTTATTTTTACACCACAAAGGAGAAACAAAGTGAAACATTACTTGTGTAAGCTGTAACAGGTGCGTGAGGCTGCCGCTCTGCTGGCGTCCTGCAGTGCTAGGCCAGTGGACCTACATAGAAATAATGAGCATATGCTACTTCTCATAATCGTCAGAAACGAGCAAATTGCTTCCAGATCTGTCAGACGTGCCGCGTACCTGTGCAAGACGTTGCCTGACAGCGCTGTTTCTCATGCCACCACTAGGGGGTGCTGAGGTCAGCATGTTGATTTGTCCCAAAGGGGCTTTAACATCCTTCACACTATTTAAAAGTCAATATTTTAATTAAAAACTGAGTGAACACATCTTAAAAGTTCATTGGAATTGATTTCCCATCATTCCCTGGTGGCTTGACCCGCTTTGAGTTCTAGCTGATTGGCCGCCGCTCGCGCGGCGTTCCTCAACAAAACATTTCTCAGTAAAATTTCAAACAACTCTCCACCAAATTCATGAGGAATCAGAAGGCCCAAGAGACATTTGCATTGATCAAGGATTTACTTTCACACACACTCCCCTTCTTTCACAGGCTGTGATTCAAGGTCTTTTTGGCTTAGCTTCTAATTCCCGCTCTGCTGTTGCAGGGTTCAAACACACCCAGGGCCGCATTTCTAATGAAACTCCCAGGGCCAGCCGGCATCCCCTCTCCTTGACTTTACTTGTTTTGCACAGTGGATTACACTGCCTTAACAACGGCAGTGGGGATTTATTTCCATTTCTGTAAATGTTTTGTGTGTTTACAGGAGTTTTGCAATTAAGATTATGTGATGTGGTTCTTTCTTCCGTGCACAGGCCCATTTTTTTTATTTTGACCTGCTGCTTTCAGTCTCGAAAATCTCCCACATCTAAGACGTTTCCCTTCGCACTGTGGGCCAGCGGCTTAGGCAGCACTGGCACGCTAAAACCGCTGGCTGATTCGTTCTCGCCTCTCAACAGGGCCTCGGCTCATCCCTCATCATCGTACCAGATTCCCCTCTCTTCAGATCCCCTCGTCTCTTCGCTCCTTCTTGTTTGGATCTCACGCTTGTTTTCTTCACAGTTCTTCCTGCTGTCCATTAAATTGAGATCTGCGTCTGTTGCCTTGATTGCATCCATTCCCTCCGCACAGCTTGTTCATCATGTCATCTGTGTTTACTGACAGTCTGTGTTTACTTGTACATGCTCATCCTCTCGGTTTGCTTTGTGATATGATTAAAAGTGGGCTGTCCTTCTCTGAAGAGGCTGACTAAATCCCTTTGTAACAGGGTGAGATCAGCTGACAGAGCACTGGGTCTAATCTGGCTAATGAAGTCAAATAGACAAGGCAGGGAAATGTACATTATACATTAACCTCAGCCAGGACACCAGGCGGATTCGATTCAGTCTTGTTATGATGGTGTTTAAGATGGCATGGAAAAAATAACACAGCTTAAACTCACCCTAACATGACACAGCTGATGAAAGCCTCATTTTAGCAGTAATATCTGTTTTGACTTGAGGAGGAGGAGGATTACATGGTCTGCTGGGAATTTTGAGAAGTGTATGAGTGTTAAAAACCCCTTTGGAAGCAGAGTTTCAAAATTACATGGTGATCAAGCTCATAACAATGATAATTCTCTCCTCTGAAATTAGACATTTCAGAGGGTGTTTTTTTTTTTCTGGCAGACAGAATGCAAAGCTGTGTGCTTCGATACGAACAACTCGCTTTTTGATGGCACGTGTCTGCAAAGCTAATTTTCCAGTGCGAGAAGGTGCTTAAACTCTGACACAAGCTGGAATTTTTTTTACAGACAGGAGAATATTGGGGAAAAGGGAAACCTTGATCGGAAACCTCTGTATCGACAACCCACCACATGTTCGTACAGGATACGCTAATTTCTTCAACAATAATATTAGTATTACTTACCTTTAGCTAAATTGGACAATAGGTTTATAAGGACAGAAACAAAAGGCCTGCGAATGTGAGAGCAAACAATCTTTAGGCCACGTTTCACACTAAAGTCGGCTAAATTGCATAAACAACGTAAAACTGACATAACGGCCCACTTTGGCAACTCAAGGCCGTGAAAGTGAGACACGGCTTTTATGCCTGAAGTAAAAATCATCATGTTTAGTAGCGCTGTTGATAAAACTTAATTACCTGCAATACTGATAAAACTATTTACTGCACTTTCACGAATAATTTTGGCACCGGTTAAAAAACGCATAAAAACATCAGACGCATTAGACCATATTTCAAAACAAAGTCTTATTAAGAGACCTTGAGCACCACTGGAAGTGGTTGTAACCGTGTGGGAGAGAATGTAAGAAATGCCTGCTACTGCACACAGACGCCGACAGGTGAATATCAGGACCTCAAAGGAGGCGAGTGCCATCGTGGCTTCACAGCAAAGTGTTCAACAAGTTAAAGAGAGGAGGATTTGGTTTGAAGCTGCTCGCCAGTGCTTCCCACAGTCAGCCGGAGGAACATGAAGGCCACAGGAGGAGGCATCACCTCGAGTGTCGCCCAACATTGATTCGTATCAGCGATGGAATGATTCTCTCTGTAGAGGGGCTTAAAGAAGCAAACCGTGTCAGTCTGTAAGATCACTGCTAGCGAAATTACTCTCACTCGCCTGGAGTCCCACTCGTGAGATTTTGCAGCTCCTCGGCTCTTTAAGGAGCCCCTAATGAAGGGATTACACGTCTATTAATCAAGCATTAATTAAAACATCTTTTTGTTGTGATCGTTTAGAAATAGGTTTGTATTCAGGCAGATTAACTCTCGCCTCCTAAAGGCTAATGTTTAGTTTAGACGACGTCCCATACCTTTATAACGAACCACATCAATTAGGAATTAGACGCTTATGAAGGAAATATGAATTTGAGGTTAGACATGTTAAAATAAACATAAACACCCTAATAATAACTGACTAATGATAACTTCAGATGGTGAGTTCTGTAGCTGTGAGCTCCTCGCGTCTGCCTTTCAACCAGTAGTCTTGAGTGTCTGCAGCGGCTGGGCGATTCTCACTGTTCCTTCTTTGTTTAATCCCATCCTCTGTTTAACCCTTCTTTGTCTCCAGTTGCCGTCCTCCTGAAGGATGATTACTTCGTAAGAGGCGCTGGGCTGCCGGGTCGTTTTAAGGCTGAGAAGATGGAGTTTCACTGGGGCCAGAGTAATGGATCAGCGGGCTCCGAACACAGCATAAATGGCAGAAGATTTCCTGTAGAGGTATAACGTCCTGTCTCCGCCGCACGCTCTGACAAATGCGCCGCACGGGGCCAAAAGGGTCAGCGCCGAATGAGAATCCACAAGTCACCGTAATGCTCAGACTCCGAAGTTCTTTGGAAAAGTACAAAACGGTACTTTTCCCAGCGCGCCGGGATCCTGTTAGGTATACAAGTACTTAGCCATCCATTCACACTCACAATAACACCTACGGAGAATTCAGAGTCGCCGATGAGCTAAACTGTGAAAGGAAACTGGAGCAACCCGAGCAAACCTACACAGTTACTGGAAGAACATGCGGGGAGCAGGCAGCGAGGGCCCAGCCAGTTGGAAGGTTCCTGCAGGGGGCGTGCGGCTAACCACTCCTCCACCGGCAAATATTTAATCACTGCGAATGTTGCATCGAGCATTTCAGGTCATGAACACGAAAAAGCAGAGCTAAGCGACACATTGACTTATTCGTTTCGCGCGCGTGTGGCATTAATTCGATGGTGCTTGAGATATCGTGCAGGTCTTTCAGTCTTCAGAGGCTCATTGGTGTCACACAGTTTGTGCAGAATTGAAGCAGCGCTCGACTATCGGAAAACAATTAAATACACTTTCTTGAACCGAAAAAGTGTAAACAGAGATTTTTGGAACTGACGGACTGAAAAAGGCAAATTAAACCAAAATAGAAGGAGCTTTGATTAAACAATCTACCCCGGTAACAATCTGTCGAAAGACACAGTGGAGAGCGTCTTTTCTTAGTTCTTCTGTGCACTTGACAACATTTTGATAACTAATGCTTGAGCAACAGCCATTAGCAGTTAACATGTAAAAACGAAGAGGCTGATGAGCTCATCTTTTGAGTTTCAACATCCTGTACAGGTACAAAAAAGTCTTATTGTTATTATTAACAGGGCATTTCTGAATGGAAGAATAAACAGCAGAACATAGTCTTTGCTTTCCATCACAGGCCTCTGATTCAACAAAAATCACAGTTTTCCTTTGTGAGAAAAATATATAAGTGAACATCTGAAACCTTAAACAAATTACACGCATTTGTGTGCGTGTAATTTGCTGCTTTGCTCTTCGGTGTCAGACCATCATAAACACGGCGTCGACAGTATCGCAGCCGAGTCGAACGAGGAGGTATAAGCGGCAAAGTGATTTGCAGGCGAGATTAAATGAAATGAGCATTGAAGCGATTGCTGCAACTTTTTTCTCGCAATATTTTCGCGCGCAAGGTCACATCAGATTGTTCGCTGCTATTAAGCGCGGGAAACAAAGAAGCGGCAGGAAAACCGAAGAGAGAGCAGAGGGCTGGTAAAAAAAAAAGGGCAAGCAGAAACAATTTAACAGACATGGCCAACTCTTGTAGCGCAGATAGAAAGGGTATTAAGTCTGAAACCTTTTGGTGGTATTTATTCTGGTCTGTGGATTAAAGTGGGGGGGAAAAAAATCCATCCTTTCTCTGTGGTGAGGAGAATGAGTTATTAGTGCCTTTCACCAGTCTTATCATTCCCGCTGCCGTTCCCATCCATTATCCGAAATGAATGTTAAAATGTGTCACACTCTTTGCATTTTATGGGGTTTATGTAAAATGTTCTCTTTTTTTTTTTGTTTTCGCCCCGTATTGTCGTATAATTAGCGTGAATCTAACGGCGCATGGAAACAGGAAGCGCCGGTTCGCCTCCGAACGCGCCGCCTCGTCCTGTTTGTTTCTTGGCCCTGTTCTCCGGCGCCCTCTCTGCCGGCGCGGCTTTTGATGCTGAATGGCTGAGTAATTAGATTTATTTTTTCCACATCATTTTGTGCTCAGCGCAGTGTTAAAGGGCACTGGATTATATACAGCCGCTCTAAAGCTGTTGTGCATATGGCTCCTTTGATGGCGCGCTCCTGAATGAGACGATGGGATTCTCTTTAATGGCCCAAATGACACAGCATTCACAGATAACGATTTGTCGCTTTGCATCTTTTTTTGATAAAGACTTTCTTTTTTCATTGACCCCTGTGTAAAAGAACGTAATCCGAATTAAATTGGCTTCAAATTTCAATGGATGGCGCTTTTATGCAGGGCAAACATAATACAGCAGCACCTGCCTGGTGAGAACAAACCAAAGACAACGAAAAGCAACGTGTCCATTAAAGGGAAATAAACACATTGGGGGAATTACAAATTGGCTGCATTCATCGCTGCACAGGGAAGTTGCTAAGCACTTGAGATGGCTCAAAATAGAGCGGACAAATAATCTAGTGTGAAAGCCTTCGTGAACGAGTGTCTGTCCTCCTCGACGCTCCTCACCGCGTTAGCATTCAAGAGGGGAGCATGCAGCCTAGATGGGCTTCATGACGTACAGTGCGATGGGAATTGGGGTTTCCTAAGTGACACCTCAGAGGAATGTTCAAAGAAATTACCATTTGGAAAAAATAGGGCCAACAGAAGATGGCCGGCCGAAGGGCTTAGGTCAGTTTCCCCTGGGAAATTCACTATTGTGACCTTTCCTGCAGGAAGTGGGAAGAGGAATATTCCATCTGCATATCCGCAAAGACGTTTCCTGGCGGCCGCGCGCTCCATATGTGCATAGTGCACCGCGTATGCAGTAAAGCACCGAGTGGGAGGTCTGCCTTTTTGAAAATGATGCTTTTTTTTTTTTTGTCAGTGCATCAGCTTAAATGTATGAAAGATAATGTGTTATTTTACACCGTAGACCAGAAGGTGAAAGAGTGCAATGAAATGACAAACAGCAGAAGTGGGCTAGTGTTGTGTAGACTCTAGCCTTTGGCCATTTAACTGTTCCGCCCTGTGAGATATGGCATTTTCATTTTTCATATTTATGCCTTGACAGAATTTGATGCATTTGAGATCACATTGCATCTGGCACCTTGTGGGCAGCAGAATTCTACATGTTTCTAAATGCTTGTGTTGGATGTATCCCGTGATCTCTTCTAGCGGAGGCTGCCTTTTGTTTGGCTCTGTATGTTTTGTTCTTGGAGAGTGAAACATCATGACCTTGGAGGTTGAGCTCCAGGGCTTATTTGTCTCTCTTAAACAGAGACTGTTTTGCAGACCGCTGTCTAATTATCTCTCCACTCCAAATGAGTCACAGCCAGCCCTCAGTTGCATATAACACGCCGCATACCGCTTTTGCTCATATAGTGGGAAAAAGATAAACCTCCAAATTGTTTATCCCACCTGCCCAGAAGCTTAGACGCACACACAAATATAGTTCACACATGGGCACAGGGGGCGGAATTCAATGAGCTGTGTTATGGACTCACTCTGCCTACGTAACATGGCCGTGTTTAGAAAAAAAAACAATAGGTTGCTGGGCCTGTGGCTCCTGAGCATGACATTAATCTAACCAGTCTTTTTCATAGGAGTGAAGTGGGGAAATCGATAGAGGGACCACCTGTTCGCTCAAACAGCACGATGAAAAATAGAATATTTTTCCCTGCTCCTGGTTTCCACAGGGAGATGTTTTCTAATAATATATTAGCGTGTCACCACGAGTAGATTAATTATACATGGATTACAAATCACACCATGGACGGGTACACGTTTGCACACTGTACTGCGGATGTGTGAAGTGTTGGAGTGGGAGTACAGTGCAGTACATCTCAGCCGCGCTAAAGGTTCTGTAGTAACGGTTCGGCCCGGACGTCGACAAACACGGGAAACCAGCGAAAGTCTGCTGGTGAAATGCTGCAAATGCATGAAGAGCGCGTGCCGCAAATACGGAAGCGTGCAAAACACGGAACATTTACAGGGCAGGGCGCCCGTGCAACGAGGTCCGAAGTCGTCCACACAGCAGCACATTCACTGATGCTTCAGCCAAACGCCAGGAGATAACTGCACCAGACATTTTACATTTCCTGGAACTCGATTTGTGCATTTCCTTTTTTTTTTTTTTTGTTCCACTTAGCTGTGGAGTGGTATTAAGTGGAAGTATTGCCAGTATTGGGTCAATGTGAAAATGGGCAACGTGAATTGAGATCTTGTAGTGAATAGTAGTCATTCTAGCACCTAATATTAAGTCCATGGAGTTTTCTGTCAGCTATTTATAATGCAACAAACCCAGTCTCTCACATTGGTCAAGCAGAACAAACCTCACTCATTTGTGGCGCTGGATATTTCTCAGAAATAAAGGCTCTGTCACTTGCGAGTGCTCAAATGAAAGACTGAACTGACTGCTCGTTATCTGAGTTAGAGCGATACAATCCTGCAATGTTAAAAAGTCAAATTTACCTGTTAATAACGACTTGATGTTGCATGGCAGTGTAACACATGCGAAGCTGCTGCGATCGCTCTAAAATCTCCCCCTTATTTCTTGTAGCTTTCGTGTCTTGCTACAACATCGTGGCGTCCTGGGAAATCAAGCCAAACATGACTTTGTTTTCCACCTGCTTGTGCTTAAATGGAACTATTGCGGAGAGATATTCATTGTTGTGCAGAACCAAAACAAAGGAAGAGCTGCACGCCGAGGCTTGGACTAAAGAATGACTTGGGAAATGTGTCCGGCATCTCCTGAGCCGTGTCTGCTCTGTGGAGGGACCTGCAGGTGAATTAATGTGTTGTTGTGGCTCCGGAAAGATTTTCATGTCTGTACCACATGAATTCACTTAAAGCCCAACGACGTGGACGCGCCCGGACTCCTGAGGACGTGTCGGAGGCCTCTCAGGCCACTGGCCTGTCGTGCGAGCAGCCTCTGCAGACGAGGCCGATCCCGACGAGGGCTCGTGCGTCACGTCCCCACAGCGGTGAAACCAAGCGCAATCGAGTGATTCAGATCGCTTTTGGCAACATTTATTTTTATTGGCTACAATGAAAGCGTTTGATAATTGAATATCACATTTTCCAAAGTGTGCCGTTAACAAGAGCGGGTCACATGAGCCAATCTCAGTGAGTAAATGAAGCCTAAGGGGGCCGGCTTAATTGGGTAATGTAGTTAATAACATCTGAAGGGTGATGAATGGCCAGTGCTCTTTCTTGCCGAGTTCTCCAACAACAAATTAGTTCCATTAAGGGCTGCAGTTAAAGGAAGTCTGAACCCAACTGATTAACTTAAATGATCTGGATTGAGTCACTTTGTACCTGCTTGAGGCACGTGGTTTGTATTAATGGATTCATCCCTATTTATATGTTTATTTACTTGTACTCACATCTGTTGTCAGGGCAGAAAATTGTGGCTCTGGGTTTGTGGTAATTTTACTTTGAAGAAGAAAAAAAGGAAAGCGTATCCTTTAATTAAACCAACATCTAGGACCTTTTTCTTATTGCCAATTAACTTGGTTCACTGACATGAAAGGGTTTTTCAATTTAAAGAGGCTCAGCCAGTGAGATGGATCGCCTCAATTGCTACTTTTAGAATCATTTGCTGATTTTGATCAGCACTACCATAATATGTCTGCTTTGAAATAAAAGGAATGAAAAAACTTTCCCAGAGACACGACAGGTATGCGATGCATTTGGTGCGCGGCGGTTCGTGGGTTATACCCACACTTTGTAAGCTTTGTTGTGAAATCGTACGCAATGTTGTGGGTGATTCGAGGTAATTGAGAGCAATGATTAGAAGCTCGCCATTCTGTTAGATCTCAGTGTAGGGCAGAAAAAAAAAAGAAAAAAGGCCCATTCCTCCTGGTCTGCGCTGCTTGTCACTGGCTCCCTGGACAGGTGCCCTAAGGAATGGGATGTCGTATTTCTCCAGCATCCTCCACTGGTGGCAGCGCACAAAAAAGAGCGACACAAATTATTGGAGATTTATTGGAGTGATAAATACACCCTCCTTTAAGCCCTTCAAAACATCTTTTCATCAGCTCCTCAGCGGTGTGTCCAAGTGATTGATGACAGGGGTGTGGGCTCCCCTTGTCCACTCCTCAAGCTGTTTACGCTCTGCTTCCCATTCCAGATGCAGATCTACCTTTACAATTCGGACGACTTCGACAGCCTCAGCGCCGCCATCAAGGAGCGACGCATCATCGCCGCCATGGCCGTCTTCTTTCAGGTAACGTTGTGCCACGTGAACTCCATTAGCTGGTGAGATAAATGCTGTGCATTTATTTCGACCGTGGCTAAAAGAACAAATCATTTATAATAAAATCACATGGTACCATGAAAACATCAGTAGACGATAAAATACCACGTTGGTTATGACTTGATGGAACAGTATGGAATGTATTAATAAAGATAAATATGTGAATAACTTTGAGGTCAGTAAATGTGAAATATTTATTAGAAGTGATCCTTGGCACCTGCTCGTGCTTTTCTCCCTCCTCACCTGGCTGCTGATTGTTCCTTCGCCCGCAGCACGTTGCAGATTCCTCTCTGAGATACTGCAAATTGTCCCCTGAAGGTCTGCGCACATAAGCTGTTAATGGACGAGAACGGTCCTGATTCCCCGTTAACTGTGTGGAACACCGCGGCGGTTTACGGAGCATGTAAAAAGCGCACAACAACCCCCGATTTCTATTTGCGGGGGCCTTTCGCGCATCGACGGCGGCTGATCAATGCCCGCTGACGTTGCGCCTAATGGCGCGCGGGCAAAGGTCAGCGCTCCGGCGGAGGGAGGCTGGAATGGGGACACAGGTGTTTGTAATGTAGGTCTGCTCTGAGACAGTGATGAAGCGTGCGTGCGAGGACCTAAATGCCTCCGCTGGGTCCTGACAGCCCTATTGCTTACTGCAATTAGCTCCGGCGTACACAATGCGCTGAATAGCATTTTACACTACCTGAGTTTTTAAGTGGGCACACACACGTTGGCTCAGATTTACTATTTCTAATCAATGAGCAGAGATCCTCCTGCGCTCCCCAAAGGCCTATTAATGGCCTCCAAGGTGTGCATATTATCCACATTCAGCATTCAGCCCAGGTCCAATTACTCTCCTCTTACTGACCTGAATTAATGCTGGGCTGGTGAGGACGGGTCCCCGCATCCCAACACTCTGTTTTTGTCCGGTTGTGTCCCCCAAGTAGGTCATTGGGGATATTGTAACCATATTTATCAGTTTTGAAACAATACAATAAATTAACAATAGTAGGAACAGATGAGGAGGGAATGAAGACTGCAGTGACTCTCACAAATTCAATTAACCACACTACTTTAGATACTTTAGATACTAGAAATTATATTTTTTATTTGTGCCTAATATTTTGAAACCAACATACGGGAACCTTGAACGTTTCTAGTGGACGCTTGAGCACGTCGCCCACTTCTCTCGCACGCTCGTTGCTGCAGGATTATTCTGTATTGGAGCGATGTTGTCCAACCACAGCGTTTGTTCACATTGATCGTCTTTGCGTTAGATTATTATTCCGGTCTTGTAATCCCTTTTGTAATCCGTTGCCTCTGGACCTTTCCTGCAGCTGGGGCAAAAAGACAATCCAGCTGTGGACCCGATCATCCAAGGCCTGAAAGGAGTGGTGCATCATGGTGAGTGATGGGAGCGCAAAGCCCCTTACACGTCACATGGGACAATCTTAAAGCATTACTCAGAGTATGTCGATCCGTTTTTAAAATTCCTTTCCTGCATTTTTTATGTTTGTATTTGTTTGATTGTTGGTTTTCCACAGATTTTCTTTTTTTTTTTGTTAATCTGCCCTGCCCAAATCTCCTCCACATGAGTTGGAATTAAGTTAATATGAGTTATTGGAAGAGCAATAATCCCGCACACGAAATCAGCGGATCGGTTTTGCCTGATCCTCGCCGTAAACTGCAGGCGACGCGCTGCTCCTCCCTTCCTCCGTAGAGCAGCCACTGGATGCGAGCTCCTGTGTCTGCGCAGCCTCAATATTTACCTCTGTTGTTTTAAAAACCTTAAATTAACCTAAACACGGGATATGAGCGGAGTTTAACTTCAAAAGGAGGCTAAATTTGCGAGATACCGCCTCTGCGCTGCTCGCACACTGTAGCTTCACAGTGGGAGACCTCCAAGGAGCTTCACTCATATTAATAGATGGAGCTATTAATTACATCAGAGCCTCAATTAGACAACACTCTGTTTCAGTCTGACTCAGATTGTAGACGTATACGCTCCCACAGACTCCCATTGAACCTGTTACCGGCGTTTATGTGCTGTACAGCGAGTGCCACCGAGCGACGCCCGCAGCACCTCCTCATAAATTACCCGCGCTGCTCCGGCTTCACTGCCTCTTTGACTTATACAGACCATAAGCAGATGTTTTAGCATGACCACGTAATCCGTCATTACCGGCCGCTCTGTTTACACGGACATGTATGGCTTGTTTTACAACCTGCCGCCGACGGTCTTTATGCGAACATAATCCCGCGCTGACAAGGACGTGGAAATGGATGAAAATATATGGAACACCGAATAATTGCGCCGCGTCGGCGTTTGTGGTGTCGTGTGTCATTATGGCTTCACCCCACGTGACCTGCTCAGAGCTGGACGTTCGGGGCAGCGAGGTTATGACGCTTATTTATTTATTTGTTTACTTTGCAGACTGGGAAAAAAGATAGACGTAAATAAGTGGAGACACAAACACAAGCGCTCAGGTCTGAGAATCAGTAAATAGGTCGCTTTTGTTCAGTGAAACGCCGTAAATAATTTAAATTAAAGTCATTACGAGAACACTCGCTAATTGCTGTGTTTTGGCTCGGCGAGCTCCTCCACTGTTTTCTTCTGCTCACCTTATTATAACCTGCATAAACACAGCTTGCCGCGCACGTCTGCGATTATTGTGCTGGAATATGTATGACTCTGTAGGTCTCCAGAAGCGGCGAGGCCCGGCGCCGCGCGGCTGAAAAGATGTTTGCTGCCGCCACAGTATCTTTCATCTCCCGGCTGAATGGGAGCTCGGTGTGGGTGTGGTGGTTTCTGAAAGCTCTTCCTGCCGGCTGCTAAATGCCCCTCACCTCCTCCCACGTCTGGGTGGTTAGTTTTCCACTAGCTCGTTATCCCGCAGTCATGCATCCATCAGCATCTCGGCGGCTCATGAGCGATAGGGCACGTACGCCGTCTGAAGACGGGGAAGAAGAAAGGCTGTGAATACTGAATCCGAGGTGGGCGAGGTTTCCCGCGACTCTGGGCTTATCAGAATGCAAACCACACCCCGATCCTCTGTTTTTTTTTTTTTTTTAAGATAAGGTCATGAGCTGTGAGAAATTGGTTTTGACTCAAATTCCGCTTAGTTTTTTTTTTTTCTTTTAATTCAAGGGAAAACAAGGCCACTTGCATAACCCACGCGGTGCGTTTGTGGACGATAACGAGACCTTCCTGATCACAACCTGCAGCTGCTCATTGTTTTTTTCAACAGAGCCGATCCCGTAGTAATTTGGATCCGTCCTAATCCCTTCGGCCCGTGCCACAGTTGTTACGCTGCGCGGCGCACGCTACCACCCAGCCACAGATCAGCTGTCAGGGCTGCTCATTTTACCCCCCCCCCCCCCCCCCCCCCCCCCCCCTTTGCTCCCCTCGCAGCCCGTGTGAGCGCAGAGATCTGGCCAGAGTGATAACAAGTGCTGAGACTTTTAACTGTTGCCACCATCATTCCTCTAGTGGAGCTTTCAGGGAAGCGGTGAAAATGCCACAGGGAGAGTGAAATGAAATTACCTTGTAAATGTTGGTTTAACTGTAAGTCAAGATATGCAGGGTTTTACGCAGCCAAGCGTTGCTGCAAAAACGCCCAGTATGATATTTTTCCAAGCTGCTCTGCAGAGTGTGTGGCTCCGGCGCGAGTGCTGACCGCTTCTGATCCCATGTGCTGCACAGAGAAGGAGACCAACCTCAGATCCTTCATCCTGAGGGATCTGCTGCCGTCGTCGGTGGACAGTTATTACCGCTACACGGGCTCCCTGACCACGCCGCCCTGCAGCAAGGTGGTGGAGTGGATCATCTTCTCCAGGCCTGTGTATCTGTCCCACTCACAGGTGCGTTCAGCAAACACCTATATTCTTCACACACAGTCAGATCCCATTTGCACATAGTCGGTGGATCACTCGCTGTCCCACGGTGTCGGCGCGCAGGCAATTTTTCTTCCCTCATCCTCTCCGTTTTTCGTCTCTTTAGCCTCGCTGCTCCCCGACTCCTCTGCATATGAGACCATAACTGCATATATAGAGGACGCATAAACAAGAGGGCGGAGTGGCCTTTTGAAAGCAGCCGCTATATCGCCATAGTGCATCTCCTTATAGGCGCAAGATGGTGCTGGCGTGTGCGGGCTTTCAAACGGAACCCTGCTGTGCCTGAAAGCTGCTTATTATGCTATTAACACGCTGGAGGTCGTTATTGGGAGACGCCGCGTTTGTTTGAAGATAAAACCTTTGGCGGCGCTCACCTGACTTTGACGAGCGCCCGGCCCCCGGCCGTCCCCGCGCCTCCGGAGATAATGTATGCCAAATCATGCCCCGCGTTTTCTGCTGATCTCGTACGGAGTCGTCTGCTGCGTCTCCCGGCCAGCTGCGCCGCTGTCCTCCGTGCAAATCTGCAGGGCTCAGTGGAATTTCTGTCAACTTGCAGGGAGGACGAATCTTTTGTTCAGAAATGATTTCAGCTGCAGGACTATTGACCACTGCTACAATGTTTGTGACGCTCACAGATAGTCTTTTATGAACCTGTAATTCATTTCTCCAAGCATGCATTGATTCCACAGTATCTGTAATGTGTAGTCATTACAGCACGCGGCAGGAGATCATTCATGGCAATCAATGGCCACAAATTTGCCCCATTGAGAAGTTACAGCCCGGTAGGTAGCCGGGATGATGATTGAGGTCCGCGCCCGCTGGTGCCTGTGGTGTGAATGTTTCTTGCAAATACTGAGCTCCAGTTGTGAACAGTCAGCTACCGGCAAGTGGCTACAGATGCAGTCCTGCATGATGTATTATATTCTCCATACCAACACACATGGTGAGAAACTCAAATACATTCTATTCCAACCGCTATTCTCACACTTCTTTGATTTTTTTTTTCTTAGCTGGAGGCCTTTTACTCCATCTTTACAACAGAGCAGCAGGATCACGTCAAGTCTGTCGAGTACCTGAGGAACAACTTCCGACCCAAGCAGGACCTGAACAACAGGAAAGTCTTTAAGTCGGCGGTGAAGGACGCGTGGCAGAAAGATTCGACCGAGATCCTGGGAAGCCCTCCGAGCACCGAGGCTTCGAGGGGTAGGGAGCCACTCGCGCATGCTATCATGTTCTCACGGTGATTTGCACTGGGGTGCAACTGCAGCTACTGTAATTGAAGCCATCACTTACGTCTGTATTAGTATTCTCGAAACGTCGCCTGTTAAGCGTGAATTAGTGATTTAGACCATGTCACACGCTGCATCGTTCACTGCCTGAAGTCTTCAAGGCTATCGCACAACGTGAGTGTTGTTTAGGAGTTTTTACTTTCTCACAACCTTGAAGCTTCGTCCTCCTCTGTGTGGTAGTTACGGTTGCCCAGACTGTGATGCGGTTCCCAGTGATAAGGCTTTATGTTTACCTTCGTCATATTCTTTTGAAACAAAGAGCTCCGCTTTCAGTGGCAGATAAAAGCGCACCTCCCCCCCCTCCAGCCAGCGCCTCCTTCCTCTGGCAGCTTAAATGGCAAGTGTTGCTGGAGAATGTTATGAGAATGAGCCACGGCTGGACAGATAACGAAGCAAGCGTTAACATCGGCAGCGTGAAATGCCGTCTGTGCCCGAGCTTTGTTTCCTGCTCAGTCACATTAAACCGAGAGGCCCGCAGAGGGGCTTCGCTATGTGCATAATATGAGGCTAATGAGTCCGCTGTCAGTCACAGGTCAGGGGAGGGGCTTAGCCGTAGGACGGGCTCGGCGCTGAGGGAGCCGACCCCGTCCCCAATGCCTGTGTGAAGATAATATAAAATAACTGTTTACATGCGAGTCACTTGTAATTCTTCCATTTATTAAATGTTCATTTGAACGGCCACGTAACATTTCATTATTTCCAGCGAGACCGCATTTTTTAATCTGATCGAAAATCACTGAGGTGGCTGTGGAAATTATTAATGAGATATTAGATGGTATTTTGGTAGCAAGGATGGGGGAGCTCATTTGGCTCCTCAGCATGGTGACCCATTCAAAGCACCCAGCATAAATCACTAGGTCAGTAAATATAATAGGATCATAGAAAGTAATTCCTTTTTTCTTTTTTGCTTGGTAAAAATCACTGACGGAGCACATTCTGATATGATTAAAATCACCAGAACAATAGGCAGCGGTTCGAATTTCAGGAGATTTGTAGATGAAGCCTGTGCTGTCAGAATAGCGTACGTCATCCTCTCATTGTTACAACTCATTCTTATATCAAAGACCATATTAATGGCAGGCACAGACCTCATGCAGGGCTTGATTAGAGTGTTTCTGCTCGTCTTTCTCTCTTATGTGTGCATCTCGCAGCGCTTGCTTTAACAGAACAGTACAGGAACTACAGAGACTAATGAGAAAGGCTGCTGCTTCTTAAAGTGGTGTTGTTGGTGTCTGGCAGGGAGAATTGATTGGGAATGCTTGTGATGAAGTTGGAGCACTCTAACGGGGCCGATCAGCAATCATCATTAATATGTGGCAAAGCTAAAATAGACCCATACAAATGAAGTTGTGAAATTGCTTTTGTGGCATTATATCAGTAGGCAGAATTAATGTGGACTAGTGTATCTCCCTTTTTTGCTAATCCCCCCTCCCACTTGCTCATTTTCCCTTTGCGCCTCTTGCATTTTTATTTCGCTCGGGTCCGCGGTCGCTGGGTGTCGCTGGGAATGAGCTGTGTCAGTCTGTTCTTCGGGGGTGACATCTGTCAAGGTTGTGTCTGGGGGGTATTTTCTAAGCACGGTAAACGAGGGCTCTGCTTGTAAATGCTGAAAGCGCCGGGGCCACACCTTGAATGATTGTTTCATCAGCCCGGCTTTTATGTGCTATGGGAGTAGTTTGGCCATTAGAGATGCATAATTATTTATGGCCGAGATTATGTAATGGTTAGTCATAATGTCAAGAAGCATAGGGAAGCATGGGCTTCAACATTTTACTCAAATACCAATATATATGAATATAAAGTCACAGTAATAAATCTGCATGCATAAATAGAAGTTGCATCATCTTCACTCAAACTGTTTCATCATTCGTTGGCCTGATTGAAAATACATCCATTTCAGAATGTGCTTGAGCTGTTTAATGGCGCTGCTAAGTTTCTGTTTATCATTCTTTAATGTTTAAAGAAGTTAACTTTTGGAAGCAATGATAAAAACTCTCACAAAGCCAACGGTGATGCCTCCAACGCGTCCTCTCCAACTTACGAAGCCTAAATGTAAAACAGACAAAGAGCAGAAGCCTCACAATGACAAAGCTGCAATGGAAGAATGCCTTTTATTGTCGGCCACTTTTCAATTTAAAAAAGTGTAGCGGAACAATGTTATGTTGCCCACAGTTGGGTTTTGGTCGGCAGCTGAAGCACAAATCACAACAAAAACAAGACGTGCGGCTGCAAAGCGCTCTTTATGACGTACATAACTCGATTTCCCTGCGAGGTCCAGAACGTGGCGGCTCCTCCCGCTCATACAGTACCAGCTATATGTCTTCATTCGTGTTTTCAGCCAGCTCCCTTTTTCGCCCCAACATTCCGATGTCTGCACACAGCTTCTTTAAAACATATTGTGCTGCCTTGAGAGGCAAGAAGCAGTAGAACCGCTGTTTGTTGACAGCAGTCAATTCATCCCCTTCGCGTTTAGAAGCTGCCAGGAGAAAGATTTATGCTCTGCTCTGAGTGCTATTGCAGACTGAGGTGAAACAACTACCAGCCTTATTTTGGGAGGTTACAGTGAAATTGGATTTTTTTTTTCCCCCTACATAGACATTACCTTAGGTGAGTAATGTCTCCTGTGATGAAACGTTGTGATTTATTCTGCATCTTAGTTGGAGTTTTGTTTTCGGTTAACCCTGAGATGAAGTGACAAAATCCCATTTGCATACAGATTTTTTTTATTTTTTTCACTCTGAGAGGAGAGCTGATTAATTTTGCTGCCAATCTGCTATTAAACTAGAAATTAATTAATACCGGGATGTGATGTTTACTCATTAGGAGACCAAATGTAAGAAAAGTTTGTTGGTAGTTCGCGTGAACCGCGTTTGATATCTCGGGCGTTAATACAAATGAAGCGACGTGTGAAGTGAGGAAAGGTGGATCTGCTCCCGGTGTCGCCGGTGCTGATGGTTAACGATGAGGCCTGTCACGGCAGTAATGATGCAGGCAGTAAAACCATGACGATGTCTTCAGCTCCTGTTAAACAACCAAAGTTGACAACGCACGCCCCTTGGGTTATAATGCATTTCACAACTGTCACACCTCATCAACACCCCAAGATCTTCTTGCTATTGTTTTTTTTTTTTTCTTTCCCCCTCGTGTCCCTCTGACTGATTTCCTTCCACCACGTCTCCCCTTCACATATCACGGTGCGTCATTTTCACCGTGGCGTCGCGGTGCAAATGGAGAAAACTGTGGTGACAATTTCAATTTGGCAGGAATCCTGTGAGCAGTCAGTTGACACTAGGTCCTGATTGCTGTTGCCCTGATGTGCTGGGAAGCATGTCCAGTCTGTCCCTTAATACTCCTGACAGATCCCTCGGTAAATATGCTGTAGCCTACACTGCCACCTAGAGGCTGAGCTGCACCTCCTGCAACCTGTTTAGTGTTACGCACACAGGATTGTGCAAATTAGGTATGGACATGAAGTATCACTATTATCTCCACCACGTATCCATTATTACTCTTATCTGCCTGGTGAAGGCTGCACCATGAAAAATACGACACACGTGCCCGAACTGACAATCGGCAGACGTGGTACCCAACCCCAGTCAAGCCCCCGGGAGTGTTTTTTTGTTTTCATTCGCTTACTTTTATTAGATTATCTTTCTCAAGTGGAAATGGGTTTGAGTCATGTCAGCAGCAGACTGTAATAATAGGCTTGTTAAAAGGCAGCCCGCGTTCCCCCACGCACTCCAAAGGCGTGGGCGCACGCGGCCTTTTCCATTTTGGCCCCTTCGGCGCGCGCGTGTGTTCACGCCGCCTCCTCCCGCGTCCTCACTTCCCCCCCCCTCTGGTCTCCCAGTGTGCAGCAGCGCCCCGGTGAGCATGAAGATCCAGCCGCTGAACCAGACGGCGCTGATGGTGAGCTGGGAGCGGCCGCTGACCATCTACCACCCGCCCATCACCAGCTACATGGTCTCCTACAGCTGGGTGAAGCGGGACGTGGCAGACGAGAAGACCTTCGCTAAGACGGGGGACGAGAGCATGGTGAGTCAGACGCTCCAATGAGATTAGGGCCTTTCGCCGCCGCCGCCCCACGCGGGTTTGATTGCTCCGCGCAGCTTCCGAAGCGTCTGCTGGAATCAGGGGGGTGGATCATTGACGGTGCATATGGGAAAGCACCAGGCAGTGATAAACTCCGAGTGTGGCAGTTGGTCGATAGAGGGCCCAGACAGTCCCCATCACTCACCTGTCTAAGAATAGACACGCAGGCCTGTCACAGACGTCCGCGCGGCTTTGAAACAGCTACAGTGCGTTTGCCAGCGCACCTGCGGCCTTTTCTCACTTTTAACCTATTTGCCGTCATTAATGTTTTACAGGGTCTGTGCATCTTTAGGAAGTTTCCGCAGCAACTTAAATTAGTTCATTATTTTTAATTGGATATTCCATGCATCTATTTTTCTTTCAGCTTATCTCGGTCCAGATCACATTCTGTCAATGAAACAAATGCTAAATAGCGTTCGGTGCGATATTAAACCATCTTTAAGACAGTTACAATTAGCTTGGTGAACCCGACAAAACCCCTCATTTAAATTCTAATTAGTCTCTGAAGTAGGTCTGTGTATTATAAGGTCAGAGTTGACTTTTAACTAAAGCTGCGCTACTTCAGACTAAAGCAGTGTAAACAAGTCGTATATGCTGTGTTTGTATTAGGCCTTTGAACAGCGGTGATCACTTGTACCGTCGCCGTCGCGTCTGAGGCGGTGGCGACAGCTCTTTGAACGCAAACTGTCTTCTTTTAGCAACAAATGCAGGCGACCGCGGGTGTAGTTCTTCAGATCTCTGCAGTTTTTGACACCGCTGATCATATAATTCTGCTCCTCTGTCTTAAGCGCAGAGTTGCCACTTTAGTTCTCGCTGTATCTCTCGAGCAGAACATCCACTGTCTCTGCAGAAATATATCCTCCCGCTGCAGGGGTTTACACCTACAGGGCTCTTCTTTTCCACTCTATATCTTCCCCTTTGTGGTCTCATATCCTTCTATTTATGGAAATCCAACCCCCAGCTGTGCATCTCTTTAAAGCCAGCTCACTCCCAGCTGTCCTCAAAGTCCAAATGAGTGCCTCCTTAGATACAGACTGTGTAGATGCAAACTATTCCGCCAGCATTTGAGATGTGGGATCGGTTCCCGGGGGGCGTCACCTCCAGGCCGCTCATGCGTTTAGTAAACACGCTGGGGGGGTTCGAGCCTTTGGTGGGGGTCGTTGAGGCTTAGCTCCTCCGCTACGTAGCTGCTAGCTGCTAGCTGAAGAATCGGATCTCGGTGCATTCTTTTTCCGTGTCGGAATGAATGTGTGCAACAATATTAACACGGCCTGCAGAGGCAAATCCAACAAAGGCTGCTAAACATAGGTCAACGTTTACCTCCTGTCCTTCGGGGCAGCGCCGCTCACTTAACTCCGGCGCCTCCACCGCTCACCCGCTATCGCACACAGTGCCTTGGATGTTACACATCCATTTCAACAATTTCACCACTATTTCAGCGTCTGTTTGCACCTTTACTTTTTGCTTTTAGCGTCCTTCAACTCTATTTACTGACCTTTTTAACTCCCCATTACCCACACTGCACCCTGAGGTCCTCTTCCAGAGAGCTGTCATATCTCTGAAGCAAAGTGTTCATTATTTTCTGTATTGGTCTCCGCGAGACATAAAAGGACAGACTATTCTCCACCAGGAGCTTGGGCGTCAAATTTGAAATCAGCTGGTTAATTTTTAGATTGAACTCTTGAATGAGTGCATAAATAGAGATGATGTGTTTGTTGTTGTTATCACGCGGCGTCTTCATATTCTTCTGAGAGCTGTGTACATTTACTGTGAATCTGTGGCCTATCGCACGCTGGCTGAAGGAATGATTAACGAGTTTCTCTATCTATACAGTTTCAGTCCACAAATGCAGTCGATCAGTCTCTTTACTTACTGTGATCTCTCCACACTTCCTCTCTCTCTCTCTCTCTCTCTCTCTCCTCCCCCCTTCTCCGTTTCTCTCTCCCTCTCTCAGTGCTGTCAATCTTTCTTATTTTGCCCACTTCATTTCCATTTCAATTTTCGGTTTCTATCTCTGGACACCTTTATCTGAATTATTTTAGAGAAATACTTGCTCTGCAACACCAGAGGCAATCACCCATCCGCTCTGAGAACCATTTTAATAAAAGTAAAGCTGCCTGCACAACTGCACAACACAATTAAATTACACAGGAAATGAAGTTTCTAAACTACATTGAGCTTGTGGGTCACAGACTGTTGACAGAACGGGACCGTAAAACAGTGTGTTTAAACTTTAGGCAATATGAGTCACGCTTTAAATGGCTTTCCAGTACAAATGCAGACATTATTTCTCCATCTGTGTGTACGCTCTTCTTCTCTCTCGCAGAAAGCGGTCATCACTAATGTGTCCCCCGACGTCCTGTACCTGTTCAGAGTGCAGGCGGTTTGTGAGGGTGATCTGCGTAGTGATTTCAGCCAAACGCTGCTGTTCAGAGGTAGATGCTCAACACTCTCCAGCCACTGACTCATTGTTTACAGTATTTTAGAGTCTGCAAATTGGGCCATTACATTTTTAATGCTTTGCTTGTTTTTTTGTCGCAGCTAATACAACAAGAATATTCGAAGGGTCTCGTATTGTGAAGACTGGAATGGTGAGTTGTCTTTTCTTGTCTTTTCTTCCATGTCGACATGTTGATGACGTGATGTGTGACCCCTTTTTGTTTTTCCGTCTCATTCAGCCCACGATTTCTCCGGCTTCTTCAGCCGACATGGCTCCCATAAGCTCTGGTTCCTCCACCTGGACGTCCTCCGGCATCCACTTCTCCATCGTCTCCATGGCAACAGGGATGGGCCCTTCGTCTAGTGGCAGCCAGGCCACAGTGGCTTCTGTAGTGACGAGTACTTTGCTGGCAGGCCTGGGCGTTGGAGGCGGGGTCATCTCGTCTTTGCCCAGTTCAGTTTGGCCCACGCAGGCGGCACACAGCACTCAGAACCCGACCCGTCCCTCCGCCGCGCCCGCGAGGTCCAGCACCGAGCACGCGCCGAAGCAGGGCTCCGACGCAGACAGCCCAGCGGAGGACAACCAACCTGAGCGTGAGAATGAAGAGGAAGATGAGAAGGAGGGTGAGAGAGAAGGAGATCAAGAGGAGGAAGAGGATGAGAAGAAGAAAAAGAACAAGTCCACATCTGGTAATGAGGAAGTGCAAGGAGACCGCACTGTGGCCAAAAAGCCTTTAATCCCCACCCCCGCGTCCACTGCCAAAGAGAAAGGAGACGGGAGACCCACAGTTAAAGATGCCACAATACCTGCCAGCACCGCTGACCAGCAGTTGGAGGAGAAACCCACGGATATTAATGGAGTGTCCACTCCGATGCCTCTGAATGACACTGCAGAGATGCAGATTCCCCAGAGTTCCACCATCTCTCCAAAGATTAGCAGCCGCTTGCCTTTCTCCGTGCACACTGGTGAGCGGACATCTTTGTTTCGCACAAATAAGGCACGTCGTTATCCACCCCAGACAGAGAAACCTTTTGTCAATTCCCAGCAAGTCTTGTATTCGTGTTGTCAGCTATCACACATGGTGAAGCTCCAAACCAAAGCAGAATTATGTAAACCCTTCCAAGAGTCACGGAAAACAATTTAGCATAACAAATAACTTGATTTAAGACTGTAACTACACTGGTTACCATCTCAGTCAAAGACAAAGCTCCAGGCTTTTGTGTCAGTACAACACAGAGGCCTGGAGGCACAAGTAAGCTGTCTGCCAGAGGGGTTCTGCCTCAAGGAATTCCTTTAATGATATTTCAAAAGAGTTTGCTTCAAGGGAGAGCATTTTTAGACCTTTTTCGCTAGATTTCTTTCCCATCGCCGCCGTCACGTTTAGAAAAGCATCACAGAGGGCGAGCGACGGAATCAGCCAGCCAAAACATCACAATCGCAGATCGCGCGAAGCCGCGATTCACACCAACACTGACTGAGTGCATGTGCAGGCCGGGCCTAATCGGTGCAACGCCCGCCAACGGGCGACCTCTGCCTTGCGTTGTGTTGCAGACAGGACAACTTTGTCCACGATCACCCGGACTCCCCACCCGGGGATCGGCAGGATGGTGTGGATCGTCCCCCTGGTGGTGGTGTCCATTCTGACTCTGCTCTGCCTCATAATGCTGCTCGTTGTCATGGTCTACTGGAGGTGAGGAAGAATTTCAATTTACCTAACTTCATTCCGAGGGAGACATTAGCGCCGTAAAATGCCATTACCTCAAGTGCTATTACATAGAGGAATGCCTCTTCTTGATAAGAGTGTCACTGATGGTGCTGTCGGAGGTATGAATTACAGAGCCGCCCCTCCCCCCCTCGGCACCCGCATACATGCCTGGATTTCCCAGTCCGCCTGCTCTACTTTAAACGGCCACGCGGATGCGTATGCGTATGCGCAGTGCCGCGCGTGACCTTGGCCTGGGTGGCAGTGGGGGCGCCCCCCCCCCCCCGCCCGCGTGTCGTACATCTGACCCATCACCCACCTGGTTGAGGGGCTGGAGACCTGAAGGCTCTGCAGCGCCAGCAGGGGTCCCAGCTGTGTCTTCATCTGCTAGGCTCGTTTCCAGCCGGGCTGTTGGAGGCCCGGTAATTGCACAGGCCGCGCCACGGGCACACATGACACGGCCGCTGATTTACAAATAACTCTGTGGGCCTGGTTGTGCATATTTACTCTCCGCTTAGCTTTAGCTTCCTGTTTGGTGACTCCGCGTTTGTTTACAGTCTTGAGTTTTTCTGTCGTTAGCCCTTGAGTCAGTTGCGTTTCATAAGGTCTTCGCCAGACTACATATTTTAATGTTTATGGTCCAACACCTTCCCGTGGCATTTTGTGGTGTCGGATATTATAAAAATGTGATATAAATAAAAGCCTGTTTTTTTCTGGAGGTGTTAAAATCCACGTCTGAAAATAAGACGACTGTGGCGGAGTCAGTTGGTGACTGAATTACTGCGAGCTGAGTGGAGGAGCAGGGGCGGCTGTGAGATTAGAAATGGCTTGTCGCAGCTGTTGTTGTGAAAACTTGGACAGTTCACAGACAATATGTGTTTCCCTTGAGGGAAAGACCCTAAAGGAAGAAACAGGCCCATTTACGCTTAATATTTTGTATAATCTCTCTCGGTGACAGTGCAGCTGTGAAAGTGAGCGGATGGCTCTGTTTGCAGATGTCTTGGTCATTAACAGCCACAGTTAATTCATGAATGCTTAAGTGATCATCCACTGATGTTTATCCTTGCTGGTTTGAGTAATTCTAGGTCTTGGTCTCTCAACAAAGGAATTAATTGCTGGAGTTACCGAACATCTGGAAGCCTCTGAGGCTCTGGGTGTTTGTCGGAAACTCGCAGATGTCGAAGCGAAAACAAATCCGTCGTGCGTTAGCGACGCGGCGCCGGCGACGCCCGCGTGACAGCCCGGTTCCAGCGCTGGATCCGCTCCCCCCGGAGCGAGCCGCTCTTCTGGGACCCTGGGAGGGAACCGGGAGGAAGGTGTCGACCGCGCTGGTTGGTTACCAGCATCCCCACATCTGCGCCCACGGGGAGCCGTTAGGTTGGGAGGATGTGACGCACGCTGGGAGGGGGGAGGGGGGGCTCACTCCTCCCCCGTTTGCTTTCACCCTCCCCTCCTCCTCTGTCATTCTCCTTCTGTACATCTCCCTAAATGCAGTGCAGCCTGTTTTATTTTTGTCCCACCTCTCTTAAAGAATGACTAGCATCTGCTCCCTCCTCTGCATCAAGTACAGGTAGGACTGAACCTGGGAAATGCCGGCGCTAGAATGAAATATGGGTCTTTTTATAAGCTTTCATTAATATGATGAGGTAGAGGGTGGTGAAGGGGTGAAGGGTCTGCAAGGTGATAATGACCATAACAATTCTTCACTTTTCTATTTTTAAAACCTAAGTTCAAAGCTATTTAATGTAATGTGAATGTTGATCTATTACAACCATTAGGTGTTTGTTGACCTCAAAGACTGAGGAGAATCTTTAAAAAGTAAAAGATGCATCCAGGAGCCTTCACTCTCGGACCATTTTAAACCTGCTAGGAATTGGTGATAAATATGTGATGAGTGGTGAAGTTGAAAACTTTTATCTGAAGTTTTTTTTTTTTTTTTTGTGAACAATAACTTCCCAAGCAGCATCTGCTGGCAACAACCATAAGCAGCCTCTTCAAAAAATGTGCCTTTGAGTTGAGTTTGCTGTCGGGGAGTTTTAAGCAGGACTTCTTAAACGCGTGCGTTGCCCTGAAGAGGGAAATCTGCGTTTGGACTCGTCGTCTCCAGTCTGAGTAGAGGCGTGCGTCGCTGCGAGTTGTTTACCTGCTCCCTGGAGTCGGCTCAGGTCTGCGTTTCCGGGAGCCGCCTGCTCCGCGCGCGCTCGGCCGTGTCCCGACCACTCTCGGGTTTTCATTAGCGGCTCCCGCGTCGCTCGGCTCAACATTTAGACGCCGACGATGTTGACAGAGCACATCTGAGGACAACGGGATAACGACTCCCTAATACACTTCACTGTGGCGACGGTTTCCACGCATCCACCACAGCCGCTCTCTCTCTGTCCCCGCAGGAGATTCTTCCAGACAGCTCACTTCTATGTGGAGGAAAGCAGCTCTCCGCGGGTGGTGGCCAATGAGAATATTCCAGTCATCCCTATACCAGGTGGGCCGCGCTTTGTTTATGGTATTAGAACATTCATACATTTACCGTCAAATATCCATCATCTCACGTCACAGGTCGCCTCCTTTCACACAATGCGTGGATTCTCAGCCCGGGCTGCGTGTCCTACATGGTGTGATGCTTCCCTGCCCTGTCTTTTGACACTAATACATGGCTGCACTGCGCTGGCTTTGGGCTATGTGCAAAGATTGTGGAACAGCTCAGTGAACTGGTGTCGGACAAACACTTGAAGCCTTTAGTTCAAAGCAAGGCTTCAGTGGTAACAAGCATTTGACAGTAAGACTGTAGCTCATTAAATGTTTTACTGATCGCTGCATTCTGCGTAGGAGCATTGTTGGTATTTAACCTACATTTGAAGACGACACAGGACTCTGTACATATTAAGTTGTACTTGCTATTGATTTTGCACACGCCCCCAGGTCGGCCTTATCCATTTTCAATTTTTATTGCTTTTATGGCTTCATTTGCACAATTGCAGCTCATTTACATGTGAAATGACTGTGGCAGCAGCTCAGTAGGAGTTGTGTGACTGTTTTTCTTAGTCTTTATGTTCCAGGCTGCCGTGCTGTGGCAGCTAGTCAATATTAGACTTTACTTACACACTTGTTTAAAGCTCAGGGATGTTTTAAGACTGTGACATTGTAGTTAAAGACCACAGCTGATGCCGGTATTGACTCCACCTACTTCTTTCTTCCTTTCTTCCATCCATCCATTCATCCATCCATCCAAAATGACAATGGAGCCTAATTAAAACTAGTTACAGTCTGTGTATGTTAATACAACGCTTGTGTTGGGTTTGGCCTCTAACCAGCCTTAGTTCATTTCAACGCCCACTTTATGAAGCCACTTTTCACGACGGATCGCTGAGACGCACCACTTAGGCTGTGAAGTCACGCAACGCTAATACAAGAGGAAAGACATTTTGATGAATGATCAGATTAAGAAGCCAGCATTCACCTTTCTGCTGTAACCACTGAGGCAAGTGAGAGCCCTGGAGGTCCCAGCTGTGCGGGTGTGCTGGTTAAAGCGTTGGCCAGCATCGGCCGTGCTAACAGCTGGGTCCTCTGTGCTATTGTCCCTGTGCGATGGTGGCCAGCTTTATCAGACATTTGTAATAATACCATTAAACCAGTTTTGTTGTTTTTTCTTTTTGAATAAAAACAATCAATATAAACCCACCAATTGATTTCCATACGCGTACGGTTACATAAGCTTGTGTCTCATGTAGTCTTTCATTTGTCCTGCAGATGACATGGAGGCCATCCCCGTGAAACTGTTTATTAAACACATCATGGAGCTGTATAAGAACAACCTACAGGGCTTCTCGGAGGAGTTTGAGGTAGGACTTAAGATATGACTTTATTGGTCTCACAATGGAGAAATTTCTGACATTCCTTCATGCCACTTCATGAGCTATTAACTATTTGCTGTGACTACAGTAAAACATGAAATAATCTCATACAACTGCTTTCTTCAGCAGTAAAGACGAGTTTATTTATACTATTGTATGTACCCAGTACTCTGTGCACACCGTCTGCCTTAATACCCTGATATGTGCTAGATTAAAAAGGTTTATTAGGATTCCATCAAACTTTGTTTTAATAACTACAAAGGTTAGTGATCCTGACATTTTATTTATCATCAAAATTAGAATTTTTTTGTTTTTTTGTTGATTAAATTCCCGCCAGCTATACTTACAGGCTTCAGTGCTAATTGGGAAGTGACGCGGTGAACACCACCGTCATTATACCTGTCTAGCGTCGCACAAGCGTGTTAACGTGCTGACAGTAGCAGTTAGCTCAGTTGGTAACAATAACATTTGACAAGAGCTGTATTTAGACACCACTGTGCCTAAATAGCACAGTCCAGACCCCCCTCATCTGCGCCTCCCTCATTTGCATATTGCTTTGAGTCTGAGAAGTGTTTTGAGAGTATTTTATGCGTGTGCTATTGTGCAGAGTTGCTAATTTTGAACAGATGGTTTAGAGAAAGGCAGCTAGAAAGATCAAGACTGGCTGAGGTTAATTAGAGAAGGTCTAACTACCGGTCGACGGGATGGGCATCCGCTCTCTGCGTAACCAGGTTAAGGAATGAGGCAAAAGCTTTACCCCCGGAGGATTTCTTTTAATTGGGGTCATTTGGTGTGAAGCTTGTGTGCACAATTTCCAAATGCAGCACAATGAAGCTGTGTTGGAGATGACTGTTGTATTTCAGGGGTGGGTGGGGATGCTGCTGCATGTCGGGTGGCAGTCTGCAGCTGCTGTCTGTCGTCCCTGACCAATAAAAGGCATCCTTATTCCACTCCACATTCCCTCCTGTGCAGGGGAGGGTTTGAAGACCCCCCGCTGTGTCTCAAAAAGTCAAATGTGCGATGTTTTGCCTACAATAATAACAACCACAGTAATTCCGGGGTGATTCCTTAACACTCCTTTTACTCACGTAATAAAATAAATCGCTGTTTGTTTCTCTCCGCAGGAGGTCCAGCGTTCCACGGCGGACCTGAAGATCACAGCAGAACATTCCAATCATCCTGACAACAAGCACAAGAACAGATACATAAACATCGTGGCCTGTGAGTCGGCTGTAAACATCTGATAAGGACGTCGACTGCTGCGCAATGCAATCAGCATTTTTCTTTAAATAGCGGGTTTTTCGTCCTTTTAATAATTTGCACAATAATGTGCCTCGTTTTTCCCCAGATGACCACAGCAGGGTGAAGTTACGGGCTCTGGCAGGAAAAGATGCCAAGCATTCGGATTACATCAACGCCAACTATGTGGATGTGAGTTTTGCCAACAGCTTTATTTAAAAAAAACATTTAAAACATGGGATAAGGACTGTTTTTTTTTTTTTAGAATCACACCATCACAACATTAATAGAACATTAAAACATCATCAAAAATATTGATCAGTGTTTAAGCTTTTCTGTGAGTTGCAGGTTTTTGTCACCAACTGTACTAATATTTGTCAGTAATGAACATTTTACCAGCAGACATTAACCCCCACTCTCTGCTCCAGGGCTACAACCGGCCCAGAGCGTACATAGCTGCTCAGGGACCCCTCAAGTCTACGTTTGAGGACTTCTGGAGGATGGTGTGGGAGCAAAACACAGGAATCATCATCATGATCACAAACCTGGTGGAGAAAGGGAGGGTAGGTTCACATCCATCATTCATTCAAGCGATAGCGAATTGTAAAGCGTCAGTCATTCAGCGCTGTTCGTCCGTGGCGTCCTTCAGAGGAAGTGTGACCAGTACTGGCCCACGGAGAACAGCGAGCAGTACGGGAACATCGTGGTGACGCTGAAGAGCACCGAGGTGCACGCCTGCTACACGCTGCGGCACTTCCACATACGGAACACGAAAGTCAAAAAGGTAAGAAAGACTCACGGCCCTCTGCCGCTCGCCGGGCTTTAATTTTGCAAATCCGTTGTGTTTCCGTGAGGCTCCGCTCTTTAAATCTGCATCAGGTTCCTCCTGCTGCGTGGATGGGAAAAAAAAAAAAAAAAAGTTGCATGAAGTTCACTGCGGCTCCACGGAGAGCTGTGCGAAATCTCATAAGTTGCCTCAAGTGATGTAATTGTGAGAAATGTCGGTGCCAGGTTTTGACAAAGAAGAAGAATGAGTGAAATAAAACAGATGAGATTTTTGGTTCTGCTGCATTAATTTTGATAATGTCCCAACTGGACTAAATCAAATCTGTGCACTTCTTTAGGGAACCTGGTGACCTTGTGAAGACCTCAGTGCTGTATTATTGGTCAGAAACATCAGCATAAAGCAACCACCAGTGTAAAGATTACGATTTATTATAGGGTATTTAATGTACTAAGTATCTTTATTTTGACTATTCAAATGAATTTTGAGTAAATGTGAGCGTTCAGTTTGCTGGCAGGTGAATTACGGCCTCTCAGGCCTGTGGGTGGAAGCCGGCGCCTCAGCTCGGTCGTCTCTGCTGCTGTTTCAGGGTCAGAAGGGGAATCCCAAAGGGCGGCTGAACGAGCGCGTCGTGGTCCAGTATCACTACACTCAGTGGCCTGACATGGGCGTGCCGGAGTACACGCTGCCCGTGCTCACCTTCATCAACCGCTCGTCGGCCGCCCGCGCCGCCGAAGCGGGTCCCGTCCTGGTGCACTGCAGGTACGGTTCACTAGCACCTTGGCTAACAGCTCCCCCTACGGGCCCGGCCCGGCGCCGCTCACGTGTCCCCGCGCTCTGCTCTTCAGTGCAGGAGTCGGGCGCACGGGGACGTACATCGTCATCGACAGCATGCTGCAGCAGATCAAGGACAAAAGCACAGTCAGTGTCCTGGATTTCCTCAAACACATCCGCACGCAACGCAACTACCTGGTCCAGACCGAGGTGAGGAGCCGAGCAGCGCCGCTCGGCGCGCGGGAACCTGGAGCGCTGCTCTTACATTATGAAAAGGTCTTCTGTGATTAAAGACGGGTTATGGAAGCTACACTGAGCTCAGATAAAGGTCACGCCTACTGCGGGTTTATTGCAACACAGAGCAAACAGTGAGCAGGACACTGGTGGATATTCCACTGGAATTAGACCATGTGGGTTGAGCTCAGGCCACAGCTGCGTGTTTGATGCTGCAACTGATGGAGAATTTAAATGATGTCTGGCCACGGGGAACTTGCTGTAGGTGAAGTCTTGTAGGTTATTGGTCCTGTAGGTTTCCCTATATATGAATAGTGCTTCTATTAATGAAACAATGTAACATTTCATTTTTATGTTTATTGGTTTTACCTTCATAGAGACTATTTCCCTTGTGCTACTATTTTCACATTATGTAATCTTGCAATTTTACAAAATGAATACTTAAGAAGAATGGATCCTCTCACTGATTCATGACCGTATTTTGTATTTTCCTGTCTCTATTCCATCCTGAACCCGTCCCCCACAGGAGCAGTATGTGTTCATCCACGACGCTTTGATGGAGGCCGTCCTAAGCAGAGAGACGGAGGTGCCGGCCTGGCAGCTGCACAGCTACGTCAACAGCATCCTCACGCCCAACTCGACAGGACGCACACGGCTGGAGAAGCAGTTCAGGGTGAGCAAAGCCGTCTGGTCCGGTTAGATGAGCCGTCGCCGGCGGCGGCGGTGGCGACACCAGCTGAAGCCCAGGCGGTCCTTGGGTCGGAGGCTTGTTAGCGACATGCAGCGGCTACAGGGCTGCAGTGAAGTACTGCCTGTCACCCCCGCCGCCTTATGCAAAGCCTGATGAATGTTTCATCAGGCTCCCGCTCTCTCAACATCAGGAGAGACAAACTAATTACTCCCACAAAATGTCACTTCCTCTTGAGCGTCGCACGCTCGTTATTAAGGTGAATTCCTTGCTGTTAATATTTGGTGTCAAACAACCCTCGGTGTTTGATTTAAAGTCACAGTGACTCTCAGGACTAAAGCCTTTCCCCTCTCCCTCCTCCTTCTCGCCAGCTGCTGACTCAGTGCAACACGCGCTTTGTGGAGTGCTTCAGCGCCCACAAAGACTGCAACAAGGAGAAGAACCGCAATTCCTCCGTGGTTCCATGTGAGTGTCTTATCGGCTCCGCCGCAGCGCATTTGTAACCGGCAAGGTCGGGTCAGACGCGGAGCTGCCGGTCCGTCCAGACCCTTGATCCGTCGCCTCAGAGCCCTCAGACGAGGGCGGCGGCTGTCTCCCAAAGAATCCTACGGCAATAGCAAGCAGTACAACTGCATTAAAAATGGAATTTGTTTTGTGATTTCCCTCCAGTTTTAAGGAAATAAATTCAAAATCAGGATCATTTATCATCTCACATTTTCCAGATTTTAACTCTGCATTATTAAATATGATTCATGTTCCAAAATTAGCACCTGTTTCCGTAATCCTATAAGTTAATCTTTCTACATTTTTCCCGGCGCTCTGGCAGGGGAAAAGGAGGTACTTGTTGCTATAGCAACAGTCAGGCCTGGTAATGAATGTGTGTATTATCAGAGAGTGTGATATTATAGAAGCCTGGGTTTTGATTTAGAATGTGTTTTCCATCTCTCTGCCTCTCTACAGCGGAGCGAGCAAGGGTTGGACTCACCACTCTGCCTGGAATGAAGGGAACAGATTACATTAATGCGTCCTACATAATGGTACGGCCTGCTAGTTTGAGTCTGGCCCCTTTTTTCCCCGCTCAGTGTTTTTCTGAAGGATGACAGTGTTTCCAGGCTTTGCTGGAAATTGATCAGTTATTTGTCAGCTTTCACGGTCATCCATCTGTATGATTTGTGAGGACTATAGTAACCGCTCACCTCTGTCACCTCAGGGATACTACAGGAGTAATGAGTTCATCATTACCCAGCATCCTTTGCCCCACACCACCACAGACTTCTGGAGAATGATTTGGGACCATAATGCTCAAATTATTGTTATGTTGCCAGACAACCAGGGCCTTGTAAGTAATGTTTTTTTTTTCAAAATCACCTTCTGTTTTATTTATATTCTCTTATTCCACCACTGATGCACAAAAGCACACGTTCACACCCACGTCTCTGTTTCTCTGCAGGCTGAGGATGAGTTTGTTTACTGGCCGAGCCGGGAAGAGGCCATGAACTGCATCGCCTTCACTGTCACACTAATCAGCAAGGACAGACTGTGCCTCTCTAATGAAGAGCAGATCATCATCCACGACTTCATCCTGGAGGCCACACAGGTACCCGCGCTGGGCTCCTATTCACGGCCTGCCGAGCATATTCAGACATGAAGCGCGGTTAGTCGTGCCGGGTGCTTGATTATTGTGACGTGAGATTCATAACAGGCATCGCGATATTTCATGCGTGTCACAGGACGACTATGTTCTGGAGGTGAGACACTTCCAGTGCCCTAAGTGGCCGAACCCTGACGCTCCTCTCAGCAGCACCTTCGAGCTCATCAGTGTCATCAAGGAGGAGGCCATGACTCGAGATGGACCCACCATCGTACACGATGAGTATGTGCTTCCCGCCGCCCGGATTTAGAAAGTCCTTCAATAACATCGCCTAGACTGCGACGGCAACTAGCGGGATGAACAAACATCACTTTAAAGTCTCTTAGTAACCAAGCAACTGTAACAAATTCAACCGTTGGGCCAGGTTGGTGCACAGCGCTGTGTTTACACCACCTCAGCCGCTGTTAGCGGAAACATCAGCCAGTTCAGCCGTCACCATCAGTCAAGGTCCTGTCAGTCAATCACGCTGTCAGTCACCGTCATTGCAGCACCTGAACTGGGAGCAGACTAAACTTTTTCTGTCCGGTAAATTATCTCCAGTGTGCAAACAGCCGGGAGAGGTGTCTTACACAATTGGGGCAGAGGTCGGCTTGTGGGGTGTAAATACAGATTTATTCATGCGTGCAGCGTGTCGGTGGGGAACAGGCGTGTGATTCCTGATGTTTGCACCCAGGTATGGAGCGGTGTCGGCAGGCATGCTGTGCGCCCTCACCACGCTGTCCCAGCAGCTGGAGAACGAGGGCGTCGTCGACATCTATCAGGTGGCTAAGATGATCAATCTCATGAGGCCGGGAGTCTTCACTGATATAGTAAGTACCCAAGGGTTTTCAGCCCTGTCACATAGTGAGCACACACAAAGGGAAGGAGGGGAGGTGGGGACCAAACCGGAGCTAAGCGGAGGCGCAGCGCTGCACCGAGAGCCGCGAAGCCGCACACGTCCGTCTGCTGGCTGTGTAAATGAACTCCAGCGTATTATTATTTTTTGCGAGGTGATATTTTGTCAGCGCTGATTCCGCCCCAGGTGGCGAAAAAAAAAACAAAAAAAAAACGGAATTATTGCAAATTTAAACATCCAGCAAATTATTAAGCTGCGTGAATTAATTTTGCATGATTCATTATCATAACTATTTCCATTCGCTCTGAGTCATTCTTTGAGTTGTCTGACAAACGTAAAGTCTCATTTTTCACACTCTATTTAGCTCCAACAAAGCAGCAGCCGTTCTTGGGCGCTGGGCGCGATATTCTTATGCAGGGTGTGTGAAGACGCGCTGCCCGAAGAACGCTCTCCCGCCTGTGTCTCGTGCTGTTGCAGGATGTTTCCCCGCGCTCCGTATGCGACGCTGTGGTTCTGATCATGGCTTGTTCTGTGTTGCACAGGAGCAGTACCAGTACCTTTACAAAGCCATGCTCAGCCTGGTCAGTAACAGAGAGTGTTGCCTGAGCCCCCTGCACATGGACACTAACGGGGTGGTGGTGATCGCGGACGAGTCGGACCCTGCGGAGAGCATGGAGTCGCTCGTCTAAGGACCTTACGGGCACTTAATTTGTAAAAATCCATGAACTTTTCTGAGGCCTTTTTTGCCAGACTATTGATTAAATGAATAACCTTATTACTTTTTATACTGATAAAAGTTTTTTGATATTTATGTTTTTGTTCTTTATTTCTTGTCTTAAATGTTATCCTGCTGAGCGTTTGCACCTGTTTAAGTTGACGCGAGGAAAAAAACGCAGCTCTGTCCAGTTTGCACTACACTATCAGTGTTACTGCCTAAACCCAGCGAGTTGAATTCCGGCTAGACGTCGCAGTGAGACGAAACCTGAGGAGCGGAGGACCGGACCGGACCGGACCGGACCGGCCCTCGGACCAGTGTCCCGGAGGCGGACCACGGCATTGCCCAGCATGCGTTAGGTTATTTTCTCACCTTGATCAAACTGGCTTGAGGCTCAGCTACACACACACACACACACACACACACACACACACACACACACACACACACACACACACACACACGCGCGCGTGCGCGAGGCGTCGATCATGTGAAGAGACTCTTTCCTGCCTAATATTCATATATTGTCCAAATATCTCACTGCTGTCTTGTAAAATGTACCTATGGCTTATTTTGTTAAAGTGTGTTGCAACATCTAATGTGAACATTTATTGCTTTTTACAGGGATTTATATTGTTATATTGTTTTGTAAAATATATATATATATATATATATCTATATTAATTATATCCTTATAGCCAGACACTTTTTTTTAATACTTACGTATTTGTCCACTGGCCTTGGTGTAGATGTAGATTCATATTTCTGAGATTCTGTGGGCTGACAGAATCTGACCCTGTTTTATTTTCCAGTATTTTTCCGGCTTTTCTAACCTCAACCGTCAAAGCTCAACTGAATAATTACACGTGTAAAGGCTTGTCTGTATTGGAAAAGTGCAGTGTCTCCAAAAAGACGGTCACCTCACGCCACACCGAGCGTCTCCTGCTGTGCTGGGCGTCATCAGATCACAGTGGATGTAATGGGGATTCAGTTTGACGAACTCGTATTCAACCCTTTGCCTATGAAGACTGAGGACTGTGATTGAACAAAGACCTTCAGCTGCGTGACCTCCAGGATTTTACTGTCTACCTTTACAAACCTGCTGCACAAAGACATCGTCATGAAGATTCACGGTCGGGGCGGAGGCGCTCCGACCAACCACTATTAGACTAAACTAACCCACTATGAGATTTTGTGCAGTTTGATTTATTCATCATGTCATGAACAAAAAAAATAGCCATGAAGATGGCTGACAGATTTACTGCTGTGCCATGCTCTTTCCACTGTCGGGTGCGACGGAGATGTTCAGAATTGTCTCGATTCCTTTCCAGGTCGTTGATTTCATCTGTCACGTTGTCATTTTTGCTTGGAGACTTGAATCTTCTCTTTATCCTAACACCTCTTGTCATTTCAACAGATCAACTTATGTTATTATCTACTGTAACTTAACGTACCAGTTATGGTGTAAAACCCACAGTAAAGGGACAGATACTCGTACAGCTGGTTTCTGGTTTCTGCTCAGTTCATAGAAACACGTCTGCACTCATACATTTTACTTTATCTGTTGTAACCATCAAAAGAGAAATCCTAATCATGTCCACCGTGATTCAAGGTTGCTAATAAATGAAACGCAGGAAGTTCAGATGGGGTGACTTCATTTTACAGGCAGTGTAGTTTCTCTCTGGGGGGGGGGGGGGGGGGGGGGTTGATGCTTTATTTGTAACCAAAGATGTGGTTCCAGTTTGCAACATGTAAGTGGTTTTGTGCTGAGATCTATTTAATCCACTAGACTTTGAAATCGAAATTGTTAAATCTTGCAGTACAGATTTCCAGTGTCAAAATGTGTGAAGTTAACCAGAGTTAAGCATGTTTCTGTTCTAGCCTCAGGAACTCACGAGTACACGATGCTTTCCTCACATCAGATAACAAGATTCAGAGTTCGGACTGTAAACTGTATTTTATTTGGGCTACTATTCTGTCTGCACTATTTTGTGGCTAATAATTATAAGCCCTTTTCAACCCTGAACGTCCTCCTCTCTCTCTTGATTGATTCCTGTGTATCTTCATAGCGTGAAGCTCTGGGGTGAACGTCCACCTTTTCTCCATCTATATCGTTGGTTAGTTTTAAAATGGCAGCGGTCTGCTTTGTTTTATAACCGTAATAAAGTGGGTTCAGCCTATTCTATGTGCTTGGATACGGTTCTGTGCCACATCTCAGTATAACCGTGTTATTCAGTAGGTAAAAAGCATCAACACACATGGAACAAACCCTCTCTGTGCGATTCCAGATGTTTGAGTTCACGCTGTCGCCCCCTGGTGTCCGTCAGCAAACAGCAGCAGGGGAACAATGATCAGGACTCACTGGAAGTAAAAGTAGCAGTAACACATTGCAAGTGCAGAATATACTTATAGTGGTGTCATCACTATACTAACAGCATGGTTTAGTGCAGGGGTGTCCAACACTGGTGCTCAAGAGCCACAGTCCTGCTGGTTTTTCAACTCTCCCTGCAGCTAATACTGGTCACCTTGACTGAGCAGCTAACTGACATGGTCAAGGTGACCAGCAGGGAGGTTGGGAAACCAGCAGGACCAGAGTTGGACACTGCTGGTTTAGTGGATGACTCGTACAGATGCGTGTGCAGCGGTGATGGTGGTGGTTGGTTTGCTGACAACATCCCAACCTGTGACTGAAGCAAAGGACTGGAAACATAATGGAGCTTAGAAAACACATGCACGTAATAACATACTTATAAATGACTATATTGGAGTCATTACCATCGAATGTAATGTATAACAGCCTGTCACTGATTCATGTGATGCTGAAACCCGACTAAAACACGTGACCGTTTCCTTCCAGGCGTTGCGTTCAGGCGCTCCGTGTGTGTCGGCATCCTGGACGGACCGGTGTGTTCGTGGACACGCGGCCAGTAAACGTGACAGAGGGTGCACATGTACAGTAATTTTATTTAGAGGCCACAGCTCTTGCATATTACAACTGTTGGCTTTCATAAGGCAAAAGCAAGAATGAATCCACCAGCTAGTTCACACAAAAAACAGAAAGCGTTTGGGGAGGGTGGGAACCCACAGGCATGCAGCGATGGCTCAGAATGCAATGTACAGCATTTTATATTTATATATATATATTTATAGAATATATACAAAACAACAGTGAGACCCAAACAAACGCCAGACATCTCATTCTACACAGTTACAGAACAAAGACAGACCAACTTTTTTTTTTTTAATAAAAAAAATTATAATTCTTTTTGCTCTTTTCTCTGTAAAAGTGCAACTCAATTAAAATAGAACCTGTTTCAAGGCCTTTAATGTTGAAATAAAAATAGAATCTCCCAAGTTATCAAAATGGAGCTATGAGAATATTGCATCTCCTCGAACACCCACTCGTTCAGCTCAGGATTCTCGTCCAACTGCGTCCAATCGGCAGTTGAGATGAGCTCACGTAGCGTTGACACATGATTGAAAAAACAAAAACAGAACGATAACGCAGGTCTGGACTTACTGTCGATGTCAATAACAGTGAGTAGACGACAGGTCGTTGTCTGCAACAGCCGTAAACAAGTACAGAGGTTTTATTTTCCGTTTGAAGCAGTTGGCATTCACTTAAAAACAGACGAGACAAAGAAAAGGGTCCACACACACTCATCATCACGACAATGTACCATTAATGAATGTAGAATACGACAAAGAAGCGCCATATAGGTTTGCATTGGACAGGGACACACCTATTTATCTCACTCAACATTGTCAAACAAATGGTTCTCCATATTGCTTAGTAACACAGAAATGAATTTAGAAATGAATGAATCAAAGATAGGTGCTATCTTTATCATGACACAGCTAAACTGCCAATCATGGTTATTTTTTAACATTTTATTTAGCTTTTCCTCAGTATAAGTACTATTTTTAGAGTTAATAGTTCCTTCATAGGCATTTCGAGCTGACAAAGAGGTCCTAGAGTGGCTATCTGAGTTTGTACATGCATCAGTAACCAGGCTAAAGTCAAAATTGTGAAAGGAGGGGGGCGGAGGGGGGGTCCGGAGTGTCAGTGCACAGGCTTCAGTCGTCGTCTTCGTCCTCCTCGTCGCTGTCCTTCATGGAGATGCCCTGCATGCCTCCTTCCCTCACCGAGGCCGTGGCCTCCTCCACCGTCAGCCTGTTGCGCACCGTGTCGTACATCTTGCTGTTCAGGGTGGAGTCGAGGACGCCCTGCAGCCGAAAGTCCCGGTACTTTTTCTGCGGGAGAGCAGAGGAGCGTGAGCTCCTGTGAGGCCCCGCGGAGCCTGGACCCCCCCCCCCCCCCCTTACCTTAGTGATCCTGATGAGGATCTTGAGCTGGTAGACGTGGAGCTGCTGATCCATGCGTTCGGTGAGCCAGGTCCCCAGCAGGTTCATGGTGGCAGTGTACCATTGCTGAAACACAAACACAGCGCTCTCCAGCAAAACACACACTCGCACGCGCAGGACAAAGCGCTGGCCTCCGACACACGCGGTCGCCCGTGAGACAGCGGGGGGGGTTGAGCATCGCTGCAGTAAAACCTGGGCGGTTTTACGCGGGAGGCCGCGGTTCGTTCGACCCGTGTGAACAGGATTCGCCCCCGTTCGCGATCCCATCCCGCTTCACAAGGCGTCCTTGCATTTCACGTGTCGGGGGTCGGAGGTCAATGCAAGTCATGCGGCTGCAGTTAGGTCAGAATGGATGTTCAAATCAATCTTATCAGCTACATGTAGGAGACAAGCCACAGGACAATGGGCTTGTTTCAACTGTTTCTTGACATCATGCATTTGTGACAACAATCACCTCCTGAAAAACCATTCATTTGAAAATGACTTGGAAACGATCTAAGCTACAGTACGGCCACTCTCTTACAGTACATGTCTAAGATTCAAGATTCATAATGGTTCATCCAGGGTCTTTAAAGGTTTTAAACTGAGTCGTTCCTACTAAAAATATACATTGCTCCTAGAATATTTAAGAAAGCATAAACTGCTCTATCAGATGCGTTTGATCCGATTAGAGCGTGAGTCATAAAGCTCCTGCGCCCGGGCCTCACTTTGTTTCAGTAAACACACACACACGCCCATGGGTTTTATCACGCACGCACACAAACGCCATTTGCAGCACACTGAGGAGCTGAAAGGAGGCATTTGAGAGAAATGTGCTACTCACACTACAGCTGTTAGAGTAAAGTAATAAAACAGGGGGAGGTCATAAACGCTGGGCTGATTTATCCGTCTTTAGCTGTAATTAACCATTTAAACACTGAAAAAACGTGGCGGAGGTCCATATTTTACAGGAGCTGCGTCGCCCATTAATTACCGAACGCAATTACTCAGCGTTCATTTATAAATAATTCAAGTGGAAATGCTGAGCTGCATTTAAAATACATTAAGTTGGAGGCAGAAAACTACAAGGGGGAATTAAAAATTATAGTTTTGACACAAATTCATTAGCAAAAGAAAAATAGAATGGGAGTGAGTAAATGGTCGGCAGGCAGGGAGCAGCGGTGCTATTGTCTTGTACTTTTCTCTGCTTGGCTCGGCTTCACTTTGGCTTTAGGGCGGTGGTTTCCCAGACTTTTAAGGTTTCAAGTTACAAGAGAACAGCACCCAGGTCTGGTAGAAACAGTTGTCAAACCTCAGGCTTCGAGAACAGAGGTCAACTTTAACCATGCGAGTAGGCAGGAATGCAGAAAGCTTCAAAAAGGCCACAATTAGGAGCGCGAGGACTCAATTTGAGGTGGGATGCGGTTTTGCCTAGCGTTTGGTTCACGTCCACCGTGATTGCAGCGAATGGGTCGCCAGCTTTTGGAAGTTGAGGCCCGGATATGCAGATGCCTGTCCACTTCATAGTCGAGTTGAGCGTGCAGTGCATGCAGACCTTGCAGGTGGGTGGGTGGCAGAGGACGTGCTAAGGAAAACTGCTCTATGTGCAAATGAGGCAGATCTCTGAGGAGGAGGGTCATGCTAGAAGATGTACACAGGAAGATTATTTGACTCTAAAATCATGCCAACCAACATAATGTGATAAAACAACGCAACGCAACACTAGAGATAAGTGCCACTTTTTGAAGAGAGGAGGCAGCAGGAATGGTGTTAATCAGAAAAGAGGAGGACTGAATCAAATTAGTGAAAGAAAGAGAGATAAAGTAGAGCCTGAGCAACATCCACAGTACGAGCGCTCTCCACATGCAAGCGAACGGATGGGAGGATGGAGGGATGGAGAGATGGAAGCGGGAGGAAAAAAAAAAAACTCACATCCTTGAGCTAAAGTAAAGTTTAAAATGCCGAAACCGAAACATTCACAGCTTGAGGATCTTGAACGCGACAGAGCTGAGTAGGATTTCGGTGCATTTTGGGGCCACACAGAGGACAAAGGGAGGGAGGGACTCCACACTGGAAGGAACTGACAACACGGGTGGAGACGGAGGAGGGATGGGGGGGTGGAGGGGTGTTGGGGGGGGGGGGGGGGGGGGGCGACGGGGACCTCAAAGACACGCGCACGCGGCGCCGCACCCGCACGGCAACACAACGAGAACAAAAGCATGTGTGTCCAGCGCGCGGCTCCACGCTGCGCTCCCACGGCCAACACAGAAACAGGAAACCGAGGACAGACCCCCCTCCACCCTCCAACCCCCCCGTCTATGGCAGACGCCGCCGCCGCCGCCTCGCGCCCGCAGACGCCCGGGTCTGGATGACATGAAGCACGCACATCACAGCAGAATGTGTTCAGGTCACACATGGAGGACACATCGGTCGATGTACCCTGCTAGGATTATGTGCTCGTAAGGCAGTGCTCTCCTCGCCCCCCCCCGGCGCTGCTTCCCAACCTCCTCGGCCGCCGACCTCTACAGCCGCCGCCGCCCGCGGCCCGGCGTCGCCGTGACTCCGTGGCGGCGTAATTGGAGCGAATGGCACCGCGCACACACGACCTTGGCTGCAGGTGCCAGCGTCAAGGCCTCAGAAGACATTAATATTATAGAACCTCCAGAATTTAAAGCGGGGTGATTAATAATTGAATCAAGAATTTAACTGGCTTATTTATCAATAATGACAAATGAGATGCACGCAAATATTGAAGCGTTGCATATGAGCTGGCAGACGCATTCATCACGTGCTCTTGTCGTTATCATTTACAGCCGAATGTGTCTTTAATGCTGCATTTAGAATTATTTTCTTATTGTGTAAATCGTCTCCATCGGCAGCCTCTCGGTTGGGAAACACCCGGCGTGTGCCACATGTCAGCC